>NW_027362768.1:124020252-124625403 GCF_046119375.1 Phyllobates terribilis
GGGTTCCGATTTCAGTTCCAGAGCGATTCGCCAGATGAGTCCTTCATATTTAGTGGTGTTCAGCCAATTTTCTGAATTTTTGAAAATTTCACTTTTTTGTAAAAATATCCACTAAATGAGGGAATAATATGTGTGAGGGTACCCCAGGATAGTTCCAAATTTGTGTGGGT
Source organism: Phyllobates terribilis (assembly GCF_046119375.1). NCBI lineage: Eukaryota > Metazoa > Chordata > Amphibia > Anura > Dendrobatidae > Phyllobates > Phyllobates terribilis. The sequence goes on from NW_027362768.1 coordinate 124,020,423, forward strand.
AGAATATATATCCCACGGGGGTAAAATTGAAAAAAGTTGAAAAAAATTTTTTTTGGGACTTAGTCATTTTTCTGGCGTTTATCAGACTTTCAGATAGGGGAAATGTCAGTGAGCGTTTCGATTTCAGTTCCAGAGCGATTCGCCCGATGAGTCCTTCATATTTAGTGGCTTTCAGCCAATTTTCTGAATTTTTGAAAATTTCACTTTTTTGTAAAAATATCCACTAAATGAGGGAATAATATGTGTGAGGGTACTCCAGGAGAGTTCCAAATGTGTGTGGGTAGAATATATATCCAACGGGGGTAAAATTGAAAAAAGTTGAAAAAAAAATTTTTTTTGGACTTAGTCATTTTTCTGGCGTTTATCAGACTTTCAGATATGGGAAATGTCAGTGAGCGTTCTGATTTCAGTTCCAGAGCGATTCGCCCGATGAGTCCTTCATATTTAGTGGTTTTCAGCCAATTTTCTGAATTTTTGAAAATTTCACTTTTTTGTGAAAATATCCACTAAATGAGGGAATAATATGTGTGAGGGTACCCCAGGAGAGTTTCAAATGTGTGTGGGTAGAATATATATCCCACGGGGGTAAAATTGAAAAAAGTTGAAAAAAATTTTTTTTTGGACTTAGTCATTTTTCCAGCGTTTATCAGACTTTCAGATAGGGGAAATGTCAGTGAGCGTTCCGATTTCAGTTCCACAGCGATTCGCCCGATGAGTCCTTCATATTTAGTGGTTTTCAGCCAATTTTCTGAATTTTTGAAAATTTCACTTTTTTGTGAAAATATCCACTAAATGAGGGAATAATATGTGTGAGGGTACCCCAGGAGAGTTCCAAATGTGTGTGGGTAGAATATATATCCCAGGGGGGTAAAATTGAAAAAAGTTGAAAAAAATTTTTTTTTGGACTTAGTCATTTTTCTGGCATTTATCAGACTTTCAGATAGGGGAAATGTCAGTGAGCGTTTCGATTTCAGTTCCAGAGCGATTCGGACGATGAGTCCTTCATATTTAGTGGTTTTCAGCCAATTTTCTGAATTTTTGAAAATTTCATTTTTTTGTGAAAATATCCACTAAATGAGGGAATAATATGTGTGAGCGTACCCCAGGAGAGTTCCAAATGTGTGTGGGTAGAATATATATCCAACGGGGGTAAAATTGAAAAAAGTTGAAAAAAATTTTTTTTTGGACTTAGTCATTTTTCTGGCGTTTATCAGACTTTCAGATAGGGGAAATGTCAGTGAGCGTTTCGATTTCAGTTCCAGAGCGATTCGCCCGATGAGTCCTTCATATTTAGTGGCTTTCAGCCAATTTTCAGAATTTTTCAAAATTTCACTTTTTTGTGAAAATATCCACTAAATGAGGGAATAATATGTGTGAGGGTACCCCAGGAGAGTTCCAAATGTGTGTGGGTAGAATATCTATCCCACGGGGGTAAAATTGAAAAAAGTTGAAAAAAATTTTTTTTTTGACTTAGTCATTTTTCCGGCGTTTATCAGACTTTCAGATAGGGGAAATGTCAGTGAGGGTTCCGATTTCAGTTCCAGAGCGATTCGCCAGATGAGTCCTTCATATTTAGTGGTGTTCAGCCAATTTTCTGAATTTTTGAAAATTTCACTTTTTTGTAAAAATGTCCACTAAATGAGGGAATAGTATGTGTGAGGGTACCCCAGGAGAGTTCCAAATGTGTGTGGGTAGAATATATATCCCACGGGGGTAAAATTGAAAAAAGTTGAAAAATTTTTTTTTTTGAACTTAGTCATTTTTCTGGCATTTATCTGACTTTCAGATAGGCTAAATGTCAGTGAGCGTTTCGATTTCAGTTCCAGAGCGATTCGGACGATGAGTCCTTCATATTTAGTGGTTTTCAGCCAATTTTCTGAATTTTTGAAAATTTCACTTTTTTGTGAAAATATCCACTAAATGAGGGAATAATATGTGTGAGGGTACCCCAGGAGAGTTCCAAATGTGTGTGGGTAGAATATATATCCCAGGGGGGTAAAATTGAAAAAAGTTTAAAAAAATTTTTTTTTGGACTTAGTCATTTTTCTGGCATTTATCAGACTTTCAGATAGGGGAAATGTCAGTGAGCGTTTCGATTTCAGTTCCAGAGCGATTCGGCCGATGAGTCCTTCATATTTAGTGGTTTTCAGCCAATTTTCTGAATTTTTGAAAATTTCACTTTTTTGTGAAAATATCCACTAAATGAGGGAATAATATGTGTGAGGGTACCCCAGGAGAGTTCCAAATGTGTGTGGGTAGAATATATATCCCACGGGGGTAAAATTGAAAAAAGTTGAAAATAATTTTTTTTTGGACTTAGTCATTTTTCTGGCGTTTATCAGACTTTCAGATATGGGAAATGTCAGTGAGCGTTTCAATTTCAGTTCCAGAGCGATTCGCCCGATGAGTCCTTCATATTTAGTGGTTTTCAGCCAATTTTCAGAATTTTTGAAAATTTCACTTTTTTGTGAAAATATCCACTAAATGAGGGAATAATATGTGTGAGGGTACCCCAGGAGAGTTCCAAATGTGTGTGGGTAGAATATATATCCCAGGGGGGTAAAATTGAAAAAAGTTGAAAAAAATTTTTTTTTGGACTTAGTCATTTTTCCAGCGTTTATCAGACTTTCAGATAGGGGAAATGTCAGTGAGCGTTCTGATTTCAGTTCCAGAGCGATTCGCCCGATGAGTCCTTCATTTTTAGTGGTTTTCAGCCAATTTTCTGAATTTTTGAAAATGTCACTTTTTTGTGAAAATATCCACTAAATGAGGGAATAATATGTGTGAGGGTACCCCAGGAGAGTTCCAAATGTGTGTGGGTAGAATATATATCCCAGGGGGGTAAAATTGAAAAAAGTTGAAAAAAATTTTTTTTTGGACTTAGTCATTTTTCCGGCGTTTATCAGACTTTCAGATAGGGGAAATGTCAGTGAGCGTTCCGATTTCATTTCCAGAGCGATTCGCCAGATGAGTCCTTCATATTTAGTGGTGTTCAGCCAATTTTCTGAATTTTTGAAAATTTCACTTTTTTGTAAAAATATCCACTAAATGAGGGAATAATATGTGTGAGGGTACCCCAGGAGAGTTCCAAATGTGTGTGGGTAGAATATATATCCCACGGGGGTAAAATTGAAAAAAGTTTAAAAAAATTTTTTTTTGGACTTAGTCATTTTTCTGGCATTTATCAGACTTTCAGATAGGGGAAATGTCAGTGAGCGTTTCGATTTCAGTTCCAGAGCGATTCGGCAGATGAGTCCTTCATATTTAGTGGTTTTCAGCCAATTTTCTGAATTTTTGAAAATTTCACTTTTTTGTGAAAATATCCACTAAATGAGGGAATAATATGTGTGAGGGTACCCCAGGAGAGTTTCAAATGTGTGTGGGTAGAATATATATCCCACGGGGGTAAAATTGAAAAAAGTTGAAAAAAATTTTTTTTTGGACTTAGTCATTTTTCTGGCGTTTATCAGACTTTCAGATAGGGGAAATGTCAGTGAGCGTTTCGATTTCAGTTCCAGAGCGATTCGCCAGATGAGTCCTTCATATTTAGTGGTTTTCAGCCAATTTTCAGAATTTTTGAAAATTTCATTTTTTTGTGAAAATATCCACTAAATGAGGGAATAATATGTGTGAGGGTACCCCAGGAGAGTTCCAAATGTGTGTGGGTAGAATATATATCCAACGTGGGTAAAATTGAAAAAAGTTGAAAAAAATTTTTTTTTGGACTTAGTCATTTTTCTGGCGTTTATCAGACTTTCAGATAAGGGAAATGTCAGTGAGCGTTTCGATTTCAGTTCCAGAGCGATTCGCCCGATGAGTCATTCATATTTAGTGGTTTTCAGCCAATTTTCAGAATTTTTGAAAATTTCACTTTTTTGTGAAAATATCCACTAAATGAGGGAATAATATGTGTGAGGGTACCCCAGGAGAGTTCCAAATGTGTGTGGGTAGAATATATATCCAACGGGGGTAAAATTGAAAAAAGTTTAAAAAAAATTTTTTGGACTTAGTCATTTTTCTGGCGTTTATCAGACTTTCAGATATGGGAAATGTCAGTGAGCATTCCGATTTCAGTTCCAGAGCGATTTGCCCGATGAGTCCTTCATATTTAGTGGTTTTCAGCCAATTTTCTGAATATTTGAAAATGTCACTTTTTTGTGAAAATATTCCCTAAATGAGGGAATAATATGTGTGAGGGTACCCCAGGAGAGTTCCAAATGTGTGTGGGTAGAATATATATCCCAGGGGGGTAAAATTGAAAAAAGGTGAAAAAAATTTTTTTTTGGACTTAGTCATTTTTCCGCCGTTTATCAGACTTTCAGATATGGGAAATGTCAGTGAGCGTTCTGATTTCAGTTCCAGAGCGATTCGCCCGATGAGTCCTTCATATTTAGTGGTTTTCAGCCAATTTTCTGAATTTTTGAAAATTTCACTTTTTTTGTGAAAATATCCACTAAATGAGGGAATAATATGTGTGAGGGTACCCCAGAAGAGTTTCAAATGTGTGTGGGTAGAATATATATCCCACGGGGGTAAAATTGCAAAAAGTTGAAAAAATTTTTTTTTTGGACTTAGTCATTTTTCTGGCATTTATCAGACTTTCAGATAGGGGAAATGTCAGTGAGCGTTTCGATTTCAGTTCCAGAGCGATTCGGACGATGAGTCCTTCATATTTAGTGGTTTTCAGCCAATTTTCTGAATTTTTGAAAATTTCATTTTTTTGTGAAAATATCCACTAAATGAGGGAATAATATGTGTGAGCGTACCCCAGGAGAGTTCCAAATGTGTGTGGGTAGAATATATATCCAACGGGGGTAAAATTGAAAAAAGTTGAAAAAAATTTTTTTTTGGACTTAGTCATTTTTCTGGCGTTTATCAGACTTTCAGATAGGGGAAATGTCAGTGAGCGTTTCGATTTCAGTTCCAGAGCGATTCGCCCGATGAGTCCTTCATATTTAGTGGCTTTCAGCCAATTTTCAGAATTTTTCAAAATTTCACTTTTTTGTGAAAATATCCACTAAATGAGGGAATAATATGTGTGAGGGTACCCCAGGAGAGTTCCAAATGTGTGTGGGTAGAATATATATCCCACGGGGGTAAAATTGAAAAAAGTTGAAAAAAATTTTTTTTTTGACTTAGTCATTTTTCCGGCGTTTATCAGACTTTCAGATAGGGGAAATGTCAGTGAGGGTTCCGATTTCAGTTCCAGAGCGATTCGCCAGATGAGTCCTTCATATTTAGTGGTGTTCAGCCAATTTTCTGAATTTTTGAAAATTTCACTTTTTTGTAAAAATGTCCACTAAATGAGGGAATAGTATGTGTGAGGGTACCCCAGGAGAGTTCCAAATGTGTGTGGGTAGAATATATATCCCACGGGGGTAAAATTGAAAAAAGTTGAAAAATTTTTTTTTTTGAACTTAGTCATTTTTCTGGCATTTATCTGACTTTCAGATAGGCTAAATGTCAGTGAGCGTTTCGATTTCAGTTCCAGAGCGATTCGGACGATGAGTCCTTCATATTTAGTGGTTTTCAGCCAATTTTCTGAATTTTTGAAAATTTCACTTTTTTGTGAAAATATCCACTAAATGAGGGAATAATATGTGTGAGGGTACCCCAGGAGAGTTCCAAATGTGTGTGGGTAGAATATATATCCCAGGGGGGTAAAATTGAAAAAAGTTGAAAAAAAATTTTTTTTGGACTTAGTCATTTTTCTGGCATTTATCAGACTTTCAGATAGGGGAAATGTCAGTGAGCGTTTCGATTTCAGTTCCAGAGCGATTCGGCCGATGAGTCCTTCATATTTAGTGGTTTTCAGCCAATTTTCTGAATTTTTGAAAATTTCACTTTTTTGTGAAAATATCCACTAAATGAGGGAATAATATGTGTGAGGGTACCCCAGGAGAGTTCCAAATGTGTGTGGGTAGAATATATATCCCACGGGGGTAAAATTGAAAAAAGTTGAAAATAATTTTTTTTTGGACTTAGTCATTTTTCTGGCGTTTATCAGACTTTCAGATATGGGAAATGTCAGTGAGCGTTTCAATTTCAGTTCCAGAGCGATTCGCCCGATGAGTCCTTCATATTTAGTGGTTTTCAGCCAATTTTCAGAATTTTTGAAAATTTCACTTTTTTGTGAAAATATCCACTAAATGAGGGAATAATATGTGTGAGGGTACCCCAGGAGAGTTCCAAATGTGTGTGGGTAGAATATATATCCCAGGGGGGTAAAATTGAAAAAAGTTGAAAAAAATTTTTTTTTGGACTTAGTCATTTTTCCAGCGTTTATCAGACTTTCAGATAGGGGAAATGTCAGTGAGCGTTCCGATTTCAGTTCCAGAGCGATTCGCCCGATGAGTCCTTCATATTTAGTGGTTTTCAGCCAATTTTCTGAATTTTTGAAAATGTCACTTTTTTGTGAAAATATCCACTAAATGAGGGAATAATATGTGTGAGGGTACCCCAGGAGAGTTCCAAATGTGTGTGGGTAGAATATATATCCCAGGGGGGTAAAATTGAAAAAAGTTGAAAAAAATTTTTTTTTGGACTTAGTCTTTTTTCCGGCGTTTATCAGACTTTCAGATAGGGGAAATGTCAGTGAGCGTTCCGATTTCAGTTCCAGAGCGATTTGCCAGATGAGTCCTTCATATTTAGTGGTTTTCAGCCAATTTTCAGAATTTTTGAAAATTTCACTTTTTTGTGAAAATATCCACTAAATGAGGGAATAATATGTGTGAGGGTACCCCAGGAGAGTTCCAAATGTGTGTGGGTAGAATATATATCCCAGGGGGGTAAAATTGAAAAAAGTTGAAAAAAATTTTTTTTTGGACTTAGTCATTTTTCCGGCGTTTATCAGACTTTCAGATAGGGGAAATGTCAGTGAGCGTTCCGATTTCATTTCCAGAGCGATTCGCCAGATGAGTCCTTCATATTTAGTGGTGTTCAGCCAATTTTCTGAATTTTTGAAAATTTCACTTTTTTGTAAAAATATCCACTAAATGAGGGAATAATATGTGTGAGGGTACCCCAGGAGAGTTCCAAATGTGTGTGGGTAGAATATATATCCCACGGGGGTAAAATTGAAAAAAGTTTAAAAAAATTTTTTTTTGGACTTAGTCATTTTTCTGGCATTTATCAGACTTTCAGATAGGGGAAATGTCAGTGAGCGTTCTGATTTCAGTTCCAGAGCGATTCGCCCGATGAGTCCTTCATATTTAGTGGTTTTCAGCCAATTTTCTGAATTTTTGAAAATTTCACTTTTTTTGTGAAAATATCCACTAAATGAGGGAATAATATGTGTGAGGGTACCCCAGGAGAGTTTCAAATGTGTGTGGGTAGAATATATATCCCACGGGGGTAAAATTGCAAAAAGTTGAAAAAATTTTTTTTTTGGACTTAGTCATTTTTCTGGCGTTTATCAGACTTTCAGATAGGGGAAATGTCAGTGAGCATTTCGATTTCAGTTCCAGAGCGATTCGCCCGATGAGTCCTTCATATTTAGTGGTTTTCAGCCAATTTTCTGAATTTTTGAAAATGTCACTTTTTTGTGAAAATATCCACTAAATGAGGGAATAATATAAGTGAGGGTACCCCAGGAGAGTTCCAAATGTGTGTGGGTAGAATATATATCCCAGGGGGGTAAAATTGAAAAAAGTTGAAAAAAATTTTTTTTTGGACTTAGTCATTTTTCCGGCGTTTATCAGACTTTCAGATAGGGGAAATGTCAGTGAGCGTTTCGATTTCAGTTCCAGAGCGATTCGCCAGATGAGTCCTTCATATTTAGTGGTTTTCAGCCAATTTTCAGAATTTTTGAAAATTTCACTTTTTTGTGAAAATATCCACTAAATGAGGGAATAATATGTGTGAGGGTACCCCAGGAGAGTTCCAAATGTGTGTGGGTAGAATATATATACCACGGGGGTAAAATTGAAAAAAGTTGAATAAAAATTTTTTTTGTACTTAGTCATTTTTCTGGCGTTTATCAGACTTTCAGATAGGGCAAATGTCAGTGAGCATTTCGATTTCAGTTCCAGAGCGATTCGCCCGATGAGTCCTTCATATTTAGTGGCTTTCAGCCAATTTTCAGAATTTTTGAAAATTTCACTTTTTTGTGAAAATATCCGCTAAATGAGGGAATAATATGTGTGAGGGTACCCCAGGAGAGTTCCAAATGTGTGTGGGTAGAATATATATCCCACGGGGGTAAAATTGAAAAAAGTTGAAAAAAATTTTTTTTTTGACTTAGTCATTTTTCTGGCATTTATCAGACTTTCAGATAGGGGAAATGTCAGTGAGGGTTCCGATTTCAGTTCCAGAGCGATTCGCCAGATGAGTCCTTCATATTTAGTGGTGTTCAGCCAATTTTCTGAATTTTTGAAAATTTCACTTTTTTGTAAAAATATCCACTAAATGAGGGAATAATATGTGTGAGGGTACCCCAGGAGAGTTCCAAATGTGTGTGGGTAGAATATATATCCCACGGGGGTAAAATTGAAAAAAGTTGAAAAAAATTTTTTTTTGGACTTAGTCATTTTTCTGGCATTTATCAGACTTTCAGATAGGGGAAATGTCAGTGAGCGTTTCGATTTCAGTTCCAGAGCGATTCGCCAGATGAGTCCTTCATATTTAGTGGTTTTCAGCCAATTTTCAGAATTTTTGAAAATTTCATTTTTTTGTGAAAATATCCACTAAATGAGGGAATAATATGTGTGAGGGTACCCCAGGAGAGTTCCAAATGTGTGTGGGTAGAATATATATCCAACGTGGGTAAAATTGAAAAAAGTTGAAAAAAATTTTTTTTTGGACTTAGTCATTTTTCTGGCGTTTATCAGACTTTCAGATAAGGGAAATGTCAGTGAGCGTTTCGATTTCAGTTCCAGAGCGATTCGCCCGATGAGTCCTTCATATTTAGTGGTTTTCAGCCAATTTTCAGAATTTTTGAAAATTTCACTTTTTTGTGAAAATATCCACTAAATGAGGGAATAATATGTGTGAGGGTACCCCAGGAGAGTTCCAAATGTGTGTGGGTAGAATATATATCCAACGGGGGTAAAATTGAAAAAAGTTTAAAAAAAAATTTTTGGACTTAGTCATTTTTCTGGCGTTTATCAGACTTTCAGATATGGGAAATGTCAGTGAGCATTCCGATTTCAGTTCCAGAGCGATTTGCCCGATGAGTCCTTCATATTTAGTGGTTTTCAGCCAATTTTCTGAATTTTTGAAAATGTCACTTTTTTGTGAAAATATTCCCTAAATGAGGGAATAATATGTGTGAGGGTACCCCAGGAGAGTTCCAAATGTGTGTGGGTAGAATATATATCCCAGGGGGGTAAAATTGAAAAAAGGTGAAAAAAATTTTTTTTTGGACTTAGTCATTTTTCCGCCGTTTATCAGACTTTCAGATATGGGAAATGTCAGTGAGCGTTCTGATTTCAGTTCCAGAGCGATTCGCCCGATGAGTCCTTCATATTTAGTGGTTTTCAGCCAATTTTCTGAATTTTTGAAAATTTCACTTTTTTTGTGAAAATATCCACTAAATGAGGGAATAATATGTGTGAGGGTACCCCAGGAGAGTTTCAAATGTGTGTGGGTAGAATATATATCCCACGGGGGTAAAATTGCAAAAAGTTGAAAAAATTTTTTTTTTTGGACTTAGTCATTTTTCTGGCGTTTATCAGACTTTCAGATAGGGGAAATGTCAGTGAGCATTTCGATTTCAGTTCCAGAGCGATTCGCCCGATGAGTCCTTCATATTTAGTGGTTTTCAGCCAATTTTCTGAATTTTTGAAAATGTCACTTTTTTGTGAAAATATCCACTAAATGAGGGAATAATATAAGTGAGGGTACCCCAGGAGAGTTCCAAATGTGTGTGGGTAGAATATATATCCCAGGGGGGTAAAATTGAAAAAAGTTGAAAAAAATTTTTTTTTGGACTTAGTCATTTTTCCGGCGTTTATCAGACTTTCAGAGAGGGGAAATGTCAGTGAGCGTTTCGATTTCAGTTCCAGAGCGATTCGCCAGATGAGTCCTTCATATTTAGTGGTTTTCAGCCAATTTTCAGAATTTTTGAAAATTTCACTTTTTTGTGAAAATATCCACTAAATGAGGGAATAATATGTGTGAGGGTACCCCAGGAGAGTTCCAAATGTGTGTGGGTAGAATATATATACCACGGGGGTAAAATTGAAAAAAGTTGAATAAAAATTTTTTTTGTACTTAGTCATTTTTCTGGCGTTTATCAGACTTTCAGATAGGGCAAATGTCAGTGAGCATTTCGATTTCAGTTCCAGAGCGATTCGCCCGATGAGTCCTTCATATTTAGTGGCTTTCAGCCAATTTTCAGAATTTTTGAAAATTTCACTTTTTTGTGAAAATATCCGCTAAATGAGGGAATAATATGTGTGAGGGTACCCCAGGAGAGTTCCAAATGTGTGTGGGTAGAATATATATCCCACGGGGGTAAAATTGAAAAAAGTTGAAAAAAAATTTTTTTTTGACTTAGTCATTTTTCTGGCATTTATCAGACTTTCAGATAGGGGAAATGTCAGTGAGGGTTCCGATTTCAGTTCCAGAGCGATTCGCCAGATGAGTCCTTCATATTTAGTGGTGTTCAGCCAACTTTCTGAATTTTTGAAAATTTCACTTTTTTGTAAAAATATCCACTAAATGAGGGAATAATATGTGTGAGGGTACCCCAGGAGAGTTCCAAATGTGTGTGGGTAGAATATATATCCCACGGGGGTAAAATTGAAAAAAGTTGAAAAAAATTTTTTTTTGGACTTAGTCATTTTTCTGGCATTTATCAGACTTTCAGATAGGGGAAATGTCAGTGAGCGTTTCGATTTCAGTTCCAGAGCGATTCGGCATATGAGTCCTTCATATTTAGTGGTTTTCAGCCAATTTTCTGAATTTTTGAAAATTTCACTTTTTTGTGAAAATATCCACTAAATGAGGGAATAATATGTGTGAGGGTACCCCAGGAGAGTTTCAAATGTGTGTGGGTAGAATATATATCCCACGGGGGTAAAATTGAAAAAAGTTGAAAAAAAATTTTTTTTGGACTTAGTCATTTTTCTGGCGTTTATCAGCCTTTCAGATAGGGGAAATGTCAGTGAGCGTTCCGATTTCAGTTCCAGAGCGATTCGCCCGATGAGTCCTTCATATTTAGTGGTTTTCAGCCAATTTTCAGAATTTTTGAAAATTTCATTTTTTTGTGAAAATATCCACTAAATGAGGGAATAATATGTGTGAGGGTACCCCAGGAGAGTTCCAAATGTGTGTGGGTAGAATATATATCCAACGGGGGTAAAATTGAAAAAAGTTGAAAAAATTTTTTTTTTGTACTTAGTCATTTTTCCGGCGTTTATCAGACTTTCAGATAGGGGAAATGTCAGTGAGTGTTCCGATTTCAGTTCCAGAGCGATTCGCCAGATGAGTCCTTCATATTTAGTGGTTTTCAGCCAATTTTCTGAATTTTTGAAAATTTCATTTTTTTGTGAAAATATCCACTAAATGAGGGAATAATATGTGTGAGGGTACCCCAGGAGAGTTCCAAATGTGTGTGGGTAGAATATATATCCCACAGGGGTAAAATTGAAAAAAGTTGAAAAAATTTTTTTTTTGGACTTAGTCATTTTTCTGGCGTTTATCAGACTTTCAGATAGGGGAAATGTCAGTGAGTGTTCCGATTTCAGTTCCAGAGCGATTCGCCAGATGAGTCCTTCATATTTAGTGGTTTTCAGCCAATTTTCAGAATTTTTGAAAATTTCACTTTTTTGTGAAAATATCCACTAAATGAGGGAATAATATGTGTGAGGGTACCCCAGGAGAGTTCCAAATGTGTGTGGGTAGAATATATATCCAACGGGGGTAAAATTGAAAAAAGTTTAAAAAAAATTTTTTGGACTTAGTCATTTTTCTGGCGTTTATCAGACTTTCAGATATGGGAAATGTCAGTGAGCATTCCGATTTCAGTTCCAGAGCGATTTGCCCGATGAGTCCTTCATATTTAGTGGTTTTCAGCCAATTTTCTGAATTTTTGAAAATGTCACTTTTTTGTGAAAATATTCCCTAAATGAGGGAATAATATGTGTGAGGGTACCCCAGGAGAGTTCCAAATGTGTGTGGGTAGAATATATATCCCAAGGGGGTAAAATTGAAAAAAGGTGAAAAAAATTTTTTTTTGGACTTAGTCATTTTTCCGCCGTTTATCAGACTTTCAGATATGGGAAATGTCAGTGAGCGTTCTGATTTCAGTTCCAGAGCGATTCGCCCGATGAGTCCTTCATATTTAGTGGTTTTCAGCCAATTTTCTGAATTTTTGAAAATTTCACTTTTTTTGTGAAAATATCCACTAAATGAGGGAATAATATGTGTGAGGGTACCCCAGGAGAGTTTCAAATGTGTGTGGGTAGAATATATATCCCACGGGGGTAAAATTGCAAAAAGTTGAAAAAAATTTTTTTTTGGACTTAGTCATTTTTCTGGCGTTTATCAGACTTTCAGATAGGGGAAATGTCAGTGAGCATTTCGATTTCAGTTCCAGAGCGATTCGCCCGATGAGTCCTTCATATTTAGTGGTTTTCAGCCAATTTTCTGAATTTTTGAAAATGTCACTTTTTTGTGAAAATATCCACTAAATGAGGGAATAATATATGTGAGGGTACCCCAGGAGAGTTCCAAATGTGTGTGGGTAGAATATATATACCACGGGGGTAAAATTGAAAAAAGTTGAATAAAAATTTTTTTTGTACTTAGTCATTTTTCTGGCGTTTATCAGACTTTCAGATAGGGCAAATGTCAGTGAGCGTTTCGATTTCAGTTCCAGAGCGATTCGCCCGATGAGTCCTTCATATTTAGTGGCTTTCAGCCAATTTTCAGAATTTTTGAAAATTTCACTTTTTTGTGAAAATATCCGCTAAATGAGGGAATAATATGTGTGAGGGTACCCCAGGAGAGTTCCAAATGTGTGTGGGTAGAATATATATCCCACGGCGGTAAAATTGAAAAAAGTTGAAAAAAATTTTTTTTTTGACTTAGTCATTTTTCCGGCGTTTATCAGACTTTCAGATAGGGGAAATGTCAGTGAGCGTTTCGATTTCAGTTCCAGAGCGATTCGGCAGATGAGTCCTTCATATTTAGTGGTTTTCAGCCAATTTTCTGAATTTTTGAAAATTTCACTTTTTTGTGAAAATATCCACTAAATGAGGGAATAATATGTGTGAGGGTACCCCAGGAGAGTTCCAAATGTGTGTGGGTAGAATATATATCCCACGGGGGTAAAATTGAAAAAAGTTTAAAAAAATTTTTTTTTGGACTTAGTCATTTTTCTGGCATTTATCAGACTTTCAGATAGGGGAAATGTCAGTGAGCGTTTCGATTTCAGTTCCAGAGCGATTCGGCAGATGAGTCCTTCATATTTAGTGGTTTTCAGCCAATTTTCTGAATTTTTGAAAATTTCACTTTTTTGTGAAAATATCCACTAAATGAGGGAATAATATGTGTGAGGGTACCCCAGGAGAGTTTCAAATGTGTGTGGGTAGAATATATATCCCACGGGGGTAAAATTGAAAAAAGTTGAAAAAAATTTTTTTTAGGACATAGTCATTTTTCTGGCGTTTTTCAGACTTTCAGATAGGGGAAATGTCAGTGAGCGTTTCGATTTCAGTTCCAGAGCGATTCGCCAGATGAGTCCTTCATATTTAGTGGTTTTCAGCCAATTTTCAGAATTTTTGAAAATTTCATTTTTTTGTGAAAATATCCACTAAATGAGGGAATAATATGTGTGAGGGTACCCCAGGAGAGTTCCAAATGTGTGTGGGTAGAATATATATCCCACGGGGGTAAAATTGAAAAAAGTTTAAAAAAATTTTTTTTTGGACTTAGTCATTTTTCTGGCATTTATCAGACTTTCAGATAGGGGAAATGTCAGTGAGCGTTTCGATTTCAGTTCCAGAGCGATTCGGCAGATGAGTCCTTCATATTTAGTGGTTTTCAGCCAATTTTCTGAATTTTTGAAAATTTCACTTTTTTGTGAAAATATCCACTAAATGAGGGAATAATATGTGTGAGGGTACCCCAGGAGAGTTTCAAATGTGTGTGGGTAGAATATATATCCCACGGGGGTAAAATTGAAAAAAGTTGAAAAAAATTTTTTTTAGGACATAGTCATTTTTCTGGCGTTTTTCAGACTTTCAGATAGGGGAAATGTCAGTGAGCGTTTCGATTTCAGTTCCAGAGCGATTCGCCAGATGAGTCCTTCATATTTAGTGGTTTTCAGCCAATTTTCAGAATTTTTGAAAATTTCATTTTTTTGTGAAAATATCCACTAAATGAGGGAATAATATGTGTGAGGGTACCCCAGGAGAGTTCCAAATGTGTGTGGGTAGAATATATATCCAACGTGGGTAAAATTGAAAAAAGTTGAAAAAAATTTTTTTTTGGACTTAGTCATTTTTCTGGCGTTTATCAGACTTTCAGATAAGGGAAATGTCAGTGAGCGTTTCGATTTCAGTTCCAGAGCGATTCGCCCGATGAGTCCTTCATATTTAGTGGTTTTCAGCCAATTTTCAGAATTTTTGAAAATTTCACTTTTTTGTGAAAATATCCACTAAATGAGGGAATAATATGTGTGAGGGTACCCCAGGAGAGTTCCAAATGTGTGTGGGTAGAATATATATCCAACGGGGGTAAAATTGAAAAAAGTTTAAAAAAAAATTTTTGGACTTAGTCATTTTTCTGGCGTTTATCAGACTTTCAGATAGGGGAAATGTCAGTGAGTGTTCCGATTTCAGTTCCAGAGCGATTCGCCAGATGAGTCCTTCGTATTTAGTGGTTTTCAGCCAATTTTCTGAATTTTTGAAAATTTCATTTTTTTGTGAAAATATCCACTAAATGAGGGAATAATATGTGTGAGGGTACCCCAGGAGAGTTCCAAATGTGTGTGGGTAGAATATATATCCCACAGGGGTAAAATTGAAAAAAGTTGAAAAAAATTTTTTTTTGGACTTAGTCATTTTTCTGGCGTTTATCAGACTTTCAGATAGGGGAAATGTCAGTGAGTGTTCCGATTTCAGTTCCAGAGCGATTCGCCAGATGAGTCCTTCATATTTAGTGGTTTTCAGCCAATTTTCAGAATTTTTGAAAATTTCACTTTTTTGTGAAAATATCCACTAAATGAGGGAATAATATGTGTGAGGGTACCCCAGGAGAGTTCCAAATGTGTGTGGGTAGAATATATATCCAACGGGGGTAAAATTGAAAAAAGTTTAAAAAAAATTTTTTGGACTTAGTCATTTTTCTGGCGTTTATCAGACTTTCAGATATGGGAAATGTCAGTGAGCATTCCGATTTCAGTTCCAGAGCGATTTGCCCGATGAGTCCTTCATATTTAGTGGTTTTCAGCCAATTTTCTGAATTTTTGAAAATGTCACTTTTTTGTGAAAATATTCCCTAAATGAGGGAATAATATGTGTGAGGGTACCCCAGGAGAGTTCCAAATGTGTGTGGGTAGAATATATATCCCAAGGGGGTAAAATTGAAAAAAGGTGAAAAAAAATTTTTTTTGGACTTAGTCATTTTTCCGCCGTTTATCAGACTTTCAGATATGGGAAATGTCAGTGAGCGTTCTGATTTCAGTTCCAGAGCGATTCGCCCGATGAGTCCTTCATATTTAGTGGTTTTCAGCCAATTTTCTGAATTTTTGAAAATTTCACTTTTTTTGTGAAAATATCCACTAAATGAGGGAATAATATGTGTGAGGGTACCCCAGGAGAGTTTCAAATGTGTGTGGGTAGAATATATATCCCACGGGGGTAAAATTGCAAAAAGTTGAAAAAAATTTTTTTTTGGACTTAGTCATTTTTCTGGCGTTTATCAGACTTTCAGATAGGGGAAATGTCAGTGAGCATTTCGATTTCAGTTCCAGAGCGATTCGCCCGATGAGTCCTTCATATTTAGTGGTTTTCAGCCAATTTTCTGAATTTTTGAAAATGTCACTTTTTTGTGAAAATATCCACTAAATGAGGGAATAATATATGTGAGGGTACCCCAGGAGAGTTCCAAATGTGTGTGGGTAGAATATATATCCCAGGGGGGTAAAATTGAAAAAAGTTGAAAAAAATTTTTTTTTGGACTTAGTCATTTTTCCGGCGTTTATCAGACTTTCAGATAGGGGAAATGTCAGTGAGCGTTTCGATTTCAGTTCCAGAGCGATTCGCCCGATGAGTCCTTCATATTTAGTGGTTTTCAGCCAATTTTCAGAATTTTTGAAAATTTCACTTTTTTGTGAAAATATCCACTAAATGAGGGAATAATATGTGTGAGGGTACCCCAGGAGAGTTCCAAATGTGTGTGGGTAGAATATATATACCACGGGGGTAAAATTGAAAAAAGTTGAAAAAAAAATTTTTTTGGACTTAGTCATTTTTCTGGCGTTTATCAGACTTTCAGATAGGGGAAATGTCAGTGAGCGTTCCGATTTCAGTTCCAGAGCGATTCGCCCGATGAGTCCTTCATATTTAGTGGTTTTCAGCCAATTTTCAGAATTTTTGAAAATTTCATTTTTTTGTGAAAATATCCACTAAATGAGGGAATAATATGTGTGAGGGTACCCCAGGAGAGTTCCAAATGTGTGTGGGTAGAATATATATCCAACGGGGGTAAAATTGAAAAAAGTTGAAAAAAATTTTTTTTTGTACTTAGTCATTTTTCCGGCGTTTATCAGACTTTCAGATAGGGGAAATGTCAGTGAGTGTTCCGATTTCAGTTCCAGAGCGATTCGCCAGATGAGTCCTTCGTATTTAGTGGTTTTCAGCCAATTTTCTGAATTTTTGAAAATTTCATTTTTTTGTGAAAATATCCACTAAATGAGGGAATAATATGTGTGAGGGTACCCCAGGAGAGTTCCAAATGTGTGTGGGTAGAATATATATCCCACAGGGGTAAAATTGAAAAAAGTTGAAAAAAATTTTTTTTTGGACTTAGTCATTTTTTTGGCGTTTATCAGACTTTCAGATAGGGGAAATGTCAGTGAGTGTTCCGATTTCAGTTCCAGAGCGATTCGCCAGATGAGTCCTTCATATTTAGTGGTTTTCAGCCAATTTTCAGAATTTTTGAAAATTTCACTTTTTTGTGAAAATATCCACTAAATGAGGGAATAATATGTGTGAGGGTACCCCAGGAGAGTTCCAAATGTGTGTGGGTAGAATATATATCCAACGGGGGTAAAATTGAAAAAAGTTTAAAAAAAATTTTTTGGACTTAGTCATTTTTCTGGCGTTTATCAGACTTTCAGATATGGGAAATGTCAGTGAGCATTCCGATTTCAGTTCCAGAGCGATTTGCCCGATGAGTCCTTCATATTTAGTGGTTTTCAGCCAATTTTCTGAATTTTTGAAAATGTCACTTTTTTGTGAAAATATTCCCTAAATGAGGGAATAATATGTGTGAGGGTACCCCAGGAGAGTTCCAAATGTGTGTGGGTAGAATATATATCCCAAGGGGGTAAAATTGAAAAAAGGTGAAAAAATTTTTTTTTTGGACTTAGTCATTTTTCCGCCGTTTATCAGACTTTCAGATATGGGAAATGTCAGTGAGCGTTCTGATTTCAGTTCCAGAGCGATTCGCCCGATGAGTCCTTCATATTTAGTGGTTTTCAGCCAATTTTCTGAATTTTTGAAAATTTCACTTTTTTTGTGAAAATATCCACTAAATGAGGGAATAATATGTGTGAGGGTACCCCAGGAGAGTTTCAAATGTGTGTGGGTAGAATATATATCCCACGGGGGTAAAATTGCAAAAAGTTGAAAAAATTTTTTTTTTGGACTTAGTCATTTTTCTGGCGTTTATCAGACTTTCAGATAGGGGAAATGTCAGTGAGCATTTCGATTTCAGTTCCAGAGCGATTCGCCCGATGAGTCCTTCATATTTAGTGGTTTTCAGCCAATTTTCTGAATTTTTGAAAATGTCACTTTTTTGTGAAAATATCCACTAAATGAGGGAATAATATAAGTGAGGGTACCCCAGGAGAGTTCCAAATGTGTGTGGGTAGAATATATATACCACGGGGGTAAAATTGAAAAAAGTTGAATAAAAATTTTTTTTTTGACTTAGTCATTTTTCCGGCGTTTATCAGACTTTCAGATAGGGGAAATGTCAGTGAGGGTTCCGATTTCAGTTCCAGAGCGATTCGCCAGATGAGTCCTTCATATTTAGTGGTGTTCAGCCAATTTTCTGAATTTTTGAAAATTTCACTTTTTTGTAAAAATATCCACTAAATGAGGGAATAATATGTGTGAGGGTACCCCAGGAGAGTTCCAAATGTGTGTGGGTAGAATATATATCCCACGGGGGTAAAATTGAAAAAAGTTGAAAAAAATTTTTTTTTTGACTTAGTCATTTTTCTGGCATTTATCAGACTTTCAGATAGGGGAAATGTCAGTGAGGGTTCCGATTTCAGTTCCAGAGCGATTCGCCAGATGAGTCCTTCATATTTAGTGGTGTTCAGCCAATTTTCTGAATTTTTGAAAATTTCACTTTTTTGTAAAAATATCCACTAAATGAGGGAATAATATGTGTGAGGGTACCCCAGGAGAGTTCCAAATGTGCGTGGGTAGAATATATATCCCACGGGGGTAAAATTGAAAAAAGTTGAAAAAAATTTTTTTTTGGACTTAGTCATTTTTCTGGCATTTATCAGACTTTCAGATAGGGGAAATGTCAGTGAGCGTTTCGATTTCAGTTCCAGAGCGATTCGGCAGATGAGTCCTTCATATTTAGTGGTTTTCAGCCAATTTTCTGAATTTTTGAAAATTTCACTTTTTTGTGAAAATATCCACTAAATGAGGGAATAATATGTGTGAGGGTACCCCAGGAGAGTTTCAAATGTGTGTGGGTAGAATATATATCCCACGGGGGTAAAATTGAAAAAAGTTGAAAAAAAAATTTTTTTGGACTTAGTCATTTTTCTGGCGTTTATCAGACTTTCAGATAGGGGAAATGTCAGTGAGCGTTCCGATTTCAGTTCCAGAGCGATTCGCCCGATGAGTCCTTCATATTTAGTGGTTTTCAGCCAATTTTCAGAATTTTTGAAAATTTCATTTTTTTGTGAAAATATCCACTAAATGAGGGAATAATATGTGTGAGGGTACCCCAGGAGAGTTCCAAATGTGTGTGGGTAGAATATATATCCAACGGGGGTAAAATTGAAAAAAGTTGAAAAAAATTTTTTTTTGTACTTAGTCATTTTTCCGGCGTTTATCAGACTTTCAGATAGGGGAAATGTCAGTGAGTGTTCCGATTTCAGTTCCAGAGCGATTCGCCAGATGAGTCCTTCGTATTTAGTGGTTTTCAGCCAATTTTCTGAATTTTTGAAAATTTCATTTTTTTGTGAAAATATCCACTAAATGAGGGAATAATATGTGTGAGGGTACCCCAGGAGAGTTCCAAATGTGTGTGGGTAGAATATATATCCCACAGGGGTAAAATTGAAAAAAGTTGAAAAAAATTTTTTTTTGGACTTAGTCATTTTTCTGGCGTTTATCAGACTTTCAGATAGGGGAAATGTCAGTGAGTGTTCCGATTTCAGTTCCAGAGCGATTCGCCAGATGAGTCCTTCATATTTAGTGGTTTTCAGCCAATTTTCAGAATTTTTGAAAATTTCACTTTTTTGTGAAAATATCCACTAAATGAGGGAATAATATGTGTGAGGGTACCCCAGGAGAGTTCCAAATGTGTGTGGGTAGAATATATATCCAACGGGGGTAAAATTGAAAAAAGTTTAAAAAAAATTTTTTGGACTTAGTCATTTTTCTGGCGTTTATCAGACTTTCAGATATGGGAAATGTCAGTGAGCATTCCGATTTCAGTTCCAGAGCGATTTGCCCGATGAGTCCTTCATATTTAGTGGTTTTCAGCCAATTTTCTGAATTTTTGAAAATGTCACTTTTTTGTGAAAATATTCCCTAAATGAGGGAATAATATGTGTGAGGGTACCCCAGGAGAGTTCCAAATGTGTGTGGGTAGAATATATATCCCAAGGGGGTAAAATTGAAAAAAGGTGAAAAAAATTTTTTTTTGGACTTAGTCATTTTTCCGCCGTTTATCAGACTTTCAGATATGGGAAATGTCAGTGAGCGTTCTGATTTCAGTTCCAGAGCGATTCGCCCGATGAGTCCTTCATATTTAGTGGTTTTCAGCCAATTTTCTGAATTTTTGAAAATTTCACTTTTTTTGTGAAAATATCCACTAAATGAGGGAATAATATGTGTGAGGGTACCCCAGGAGAGTTTCAAATGTGTGTGGGTAGAATATATATCCCACGGGGGTAAAATTGCAAAAAGTTGAAAAAAATTTTTTTTTGGACTTAGTCATTTTTCTGGCGTTTATCAGACTTTCAGATAGGGGAAATGTCAGTGAGCATTTCGATTTCAGTTCCAGAGCGATTCGCCCGATGAGTCCTTCATATTTAGTGGTTTTCAGCCAATTTTCTGAATTTTTGAAAATGTCACTTTTTTGTGAAAATATCCACTAAATGAGGGAATAATATATGTGAGGGTACCCCAGGAGAGTTCCAAATGTGTGTGGGTAGAATATATATCCCAGGGGGGTAAAATTGAAAAAAGTTGAAAAAAATTTTTTTTTGGACTTAGTCATTTTTCCGGCGTTTATCAGACTTTCAGATAGGGGAAATGTCAGTGAGCGTTTCGATTTCAGTTCCAGAGCGATTCGCCCGATGAGTCCTTCATATTTAGTGGTTTTCAGCCAATTTTCAGAATTTTTGAAAATTTCACTTTTTTGTGAAAATATCCACTAAATGAGGGAATAATATGTGTGAGGGTACCCCAGGAGAGTTCCAAATGTGTGTGGGTAGAATATATATACCACGGGGGTAAAATTGAAAAAAGTTGAATAAAAATTTTTTTTGTACTTAGTCATTTTTCTGGCGTTTATCAGACTTTCAGATAAGGGAAATGTCAGTGAGCGTTTCGATTTCAGTTCCAGAGCGATTCGCCCGATGAGTCCTTCATATTTAGTGGCTTTCAGCCAATTTTCAGAATTTTTGAAAATTTCACTTTTTTGTGAAAATATCCGCTAAATGAGGGAATAATATGTGTGAGGGTACCCCAGGAGAGTTCCAAATGTGTGTGGGTAGAATATATATCCCACGGCGGTAAAATTGAAAAAAGTTGAAAAAAATTTTTTTTTTGACTTAGTCATTTTTCCGGCGTTTATCAGACTTTCAGATAGGGGAAATGTCAGTGAGGGTTCCGATTTCAGTTCCAGAGCGATTCGCCAGATGAGTCCTTCATATTTAGTGGTGTTCAGCCAATTTTCTGAATTTTTGAAAATTTCACTTTTTTGTAAAAATATCCACTAAATGAGGGAATAATATGTGTGAGGGTACCCCAGGAGAGTTTCAAATGTGTGTGGGTAGAATATATATCCCACGGGGGTAAAATTGAAAAAAGTTGAAAAAAAAATTTTTTTGGACTTAGTCATTTTTCTGGCGTTTATCAGACTTTCAGATAGGGGAAATGTCAGTGAGCGTTCCGATTTCAGTTCCAGAGCGATTCGCCCGATGAGTCCTTCATATTTAGTGGTTTTCAGCCAATTTTCAGAATTTTTGAAAATTTCATTTTTTTGTGAAAATATCCACTAAATGAGGGAATAATATGTGTGAGGGTACCCCAGGAGAGTTCCAAATGTGTGTGGGTAGAATATATATCCAACGGGGGTAAAATTGAAAAAAGTTGAAAAAAATTTTTTTTTGTACTTAGTCATTTTTCCGGCGTTTATCAGACTTTCAGATAGGGGAAATGTCAGTGAGTGTTCCGATTTCAGTTCCAGAGCGATTCGCCAGATGAGTCCTTCGTATTTAGTGGTTTTCAGCCAATTTTCTGAATTTTTGAAAATTTCATTTTTTTGTGAAAATATCCACTAAATGAGGGAATAATATGTGTGAGGGTACCCCAGGAGAGTTCCAAATGTGTGTGGGTAGAATATATATCCCACAGGGGTAAAATTGAAAAAAGTTGAAAAAAATTTTTTTTTGGACTTAGTCATTTTTTTGGCGTTTATCAGACTTTCAGATAGGGGAAATGTCAGTGAGTGTTCCGATTTCAGTTCCAGAGCGATTCGCCAGATGAGTCCTTCATATTTAGTGGTTTTCAGCCAATTTTCAGAATTTTTGAAAATTTCACTTTTTTGTGAAAATATCCACTAAATGAGGGAATAATATGTGTGAGGGTACCCCAGGAGAGTTCCAAATGTGTGTGGGTAGAATATATATCCAACGGGGGTAAAATTGAAAAAAGTTTAAAAAAAATTTTTTGGACTTAGTCATTTTTCTGGCGTTTATCAGACTTTCAGATATGGGAAATGTCAGTGAGCATTCCGATTTCAGTTCCAGAGCGATTTGCCCGATGAGTCCTTCATATTTAGTGGTTTTCAGCCAATTTTCTGAATTTTTGAAAATGTCACTTTTTTGTGAAAATATTCCCTAAATGAGGGAATAATATGTGTGAGGGTACCCCAGGAGAGTTCCAAATGTGTGTGGGTAGAATATATATCCCAAGGGGGTAAAATTGAAAAAAGGTGAAAAAATTTTTTTTTTGGACTTAGTCATTTTTCCGCCGTTTATCAGACTTTCAGATATGGGAAATGTCAGTGAGCGTTCTGATTTCAGTTCCAGAGCGATTTGCCCGATGAGTCCTTCATATTTAGTGGTTTTCAGCCAATTTTCTGAATTTTTGAAAATTTCACTTTTTTTGTGAAAATATCCACTAAATGAGGGAATAATATGTGTGAGGGTACCCCAGGAGAGTTTCAAATGTGTGTGGGTAGAATATATATCCCACGGGGGTAAAATTGCAAAAAGTTGAAAAAAATTTTTTTTTGGACTTAGTCATTTTTCTGGCGTTTATCAGACTTTCAGATAGGGGAAATGTCAGTGAGCATTTCGATTTCAGTTCCAGAGCGATTCGCCCGATGAGTCCTTCATATTTAGTGGTTTTCAGCCAATTTTCTGAATTTTTGAAAATGTCACTTTTTTGTGAAAATATCCACTAAATGAGGGAATAATATATGTGAGGGTACCCCAGGAGAGTTCCAAATGTGTGTGGGTAGAATATATATCCCAGGGGGGTAAAATTGAAAAAAGTTGAAAAAAATTTTTTTTTGGACTTAGTCATTTTTCCGGCGTTTATCAGACTTTCAGATAGGGGAAATGTCAGTGAGCGTTTCGATTTCAGTTCCAGAGCGATTCGCCCGATGAGTCCTTCATATTTAGTGGTTTTCAGCCAATTTTCAGAATTTTTGAAAATTTCACTTTTTTGTGAAAATATCCACTAAATGAGGGAATAATATGTGTGAGGGTACCCCAGGAGAGTTCCAAATGTGTGTGGGTAGAATATATATACCACGGGGGTAAAATTGAAAAAAGTTGAATAAAAATTTTTTTTGTACTTAGTCATTTTTCTGGCGTTTATCAGACTTTCAGATAAGGGAAATGTCAGTGAGCGTTTCGATTTCAGTTCCAGAGCGATTCGCCCGATGAGTCCTTCATATTTAGTGGCTTTCAGCCAATTTTCAGAATTTTTGAAAATTTCACTTTTTTGTGAAAATATCCGCTAAATGAGGGAATAATATGTGTGAGGGTACCCCAGGAGAGTTCCAAATGTGTGTGGGTAGAATATATATCCCACGGCGGTAAAATTGAAAAAAGTTGAAAAAAATTTTTTTTTTGACTTAGTCATTTTTCCGGCGTTTATCAGACTTTCAGATAGGGGAAATGTCAGTGAGGGTTCCGATTTCAGTTCCAGAGCGATTCGCCCGATGAGTCCTTCATATTTAGTGGTGTTCAGCCAATTTTCTGAATTTTTGAAAATTTCACTTTTTTGTAAAAATATCCACTAAATGAGGGAATAATATGTGTGAGGGTACCCCAGGAGAGTTCCAAATGTGTGTGGGTAGAATATATATCCAACGGGGGTAAAATTGAAAAAAGTTGAAAAAAATTTTTTTTTGTACTTAGTCATTTTTCCGGCGTTTATCAGACTTTCAGATAGGGGAAATGTCAGTGAGTGTTCCGATTTCAGTTCCAGAGCGATTCGCCAGATGAGTCCTTCATATTTAGTGGTTTTCAGCCAATTTTCAGAATTTTTGAAAATTTCACTTTTTTGTGAAAATATCCACTAAATGAGGGAATAATATGTGTGAGGGTACCCCAGGAGAGTTCCAAATGTGTGTGGGTAGAATATATATCCAACGGGGGTAAAATTGAAAAAAGTTTAAAAAAAATTTTTTGGACTTAGTCATTTTTCTGGCGTTTATCAGACTTTCAGATATGGGAAATGTCAGTGAGCATTCCGATTTCAGTTCCAGAGCGATTTGCCCGATGAGTCCTTCATATTTAGTGGTTTTCAGCCAATTTTCTGAATTTTTGAAAATGTCACTTTTTTGTGAAAATATTCCCTAAATGAGGGAATAATATGTGTGAGGGTACCCCAGGAGAGTTCCAAATGTGTGTGGGTAGAATATATATCCCAAGGGGGTAAAATTGAAAAAAAGTGAAAAAAATTTTTTTTTGGACTTAGTCATTTTTCCGCCGTTTATCAGACTTTCAGATATGGGAAATGTCAGTGAGCGTTCTGATTTCAGTTCCAGAGCGATTCGCCCGATGAGTCCTTCATATTTAGTGGTTTTCAGCCAATTTTCTGAATTTTTGAAAATTTCACTTTTTTTGTGAAAATATCCACTAAATGAGGGAATAATATGTGTGAGGGTACCCCAGGAGAGTTTCAAATGTGTGTGGGTAGAATATATATCCCACGGGGGTAAAATTGCAAAAAGTTGAAAAAAATTTTTTTTTGGACTTAGTCATTTTTCTGGCGTTTATCAGACTTTCAGATAGGGGAAATGTCAGTGAGCATTTCGATTTCAGTTCCAGAGCGATTCGCCCGATGAGTCCTTCATATTTAGTGGTTTTCAGCCAATTTTCTGAATTTTTGAAAATGTCACTTTTTTGTGAAAATATCCACTAAATGAGGGAATAATATATGTGAGGGTACCCCAGGAGAGTTCCAAATGTGTGTGGGTAGAATATATATCCCAGGGGGGTAAAATTGAAAAAAGTTGAAAAAAATTTTTTTTTGGACTTAGTCATTTTTCCGGCGTTTATCAGACTTTCAGATAGGGGAAATGTCAGTGAGCGTTTCGATTTCAGTTCCAGAGCGATTCGCCCGATGAGTCCTTCATATTTAGTGGTTTTCAGCCAATTTTCAGAATTTTTGAAAATTTCACTTTTTTGTGAAAATATCCACTAAATGAGGGAATAATATGTGTGAGGGTACCCCAGGAGAGTTCCAAATGTGTGTGGGTAGAATATATATACCACGGGGGTAAAATTGAAAAAAGTTGAATAAAAATTTTTTTTGTACTTAGTCATTTTTCTGGCGTTTATCAGACTTTCAGATAAGGGAAATGTCAGTGAGCGTTTCGATTTCAGTTCCAGAGCGATTCGCCCGATGAGTCCTTCATATTTAGTGGCTTTCAGCCAATTTTCAGAATTTTTGAAAATTTCACTTTTTTGTGAAAATATCCGCTAAATGAGGGAATAATATGTGTGAGGGTACCCCAGGAGAGTTCCAAATGTGTGTGGGTAGAATATATATCCCACGGCGGTAAAATTGAAAAAAGTTGAAAAAAATTTTTTTTTTGACTTAGTCATTTTTCCGGCGTTTATCAGACTTTCAGATAGGGGAAATGTCAGTGAGGGTTCCGATTTCAGTTCCAGAGCGATTCGCCAGATGAGTCCTTCATATTTAGTGGTGTTCAGCCAATTTTCTGAATTTTTGAAAATTTCACTTTTTTGTAAAAATATCCACTAAATGAGGGAATAATATGTGTGAGGGTACCCCAGGAGAGTTCCAAATGTGTGTGGGTAGAATATATATCCCACGGGGGTAAAATTGAAAAAAGTTGAAAAAAATTTTTTTTTTGACTTAGTCATTTTTCTGGCATTTATCAGACTTTCACATAGGGGAAATGTCAGTGAGCGTTTCGATTTCAGTTCCAGAGCGATTCGGCAGATGAGTCCTTCATATTTAGTGGTTTTCAGCCAATTTTCTGAATTTTTGAAAATTTCACTTTTTTGTGAAAATATCCACTAAATGAGGGAATAATATGTGTGAGGGTACCCCAGGAGAGTTCCAAATGTGTGTGGGTAGAATATATATCCAACGGGGGTAAAATTGAAAAAAGTTTAAAAAAAATTTTTTGGACTTAGTCATTTTTCTGGCGTTTATCAGACTTTCAGATATGGGAAATGTCAGTGAGCATTCCGATTTCAGTTCCAGAGCGATTTGCCCGATGAGTCCTTCATATTTAGTGGTTTTCAGCCAATTTTCTGAATTTTTGAAAATGTCACTTTTTTGTGAAAATATTCCCTAAATGAGGGAATAATATGTGTGAGGGTACCCCAGGAGAGTTCCAAATGTGTGTGGGTAGAATATATATCCCAAGGGGGTAAAATTGAAAAAAGGTGAAAAAAATTTTTTTTTGGACTTAGTCATTTTTCCGCCGTTTATCAGACTTTCAGATATGGGAAATGTCAGTGAGCGTTCTGATTTCAGTTCCAGAGCGATTCGCCCGATGAGTCCTTCATATTTAGTGGTTTTCAGCCAATTTTCTGAATTTTTGAAAATTTCACTTTTTTTGTGAAAATATCCACTAAATGAGGGAATAATATGTGTGAGGGTACCCCAGGAGAGTTTCAAATGTGTGTGGGTAGAATATATATCCCACGGGGGTAAAATTGCAAAAAGTTGAAAAAAATTTTTTTTTGGACTTAGTCATTTTTCTGGCGTTTATCAGACTTTCAGATAGGGGAAATGTCAGTGAGCATTTCGATTTCAGTTCCAGAGCGATTCGCCCGATGAGTCCTTCATATTTAGTGGTTTTCAGCCAATTTTCTGAATTTTTGAAAATGTCACTTTTTTGTGAAAATATCCACTAAATGAGGGAATAATATATGTGAGGGTACCCCAGGAGAGTTCCAAATGTGTGTGGGTAGAATATATATCCCAGGGGGGTAAAATTGAAAAAAGTTGAAAAAAATTTTTTTTTGGACTTAGTCATTTTTCCGGCGTTTATCAGACTTTCAGATAGGGGAAATGTCAGTGAGCGTTTCGATTTCAGTTCCAGAGCGATTCGCCCGATGAGTCCTTCATATTTAGTGGTTTTCAGCCAATTTTCAGAATTTTTGAAAATTTCACTTTTTTGTGAAAATATCCACTAAATGAGGGAATAATATGTGTGAGGGTACCCCAGGAGAGTTCCAAATGTGTGTGGGTAGAATATATATCCCACGGGGGTAAAATTGAAAAAAGTTGAATAAAAATTTTTTTTGTACTTAGTCATTTTTCTGGCGTTTATCAGACTTTCAGATAAGGGAAATGTCAGTGAGCGTTTCGATTTCAGTTCCAGAGCGATTCGCCCGATGAGTCCTTCATATTTAGTGGCTTTCAGCCAATTTTCAGAATTTTTGAAAATTTCACTTTTTTGTGAAAATATCCGCTAAATGAGGGAATAATATGTGTGAGGGTACCCCAGGAGAGTTCCAAATGTGTGTGGGTAGAATATATATCCCACGGCGGTAAAATTGAAAAAAGTTGAAAAAAATTTTTTTTTTGACTTAGTCATTTTTCCGGCGTTTATCAGACTTTCAGATAGGGGAAATGTCAGTGAGGGTTCCGATTTCAGTTCCAGAGCGATTCGCCAGATGAGTCCTTCATATTTAGTGGTGTTCAGCCAATTTTCTGAATTTTTGAAAATTTCACTTTTTTGTAAAAATATCCACTAAATGAGGGAATAATATGTGTGAGGGTACCCCAGGAGAGTTCCAAATGTGTGTGGGTAGAATATATATCCAACGGGGGTAAAATTGAAAAAAGTTGAAAAAAATTTTTTTTTTGACTTAGTCATTTTTCTGGCATTTATCAGACTTTCACATAGGGGAAATGTCAGTGAGCGTTTCGATTTCAGTTCCATAGCGATTCGGCAGATGAGTCCTTCATATTTAGTGGTTTTCAGCCAATTTTCTGAATTTTTGAAAATTTCATTTTTTTGTGAAAATATCCACTAAATGAGGGAATAATATGTGTGAGGGTACCCCAGGAGAGTTCCAAATGTGTGTGGGTAGAATATATATCCAACGGGGGTAAAATTGAAAAAAGTTGAAAAAAATTTTTTTTTGTACTTAGTCATTTTTCCGGCGTTTATCAGACTTTCAGATAGGGGAAATGTCAGTGAGTGTTCCGATTTCAGTTCCAGAGCGATTCGCCAGATGAGTCCTTCGTATTTAGTGGTTTTCAGCCAATTTTCTGAATTTTTGAAAATTTCATTTTTTTGTGAAAATATCCACTAAATGAGGGAATAATATGTGTGAGGGTACCCCAGGAGAGTTCCAAATGTGTGTGGGTAGAATATATATCCCACAGGGGTAAAATTGAAAAAAGTTGAAAAAAATTTTTTTTTGGACTTAGTCATTTTTTTGGCGTTTATCAGACTTTCAGATAGGGGAAATGTCAGTGAGTGTTCCGATTTCAGTTCCAGAGCGATTCGCCAGATGAGTCCTTCATATTTAGTGGTTTTCAGCCAATTTTCAGAATTTTTGAAAATTTCACTTTTTTGTGAAAATATCCACTAAATGAGGGAATAATATGTGTGAGGGTACCCCAGGAGAGTTCCAAATGTGTGTGGGTAGAATATATATCCAACGGGGGTAAAATT
Organism: Phyllobates terribilis; assembly: GCF_046119375.1. Lineage (NCBI taxonomy): Eukaryota > Metazoa > Chordata > Amphibia > Anura > Dendrobatidae > Phyllobates > Phyllobates terribilis. The sequence continues at coordinate 124,049,208 of NW_027362768.1, forward strand.
GAAAAAAGTTTAAAAAAAATTTTTTGGACTTAGTCATTTTTCTGGCGTTTATCAGACTTTCAGATATGGGAAATGTCAGTGAGCATTCCGATTTCAGTTCCAGAGCGATTTGCCCGATGAGTCCTTCATATTTAGTGGTTTTCAGCCAATTTTCTGAATTTTTGAAAATGTCACTTTTTTGTGAAAATATTCCCTAAATGAGGGAATAATATGTGTGAGGGTACCCCAGGAGAGTTCCAAATGTGTGTGGGTAGAATATATATCCCAAGGGGGTAAAATTGAAAAAAGGTGAAAAAAATTTTTTTTTGGACTTAGTCATTTTTCCGCCGTTTATCAGACTTTCAGATATGGGAAATGTCAGTGAGCGTTCTGATTTCAGTTCCAGAGCGATTCGCCCGATGAGTCCTTCATATTTAGTGGTTTTCAGCCAATTTTCTGAATTTTTGAAAATTTCACTTTTTTTGTGAAAATATCCACTAAATGAGGGAATAATATGTGTGAGGGTACCCCAGGAGAGTTTCAAATGTGTGTGGGTAGAATATATATCCCACGGGGGTAAAATTGCAAAAAGTTGAAAAAAATTTTTTTTTGGACTTAGTCATTTTTCTGGCGTTTATCAGACTTTCAGATAGGGGAAATGTCAGTGAGCATTTCGATTTCAGTTCCAGAGCGATTCGCCCGATGAGTCCTTCATATTTAGTGGTTTTCAGCCAATTTTCTGAATTTTTGAAAATGTCACTTTTTTGTGAAAATATCCACTAAATGAGGGAATAATATATGTGAGGGTACCCCAGGAGAGTTCCAAATGTGTGTGGGTAGAATATATATCCCAGGGGGGTAAAATTGAAAAAAGTTGAAAAAAATTTTTTTTTGGACTTAGTCATTTTTCCGGCGTTTATCAGACTTTCAGATAGGGGAAATGTCAGTGAGCGTTTCGATTTCAGTTCCAGAGCGATTCGCCCGATGAGTCCTTCATATTTAGTGGTTTTCAGCCAATTTTCAGAATTTTTGAAAATTTCACTTTTTTGTGAAAATATCCACTAAATGAGGGAATAATATGTGTGAGGGTACCCCAGGAGAGTTCCAAATGTGTGTGGGTAGAATATATATACCACGGGGGTAAAATTGAAAAAAGTTGAATAAAAATTTTTTTTGTACTTAGTCATTTTTCTGGCGTTTATCAGACTTTCAGATAGGGCAAATGTCAGTGAGCGTTTCGATTTCAGTTCCAGAGCGATTCGCCCGATGAGTCCTTCATATTTAGTGGCTTTCAGCCAATTTTCAGAATTTTTGAAAATTTCACTTTTTTGTGAAAATATCCGCTAAATGAGGGAATAATATGTGTGAGGGTACCCCAGGAGAGTTCCAAATGTGTGTGGGTAGAATATATATCCCACGGCGGTAAAATTGAAAAAAGTTGAAAAAAATTTTTTTTTTGACTTAGTCATTTTTCCGGCGTTTATCAGACTTTCAGATAGGGGAAATGTCAGTGAGCGTTTCGATTTCAGTTCCAGAGCGATTCGGCAGATGAGTCCTTCATATTTAGTGGTTTTCAGCCAATTTTCTGAATTTTTGAAAATTTCACTTTTTTGTGAAAATATCCACTAAATGAGGGAATAATATGTGTGAGGGTACCCCAGGAGAGTTTCAAATGTGTGTGGGTAGAATATATATCCCACGGGGGTAAAATTGAAAAAAGTTGAAAAAAATTTTTTTTTGGACTTAGTCATTTTTCTGGCGTTTATCAGACTTTCAGATAGGAGAAATGTCAGTGAGCGTTTCGATTTCAGTTCCAGAGCGATTCGCCCGATGAGTCCTTCATATTTAGTGGTTTTCAGCCAATTTTCAGAATTTTTGAAAATTTCATTTTTTTGTGAAAATATCCACTAAATGAGGGAATAATATGTGTGAGGGTACCCCAGGAGAGTTCCAAATGTGTGTGGGTAGAATATATATCCAACGGGGGTAAAATTGAAAAAAGTTGAAAAAAATTTTTTTTTGTACTTAGTCATTTTTCCGGCGTTTATCAGACTTTCAGATAGGGGAAATGTCAGTGAGTGTTCCGATTTCAGTTCCAGAGCGATTCGCCAGATGAGTCCTTCATATTTAGTGGTTTTCAGCCAATTTTCTGAATTTTTGAAAATTTCATTTTTTTGTGAAAATATCCACTAAATGAGGGAATAATATGTGTGAGGGTACCCCAGGAGAGTTCCAAATGTGTGTGGGTAGAATATATATCCCAGGGGGGTAAAATTGAAAAAAGTTGAAAAAAATTTTTTTTTGGACTTAGTCATTTTTCTGGCGTTTATCAGACTTTCAGATAGGGGAAATGTCAGTGAGCGTTTCAATTTCAGTTCCAGAGCGATTCACCCGATGAGTCCTTCATATTTAGTGGTTTTCAGCCAATTTTCTGAATTTTTGAAAATTTCATTTTTTTGTGAAAATATCCACTAAATGAGGGAATAATATGTGTGAGGGTACCCCAGGAGAGTTCCAAATGTGTGTGGGTAGAATATATATCCCACGGGGGTAAAATTGATAAAAGTTGAATAAAAATTTTTTTTGGACTTAGTCATTTTTCTGGCGTTTATCAGACTTTCAGATAGGGGAAATGTCAGTGAGGGTTCCGATTTCAGTTCCAGAGCGATTCGCCAGATGAGTCCTTCATATTTAGTGGTTTTCAGCCAATTTTCTGAATTTTTGAAAATTTCACTTTTTTGTGAAAATATCCACTAAATGAGGGAATAATATGTGTGAGGGTACCCCAGGAGAGTTCCAAATGTGTGTGGGTAGAATATATATCCCAGGGGGGTAAAATTGAAAAAAGGTGAAAAAATTTTTTTTTTGGACTTAGTAATTTTTCCGGCGTTTATCAGACTTTCAGATAGGGGAAATGTCAGTGAGCGTTCCGATTTCAGTTCCAGAGCGATTCGCCAGATGAGTGCTTCATATTTAGTGGTTTTCAGCCAATTTTCAGAATTTTTGAAAATTTCACTTTTTTGTGAAAATATCCACTAAATGAGGGAATAATATGTGTGAGGGTACCCCAGGAGAGTTCCAAATGTGTGTGGGTAGAATATATATCCCACGGGGTAAAATTGAAAAAAATTTTTTTTTTGACTTAGTCATTTTTCCGGCGTTTATCAGACTTTCAGATAGGGGAAATGTCAGTGAGCGTTTCAATTTCAGTTCCAGAGCGATTCACCCGATGAGTCCTTCATATTTAGTGGTTTTCAGCCAATTTTCTGAATTTTTGAAAATTTCACTTTTTTGTGAAAATATCCACTAAATGAGGGAATAATATGTGTGAGGGTACCCCAGGAGAGTTCCAAATGTGTGTGGGTAGAATATATATCCCACGGGGGTAAAATTGAAAAAAGTTGAATAAAAAATTTTTTTGGACTTAGTCATTTTTCTGGCGTTTATCAGACTTTCAGATAGGGGAAATGTCAGTGAGGGTTCCGATTTCAGTTCCAGAGCGATTCGCCAGATGAGTCCTTCATATTTAGTGGTTTTCAGCCAATTTTCTGAATTTTTGAAAATTTCACTTTTTTGTGAAAATATCCACTAAATGAGGGAATAATATGTGTGAGGGTACCCCACGAGAGTTCCAAATGTGTGTGGGTAGAATATATATCCAACGGGGATAAAATTGAAAAAAGTTGAAAAAAAATTTTTTTTGGACTTAGTCATTTTTTCAGCGTTTATCAGACTTTCAGATATGGGAAATGTCAGTGAGCGTTCCGATTTCAGTTCCAGAGTGATTCGCCCGATGAGTCCTTCATATTTAGTGGTTTTCAGCCAATTTTCTGAATTTTTGAAAATGTCACTTTTTTGTGAAAATATCCACTAAATGAGGGAATAATATGAGTGAGGGTACCCCAGTAGAGTTCCAAATGTGTGTGGGTAGAATATATATCCCAGAGGGGTAAAATTGAAAAAAGGTGAAAAAAATTTTTTTTTGGACTTAGTCATTTTTCTGGCGTTTATCAGACTTTCAGATAGGGGAAATGTCAGTGAGCGTTTCAATTTCAGTTCCAGAGCGATTCACCCGATGAGTCCTTCATATTTAGTGTTTTTCAGCCAATTTTCTGAATTTTTGAAAATTTCATTTTTTTGTGAAAATATCCACTAAATGAGGGAATAATATGAGTGAGGGTACCCCAGTAGAGTTCCAAATGTGTGTGGGTAGAATATATATCCCAGAGGGGTAAAATTGAAAAAAGGTGAAAAAAATTTTTTTTTGGACTTAGTCATTTTTCTGGCGTTTATCAGACTTTCAGATAGGGGAAATGTCAGTGAGCGTTTCAATTTCAGTTCCAGAGCGATTCACCCGATGAGTCCTTCATATTTAGTGGTTTTCAGCCAATTTTCTGAATTTTTGAAAATTTCATTTTTTTGTGAAAATATCCACTAAATGAGGGAATAATATGTGTGAGGGTACCCCAGGAGAGTTCCAAATGTGTGTGGGTAGAATATATATCCCACGGGGGTAAAATTGATAAAAGTTGAATAAAAATTTTTTTTGGACTTAGTCATTTTTCTGGCGTTTATCAGACTTTCAGATAGGGGAAATGTCAGTGAGGGTTCCGATTTCAGTTCCAGAGCGATTCGCCAGATGAGTCCTTCATATTTAGTGGTTTTCAGCCAATTTTCTGAATTTTTGAAAATTTCACTTTTTTGTGAAAATATCCACTAAATGAGGGAATAATATGTGTGAGGGTACCCCAGGAGAGTTCCAAATGTGTGTGGGTAGAATATATATCCCAGGGGGGTAAAATTGAAAAAAGGTGAAAAAATTTTTTTTTTGGACTTAGTAATTTTTCCGGCGTTTATCAGACTTTCAGATAGGGGAAATGTCAGTGAGCGTTCCGATTTCAGTTCCAGAGCGATTCGCCAGATGAGTCCTTCATATTTAGTGGTTTTCAGCCAATTTTCAGAATTTTTGAAAATTTCACTTTTTTGTGAAAATATCCACTAAATGAGGGAATAATATGTGTGAGGGTACCCCAGGAGAGTTCCAAATGTGTGTGGGTAGAATATATATCCCACGGGGTAAAATTGAAAAAAATTTTTTTTTTGACTTAGTCATTTTTCCGGCGTTTATCAGACTTTCAGATAGGGGAAATGTCAGTGAGCGTTTCAATTTCAGTTCCAGAGCGATTCACCCGATGAGTCCTTCATATTTAGTGGTTTTCAGCCAATTTTCTGAATTTTTGAAAATTTCACTTTTTTGTGAAAATATCCACTAAATGAGGGAATAATATGTGTGAGGGTACCCCAGGAGAGTTCCAAATGTGTGTGGGTAGAATATATATCCCACGGGGGTAAAATTGAAAAAAGTTGAATAAAAAATTTTTTTGGACTTAGTCATTTTTCTGGCGTTTATCAGACTTTCAGATAGGGGAAATGTCAGTGAGGGTTCCGATTTCAGTTCCAGAGCGATTCGCCAGATGAGTCCTTCATATTTAGTGGTTTTCAGCCAATTTTCTGAATTTTTGAAAATTTCACTTTTTTGTGAAAATATCCACTAAATGAGGGAATAATATGTGTGAGGGTACCCCACGAGAGTTCCAAATGTGTGTGGGTAGAATATATATCCAACGGGGATAAAATTGAAAAAAGTTGAAAAAAAATTTTTTTTGGACTTAGTCATTTTTTCAGCGTTTATCAGACTTTCAGATATGGGAAATGTCAGTGAGCGTTCCGATTTCAGTTCCAGAGTGATTCGCCCGATGAGTCCTTCATATTTAGTGGTTTTCAGCCAATTTTCTGAATTTTTGAAAATGTCACTTTTTTGTGAAAATATCCACTAAATGAGGGAATAATATGAGTGAGGGTACCCCAGTAGAGTTCCAAATGTGTGTGGGTAGAATATATATCCCAGAGGGGTAAAATTGAAAAAAGGTGAAAAAAATTTTTTTTTGGACTTAGTCATTTTTCTGGCGTTTATCAGACTTTCAGATAGGGGAAATGTCAGTGAGCGTTTCAATTTCAGTTCCAGAGCGATTCACCCGATGAGTCCTTCATATTTAGTGTTTTTCAGCCAATTTTCTGAATTTTTGAAAATTTCATTTTTTTGTGAAAATATCCACTAAATGAGGGAATAATATGTGTGAGGGTACCCCAGGAGAGTTCCAAATGTGTGTGGGTAGAATACATATCCCACGGGGGTAAAATTGAAAAAAGTTGAAAAAAATTTTTTTTTGGACTTAGTCATTTTTCTGGCGTTTATCAGACTTTCAGATAGGGGAAATGTCAGTGAGCGTTTCGATTTCAGTTCCAGAGCGATTCGGCCGATGAGTCCTTCATATTTAGTGGTTTTCAGCCAATTTTCAGAATTTTTGAAAATTTCACTTTTTTGTGAAAATATCCACTAAATGAGGGAATAATATGTGTGAGGGTACCCCAGGAGAGTTCCAAATGTGTGTGGGTAGAATATATATCCCACGGGGTAAAATTGAAAAAAATTTTTTTTTTGACTTAGTCATTTTTCCGGCGTTTATCAGACTTTCAGATAGGGGAAATGTCAGTGAGCGTTTCAATTTCAGTTCCAGAGCGATTCACCAGATGAGTCCTTCATATTTAGTGGTTTTCAGCCAATTTTCTGAATTTTTGAAAATTTCATTTTTTTGTGAAAATATCCACTAAATGAGGGAATAATATGTGTGAGGGTACCCCAGGAGAGTTCCAAATGTGTGTGGGTAGAATATATATCCAACGGGGATAAAATTGAAAAAAGTTGAAAAAAAATTTTTTTTGGACTTAGTCATTTTTTCAGCGTTTATCAGACTTTCAGATATGGGAAATGTCAGTGAGCCTTCCGATTTCAGTTCCAGAGCGATTCGCCAGATGAGTCCTTCATATTTAGTGGTTTTCAGCCAATTTTCTGAATTTTTGAAAATTTCACTTTTTTGTGAAAATATCCACTAAATGAGGGAATAATATGTGTGAGGGTACCCCAGGAGAGTTCCAAATGTGTGTGGGTAGAATATATATCCAACGGGGGTAAAATTGAAAAAAAATTTTTTTTGTACTTAGTCATTTTTCCGGCGTTTATCAGACTTTCAGATAGGGGAAATGTCAGTGAGCGTTCCGATTTCAGTTCCAGAGCGATTCGCCAAATGAGTGCTTCATATTTAGTGGTTTTCAGCCAATTTTCTGAATTTTTGAAAATTTCATTTTTTTGTGAAAATATCCACTAAATGAGGGAATAATATGTGTGAGGGTCCCCCAGGAGAGTTCCAAATGTGTGTGGGTAGAATATATATCCCACAGGGGTAAAATTGAAAAAAGTTGAAAAAAAATTTTTTTTGGACTTAGTCATTTTTCTGGCGTTTATCAGACTTTCAGATATGGGAAATGTCAGTGAGCGTTCTGATTTCAGTTCCAGAGCGATTCGCCCGATGAGTCCTTCATATTTAGTGGTTTTCAGCCAATTTTCTGAATTTTTGAAAATTTCACTTTTTTGTGAAAATATCCACTTAATGAGGGAATAATATGTGTGAGGGTACCCCAGGAGAGTTTCAAATGTGTGTGGGTAGAATATATATCCCAGGGGGGTAAAATTGAAAAAAGTTGAAAAAAATTTTTTTTTGGACTTAGTCATTTTTCCGGCGTTTATCAGACTTTCAGATAGGGGAAATGTCAGTGAGCGTTCCGATTTCAGTTCCAGAGCGATTCGCCAGATGAGTCCTTCATATTTAGTGGTTTTCAGCCAATTTTCTGAATTTTTGAAAATTTCATTTTTTTGTGAAAATATCCACTAAATGAGGGAATAATATGTGTGAGGGTACCCCACGAGAGTTCCAAATGTGTGTGGGTAGAATATATATCCAACGGGGATAAAATTGAAAAAAGTTGAAAAAAAATTTTTTTTGGACTTAGTCATTTTTTCAGCGTTTATCAGACTTTCAGATATGGGAAATGTCAGTGAGCGTTCCGATTTCAGTTCCAGAGTGATTCGCCCGATGAGTCCTTCATATTTAGTGGTTTTCAGCCAATTTTCTGAATTTTTGAAAATGTCACTTTTTTGTGAAAATATCCACTAAATGAGGGAATAATATGAGTGAGGGTACCCCAGTAGAGTTCCAAATGTGTGTGGGTACAATATATATCCCAGGGGGGTAAAATTGAAAAAAGGTGAAAAAAATTTTTTTTGGGACTTAGTCATTTTTCTGGCGTTTATCAGACTTTCAGATAGGGGAAATGTCAGTGAGCGTTTCAATTTCAGTTCCAGAGCGATTCACCCGATGAGTCCTTCATATTTAGTGGTTTTCAGCCAATTTTCTGTATTTTTGAAAATTTCATTTTTTTGTGAAAATATCCACTAAATGAGGGAATAATATGTGTGAGGGTACCCCAGGAGAGTTCCAAATGTGTGTGGGTAGAATATATATCCCACGGGGGTAAAATTGAAAAAAGTTGAAAAAAATTTTTTTTTGGACTTAGTCATTTTTCTGGCGTTTATCAGACTTTCAGATAGGGGAAATGTCAGTGAGCGTTTCGATTTCAGTTCCAGAGCGATTCGGCCGATGAGTCCTTCATATTTAGTGGTTTTCAGCCAATTTTCAGAATTTTTGAAAATTTCACTTTTTTGTGAAAATATCCACTAAATGAGGGAATAATATGTGTGAGGGTACCCCAGGAGAGTTCCAAATGTGTGTGGGTAGAATATATATCCCACGGGGGTAAAATTGAAAAAAGTTGAATAAAAATTTTTTTTGGACTTAGTCATTTTTCTGGCGTTTATCAGACTTTCAGATAGGGCAAATGTCAGTGAGCGTTTCGATTTCAGTTCCAGAGCGATTCGCCCGATGAGTCCTTCATGTTTAGTGGCTTTCAGCCAATTTTCAGAATTTTTGAAAATTTCACTTTTTTGTGAAAATATCCGCTAAATGAGGGAATAATATGTGTGAGGGTACCCCAGGAGAGTTCCAAATGTGTGTGGGTAGAATATATATCCCACGGGGGTAAAATTGAAAAAAGTTGAAAAAAATTTTTTTTTTGACTTAGTCATTTTTCCGGCGTTTATCAGACTTTCAGATAGGGGAAATGTCAGTGAGGGTTCCGATTTCAGTTCCAGAGCGATTCGCCAGATGAGACCTTCATATTTAGTGGTTTTCAGCCAATTTTCTGAATTTTTGAAAATTTCACTTTTTTGTGAAAATATCCACTAAATGAGGGAATAATATGTGTGAGGGTACCCCAGGAGAGTTCCAAATGTGTGTGGGTAGAATATATATCCCAGGGGGGTAAAATTGAAAAAAGGTGAAAAAATTTTTTTTTTGGACTTAGTAATTTTTCCGGCGTTTATCAGACTTTCAGATAGGGGAAATGTCAGTGAGCGTTCCGATTTCAGTTCCAGAGCGATTCGCCAGATGAGTCCTTCATATTTAGTGGTTTTCAGCCAATTTTCAGAATTTTTGAAAATTTCACTTTTTTGTGAAAATATCCACTAAATGAGGGAATAATATGTGTGAGGGTACCCCAGGAGAGTTCCAAATGTGTGTGGGTAGAATATATATCCCACGGGGTAAAATTGAAAAAAGTTGAAAAAAATTTTTTTTTTGACTTAGTCATTTTTCCGGCGTTTATCAGACTTTCAGATAGGGGAAATGTCAGTGAGCGTTTCGATTTCAGTTCCAGAGCGATTCGCCCGATGAGTCCTTCATATTTAGTGGTTTTCAGCCAATTTTCAGAATTTTTGAAAATTTCACTTTTTTGTGAAAATATCCACTAAATGAGGGAATAATATGTGTGAGGGTACCCCAGGAGAGTTCCAAATGTGTGTGGGTAGAATATATATCCCACGGGGGTAAAATTGAAAAAAGTTGAAAAAATTTTTTTTTTGGACTTAGTCATTTTTCTGGCGTTTATCAGACTTTCAGATAGGGGAAATGTCAGTGAGCGTTTCGATTTCAGTTCCAGAGCGATTCGCCCGATGAGTCCTTCATATTTAGTGGTTTTCAGCCAATTTTCAGAATTTTTGAAAATTTCACTTTTTTGTGAAAATATCCACTAAATGAGGGAATAATATGTGTGAGGGTACCCCAGGAGAGTTCCAAATGTGTGTGGGTAGAATATATATCCCACAGGGTAAAATTGAAAAAAGTTGAAAAAAATTTTTTTTTTGACTTAGTCATTTTTCCGGCGTTTATCAGACTTTCAGATAGGGGAAATGTCAGTGAGCGTTTCAATTTCAGTTCCAGAGCGATTCACCCGATGAGTCCTTCATATTTAGTGGTTTTCAGCCAATTTTCTGAATTTTTGAAAATGTCACTTTTTTGTGAAAATATCCACTAAATGAGGGAATAATATGTGTGAGGGTACCCCAGGAGAGTTCCAAATGTGTGTGGGTAGAATATATATCCCAGGGGGGTAAAATTGAAAAAAGTTGAAAAAAATTTTTTTTTGGACTTAGTCATTTTTCCGGCGTTTATCAGACTTTCAGATAGGGGAAATGTCAGTGAGCGTTTCGATTTCGGTTCCAGAGCGATTCGCCAGATGAGTCCTTCATATTTAGTGGTTTTCAGCCAATTTTCAGAATTTTTGAAAATTTCATTTTTTTGTGAAAATATCCACTAAATGAGGGAATAATATGTGTGAGGGTACCCCAGCAGAGTTCCAAATGTGTGTGGGTAGAATATATATCCAACGGGGGTAAAATTGAAAAAATTTGAAAAAAATTTTTTTTTGTACTTAGTCATTTTTCCGGCGTTTATCAGACTTTCAGATAGGGGAAATGTCAGTGAGCGTTCCGATTTCAGTTCCAGAGCGATTCGCCAGATGAGTCCTTCATATTTAGTGGTTTTCAGCCAATTTTCTGAATTTTTGAAAATTTCATTTTTTTGTGAAAATATCCACTAAATGAGGGAATAATATGAGTGAGGGTACCCCAGTAGAGTTCCAAATGTGTGTGGGTAGAATATATATCCCAGAGGGGTAAAATTGAAAAAAGGTGAAAAAAATTTTTTTTTGGACTTAGTCATTTTTCTGGCGTTTATCAGACTTTCAGATAGGGGAAATGTCAGTGAGCGTTTCAATTTCAGTTCCAGAGCGATTCACCCGATGAGTCCTTCATATTTAGTGTTTTTCAGCCAATTTTCTGAATTTTTGAAAATTTCATTTTTTTGTGAAAATATCCACTAAATGAGGGAATAATATGTGTGAGGGTACCCCAGGAGAGTTCCAAATGTGTGTGGGTAGAATATATATCCCACGGGGTAAAATTGAAAAAAATTTTTTTTTTGACTTAGTCATTTTTCCGGCGTTTATCAGACTTTCAGATAGGGGAAATGTCAGTGAGCGTTTCAATTTCAGTTCCAGAGCGATTCACCCGATGAGTCCTTCATATTTAGTGGTTTTCAGCCAATTTTCTGAATTTTTGAAAATTTCATTTTTTTGTGAAAATATCCACTAAATGAGGGAATAATATGTGTGAGGGTACCCCAGGAGAGTTCCAAATGTGTGTGGGTAGAATATATATCCAACGGGGATAAAATTGAAAAAAGTTGAAAAAAAATTTTTTTTGGACTTAGTCATTTTTTCAGCGTTTATCAGACTTTCAGATATGGGAAATGTCAGTGAGCCTTCCGATTTCAGTTCCAGAGCGATTCGCCAGATGAGTCCTTCATATTTAGTGGTTTTCAGCCAATTTTCTGAATTTTTGAAAATTTCACTTTTTTGTGAAAATATCCACTAAATGAGGGAATAATATGTGTGAGGGTACCCCAGGAGAGTTCCAAATGTGTGTGGGTAGAATATATATCCAACGGGGGTAAAATTGAAAAAAATTTTTTTTTGTACTTAGTCATTTTTCCGGCGTTTATCAGACTTTCAGATAGGGGAAATGTCAGTGAGTGTTCCGATTTCAGTTCCAGAGCGATTCGCCAAATGAGTGCTTCATATTTAGTGGTTTTCAGCCAATTTTCTGAATTTTTGAAAATTTCATTTTTTTGTGAAAATATCCACTAAATGAGGGAATAATATGTGTGAGGGTACCCCAGGAGAGTTCCAAATGTGTGTGGGTAGAATATATATCCAACGGGGATAAAATTGAAACAAGTTGAAAAAAAATTTTTTTTGGACTTAGTCATTTTTTCAGCGTTTATCAGACTTTCAGATATGGGAAATGTCAGTGAGCCTTCCGATTTCAGTTCCAGAGCGATTCGCCAGATGAGTCCTTCATATTTAGTGGTTTTCAGCCAATTTTCTGAATTTTTGAAAATTTCACTTTTTTGTGAAAATATCCACTAAATGAGGGAATAATATGTGTGAGGGTACCCCAGGAGAGTTCCAAATGTGTGTGGGTAGAATATATATCCAACGGGGGTAAAATTGAAAAAAATTTTTTTTTGTACTTAGTCATTTTTCCGGCGTTTATCAGACTTTCAGATAGGGGAAATGTCAGTGAGTGTTCCGATTTCAGTTCCAGAGCGATTCGCCAAATGAGTGCTTCATATTTAGTGGTTTTCAGCCAATTTTCTGAATTTTTGAAAATTTCATTTTTTTGTGAAAATATCCACTAAATGAGGGAATAATATGTGTGAGGGTCCCCCAGGAGAGTTCCAAATGTGTGTGGGTAGAATATATATCCCACAGGGGTAAAATTGAAAAAAGATGAAAAAAAATTTTTTTTGGACTTAGTCATTTTTCTGGCGTTTATCAGACTTTCAGATATGGGAAATGTCAGTGAGCGTTCTGATTTCAGTTCCAGAGCGATTCGCCCGATGAGTCCTTCATATTTAGTGGTTTTCAGCCAATTTTCTGAATTTTTGAAAATTTCACTTTTTTGTGAAAATATCCACTTAATGAGGGAATAATATGTGTGAGGGTACCCCAGGAGAGTTTCAAATGTGTGTGGGTAGAATATATATCCCAGGGGGGTAAAATTGAAAAAAGTTGAAAAAAATTTTTTTTTGGACTTAGTCATTTTTCCGGCGTTTATCAGACTTTCAGATAGGGGAAATGTCAGTGAGCGTTCCGATTTCAGTTCCAGAGCGATTCGCCAGATGAGTCCTTCATATTTAGTGGTTTTCAGCCAATTTTCTGAATTTTTGAAAATTTCATTTTTTTGTGAAAATATCCACTAAATGAGGGAATAATATGTGTGAGGGTACCCCACGAGAGTTCCAAATGTGTGTGGGTAGAATATATATCCAACGGGGATAAAATTGAAAAAAGTTGAAAAAAAATTTTTTTTGGACTTAGTCATTTTTTCAGCGTTTATCAGACTTTCAGATATGGGAAATGTCAGTGAGCCTTCCGATTTCAGTTCCAGAGCGATTCGCCAGATGAGTCCTTCATATTTAGTGGTTTTCAGCCAATTTTCTGAATTTTTGAAAATTTCACTTTTTTGTGAAAATATCCACTAAATGAGGGAATAATATGTGTGAGGGTACCCCAGGAGAGTTCCAAATGTGTGTGGGTAGAATATATATCCAACGGGGGTAAAATTGAAAAAAATTTTTTTTTGTACTTAGTCATTTTTCCGGCGTTTATCAGACTTTCAGATAGGGGAAATGTCAGTGAGTATTCCGATTTCAGTTCCAGAGCGATTCGCCAAATGAGTGCTTCATATTTAGTGGTTTTCAGCCAATTTTCTGAATTTTTGAAAATTTCATTTTTTTGTGAAAATATCCACTAAATGAGGGAATAATATGTGTGAGGGTCCCCCAGGAGAGTTCCAAATGTGTGTGGGTAGAATATATATCCCACAGGGGTAAAATTGAAAAAAGTTGAAAAAAAATTTTTTTTGGACTTAGTCATTTTTCTGGCGTTTATCAGACTTTCAGATATGGGAAATGTCAGTGAGCGTTCTGATTTCAGTTCCAGAGCGATTCGCCCGATGAGTCCTTCATATTTAGTGGTTTTCAGCCAATTTTCTGAATTTTTGAAAATTTCACTTTTTTGTGAAAATATCCACTTAATGAGGGAATAATATGTGTGAGGGTACCCCAGGAGAGTTTCAAATGTGTGTGGGTAGAATATATATCCCAGGGGGGTAAAATTGAAAAAAGTTGAAAAAAATTTTTTTTTGGACTTAGTCATTTTTCCGGCGTTTATCAGACTTTCAGATAGGGGAAATGTCAGTGAGCGTTCCGATTTCAGTTCCAGAGCGATTCGCCAGATGAGTCCTTCATATTTAGTGGTTTTCAGCCAATTTTCTGAATTTTTGAAAATTTCATTTTTTTGTGAAAATATCCACTAAATGAGGGAATAATATGTGTGAGGGTACCCCACGAGAGTTCCAAATGTGTGTGGGTAGAATACATATCCAACGGGGATAAAATTGAAAAAAGTTGAAAAAAAATTTTTTTTGGACTTAGTCATTTTTTCAGCGTTTATCAGACTTTCAGATATGGGAAATGTCAGTGAGCCATCCGATTTCAGTTCCAGAGCGATTCGCCAGATGAGTCCTTCATATTTAGTGGTTTTCAGCCAATTTTCTGAATTTTTGAAAATTTCACTTTTTTGTGAAAATATCCACTAAATGAGGGAATAATATGTGTGAGGGTACCCCAGGAGAGTTCCAAATGTGTGTGGGTAGAATATATATCCAACGGGGGTAAAATTGAAAAAAATTTTTTTTTGTACTTAGTCATTTTTCCGGCGTTTATCAGACTTTCAGATAGGGGAAATGTCAGTGAGTGTTCCGATTTCAGTTCCAGAGCGATTCGCCAAATGAGTGCTTCATATTTAGTGGTTTTCAGCCAATTTTCTGAATTTTTGAAAATTTCATTTTTTTGTGAAAATATCCACTAAATGAGGGAATAATATGTGTGAGGGTCCCCCAGGAGAGTTCCAAATGTGTGTGGGTAGAATATATATCCCACAGGGGTAAAATTGAAAAAAGTTGAAAAAAAATTTTTTTTGGACTTAGTCATTTTTCTGGCGTTTATCAGACTTTCAGATATGGGAAATGTCAGTGAGCGTTCTGATTTCAGTTCCAGAGCGATTCGCCCGATGAGTCCTTCATATTTAGTGGTTTTCAGCCAATTTTCTGAATTTTTGAAAATTTCACTTTTTTGTGAAAATATCCACTTAATGAGGGAATAATATGTGTGAGGGTACCCCAGGAGAGTTTCAAATGTGTGTGGGTAGAATATATATCCCAGGGGGGTAAAATTGAAAAAAGTTGAAAAAAATTTTTTTTTGGACTTAGTCATTTTTCCGGCGTTTATCAGACTTTCAGATAGGGGAAATGTCAGTGAGCGTTCCGATTTCAGTTCCAGAGCGATTCGCCAGATGAGTCCTTCATATTTAGTGGTTTTCAGCCAATTTTCTGAATTTTTGAAAATTTCATTTTTTTGTGAAAATATCCACTAAATGAGGGAATAATATGTGTGAGGGTACCCCACGAGAGTTCCAAATGTGTGTGGGTAGAATATATATCCAACGGGGATAAAATTGAAAAAAGTTGAAAAAAAATTTTTTTTGGACTTAGTCATTTTTTCAGCGTTTATCAGACTTTCAGATATGGGAAATGTCAGTGAGCCTTCCGATTTCAGTTCCAGAGCGATTCGCCAGATGAGTCCTTCATATTTAGTGGTTTTCAGCCAATTTTCTGAATTTTTGAAAATTTCACTTTTTTGTGAAAATATCCACTAAATGAGGGAATAATATGTGTGAGGGTACCCCAGGAGAGTTCCAAATGTGTGTGGGTACAATATATATCCAACGGGGGTAAAATTGAAAAAAATTTTTTTTTGTACTTAGTCATTTTTCCGGCGTTTATCAGACTTTCAGATAGGGGAAATGTCAGTGAGTGTTCCGATTTCAGTTCCAGAGCGATTCGCCAAATGAGTGCTTCATATTTAGTGGTTTTCAGCCAATTTTCTGAATTTTTGAAAATTTCATTTTTTTGTGAAAATATCCACTAAATGAGGGAATAATATGTGTGAGGGTCCCCCAGGAGAGTTCCAAATGTGTGTGGGTAGAATATATATCCCACAGGGGTAAAATTGAAAAAAGTTGAAAAAAAATTTTTTTTGGACTTAGTCATTTTTCCGGCGTTTATCAGACTTTCAGATAGGGGAAATGTCAGTGAGCGTTCCGATTTCAGTTCCAGAGCGATTCGCCAGATGAGTCCTTCATATTTAGTGGTTTTCAGCCAATTTTCTGAATTTTTGAAAATTTCATTTTTTTGTGAAAATATCCACTAAATGAGGGAATAATATGTGTGAGGGTACCCCACGAGAGTTCCAAATGTGTGTGGGTAGAATATATATCCAACGGGGATAAAATTGAAAAAAGTTGAAAAAAAATTTTTTTTGGACTTAGTCATTTTTTCAGCGTTTATCAGACTTTCAGATATGGGAAATGTCAGTGAGCGTTCCGATTTCAGTTCCAGAGTGATTCGCCCGATGAGTCCTTCATATTTAGTGGTTTTCAGCCAATTTTCTGAATTTTTGAAAATGTCACTTTTTTGTGAAAATATCCACTAAATGAGGGAATAATATGAGTGAGGGTACCCCAGTAGAGTTCCAAATGTGTGTGGGTACAATATATATCCCAGGGGGGTAAAATTGAAAAAAGGTGAAAAAAATTTTTTTTTGGACTTAGTCATTTTTCTGGCGTTTATCAGACTTTCAGATAGGGGAAATGTCAGTGAGCGTTTCAATTTCAGTTCCAGAGCGATTCACCCGATGAGTCCTTCATATTTAGTGGTTTTCAGCCAATTTTCTGTATTTTTGAAAATTTCATTTTTTTGTGAAAATATCCACTAAATGAGGGAATAATATGTGTGAGGGTACCCCAGGAGAGTTCCAAATGTGTGTGGGTAGAATATATATCCCACGGGGGTAAAATTGAAAAAAGTTGAAAAAAATTTTTTTTTGGACTTAGTCATTTTTCTGGCGTTTATCAGACTTTCAGATAGGGGAAATGTCAGTGAGCGTTTCGATTTCAGTTCCAGAGCGATTCGGCCGATGAGTCCTTCATATTTAGTGGTTTTCAGCCAATTTTCAGAATTTTTGAAAATTTCACTTTTTTGTGAAAATATCCACTAAATGAGGGAATAATATGTGTGAGGGTACCCCAGGAGAGTTCCAAATGTGTGTGGGTAGAATATATATCCCACGGGGGTAAAATTGAAAAAAGTTGAAAAAAAATTTTTTTTGGACTTAGTCATTTTTTCAGCGTTTATCAGACTTTCAGATATGGGAAATGTCAGTGAGCGTTCCGATTTCAGTTCCAGAGTGATTTGCCCGATGAGTCCTTCATATTTAGTGGTTTTCAGCCAATTTTCTGAATTTTTGAAAATGTCACTTTTTTGTGAAAATATCCACTAAATGAGGGAATAATATGAGTGAGGGTACCCCAGTAGAGTTCCAAATGTGTGTGGGTACAATATATATCCCAGGGGGGTAAAATTGAAAAAAGGTGAAAAAAATTTTTTTTTCGACTTAGTCATTTTTCTGGCGTTTATCAGACTTTCAGATAGGGGAAATGTCAGTGAGCGTTTCAATTTCAGTTCCAGAGCGATTCACCCGATGAGTCCTTCATATTTAGTGGTTTTCAGCCAATTTTCTGTATTTTTGAAAATTTCATTTTTTTGTGAAAATATCCACTAAATGAGGGAATAATATGTGTGAGGGTACCCCAGGAGAGTTCCAAATGTGTGTGGGTAGAATATATATCCCACGGGGGTAAAATTGAAAAAAGTTGAAAAAAATTTTTTTTTGGACTTAGTCATTTTTCTGGCGTTTATCAGACTTTCAGATAGGGGAAATGTCAGTGAGCGTTTCGATTTCAGTTCCAGAGCGATTCGGCCGATGAGTCCTTCATATTTAGTGGTTTTCAGCCAATTTTCAGAATTTTTGAAAATTTCACTTTTTTGTGAAAATATCCACTAAATGAGGGAATAATATGTGTGAGGGTACCCCAGGAGAGTTCCAAATGTGTGTGGGTAGAATATATATCCCACGGGGGTAAAATTGAAAAAAGTTGAATAAAAATTTTTTTTGGACTTAGTCATTTTTCTGGCGTTTATCAGACTTTCAGATAGGGCAAATGTCAGTGAGCGTTTCGATTTCAGTTCCAGAGCGATTCGCCCGATGAGTCCTTCATGTTTAGTGGCTTTCAGCCAATTTTCAGAATTTTTGAAAATTTCACTTTTTTGTGAAAATATCCGCTAAATGAGGGAATAATATGTGTGAGGGTACCCCAGGAGAGTTCCAAATGTGTGTGGGTAGAATATATATCCCACGGGGGTAAAATTGAAAAAAGTTGAAAAAAATTTTTTTTTTGACTTAGTCATTTTTCCGGCGTTTATCAGACTTTCAGATAGGGGAAATGTCAGTGAGGGTTCCGATTTCAGTTCCAGAGCGATTCGCCAGATGAGACCTTCATATTTAGTGGTTTTCAGCCAATTTTCTGAATTTTTGAAAATTTCACTTTTTTGTGAAAATATCCACTAAATGAGGGAATAATATGTGTGAGGGTACCCCAGGAGAGTTCCAAATGTGTGTGGGTAGAATATATATCCCAGGGGGGTAAAATTGAAAAAAGGTGAAAAAATTTTTTTTTTGGACTTAGTAATTTTTCCGGCGTTTATCAGACTTTCAGATAGGGGAAATGTCAGTGAGCGTTCCGATTTCAGTTCCAGAGCGATTCGCCAGATGAGTCCTTCATATTTAGTGGTTTTCAGCCAATTTTCAGAATTTTTGAAAATTTCACTTTTTTGTGAAAATATCCACTAAATGAGGGAATAATATGTGTGAGGGTACCCCAGGAGAGTTCCAAATGTGTGTGGGTAGAATATATATCCCACGGGGTAAAATTGAAAAAAGTTGAAAAAAATTTTTTTTTTGACTTAGTCATTTTTCCGGCGTTTATCAGACTTTCAGATAGGGGAAATGTCAGTGAGCGTTTCGATTTCAGTTCCAGAGCGATTCGCCCGATGAGTCCTTCATATTTAGTGGTTTTCAGCCAATTTTCTGAATTTTTGAAAATGTCACTTTTTTGTGAAAATATCCACTAAATGAGGGAATAATATGTGTGAGGGTACCCCAGGAGAGTTCCAAATGTGTGTGGGTAGAATATATATCCCAGGGGGGTAAAATTGAAAAAAGTTGAAAAAAATTTTTTTTTGGACTTAGTCATTTTTCCGGCGTTTATCAGACTTTCAGATAGGGGAAATGTCAGTGAGCGTTTCGATTTCGGTTCCAGAGCGATTCGCCAGATGAGTCCTTCATATTTAGTGGTTTTCAGCCAATTTTCAGAATTTTTGAAAATTTCATTTTTTTGTGAAAATATCCACTAAATGAGGGAATAATATGTGTGAGGGTACCCCAGCAGAGTTCCAAATGTGTGTGGGTAGAATATATATCCAACGGGGGTAAAATTGAAAAAATTTGAAAAAAATTTTTTTTTGTACTTAGTCATTTTTCCGGCGTTTATCAGACTTTCAGATAGGGGAAATGTCAGTGAGCGTTCCGATTTCAGTTCCAGAGCGATTCGCCAGATGAGTCCTTCATATTTAGTGGTTTTCAGCCAATTTTCTGAATTTTTGAAAATTTCATTTTTTTGTGAAAATATCCACTAAATGAGGGAATAATATGTGTGAGGGTCCCCCAGGAGAGTTCCAAATGTGTGTGGGTAGAATATATATCCAACGGGGGTAAAATTGAAAAAAAGTTGAAAAAAAATTTTTTTTGGACTTAGTCATTTTTCTGGCGTTTATCAGACTTTCAGATATGGGAAATGTCAGTGAGCGTTCTGATTTCAGTTCCAGAGCGATTCGCCCGATGAGTCCTTCATATTTAGTGGTTTTCAGCCAATTTTCTGAATTTTTGAAAATTTCACTTTTTTGTGAAAATATCCACTAAATGAGGGAATAATATGTGTGAGGGTACCCCAGGAGAGTTTCAAATGTGTGTGGGTAAAATATATATCCCACGGGGGTAAAATTGAAAAAAGTTGAGAAAATTTTTTTTTGGGACTTAGTCATTTTTCTGGCGTTTATCAGACTTTCAGATAGGGGAAATGTCAGTGAGCGTTTCGATTTCAGTTCCAGAGCGATTCGCCCGATGAGTCCTTCATATTTAGTGGTTTTCAGCCAATTTTCAGAATTTTTGAAAATTTCACTTTTTTGTGAAAATATCCACTAAATGATGGAATAATATGTGTGAGGGTACCCCAGGAGAGTTCCAAATGTGTGTGGGTAGAATATATATCCCACGGGATTAAAATTGAAAAAAGTTGAAAAAAATTTTTTTTTGGACTTAGTCATTTTTCTGGCGTTTATCAGACTTTCAGATAGGGGAAATGTCAGTGAGCGTTCCGATTTCAGTTCCAGAGCGATTCGCCAGATGAGTCCTTCATATTTAGTGGTTTTCAGCCAATTTTCTGAATTTTTGAAAATTTCACTTTTTTGTGAAAATATCCACTAAATGAGGGAATAATATGTGTGAGGGTACCCCAGGAGAGTTCCAAATGTGTGTGGGTAGAATATATATCCCACGGGGGTAAAATTGAAAAAAGTTGAAAAAAATTTTTTTTTGGACTTAGTCATTTTTCTGGCGTTTATCAGACTTTCAGATAGGGGAAATGTCAGTGAGCGTTTCGATTTCAGTTCCAGAGCGATTCGCCCGATGAGTCCTTCATATTTAGTGGTTTTCAGCCAATTTTCAGAATTTTTGAAAATTTCACTTTTTTGTGAAAATATCCACTAAATGAGGGAATAATATGTGTGAGGGTACCCCAGGAGAGTTCCAAATGTGTGTGGGTAGAATATATATCCCACGGGGGTAAAATTGAAAAAAGTTGAAAAAAATTTTTTTTTGGACTTAGTCATTTTTCCGGCGTTTATCAGACTTTCAGATAGGGGAAATGTCAGTGAGGGTTCCGATTTCAGTTCCAGAGCGATTCGCCAGATGAGTCCTTCATATTTAGTGGTGTTCAGCCAATTTTCTGAATTTTTGAAAATTTCACTTTTTTGTAAAAATATCCACTAAATGAGGGAATAATATGTGTGAGGGTACCCCAGGAGAGTTCCAAATGTGTGTGGGTAGAATATATATCCAACGGGGGTAAAATTGAAAAAAAGTTGAAAAAAATTTTTTTTTGGACTTAGTCATTTTTCTGGCGTTTATCAGACTTTCAGATATGGGAAATGTCAGTGAGCGTTCTGATTTCAGTTCCAGAGCGATTCGCCCGATGAGTCCTTCATATTTAGTGGTTTTCAGCCAATTTTCTGAATTTTTGAAAATTTCACTTTTTTGTGAAAATATCCACTAAATGAGGGAATAATATGTGTGAGGGTACCCCAGGAGAGTTTCAAATGTGTGTGGGTAAAATATATATCCCACGGGGGTAAAATTGAAAAAAGTTGAGAAAATTTTTTTTTTGGACTTAGTCATTTTTCTGGCGTTTATCAGACTTTCAGATAGGGGAAATGTCAGTGAGCGTTTCGATTTCAGTTCCAGAGCGATTCGCCCGATGAGTCCTTCATATTTAGTGGTTTTCAGCCAATTTTCAGAATTTTTGAAAATTTCACTTTTTTGTGAAAATATCCACTAAATGAGGGAATAATATGTGTGAGGGTACCCCAGGAGAGTTCCAAATGTGTGTGGGTAGAATATATATCCCACGGGGGTAAAATTGAAAAAAGTTGAAAAAATTTTTTTTTTGGACTTAGTCATTTTTCTGGCGTTTATCAGACTTTCAGATATGGGAAATGTCAGTGAGCGTTCCGATTTCAGTTCCAGAGCGATTCGCCCGATGAGTCCTTCATATTTAGTGGTTTTCAGCCAATTTTCAGAATTTTTGAAAATGTCACTTTTTTGTGAAAATATCCACTAAATGAGGGAATAATATGTGTGAGGGTACCCCAGGAGAGTTCCAA
This sequence comes from Phyllobates terribilis, assembly GCF_046119375.1. Classification (NCBI taxonomy): domain Eukaryota; kingdom Metazoa; phylum Chordata; class Amphibia; order Anura; family Dendrobatidae; genus Phyllobates; species Phyllobates terribilis. Next base: position 124,071,058 of record NW_027362768.1, read on the forward strand.
ATGTGTGTGGGTAGAATATATATCCAACGGGGGTAAAATTGAAAAAATTTGAAAAAAAATTTTTTTTTTGGACTTAGTCATTTTTCTGGCGTTTATCAGACTTTCAGATAGGGGAAATGTCAGTGAGCGTTCCGATTTCAGTTCCAGAGCGATTCGCCAGATGAGTCCTTCATATTTAGTGGTTTTCAGCCAATTTTCTGAATTTTTGAAAATTTCACTTTTTTGTGAAAATATCCACTAAATGAGGGAATAATATGTGTGAGGGTACCCCAGGAGAGTTCCAAATGTGTGTGGGTAGAATATATATCCCACGGGGGTAAAATTGAAAAAAGTTGAAAAAAATTTTTTTTTGGACTTAGTCATTTTTCTGGCGTTTATCAGACTTTCAGATAGGGGAAATGTCAGTGAGCGTTTCGATTTCAGTTCCAGAGCGATTCGCCCGATGAGTCCTTCATATTTAGTGGTTTTCAGCCAATTTTCTGAATTTTTGAAAATTTCATTTTTTTGTGAAAATATCCACTAAATGAGGGAATAATATGTGTGAGGGTACCCCACGAGAGTTCCAAATGTGTGTGGGTAGAATATATATCCAACGGGGATAAAATTGAAAAAAGTTGAAAAAAAATTTTTTTTGGACTTAGTCATTTTTTCAGCGTTTATCAGACTTTCAGATATGGGAAATGTCAGTGAGCCTTCCGATTTCAGTTCCAGAGCGATTCGCCAGATGAGTCCTTCATATTTAGTGGTTTTCAGCCAATTTTCTGAATTTTTGAAAATTTCACTTTTTTGTGAAAATATCCACTAAATGAGGGAATAATATGTGTGAGGGTACCCCAGGAGAGTTCCAAATGTGTGTGGGTACAATATATATCCAACGGGGGTAAAATTGAAAAAAATTTTTTTTTGTACTTAGTCATTTTTCCGGCGTTTATCAGACTTTCAGATAGGGGAAATGTCAGTGAGTGTTCCGATTTCAGTTCCAGAGCGATTCGCCAAATGAGTGCTTCATATTTAGTGGTTTTCAGCCAATTTTCTGAATTTTTGAAAATTTCATTTTTTTGTGAAAATATCCACTAAATGAGGGAATAATATGTGTGAGGGTCCCCCAGGAGAGTTCCAAATGTGTGTGGGTAGAATATATATCCCACAGGGGTAAAATTGAAAAAAGTTGAAAAAAAATTTTTTTTGGACTTAGTCATTTTTCTGGCGTTTATCAGACTTTCAGATATGGGAAATGTCAGTGAGCGTTCTGATTTCAGTTCCAGAGCGATTCGCCCGATGAGTCCTTCATATTTAGTGGTTTTCAGCCAATTTTCTGAATTTTTGAAAATTTCACTTTTTTGTGAAAATATCCACTTAATGAGGGAATAATATGTGTGAGGGTACCCCAGGAGAGTTTCAAATGTGTGTGGGTAGAATATATATCCCAGGGGGGTAAAATTGAAAAAAGTTGAAAAAAATTTTTTTTTGGACTTAGTCATTTTTCCGGCGTTTATCAGACTTTCAGATAGGGGAAATGTCAGTGAGCGTTCCGATTTCAGTTCCAGAGCGATTCGCCAGATGAGTCCTTCATATTTAGTGGTTTTCAGCCAATTTTCAGAATTTTTGAAAATTTCATTTTTATGTGAAAATATCCACTAAATGAGGGAATAATATGTGTGAGGGTACCCCACGAGAGTTCCAAATGTGTGTGGGTAGAATATATATCCAACGGGGATAAAATTGAAAAAAGTTGAAAAAAAATTTTTTTTGGACTTAGTCATTTTTTCAGCGTTTATCAGACTTTCAGATATGGGAAATGTCAGTGAGCGTTCCGATTTCAGTTCCAGAGTGATTCGCCCGATGAGTCCTTCATATTTAGTGGTTTTCAGCCAATTTTCTGAATTTTTGAAAATGTCACTTTTTTGTGAAAATATCCACTAAATGAGGGAATAATATGAGTGAGGGTACCCCAGTAGAGTTCCAAATGTGTGTGGGTACAATATATATCCCAGGGGGGTAAAATTGAAAAAAGGTGAAAAAAATTTTTTTTTGGACTTAGTCATTTTTCTGGCGTTTATCAGACTTTCAGATAGGGGAAATGTCAGTGAGCGTTTCAATTTCAGTTCCAGAGCGATTCGCCAGATGAGTCCTTCATATTTAGTGGTTTTCAGCCAATTTTCAGAATTTTTGAAAATTTCACTTTTTTGTGAAAATATCCACTAAATGAGGGAATAATATGTGTGAGGGTACCCCAGGAGAGTTCCAAATGTGTGTGGGTAGAATATATATCCCACGGGGTAAAATTGAAAAAAGTTGAAAAAAATTTTTTTTTGGACTTAGTCATTTTTCTGGCGTTTATCAGACTTTCAGATAGGGGAAATGTCAGTGAGCGTTTCGATTTCAGTTCCAGAGCGATTCGCCCGATGAGTCCTTCATATTTAGTGGTTTTCAGCCAATTTTCAGAATTTTTGAAAATTTCACTTTTTTGTGAAAATATCCACTAAATGAGGGAATAATATGTGTGAGGGTACCCCAGGAGAGTTCCAAATGTGTGTGGGTAGAATATATATCCCACGGGGGTAAAATTGAAAAAAGTTGAAAAAAATTTTTTTTTGGACTTAGTCATTTTTCCGGCGTTTATCAGACTTTCAGATAGGGGAAATGTCAGTGAGGGTTCCGATTTCAGTTCCAGAGCGATTCGCCAGATGAGTCCTTCATATTTAGTGGTGTTCAGCCAATTTTCTGAATTTTTGAAAATTTCACTTTTTTGTAAAAATATCCACTAAATGAGGGAATAATATGTGTGAGGGTACCCCAGGAGAGTTCCAAATGTGTGTGGGTAGAATATATATCCAACGGGGGTAAAATTGAAAAAAAGTTGAAAAAAATTTTTTTTTGGACTTAGTCATTTTTCTGGCGTTTATCAGACTTTCAGATATGGGAAATGTCAGTGAGCGTTCTGATTTCAGTTCCAGAGCGATTCGCCCGATGAGTCCTTCATATTTAGTGGTTTTCAGCCAATTTTCTGAATTTTTGAAAATTTCACTTTTTTGTGAAAATATCCACTAAATGAGGGAATAATATGTGTGAGGGTACCCCAGGAGAGTTTCAAATGTGTGTGGGTAAAATATATATCCCACGGGGGTAAAATTGAAAAAAGTTGAGAAAATTTTTTTTTTGGACTTAGTCATTTTTCTGGCGTTTATCAGACTTTCAGATAGGGGAAATGTCAGTGAGCGTTTCGATTTCAGTTCCAGAGCGATTCGCCCGATGAGTCCTTCATATTTAGTGGTTTTCAGCCAATTTTCAGAATTTTTGAAAATTTCACTTTTTTGTGAAAATATCCACTAAATGAGGGAATAATATGTGTGAGGGTACCCCAGGAGAGTTCCAAATGTGTGTGGGTAGAATATATATCCCACGGGGGTAAAATTGAAAAAAGTTGAAAAAATTTTTTTTTTGGACTTAGTCATTTTTCTGGCGTTTATCAGACTTTCAGATATGGGAAATGTCAGTGAGCGTTCCGATTTCAGTTCCAGAGCGATTCGCCCGATGAGTCCTTCATATTTAGTGGTTTTCAGCCAATTTTCAGAATTTTTGAAAATGTCACTTTTTTGTGAAAATATCCACTAAATGAGGGAATAATATGTGTGAGGGTACCCCAGGAGAGTTCCAAATGTGTGTGGGTAGAATATATATCCAACGGGGGTAAAATTGAAAAAATTTGAAAAAAAATTTTTTTTTTGGACTTAGTCATTTTTCTGGCGTTTATCAGACTTTCAGATAGGGGAAATGTCAGTGAGCGTTCCGATTTCAGTTCCAGAGCGATTCGCCAGATGAGTCCTTCATATTTAGTGGTTTTCAGCCAATTTTCTGAATTTTTGAAAATTTCACTTTTTTGTGAAAATATCCACTAAATGAGGGAATAATATGTGTGAGGGTACCCCAGGAGAGTTCCAAATGTGTGTGGGTAGAATATATATCCCACGGGGGTAAAATTGAAAAAAGTTGAAAAAAATTTTTTTTTGGACTTAGTCATTTTTCTGGCGTTTATCAGACTTTCAGATAGGGGAAATGTCAGTGAGCGTTTCGATTTCAGTTCCAGAGCGATTCGCCCGATGAGTCCTTCATATTTAGTGGTTTTCAGCCAATTTTCTGAATTTTTGAAAATTTCATTTTTTTGTGAAAATATCCACTAAATGAGGGAATAATATGTGTGAGGGTACCCCACGAGAGTTCCAAATGTGTGTGGGTAGAATATATATCCAACGGGGATAAAATTGAAAAAAGTTGAAAAAAAATTTTTTTTGGACTTAGTCATTTTTTCAGCGTTTATCAGACTTTCAGATATGGGAAATGTCAGTGAGCCTTCCGATTTCAGTTCCAGAGCGATTCGCCAGATGAGTCCTTCATATTTAGTGGTTTTCAGCCAATTTTCTGAATTTTTGAAAATTTCACTTTTTTGTGAAAATATCCACTAAATGAGGGAATAATATGTGTGAGGGTACCCCAGGAGAGTTCCAAATGTGTGTGGGTACAATATATATCCAACGGGGGTAAAATTGAAAAAAATTTTTTTTTGTACTTAGTCATTTTTCCGGCGTTTATCAGACTTTCAGATAGGGGAAATGTCAGTGAGTGTTCCGATTTCAGTTCCAGAGCGATTCGCCAAATGAGTGCTTCATATTTAGTGGTTTTCAGCCAATTTTCTGAATTTTTGAAAATTTCATTTTTTTGTGAAAATATCCACTAAATGAGGGAATAATATGTGTGAGGGTCCCCCAGGAGAGTTCCAAATGTGTGTGGGTAGAATATATATCCCACAGGGGTAAAATTGAAAAAAGTTGAAAAAAAATTTTTTTTGGACTTAGTCATTTTTCTGGCGTTTATCAGACTTTCAGATATGGGAAATGTCAGTGAGCGTTCTGATTTCAGTTCCAGAGCGATTCGCCCGATGAGTCCTTCATATTTAGTGGTTTTCAGCCAATTTTCTGAATTTTTGAAAATTTCACTTTTTTGTGAAAATATCCACTTAATGAGGGAATAATATGTGTGAGGGTACCCCAGGAGAGTTTCAAATGTGTGTGGGTAGAATATATATCCCAGGGGGGTAAAATTGAAAAAAGTTGAAAAAAATTTTTTTTTGGACTTAGTCATTTTTCCGGCGTTTATCAGACTTTCAGATAGGGGAAATGTCAGTGAGCGTTCCGATTTCAGTTCCAGAGCGATTCGCCAGATGAGTCCTTCATATTTAGTGGTTTTCAGCCAATTTTCAGAATTTTTGAAAATTTCATTTTTTTGTGAAAATATCCACTAAATGAGGGAATAATATGTGTGAGGGTACCCCACGAGAGTTCCAAATGTGTGTGGGTAGAATATATATCCAACGGGGATAAAATTGAAAAAAGTTGAAAAAAAATTTTTTTTGGACTTAGTCATTTTTTCAGCGTTTATCAGACTTTCAGATATGGGAAATGTCAGTGAGCGTTCCGATTTCAGTTCCAGAGTGATTCGCCCGATGAGTCCTTCATATTTAGTGGTTTTCAGCCAATTTTCTGAATTTTTGAAAATGTCACTTTTTTGTGAAAATATCCACTAAATGAGGGAATAATATGAGTGAGGGTACCCCAGTAGAGTTCCAAATGTGTGTGGGTACAATATATATCCCAGGGGGGTAAAATTGAAAAAAGGTGAAAAAAATTTTTTTTTGGACTTAGTCATTTTTCTGGCGTTTATCAGACTTTCAGATAGGGGAAATGTCAGTGAGCGTTTCAATTTCAGTTCCAGAGCGATTCGCCAGATGAGTCCTTCATATTTAGTGGTTTTCAGCCAATTTTCAGAATTTTTGAAAATTTCACTTTTTTGTGAAAATATCCACTAAATGAGGGAATAATATGTGTGAGGGTACCCCAGGAGAGTTCCAAATGTGTGTGGGTAGAATATATATCCCACGGGGTAAAATTGAAAAAAGTTGAAAAAAATTTTTTTTTTGACTTAGTCATTTTTCCGGCGTTTATCAGACTTTCAGATAGGGGAAATGTCAGTGAGCGTTTCGATTTCAGTTCCAGAGCGATTCGCCCGATGAGTCCTTCATATTTAGTGGTTTTCAGCCAATTTTCTGAATTTTTGAAAATGTCACTTTTTTGTGAAAATATCCACTAAATGAGGGAATAATATGTGTGAGGGTACCCCAGGAGAGTTCCAAATGTGTGTGGGTAGAATATATATCCCAGGGGGGTAAAATTGAAAAAAGTTGAAAAAAATTTTTTTTTGGACTTAGTCATTTTTCCGGCGTTTATCAGACTTTCAGATAGGGGAAATGTCAGTGAGCGTTTCGATTTCGGTTCCAGAGCGATTCGCCAGATGAGTCCTTCATATTTAGTGGTTTTCAGCCAATTTTCAGAATTTTTGAAAATTTCATTTTTTTGTGAAAATATCCACTAAATGAGGGAATAATATGTGTGAGGGTACCCCAGCAGAGTTCCAAATGTGTGTGGGTAGAATATATATCCAACGGGGGTAAAATTGAAAAAATTTGAAAAAAATTTTTTTTTGTACTTAGTCATTTTTCCGGCGTTTATCAGACTTTCAGATAGGGGAAATGTCAGTGAGCGTTCCGATTTCAGTTCCAGAGCGATTCGCCAGATGAGTCCTTCATATTTAGTGGTTTTCAGCCAATTTTCTGAATTTTTGAAAATTTCATTTTTTTGTGAAAATATCCACTAAATGAGGGAATAATATGTGTGAGGGTCCCCCAGGAGAGTTCCAAATGTGTGTGGGTAGAATATATATCCAACGGGGGTAAAATTGAAAAAAAGTTGAAAAAAAATTTTTTTTGGACTTAGTCATTTTTCTGGCGTTTATCAGACTTTCAGATATGGGAAATGTCAGTGAGCGTTCTGATTTCAGTTCCAGAGCGATTCGCCCGATGAGTCCTTCATATTTAGTGGTTTTCAGCCAATTTTCTGAATTTTTGAAAATTTCACTTTTTTGTGAAAATATCCACTAAATGAGGGAATAATATGTGTGAGGGTACCCCAGGAGAGTTTCAAATGTGTGTGGGTAAAATATATATCCCACGGGGGTAAAATTGAAAAAAGTTGAGAAAATTTTTTTTTTGGACTTAGTCATTTTTCTGGCGTTTATCAGACTTTCAGATAGGGGAAATGTCAGTGAGCGTTTCGATTTCAGTTCCAGAGCGATTCGCCCGATGAGTCCTTCATATTTAGTGGTTTTCAGCCAATTTTCAGAATTTTTGAAAATTTCACTTTTTTGTGAAAATATCCACTAAATGATGGAATAATATGTGTGAGGGTACCCCAGGAGAGTTCCAAATGTGTGTGGGTAGAATATATATCCCACGGGATTAAAATTGAAAAAAGTTGAAAAAAATTTTTTTTTGGACTTAGTCATTTTTCTGGCGTTTATCAGACTTTCAGATAGGGGAAATGTCAGTGAGCGTTCCGATTTCAGTTCCAGAGCGATTCGCCAGATGAGTCCTTCATATTTAGTGGTTTTCAGCCAATTTTCTGAATTTTTGAAAATTTCACTTTTTTGTGAAAATATCCACTAAATGAGGGAATAATATGTGTGAGGGTACCCCAGGAGAGTTCCAAATGTGTGTGGGTAGAATATATATCCCACGGGGGTAAAATTGAAAAAAGTTGAAAAAAATTTTTTTTTGGACTTAGTCATTTTTCTGGCGTTTATCAGACTTTCAGATAGGGGAAATGTCAGTGAGCGTTTCGATTTCAGTTCCAGAGCGATTCGCCCGATGAGTCCTTCATATTTAGTGGTTTTCAGCCAATTTTCAGAATTTTTGAAAATTTCACTTTTTTGTGAAAATATCCACTAAATGAGGGAATAATATGTGTGAGGGTACCCCAGGAGAGTTCCAAATGTGTGTGGGTAGAATATATATCCCACGGGGGTAAAATTGAAAAAAGTTTAAAAAAATTTTTTTTTGGACTTAGTCATTTTTCCGGCGTTTATCAGACTTTCAGATAGGGGAAATGTCAGTGAGGGTTCCGATTTCAGTTCCAGAGCGATTCGCCAGATGAGTCCTTCATATTTAGTGGTGTTCAGCCAATTTTCTGAATTTTTGAAAATTTCACTTTTTTGTAAAAATATCCACTAAATGAGGGAATAATATGTGTGAGGGTACCCCAGGAGAGTTCCAAATGTGTGTGGGTAGAATATATATCCAACGGGGGTAAAATTGAAAAAAAGTTGAAAAAAATTTTTTTTTGGACTTAGTCATTTTTCTGGCGTTTATCAGACTTTCAGATATGGGAAATGTCAGTGAGCGTTCTGATTTCAGTTCCAGAGCGATTCGCCCGATGAGTCCTTCATATTTAGTGGTTTTCAGCCAATTTTCTGAATTTTTGAAAATTTCACTTTTTTGTGAAAATATCCACTAAATGAGGGAATAATATGTGTGAGGGTACCCCAGGAGAGTTTCAAATGTGTGTGGGTAAAATATATATCCCACGGGGGTAAAATTGAAAAAAGTTGAGAAAATTTTTTTTTTGGACTTAGTCATTTTTCTGGCGTTTATCAGACTTTCAGATAGGGGAAATGTCAGTGAGCGTTTCGATTTCAGTTCCAGAGCGATTCGCCCGATGAGTCCTTCATATTTAGTGGTTTTCAGCCAATTTTCAGAATTTTTGAAAATTTCACTTTTTTGTGAAAATATCCACTAAATGAGGGAATAATATGTGTGAGGGTACCCCAGGAGAGTTCCAAATGTGTGTGGGTAGAATATATATCCCACGGGGGTAAAATTGAAAAAAGTTGAAAAAATTTTTTTTTTGGACTTAGTCATTTTTCTGGCGTTTATCAGACTTTCAGATATTGGAAATGTCAGTGAGCGTTCCGATTTCAGTTCCAGAGCGATTCGCCCGATGAGTCCTTCATATTTAGTGGTTTTCAGCCAATTTTCAGAATTTTTGAAAATGTCACTTTTTTGTGAAAATATCCACTAAATGAGGGAATAATATGTGTGAGGGTACCCCAGGAGAGTTCCAAATGTGTGTGGGTAGAATATATATCCAACGGGGGTAAAATTGAAAAAATTTGAAAAAAAATTTTTTTTTTGGACTTAGTCATTTTTCTGGCGTTTATCAGACTTTCAGATAGGGGAAATGTCAGTGAGCGTTCCGATTTCAGTTCCAGAGCGATTCGCCAGATGAGTCCTTCATATTTAGTGGTTTTCAGCCAATTTTCTGAATTTTTGAAAATTTCACTTTTTTGTGAAAATATCCACTAAATGAGGGAATAATATGTGTGAGGGTACCCCAGGAGAGTTCCAAATGTGTGTGGGTAGAATATATATCCCACGGGGGTAAAATTGAAAAAAGTTGAAAAAAATTTTTTTTTGGACTTAGTCATTTTTCTGGCGTTTATCAGACTTTCAGATAGGGGAAATGTCAGTGAGCGTTTCGATTTCAGTTCCAGAGCGATTCGCCCGATGAGTCCTTCATATTTAGTGGTTTTCAGCCAATTTTCAGAATTTTTGAAAATTTCACTTTTTTGTGAAAATATCCACTAAATGAGGGAATAATATGTGTGAGGGTACCCCAGGAGAGTTCCAAATGTGTGTGGGTAGAATATATATCCCACGCGGGTAAAATTGAAAAAAGTTGAAAAAAATTTTTTTTTGGACTTAGTCATTTTTCTGGCGTTTATCAGACTTTCAGATAGGGGAAATCTCAGTGAGCGTTTCGATTTCAGTTCCAGAGCGATTCGGCCGAGGAGTCCTTCATATTTAGTGGTTTTCAGCCAATTTTCTGAATTTTTGAAAATTTCACTTTTTTGTGAAAATATCCACTAAATGAGGGAATAATATGTGTGAGGGTACCCCAGGAGAGTTCCAAATGTGTGTGGGTAGAAAATATATCCCACGGGGGTAAAATTGAAAAAAGTTGAAAAAATTTTTTTTTTGGACTTAGTCATTTTTCTGACGTTTTTCAGACTTTCAGATAGGGGAAATGTCAGTGAGCGTTTCGATTTCAGTTCCAGAGCGATTCGCCCGATGCGTCCTTCATATTTAGTGGTTTTCAGCCAATTTTCAGAATTTTTGAAAATTTCACTTTTTTGTGAAAATATCCACTAAATGAGGGAATAATATGTGTGAGGGTACCCCAGGAAAGTTCCAAATGTGTGTGGGTAGAATATATATCCCAGGGGGGTAAAACTGTAAAAAGTTGAAAAAAATTTTTTTTTGGACTTAGTCATTTTTCTGGCGTTTATCAGACTTTCAGATAGGGGAAATCTCAGTGAGCGTTTCGATTTCAGTTCCAGAGCGATTCGGCCGATGAGTCCTTCATATTTAGTGGTTTTCAGCCAATTTTCTGAATTTTTGAAAATTTCACTTTTTTGTGAAAATATCCACTAAATGAGGGAATAATATGTGTGAGGGTACCCCAGGAGAGTTCCAAATGTGTGTGGGTAGAATATATATCCCACGGGGGTAAAATTGAAAAAAGTTGAAAAAATTTTTTTTTTGGACTTAGTCATTTTTCTGGCGTTTATCAGACTTTCAGATATGGGAAATGTCAGTGAGCGTTCCGATTTCAGTTCCAGAGCGATTCGCCCGATGAGTCCTTCATATTTAGTGGTTTTCAGCCAATTTTCAGAATTTTTGAAAATGTCACTTTTTTGTGAAAATATCCACTAAATGAGGGAATAATATGTGTGAGGGTACCCCAGGAGAGTTCCAAATGTGTGTGGGTAGAATATATATCCCAGGGGGGTAAAATTGAAAAAAGTTGAAAAAAATTTTTTTTTGGACTTAGTCATTTTTCCGGCGTTTATCAGACTTTCAGATAGGGGAAATGTCAGTGAGGGTTCCGATTTCAGTTCCAGAGCGATTCGCCAGATGAGTCCTTCATATTTAGTGGTGTTCAGCCAATTTTCTGAATTTTTGAAAATTTCACTTTTTTGTGAAAATATCCACTAAATGAGGGAATAATATGTGTGAGGGTACCCCAGGAGAGTTCCAAATGTGTGTGGGTAGAATATATATCCCAGGGTGGTAAAATTGAAAAAAGTTGAAAAAAATTTTTTTTTGGACTTAGTCATTTTTCCGGCGTTTATCAGACTTTCAGATAGGGGAAATGTCAGTGAGCGTTCCGATTTCAGTTCCAGAGCGATTCGCCAGATGAGTCCTTCATATTTAGTGGTTTTCAGCCAATTTTCAGAATTTTTGAAAATTTCACTTTTTTGTGAAAATATCCACTAAATGAGGGAATAATATGTGTGAGGGTACCCCAGGAAAGTTCCAAATGTGTGTGGGTAGAATATATATCCCAGGGGGGTAAAATTGTAAAAAGTTGAAAAAAATTTTTTTTTGGACTTAGTCATTTTTCTGGCGTTTATCAGACTTTCAGATAGGGGAAATCTCAGTGAGCGTTTCGATTTCAGTTCCAGAGCGATTCGGCCGATGAGTCCTTCATATTTAGTGGTTTTCAGCCAATTTTCTGAATTTTTGAAAATTTCACTTTTTTGTGAAAATATCCACTAAATGAGGGAATAATATGTGTGAGGGTACCCCAGGAGAGTTCCAAATGTGTGTGGGTAGAATATATATCCCACGGGGGTAAAATTGAAAAAAGTTGAAAAAATTTTTTTTTTGGACTTAGTCATTTTTCTGGCGTTTATCAGACTTTCAGATAGGGGAAATGTCAGTGAGCGTTTCGATTTCAGTTCCAGAGCGATTCGCCCGATGAGTCCTTCATATTTAGTGGTTTTCAGCCAATTTTCTGAATTTTTGAAAATTTCATTTTTTTGTGAAAATATCCACTAAATGAGGGAATAATATGTGTGAGCGTACCCCAGGAGAGTTCCAAATGTGTGTGGGTAGAATATATATCCAACGGGGGTAAAATTGAAAAAAGTTGAAAAAAAATTTTTTTTGGACTTAGTCATTTTTCTGGCGTTTATCAGACTTTCAGATATGGGAAATGTCAGTGAGCGTTCTGATTTCAGTTCCAGAGCGATTCGCCCGATGAGTCCTTCATATTTAGTGGTTTTCAGCCAATTTTCTGAATTTTTGAAAATTTCACTTTTTTGTGAAAATATCCACTAAATGAGGGAATAATATGTGTGAGGGTACCCCAGGAGAGTTTCAAATGCGTGTGGGTAGAATATATATCCCACGGGGGTAAAATTGAAAAAAGTTGAAAAAAATTTTTTTTTGGACTTAGTCATTTTTCCGGCGTTTATCAGACTTTCAGATAGGGGAAATGTCAGTGAGGGTTCCGATTTCAGTTCCAGAGCGATTCGGCCGATGAGTCCTTCATATTTAGTGGTTTTCAGCCAATTTTCTGAATTTTTGAAAATTTCACTTTTTTGTGAAAATATCCACTAAATGAGGGAATAATATGTGTGAGGGTACCCCAGGAGAGTTCCAAATGTGTGTGGGTAGAAAATATATCCCACGGGGGTAAAATTGAAAAAAGTTGAAAAAATTTTTTTTTTGGACTTAGTCATTTTTCTGACGTTTTTCAGACTTTCAGATAGGGGAAATGTCAGTGAGCGTTTCGATTTCAGTTCCAGAGCGATTCGCCCGATGCGTCCTTCATATTTAGTGGTTTTCAGCCAATTTTCAGAATTTTTGAAAATTTCACTTTTTTGTGAAAATATCCACTAAATGAGGGAATAATATGTGTGAGGGTACCCCAGGAAAGTTCCAAATGTGTGTGGGTAGAATATATATCCCAGGGGGGTAAAACTGTAAAAAGTTGAAAAAAATTTTTTTTTGGACTTAGTCATTTTTCTGGCGTTTATCAGACTTTCAGATAGGGGAAATCTCAGTGAGCGTTTCGATTTCAGTTCCAGAGCGATTCGGCCGATGAGTCCTTCATATTTAGTGGTTTTCAGCCAATTTTCTGAATTTTTGAAAATTTCACTTTTTTGTGAAAATATCCACTAAATGAGGGAATAATATGTGTGAGGGTACCCCAGGAGAGTTCCAAATGTGTGTGGGTAGAATATATATCCCACGGGGGTAAAATTGAAAAAAGTTGAAAAAATTTTTTTTTTGGACTTAGTCATTTTTCTGGCGTTTATCAGACTTTCAGATATGGGAAATGTCAGTGAGCGTTCCGATTTCAGTTCCAGAGCGATTCGCCCGATGAGTCCTTCATATTTAGTGGTTTTCAGCCAATTTTCAGAATTTTTGAAAATGTCACTTTTTTGTGAAAATATCCACTAAATGAGGGAATAATATGTGTGAGGGTACCCCAGGAGAGTTCCAAATGTGTGTGGGTAGAATATATATCCCAGGGGGGTAAAATTGAAAAAAGTTGAAAAAAATTTTTTTTTGGACTTAGTCATTTTTCCGGCGTTTATCAGACTTTCAGATAGGGGAAATGTCAGTGAGGGTTCCGATTTCAGTTCCAGAGCGATTCGCCAGATGAGTCCTTCATATTTAGTGGTGTTCAGCCAATTTTCTGAATTTTTGAAAATTTCACTTTTTTGTGAAAATATCCACTAAATGAGGGAATAATATGTGTGAGGGTACCCCAGGAGAGTTCCAAATGTGTGTGGGTAGAATATATATCCCAGGGTGGTAAAATTGAAAAAAGTTGAAAAAAATTTTTTTTTGGACTTAGTCATTTTTCCGGCGTTTATCAGACTTTCAGATAGGGGAAATGTCAGTGAGCGTTCCGATTTCAGTTCCAGAGCGATTCGCCAGATGAGTCCTTCATATTTAGTGGTTTTCAGCCAATTTTCAGAATTTTTGAAAATTTCACTTTTTTGTGAAAATATCCACTAAATGAGGGAATAATATGTGTGAGGGTACCCCAGGAAAGTTCCAAATGTGTGTGGGTAGAATATATATCCCAGGGGGGTAAAATTGTAAAAAGTTGAAAAAAATTTTTTTTTGGACTTAGTCATTTTTCTGCCGTTTATCAGACTTTCAGATAGGGGAAATCTCAGTGAGCGTTTCGATTTCAGTTCCAGAGCGATTCGGCCGATGAGTCCTTCATATTTAGTGGTTTTCAGCCAATTTTCTGAATTTTTGAAAATTTCACTTTTTTGTGAAAATATCCACTAAATGAGGGAATAATATGTGTGAGGGTACCCCAGGAGAGTTCCAAATGTGTGTGGGTAGAATATATATCCCACGGGGGTAAAATTGAAAAAAGTTGAAAAAATTTTTTTTTTGGACTTAGTCATTTTTCTGGCGTTTATCAGACTTTCAGATAGGGGAAATGTCAGTGAGCGTTTCGATTTCAGTTCCAGAGCGATTCGCCCGATGAGTCCTTCATATTTAGTGGTTTTCAGCCAATTTTCTGAATTTTTGAAAATTTCATTTTTTTGTGAAAATATCCACTAAATGAGGGAATAATATGTGTGAGCGTACCCCAGGAGAGTTCCAAATGTGTGTGGGTAGAATATATATCCAACGGGGGTAAAATTGAAAAAAGTTGAAAAAAAATTTTTTTTGGACTTAGTCATTTTTCTGGCGTTTATCAGACTTTCAGATATGGGAAATGTCAGTGAGCGTTCTGATTTCAGTTCCAGAGCGATTCGCCCGATGAGTCCTTCATATTTAGTGGTTTTCAGCCAATTTTCTGAATTTTTGAAAATTTCACTTTTTTGTGAAAATATCCACTAAATGAGGGAATAATATGTGTGAGGGTACCCCAGGAGAGTTTCAAATGCGTGTGGGTAGAATATATATCCCACGGGGGTAAAATTGAAAAAAGTTGAAAAAAATTTTTTTTTGGACTTAGTCATTTTTCCGGCGTTTATCAGACTTTCAGATAGGGGAAATGTCAGTGAGGGTTCCGATTTCAGTTCCAGAGCGATTCGCCAGATGAGTCCTTCATATTTAGTGGTGTTCAGCCAATTTTCTGAATTTTTGAAAATTTCACTTTTTTGTAAAAATATCCACTAAATGAGGGAATAATATGTGTGAGGGTACCCCAGGAGAGTTCCAAATGTGTGTGGGTAGAATATATATCCCACGGGGGTAAAATTGAAAAAAGTTGAAAAAAATTTTTTTTTTGACTTAGTCATTTTTCTGGCGTTTATCAGACTTTCAGATAGGGGAAATCTCAGTGAGCGTTTCGATTTCAGTTCCAGAGCGATTCGGCCGATGAGTCCTTCATATTTAGTGGTTTTCAGCCAATTTTCAGAATTTTTGAAAATTTCATTTTTTTGTGAAAATATCCACTAAATGAGGGAATAATATGTGTGAGGGTACCCCAGGAGAGTTCCAAATGTGTGTGGGTAGAATATATATCCCAGGGGGGTAAAATTGAAAAAAGTTGAAAAAAATTTTTTTTTGTACTTAGTCATTTTTCCGGCGTTTATCAGACTTTCAGATAGGGGAAATGTCAGTGAGCGTTCTGATTTCAGTTCCAGAGCGATTCGCCCGATGAGTCCTTCATATTTAGTGGTTTTCAGCCAATTTTCAGAATTTTTGAAAATTTCATTTTTTTGTGAAAATATCCACTAAATGAGGGAATAATATGTGTGAGGGTACCCCAGGAGAGTTCCAAATGTGTGTGGGTAGAATATATATCCCACGCGGGTAAAATTGAAAAAAGTTGAAAAAAATTTTTTTTTGGACTTAGTCATTTTTCTGGCGTTTATCAGACTTTCAGATAGGGGAAATGTCAGTGAGCGTTTCGATTTCAGTTCCAGAGTGATTCGCCCGATGAGTCCTTCATATTTAGTGGTTTTCAGCCAATTTTCAGAATTTTTGAAAATTTCACTTTTTTGTGAAAATATCCACTAAATGAGGGAATAATATGTGTGAGGGTACCCCAGGAGAGTTCCAAATGTGTGTGGGTAGAATATATATCCCACGGGGGTAAAATTGAAAAAAGTTGTAAAAAATTTTTTTTTGGACTTAGTCATTTTTCTGGCATTTATCAGACTTTCAGATAGGGGAAATGTCAGTGAGCGTTTCGATTTCAGTTCCAGAGTGATTCGGCCGATGAGTCCTTCATATTTAGTGGTTTTCAGCCAATTTTCTGAATTTTTGAAAAGTTCACTTTTTTGTGAAAATATCCACTAAATGAGGGAATAATATGTGTGAGGGTACCCCAGGAGAGTTCCAAATGTGTGTGGGTAGAATATATATCCAACGGGGGTAAAATTGAAAAAAGCTGAAAAAAAATTTTTTTTGGACTTAGTCATTTTTCTGGCGTTTATCAGACTTTCAGATAGGGGAAATGTCAGTGAGCGTTCCGATTTCAGTTCCAGAGCGATTCGCCAGATGAGTCCTTCATATTTAGTGGTTTTCAGCCAATTTTCAGAATTTTTGAAAATTTCATTTTCTTGTGAAAATATCCACTAAATGAGGGAATAATATGTGTGAGGGTACCCCAGGAGAGTTCCAAATGTGTGTGGGTAGAATATATATCCAACGGGGGTAAAATTGAAAAAAGTTGAAAAAAATTTTTTTTTGTACTTAGTCATTTTTCCGGCGTTTATCAGACTTTCAGATAGGGAAAATGTCAGTGAGCGTTCCGATTTCAGTTCCAGAGCGATTCGCCCGATGAGTCCTTCATATTTAGTGGTTTTCAGCCAATTTTCAGAATTTTTGAAAATTTCACTTTTTTGTGAAAATATCCACTAAATGAGGGAATAATATGTGTGAGGGTACCCCAGGAGAGTTCCAAATGTGTGTGGGTAGAATATATATCCCACGGGGGTAAAATTGAAAAAAGTTGAAAAAAATTTTTTTTTGGACTTAGTGATTTTTCTGGCATTTATCAGACTTTCAGATAGGGGAAATGTCAGTGAGCGTTTCGATTTCAGTTCCACAGCGATTCGGCCGATGAGTCCTTCATATTTAGTGGTTTTCAGCCAATTTTCAGAATTTTTGAAAATTTCATTTTTTTGTGAAAATATCCACTAAATGAGGGAATAATATGTGTGAGGGTACCCCAGGAGAGTTCCAAATGTGTGTGGGTAGAATATATATCCCACGCGGGTAAAATTGAAAAAAGTTGAAAAAAATTTTTTTTTGGACTTAGTCATTTTTCTGGCGTTTATCAGACTTTCAGATAGGGGAAATGTCAGTGAGCATTTCGATTTCAGTTCCAGAGTGATTCGCCCGATGAGTCCTTCATATTTAGTGGTTTTCAGCCAATTTTCTGAATTTTTGAAAATTTCACTTTTTTGTGAAAATATCCACTAAATGAGGGAATAATATGTGTGAGGGTACCCCAGGAGAGTTCCAAATGTGTGTGGGTAGAATATATATCCCACGGGGGTAAAATTGAAAAAAGTTGAAAAAAATTTTTTTTTGGACTTAGTCATTTTTCTGGCATTTATCAGACTTTCAGATAGGGGAAATGTCAGTGAGCGTTTCGATTTCAGTTCCAGAGCGATTCGGCCGATGAGTCCTTCATATTTAGTGGTTTTCAGCCAATTTTCTGAATTTTTGAAAATTTCACTTTTTTGTGAAAATATCCACTAAATGAGGGAATAATATGTGTGAGGGTACCCCAGGAGAGTTCCAAATGTGTGTGGGTAGAATATATATCCAACGGGGGTAAAATTGAAAAAAGTTGAAAAAAAATTTTTTTTGGACTTAGTCATTTTTCTGGCGTTTATCAGACTTTCAGATATGGGAAATGTCAGTGAGCGTTCCGATTTCAGTTCCAGAGCGATTCACCAGATGAGTCCTTCATATTTAGTGGTTTTCAGCCAATTTTCTGAATTTTTGAAAATTTCATTTTTTTGTGAAAATATCCACTAAATGAGGGAATAATATGTGTGAGGGTACCCCAGGAGAGTTCCAAATGTGTGTGGGTAGAATATATATCCCACGGGGGTAAAATTGAAAAAAGTTTAAAAAAATTTTTTTTTGGACTTAGTCATTTTTCCGGCGTTTATCAGACTTTCAGATAGGGGAAATGTCAGTGAGCGTTCCGATTTCAGTTCCAGAGCGATTCGCCAGATGAGTCCTTCATATTTAGTGGTTTTCAGCCAATTTTCTGAATTTTTGAAAATTTAATTTTTTTGTGAAAATATCCACTAAATGAGGGAATAATATGTGTGAGGGTACCCCAGGAGAGTTCCAAATGTGTGTGGGTAGAATATATATCCCACGGGGGTAAAATTGAAAAAAGTTGAAAAAAATTTTTTTTTGGACTTAGTCATTTTTCTGGCGTTTATCAGACTTTCAGATATGGCAAATGTCAGTGAGCGTTCTGATTTCAGTTCCAGAGCGATTCGCCCGATGAGTCCTTCATATTTAGTGGTTTTCAGCCAATTTTCAGAATTTTTGAAAATTTCACTTTTTTGTGAAAATATCCACTAAATGAGGGAATAATATGTGTGAGGGTACCCCAGGAGAGTTCCAAATGTGTGTGGGTAGAATATATATCCCACGGGGGTAAAATTGAAAAAAGTTGAAAAAAATTTTTTTTTGGACTTAGTCATTTTTCTGGCATTTATCAGACTTTCAGATAGGGGAAATGTCAGTGAGCGTTTCGATTTCAGTTCCACAGCGATTCGGCCGATGAGTCCTTCATATTTAGTGGTTTTCAGCCAATTTTCAGAATTTTTGAAAATTTCATTTTTTTGTGAAAATATCCACTAAATGAGGGAATAATATGTGTGAGGGTACCCCAGGAGAGTTCCAAATGTGTGTGGGTAGAATATATATCCCACGCGGGTAAAATTGAAAAAAGTTGAAAAAAATTTTTTTTTGGACTTAGTCATTTTTCTGGCGTTTATCAGACTTTCAGATAGGGGAAATGTCAGTGAGCGTTTCGATTTCAGTTCCAGAGTGATTCGCCCGATGAGTCCTTCATATTTAGTGGTTTTCAGCCAATTTTCTGAATTTTTGAAAATTTCACTTTTTTGTGAAAATATCCACTAAATGAGGGAATAATATGTGTGAGGGTACCCCAGGAGAGTTCCAAATGTGTGTGGGTAGAATATATATCCCACGGGGGTAAAATTGAAAAAAGTTGAAAAAAATTTTTTTTTGGACTTAGTCATTTTTCTGGCATTTATCAGACTTTCAGATAGGGGAAATGTCAGTGAGCGTTTCGATTTCAGTTCCAGAGCGATTCGGCCGATGAGTCCTTCATATTTAGTGGTTTTCAGCCAATTTTCTGAATTTTTGAAAATTTCACTTTTTTGTGAAAATATCCACTAAATGAGGGAATAATATGTGTGAGGGTACCCCAGGAGAGTTCCAAATGTGTGTGGGTAGAATATATATCCAACGGGGGTAAAATTGAAAAAAGTTGAAAAAAAATTTTTTTTGGACTTAGTCATTTTTCTGGCATTTATCAGACTTTCAGATATGGGAAATGTCAGTGAGCGTTCCGATTTCAGTTCCAGAGCGATTCGCCAGATGAGTCCTTCATATTTAGTGGTTTTCAGCCAATTTTCTGAATTTTTGAAAATTTCATTTTTTTGTGAAAATATCCACTAAATGAGGGAATAATATGTGTGAGGGTACCCCAGGAGAGTTCCAAATGTGTGTGGGTAGAATATATATCCCACGGGGGTAAAATTTAAAAAAGTTGAAAAAAATTTTTTTTTGGACTTAGTCATTTTTCCGGCGTTTATCAGACTTTCAGATAGGGGAAATGTCAGTGAGCGTTCCGATTTTAGTTCCAGAGCGATTCGCCAGATGAGTCCTTCATATTTAGTGGTTTTCAGCCAATTTTCTGAATTTTTGAAAATTTAATTTTTTTGTGAAAATATCCACTAAATGAGGGAATAATATGTGTGAGGGTACCCCAGGAGAGTTCCAAATGTGTGTGGGTAGAATATATATCAACAGGGGTAAAATTGAAAAAAGTTTAAAAAAAAATTTTTTTGGACTTAGTCATTTTTTCAGCGTTTATCAGACTTTCAGATATGGGAAATGTCAGTGAGCATTCCGATTTCAGTTCCAGAGCGATTCGCCCGATGAGTCCTTCATATTTAGTGGTTTTCAGCCAATTTTCTGAATTTTTGAAAATTTCACTTTTTTGTGAAAATATCCACTAAATGAGGGAATAATATGTGTGAGGGTACCCCAGGAGAGTTCCAAATGTGTGTGGGTAGAATATATATCCCACGGGGGTAAAATTGAAAAAAGTTAAAAAAAATTTTTTTTTGGACTTAGTCATTTTTCTGGCGTTTATCAGACTTTCAGATAGGGGAAATGTCAGTGAGCGTTTCGATTTCAGTTCCAGAGTGATTCGCCCGATGAGTCCTTCATATTTAGTGGTTTTCAGCCAATTTTCAGAATTTTTGAAAATGTCACTTTTTTGTGAAAATATCCACTAAATGAGGGAATAATATGTGTGAGGGCACCCCAGGAGAGTTCCAAATGTGTGTGGGTAGAATATATATCCCACGGGGGTAAAATTGAAAAAAGTTGAAAAAAATTTTTTTTTGGACTTAGTCATTTTTCTGGCATTTATCAGACTTTCAGATAGGGGAAATGTCAGTGAGCGTTTCGATTTCAGTTCCAGAGCGATTCGGCCGATGAGTCCTTCATATTTAGTGGTTTTCAGCCAATTTTCTGAATTTTTGAAAATTTCACTTTTTTGTGAAAATATCCACTAAATGAGGGAATAATATGTGTGAGGGTACCCCAGGAGAGTTCCAAATGTGTGTGGGTAGAATATATATCCAACGGGGGTAAAATTGAAAAAAGTTGAAAAAAAATTTTTTTTGGACTTAGTCATTTTTCTGGCGTTTATCAGACTTTCAGATATGGGAAATGTCAGTGAGCGTTCCGATTTCAGTTCCAGAGCGATTCGCCAGATGAGTCCTTCATATTTAGTGGTTTTCAGCCAATTTTCTGAATTTTTGAAAATTTCATTTTTTTGTGAAAATATCCACTAAATGAGGGAATAATATGTGTGAGGGTACCCCAGGAGAGTTCCAAATGTGTGTGGGTAGAATATATATCCCACGGGGGTAAAATTGAAAAAAGTTGAAAAAAATTTTTTTTTGGACTTAGTCATTTTTCCGGCGTTTATCAGACTTTCAGATAGGGGAAATGTCAGTGAGCGTTCCGATTTTAGTTCCAGAGCGATTCGCCAGATGAGTCCTTCATATTTAGTGGTTTTCAGCCAATTTTCTGAATTTTTGAAAATTTAATTTTTTTGTGAAAATATCCACTAAATGAGGGAATAATATGTGTGAGGGTACCCCAGGAGAGTTCCAAATGTGTGTGGGTAGAATATATATCAACAGGGGTAAAATTGAAAAAAGTTTAAAAAAAAATTTTTTTGGACTTAGTCATTTTTTCAGCGTTTATCAGACTTTCAGATATGGGAAATGTCAGTGAGCATTCCGATTTCAGTTCCAGAGCGATTCGCCCGATGAGTCCTTCATATTTAGTGGTTTTCAGCCAATTTTCTGAATTTTTGAAAATTTCACTTTTTTGTGAAAATATCCACTAAATGAGGGAATAATATGTGTGAGGGTACCCCAGGAGAGTTCCAAATGTGTGTGGGTAGAATATATATCCCACGGGGGTAAAATTGAAAAAAGTTAAAAAAAATTTTTTTTTGGACTTAGTCATTTTTCTGGCGTTTATCAGACTTTCAGATAGGGGAAATGTCAGTGAGCGTTCCGATTTTAGTTCCAGAGCGATTCGCCAGATGAGTCCTTCATATTTAGTGGTTTTCAGCCAATTTTCTGAATTTTTGAAAATTTAATTTTTTTGTGAAAATATCCACTAAATGAGGGAATAACATGTGTGAGGGTACCCCAGGAGAGTTCCAAATGTGTGTGGGTAGAATATATATCCCACGGGGGTAAAATTGAAAAAAGTTGAAAAAAATTTTTTTTTGGACTTAGTCATTTTTCTGGCATTTATCAGACTTTCAGATAGGGGAAATGTCAGTGAGCGTTTCGATTTCAGTTCCAGAGCGATTCGGCCGATGAGTCCTTCATATTTAGTGGTTTTCAGCCAATTTTCTGAATTTTTGAAAATTTCACTTTTTTGTGAAAATATCCACTAAATGAGGGAATAATATGTGTGAGGGTACCCCAGGAGAGTTCCAAATGTGTGTGGGTAGAATATATATCCAACGGGGGTAAAATTGAAAAAAGTTGAAAAAAAATTTTTTTTGGACTTAGTCATTTTTCTGGCATTTATCAGACTTTCAGATATGGGAAATGTCAGTGAGCGTTCCGATTTCAGTTCCAGAGCGATTCGCCAGATGAGTCCTTCATATTTAGTGGTTTTCAGCCAATTTTCTGAATTTTTGAAAATTTCATTTTTTTGTGAAAATATCCACTAAATGAGGGAATAATATGTGTGAGGGTACCCCAGGAGAGTTCCAAATGTGTGTGGGTAGAATATATATCCCACGGGGGTAAAATTTAAAAAAGTTGAAAAAAATTTTTTTTTGGACTTAGTCATTTTTCCGGCGTTTATCAGACTTTCAGATAGGGGAAATGTCAGTGAGCGTTCCGATTTTAGTTCCAGAGCGATTCGCCAGATGAGTCCTTCATATTTAGTGGTTTTCAGCCAATTTTCTGAATTTTTGAAAATTTAATTTTTTTGTGAAAATATCCACTAAATGAGGGAATAATATGTGTGAGGGTACCCCAGGAGAGTTCCAAATGTGTGTGGGTAGAATATATATCAACAGGGGTAAAATTGAAAAAAGTTTAAAAAAAAATTTTTTTGGACTTAGTCATTTTTTCAGCGTTTATCAGACTTTCAGATATGGGAAATGTCAGTGAGCATTCCGATTTCAGTTCCAGAGCGATTCGCCCGATGAGTCCTTCATATTTAGTGGTTTTCAGCCAATTTTCTGAATTTTTGAAAATTTCACTTTTTTGTGAAAATATCCACTAAATGAGGGAATAATATGTGTGAGGGTACCCCAGGAGAGTTCCAAATGTGTGTGGGTAGAATATATATCCCACGGGGGTAAAATTGAAAAAAGTTAAAAAAAATTTTTTTTTGGACTTAGTCATTTTTCTGGCGTTTATCAGACTTTCAGATAGGGGAAATGTCAGTGAGCGTTTCGATTTCAGTTCCAGAGTGATTCGCCCGATGAGTCCTTCATATTTAGTGGTTTTCAGCCAATTTTCAGAATTTTTGAAAATGTCACTTTTTTGTGAAAATATCCACTAAATGAGGGAATAATATGTGTGAGGGCACCCCAGGAGAGTTCCAAATGTGTGTGGGTAGAATATATATCCCACGGGGGTAAAATTGAAAAAAGTTGAAAAAAATTTTTTTTTGGACTTAGTCATTTTTCTGGCATTTATCAGACTTTCAGATAGGGGAAATGTCAGTGAGCGTTTCGATTTCAGTTCCAGAGCGATTCGGCCGATGAGTCCTTCATATTTAGTGGTTTTCAGCCAATTTTCTGAATTTTTGAAAATTTCACTTTTTTGTGAAAATATCCACTAAATGAGGGAATAATATGTGTGAGGGTACCCCAGGAGAGTTCCAAATGTGTGTGGGTAGAATATATATCCAACGGGGGTAAAATTGAAAAAAGTTGAAAAAAAATTTTTTTTGGACTTAGTCATTTTTCTGGCGTTTATCAGACTTTCAGATATGGGAAATGTCAGTGAGCGTTCCGATTTCAGTTCCAGAGCGATTCGCCAGATGAGTCCTTCATATTTAGTGGTTTTCAGCCAATTTTCTGAATTTTTGAAAATTTCATTTTTTTGTGAAAATATCCACTAAATGAGGGAATAATATGTGTGAGGGTACCCCAGGAGAGTTCCAAATGTGTGTGGGTAGAATATATATCCCACGGGGGTAAAATTGAAAAAAGTTGAAAAAAATTTTTTTTTGGACTTAGTCATTTTTCCGGCGTTTATCAGACTTTCAGATAGGGGAAATGTCAGTGAGCGTTCCGATTTTAGTTCCAGAGCGATTCGCCAGATGAGTCCTTCATATTTAGTGGTTTTCAGCCAATTTTCTGAATTTTTGAAAATTTAATTTTTTTGTGAAAATATCCACTAAATGAGGGAATAATATGTGTGAGGGTACCCCAGGAGAGTTCCAAATGTGTGTGGGTAGAATATATATCAACAGGGGTAAAATTGAAAAAAGTTTAAAAAAAAATTTTTTTGGACTTAGTCATTTTTTCAGCGTTTATCAGACTTTCAGATATGGGAAATGTCAGTGAGCATTCCGATTTCAGTTCCAGAGCGATTCGCCCGATGAGTCCTTCATATTTAGTGGTTTTCAGCCAATTTTCTGAATTTTTGAAAATTTCACTTTTTTGTGAAAATATCCACTAAATGAGGGAATAATATGTGTGAGGGTACCCCAGGAGAGTTCCAAATGTGTGTGGGTAGAATATATATCCCACGGGGGTAAAATTGAAAAAAGTTAAAAAAAATTTTTTTTTGGACTTAGTCATTTTTCTGGCGTTTATCAGACTTTCAGATAGGGGAAATGTCAGTGAGCGTTCCGATTTTAGTTCCAGAGCGATTCGCCAGATGAGTCCTTCATATTTAGTGGTTTTCAGCCAATTTTCTGAATTTTTGAAAATTTAATTTTTTTGTGAAAATATCCACTAAATGAGGGAATAACATGTGTGAGGGTACCCCAGGAGAGTTCCAAATGTGTGTGGGTAGAATATATATCAACAGGGGTAAAATTGAAAAAAGTTTAAAAAAAAATTTTTTTGGACTTAGTCATTTTTTCAGCGTTTATCAGACTTTCAGATATGGGAAATGTCAGTGAGCATTCCGATTTCAGTTCCAGAGCGATTCGCCCGATGAGTCCTTCATATTTAGTGGTTTTCAGCCAATTTTCTGAATTTTTGAAAATTTCACTTTTTTGTGAAAATATCCACTAAATGAGGGAATAATATGTGTGAGGGTACCCCAGGAGAGTTCCAAATGTGTGTGGGTAGAATATATATCCCACGGGGGTAAAATTGAAAAAAGTTAAAAAAAATTTTTTTTTGGACTTAGTCATTTTTCTGGCGTTTATCAGACTTTCAGATAGGGGAAATGTCAGTGAGCGTTTCGATTTCAGTTCCAGAGTGATTCGCCCGATGAGTCCTTCATATTTAGTGGTTTTCAGCCAATTTTCTGAATTTTTGAAAATTTCATTTTTTTGTGAAAATATCCACTAAATGAGGGAATAATATGTGTGAGGGTACCCCAGGAGAGTTCCAAATGTGTGTGGGTACAATATATATCCCACGGGGGTAAAATTGAAAAAAGTTGAAAAAAATTTTTTTTTGGACTTAGTCATTTTTCTGGCGTTTATCAGACTTTCAGATAGGGGAAATCTCAGTGAGCGTTTCGATTTCAGTTCCAGAGCGATTCGGCCGATGAGTCCTTCATATTTAGTGGTTTTCAGCCAATTTTCAGAATTTTTGAAAATTTCACTTTTTTGTGAAAATATCCACTAAATGAGGGAATAATATGTGTGAGGGTACCCCAGGAGAGTTCCAAATGTGTGTTGGTAGAATATATATCCCAGGGGGGTAAAATTGAAAAAAGTTGAAAAAAATTTTTTTTTGGACTTAGTCATTTTTCCGGCGTTTATCAGACTTTCAGATAGGGGAAATGTCAGTGAGGGTTCCGATTTCAGTTCCAGAGCGATTCGCCAGATGAGTCCTTCATATTTAGTGGTGTTCAGCCAATTTTCTGAATTTTTGAAAATTTCACTTTTTTGTAAAAATATCCACTAAATGAGGGAATAATATGTGTGAGGGTACCCCAGGAGAGTTCCAAATGTGTGTGGGTAGAATATATATCCCACGGGGGTAAAATTGAAAAAAGTTGAAAAAAATTTTTTTTTGGACTTAGTCATTTTTCCGGCGTTTATCAGACTTTCAGATAGGGGAAATGTCAGTGAGCGTTCCGATTTCAGTTCCAGAGCGATTCGCCAGATGAGTCCTTCATATTTAGTGGTTTTCAGCCAATTTTCAGAATTTTTGAAAATTTCACTTTTTTGTGAAAATATCCACTAAATGAGGGAATAATATGTGTGAGGGTACCCCAGGAAAGTTCCAAATGTGTGTGGGTAGAATATATATCCCAGGGGGGTAAAATTGTAAAAAGTTGAAAAAAATTTTTTTTTGGACTTAGTCATTTTTCTGGCGTTTATCAGACTTTCAGATAGGGGAAATCTCAGTGAGCGTTTCGATTTCAGTTCCAGAGCGATTCGGCCGATGAGTCCTTCATATTTAGTGGTTTTCAGCCAATTTTCTGAATTTTTGAAAATTTCACTTTTTTTGAAAATATCCACTAAATGAGGGAATAATATGTGTGAGGGTACCCCAGGAGAGTTCCAAATGTGTGTGGGTAGAATATATATCCCACGGGGGTAAAATTGAAAAAAGTTGAAAAAAATTTTTTTTTGGACTTAGTCATTTTTCTGGCATTTATCAGACTTTCAGATAGGGGAAATGTCAGTGAGTGTTTCGATTTCAGTTCCACAGCGATTCGGCCGATGAGTCCTTCATATTTAGTGGTTTTCAGCCAATTTTCTGAATTTTTGAAAATTTCATTTTTTTGTGAAAATATCCACTAAATGAGGGAATAATATGTGTGAGGGTACCCCAGGAGAGTTCCAAATGTGTGTGGGTAGAATATATATCCCAGGGGGGTAAAATTGAAAAAAGTTGAAAAAAATTTTTTTTTGTACTTAGTCATTTTTCCGGCGTTTATCAGACTTTCAGATAGGGGAAATGTCAGTGAGCGT
This sequence comes from Phyllobates terribilis, assembly GCF_046119375.1. Classification (NCBI taxonomy): domain Eukaryota; kingdom Metazoa; phylum Chordata; class Amphibia; order Anura; family Dendrobatidae; genus Phyllobates; species Phyllobates terribilis. The sequence goes on from NW_027362768.1 coordinate 124,097,675, forward strand.
TTCGATTTCAGTTCCAGAGCGATTCGCCCGATGAGTCCTTCATATTTTGTGGTTTTCAGCCAATTTTCTGAATTTTTGAAAATTTCATTTTTTTGTGAAAATATCCACTAAATGAGGGAATAATATGTGTGAGCGTACCCCAGGAGAGTTCCAAATGTGTGTGGGTAGAATATATATCCAACGGGGGTAAAATTGAAAAAAGTTGAAAAAAAATTTTTTTTGGACTTAGTCATTTTTCTGGCGTTTATCAGACTTTCAGATATGGGAAATGTCAGTGAGCGTTCTGATTTCAGTTCCAGAGCGATTCGCCCGATGAGTCCTTCATATTTAATGGTTTTCAGCCAATTTTCTGAATTTTTGAAAATTTCACTTTTTTGTGAAAATATCCACTAAATGAGGGAATAATATGTGTGAGGGTACCCCAGGAGAGTTTCAAATGTGTGTGGGTAGAATATATATCCCACGAGGGTAAAATTGAAAAAAGTTGAAAAAAATTTTTTTTTGGACTTAGTCATTTTTCCGGCGTTTATCAGACTTTCAGATAGGGGAAATGTCAGTGAGGGTTCCGATTTCAGTTCCAGAGCGATTCGCCAGATGAGTCCTTCATATTTAGTGGTTTTCAGCCAATTTTCAGAATTTTTGAAAATTTCACTTTTTTGTGAAAATATCCACTAAATGAGGGAATAATATGTGTGAGGGTACCCCAGGAAAGTTCCAAATGTGTGTGGGTAGAATATATATCCCAGGGGGGTAAAATTGTAAAAAGTTGAAAAAAATTTTTTTTTGGACTTAGTCATTTTTCTGGCGTTTATCAGACTTTCAGATAGGGGAAATCTCAGTGAGCGTTTCGATTTCAGTTCCAGAGCGATTCGGCCGATGAGTCCTTCATATTTAGTGGTTTTCAGCCAATTTTCTGAATTTTTGAAAATTTCACTTTTTTTGAAAATATCCACTAAATGAGGGAATAATATGTGTGAGGGTACCCCAGGAGAGTTCCAAATGTGTGTGGGTAGAATATATATCCCACGGGGGTAAAATTGAAAAAAGTTGAAAAAAATTTTTTTTTGGACTTAGTCATTTTTCTGGCATTTATCAGACTTTCAGATAGGGGAAATGTCAGTGAGTGTTTCGATTTCAGTTCCACAGCGATTCGGCCGATGAGTCCTTCATATTTAGTGGTTTTCAGCCAATTTTCTGAATTTTTGAAAATTTCATTTTTTTGTGAAAATATCCACTAAATGAGGGAATAATATGTGTGAGGGTACCCCAGGAGAGTTCCAAATGTGTGTGGGTAGAATATATATCCCAGGGGGGTAAAATTGAAAAAAGTTGAAAAAAATTTTTTTTTGTACTTAGTCATTTTTCCGGCGTTTATCAGACTTTCAGATAGGGGAAATGTCAGTGAGCGTTTCGATTTCAGTTCCAGAGCGATTCGCCCGATGAGTCCTTCATATTTTGTGGTTTTCAGCCAATTTTCTGAATTTTTGAAAATTTCATTTTTTTGTGAAAATATCCACTAAATGAGGGAATAATATGTGTGAGCGTACCCCAGGAGAGTTCCAAATGTGTGTGGGTAGAATATATATCCAACGGGGGTAAAATTGAAAAAAGTTGAAAAAAAATTTTTTTTGGACTTAGTCATTTTTCTGGCGTTTATCAGACTTTCAGATATGGGAAATGTCAGTGAGCGTTCTGATTTCAGTTCCAGAGCGATTCGCCCGATGAGTCCTTCATATTTAATGGTTTTCAGCCAATTTTCTGAATTTTTGAAAATTTCACTTTTTTGTGAAAATATCCACTAAATGAGGGAATAATATGTGTGAGGGTACCCCAGGAGAGTTTCAAATGTGTGTGGGTAGAATATATATCCCACGAGGGTAAAATTGAAAAAAGTTGAAAAAAATTTTTTTTTGGACTTAGTCATTTTTCCGGCGTTTATCAGACTTTCAGATAGGGGAAATGTCAGTGAGGGTTCCGATTTCAGTTCCAGAGCGATTCGCCAGATGAGTCCTTCATATTTAGTGGTTTTCAGCCAATTTTCAGAATTTTTGAAAATTTCACTTTTTTGTGAAAATATCCACTAAATGAGGGAATAATATGTGTGAGGGTACCCCAGGAAAGTTCCAAATGTGTGTGGGTAGAATATATATCCCAGGGGGGTAAAATTGTAAAAAGTTGAAAAAAATTTTTTTTTGGACTTAGTCATTTTTCTGGCGTTTATCAGACTTTCAGATAGGGGAAATCTCAGTGAGCGTTTCGATTTCAGTTCCAGAGCGATTCGGCCGATGAGTCCTTCATATTTAGTGGTTTTCAGCCAATTTTCTGAATTTTTGAAAATTTCACTTTTTTGTGAAAATATCTACTAAATGAGGGAATAATATGTGTGAGGGTACCCCAGGAGAGTTCCAAATGTGTGTGGGTAGAATATATATCCCACGGGGGTAAAATTGAAAAAAGTTGAAAAAATTTTTTTTTTGGACTTAGTCATTTTTCTGGCGTTTATCAGACTTTCAGATAGGGGAAATGTCAGTGAGCATTTCGATTTCAGTTCCAGAGCGATTCGCCCGATGAGTCCTTCATATTTAGTGGTTTTCAGCCAATTTTCTGAATTTTTGACAATTTCATTTTTTTGTGAAAATATCCACTAAATGAGGGAATAATATGTGTGAGGGTACCCCAGGAGAGTTCCAAATGTGTGTGGGTAGAATATATATCCAACGGGGGTAAAATTGAAAAAAGTTGAAAAAAATTTTTTTTTGGACTTAGTCATTTTTCTCGCATTTATCAGACTTTCAGATAGGGCAAATGTCAGTGAGTGTTTCGATTTCAGTTCCACAGCGATTCGGCCGATGAGTCCTTCATATTTAGTGGTTTTCAGCCAATTTTCAGAATTTTTGAAAATTTCATTTTTTTGTGAAAATATCCACTAAATGAGGGAATAATATGTGTGAGGGTACCCCAGGAGAGTTCCAAATGTGTGTGGGTAGAATATATATCCCAGGGGGGTAAAATTGAAAAAAGTTGAAAAAAAATTTTTTTTGTACTTAGTCATTTTTCCGGCGTTTATCAGACTTTCAGATAGGGGAAATGTCAGTGAGCGTTCTGATTTCAGTTCCAGAGCGATTCGCCCGATGAGTCATTCATATTTAGTGGTTTTCAGCCAATTTTCAGAATTTTTGAAAATTTCACTTTTTTGTGAAAATATCCACTAAATGAGGGAATAATATGTGTGAGGGTACCCCAGGAGAGTTCCAAATGTGTGTGGGTAGAATATATATCCCACGGGGGTAAAATTGAAAAAAGTTGAAAAAAATTTTTTTTTGGACTTAGTCATTTTTCTGGCATTTATCAGACTTTCAGATAGGGGAAATGTCAGTGAGCGTTTCGATTTCAGTTCCACAGCGATTCGGCCGATGAGTCCTTCATATTTAGTGGTTTTCAGCCAATTTTCTGAATTTTTGAAAATTTCATTTTTTTGTGAAAATATCCACTAAATGAGGGAATAATATGTGTGAGGGTACCCCAGGAGAGTTCCAAATGTGTGTGGGTAGAATATATATCCCACGGGGGTAAAATTGAAAAAAGTTTAAAAAAAATTTTTTTTAGACTTAGTCATTTTTCTGGCGTTTATCAGACTTTCAGATAGGGGAAATGTCAGTGAGCGTTTCGATATCAGTTCCAGAGCGATTCGGCCGATGAGTCCTTCATATTTAGTGGTTTTCAGCCAATTTTCAGAATTTTTGAAAATTTCATTTTTTTGTGAAAATATCCACTAAATGAGGGAATAATATGTGTGAGGGTACCCCAGGAGAGTTCCAAATGTGTGTGGGTAGAATATATATCCCACGCGGGTAAAATTGAAAAAAGTTGAAAAAAATTTTTTTTTGGACTTAGTCATTTTTCTGGCGTTTATCAGACTTTCAGATAGGGGAAATGTCAGTGAGCGTTTCGATTTCAGTTCCAGAGCGATTCGGCCGATGAGTCCTTCATATTTAGTGGTTTTCAGCCAATTTTCAGAATTTTTGAAAATTTCATTTTTTTGTGAAAATATCCACTAAATGAGGGAATAATATGTGTGAGGGTACCCCAGGAGAGTTCCAAATGTGTGTGGGTAGAATATATATCCCACGCGGGTAAAATTGAAAAAAGTTGAAAAAAATTTTTTTTTGGACTTAGTCATTTTTCTGGCGTTTATCAGACTTTCAGATAGGGGAAATGTCAGTGAGCGTTTCGATTTCAGTTCCAGAGCGATTCGGCCGATGAGTCCTTCATATTTAGTGGTTTTCAGCCAATTTTCAGAATTTTTGAAAATTTCATTTTTTTGTGAAAATATCCACTAAATGAGGGAATAATATGTGTGAGGGTACCCCAGGAGAGTTCCAAATGTGTGTGGGTAGAATATATATCCAACGGGGGTAAAATTGAAAAAAGATGAAAAAAAATTTTTTTTGGACTTAGTCATTTTTCTGGCGTTTATCAGACTTTCAGATATGGGAAATGTCAGTGAGCGTTCCGATTTCAGTTCCAGAGCGATTCGCCAGATGAGTCCTTCATATTTAGTGGTTTTCAGCCAATTTTCTGAATTTTTGAAAATTTCATTTTTTTGTGAAAATATCCACTAAATGAGGGAATAATATGTGTGAGGGTACCCCAGGAGAGTTCCAAATGTGTGTGGGTAGAATATATATCCAACGGGGGTAAAATTGAAAAAAGTTGAAAAAAATTTTTTTTTGTACTTAGTCATTTTTCCGGCGTTTATCAGACTTTCAGATAGGGAAAATGTCAGTGAGCGTTCCGATTTCAGTTCCAGAGCAATTCGCCCGATGAGTCCTTCATATTTAGTGGTTTTCAGCCAATTTTCAGAATTTTTGAAAATTTCACTTTTTTGTGAAAATATCCACTAAATGAGGGAATAATATGTGTGAGGGTACCCCAGGAGAGTTCCAAATGTGTGTGGGTAGAATATATATCCCACGGGGGTAAAATAGAAAAAAGTTGAAAAAAATTTTTTTTTGGACTTAGTCATTTTTCTGGCGTTTATCAGACTTTCAGATATGGGAAATGTCAGTGAGCGTTCTGATTTCAGTTCCAGAGCGATTCGCCCGATGAGTCCTTCATATTTAGTGGTTTTCAGCCAATTTTCAGAATTTTTGAAAATTTCACTTTTTTGTGAAAATATCCACTAAATGAGGGAATAATATGTGTGAGGGTACCCCAGGAGAGTTACAAATGTGTGTGGGTAGAATATATATCCCACGCGGGTAAAATTGAGAAAAGTTGAAAAAAATTTTTTTTTGGACTTAGTCATTTTTCTGGCGTTTATCAGACTTTCAGATAGGGGAAATGTCAGTGAGCGTTTCGATTTCAGTTCCAGAGCGATTCGGCCGATGAGTCCTTCATATTTAGTGGTTTTCAGCCAATTTTCAGAATTTTTGAAAATTTCATTTTTTTGTGAAAATATCCACTAAATGAGGGAATAATATGTGTGAGGGTACCCCAGGAGAGTTCCAAATGTGTGTGGGTAGAATATATATCCCACGCGGGTAAAATTGAAAAAAGTTGAAAAAAATTTTTTTTTGGACTTAGTCATTTTTCTGGCGTTTATCAGACTTTCAGATAGGGGAAATGTCATTGAGCGTTTCGATTTCAGTTCCAGAGTGATTCGCCCGATGAGTCCTTCATATTTAGTGGTTTTCAGCCAATTTTCTGAATTTTTGAAAATTTCACTTTTTTGTGAAAATATCCACTAAATGAGGGAATAATATGTGTGAGGGTACCCCAGGAGAGTTCCAAATGTGTGTGGGTAGAATATATATCCCACGGGGGTAAAATTGAAAAAAGTTGAAAAAAATTTTTTTTTGGACTTAGTCATTTTTCTGGCATTTATCAGACTTTCAGATAGGGGAAATGTCAGTGAGCATTTCGATTTCAGTTCCAGAGCGATTCGGCCGATGAGTCCTTCATATTTAGTGGTTTTCAGCCAATTTTCAGAATTTTTGAAAATTTCACTTTTTTGTGAAAATATCCACTAAATGAGGGAATAATATGTGTGAGGGTACCCCAGGAGAGTTCCAAATGTGTGTGGGTAGAATATATATCCAACGGGGGTAAAATTGAAAAAAGCTGAAAAAAAATTTTTTTTGGACTTAGTCATTTTTCTGGCGTTTATCAGACTTTCAGATATGGGAAATGTCAGTGAGCGTTCCGATTTCAGTTCCAGAGCGATTCGCCAGATGAGTCCTTCATATTTAGTGGTTTTCAGCCAATTTTCAGAATTTTTGAAAATTTCATTTTTTTGTGAAAATATCCACTAAATGAGGGAATAATATGTGTGAGGGTACCCCAGGAGAGTTCCAAATGTGTGTGGGTAGAATATATATCCCACGCGGGTAAAATTGAAAAAAGTTGAAAAAATTTTTTTTTTGGACTTAGTCATTTTTCTGGCGTTTATCAGACTTTCAGATAGGGGAAATGTCAGTGAGCGTTTCGATTTCAGTTCCAGAGTGATTCGCCCGATGAGTCCTTCATATTTAGTGGTTTTCAGCCAATTTTCTGAATTTTTGAAAATTTCACTTTTTTGTGAAAATATCCACTAAATGAGGGAATAATATGTGTGAGGGTACCCCAGGAGAGTTCCAAATGTGTGTGGGTAGAATATATATCCCACGGGGGTAAAATTGAAAAAAGTTGAAAAAAATTTTTTTTTGGACTTAGTCATTTTTCTGGCATTTATCAGACTTTCAGATAGGGGAAATGTCAGTGAGCGTTTCGATTTCAGTTCCAGAGCGATTCGGCCGATGAGTCCTTCATATTTAGTGGTTTTCAGCCAATTTTCTGAATTTTTGAAAATTTCACTTTTTTGTGAAAATATCCACTAAATGAGGGAATAATATGTGTGAGGGTACCCCAGGAGAGTTCCAAATGTGTGTGGGTAGAATATATATCCAACGGGGGTAAAATTGAAAAAAGTTGAAAAAAAATTTTTTTTGGACTTAGTCATTTTTCTGGCGTTTATCAGACTTTCAGATATGGGAAATGTCAGTGAGCGTTCCGATTTCAGTTCCAGAGCGATTCGCCAGATGAGTCCTTCATATTTAGTGGTTTTCAGCCAATTTTCTGAATTTTTGAAAATTTCATTTTTTTGTGAAAATATCCACTAAATGAGGGAATAATATGTGTGAGGGTACCCCCAGGAGAGTTCCAAATGTGTGTGGGTAGAATATATATCCCACGGGGGTAAAATTGAAAAAAGTTGAAAAAAATTTTTTTTTGGACTTAGTCATTTTTCCGGCGTTTATCAGACTTTCAGATAGGGGAAATGTCAGTGAGCGTTCCGATTTCAGTTCCAGAGTGATTCGCCCGATGAGTCCTTCATATTTAGTGGTTTTCAGCCAATTTTCAGAATTTTTGAAAATTTCACTTTTTTTTGAAAATATCCACTAAATGAGGGAATAATATGTGTGAGGGTACCCCAGGAGAGTTCCAAATGTGTGTGGGTAGAATATATATCCAACGGGGGTAAAATTGAAAAAAGATGAAAAAAAATTTTTTTTGGACTTAGTCATTTTTCTGGCGTTTATCAGACTTTCAGATATGGGAAATGTCAGTGAGCGTTCCGATTTCAGTTCCAGAGCGATTCGCCAGATGAGTCCTTCATATTTAGTGGTTTTCAGCCAATTTTCTGAATTTTTGAAAATTTCATTTTTTTGTGAAAATATCCACTAAATGAGGGAATAATATGTGTGAGGGTACCCCAGGAGAGTTCCAAATGTGTGTGGGTAGAATATATATCCAACGGGGGTAAAATTGAAAAAAGTTGAAAAAAATTTTTTTTTGTACTTAGTCATTTTTCCGGCGTTTATCAGACTTTCAGATAGGGAAAATGTCAGTGAGCGTTCCGATTTCAGTTCCAGAGCAATTCTCCCGATGAGTCCTTCATATTTAGTGGTTTTCAGCCAATTTTCAGAATTTTTGAAAATTTCACTTTTTTGTGAAAATATCCACTAAATGAGGGAATAATATGTGTGAGGGTACCCCAGGAGAGTTCCAAATGTGTGTGGGTAGAATATATATCCCACGGGGGTAAAATTAAAAAAAGTTGAAAAAAATTTTTTTTTGGACTTAGTCATTTTTCTGGCGTTTATCAGACTTTCAGATAGGGGAAATGTCAGTGAGCATTTCGATTTCAGTTCCAGAGCGATTCGGCCGATGAGTCCTTCATATTTAGTGGTTTTCAGCCAATTTTCAGAATTTTTGAAAATTTCATTTTTTTGTGAAAATATCCACTAAATGAGGGAATAATATGTGTGAGGGTACCCCAGGAGAGTTCCAAATGTGTGTGGGTAGAATATATATCCCACGCGGGTAAAATTGAAAAAAGTTGAAAAAAATTTTTTTTTGGACTTAGTCATTTTTCTGGCGTTTATCAGACTTTCAGATAGGGGAAATGTCAGTGAGCGTTTCGATTTCAGTTCCAGAGTGATTCGCCCGATGAGTCCTTCATATTTAGTGGTTTTCAGCCAATTTTCTGAATTTTTGAAAATTTCACTTTTTTGTGAAAATATCCACTAAATGAGGGAATAATATGTGTGAGGGTACCCCAGGAGAGTTCCAAATGTGTGTGGGTAGAATATATATCCCACGGGGGTAAAATTGAAAAAAGTTGAAAAAAATTTTTTTTTGGACTTAGTCATTTTTCTGGCGTTTATCAGACTTTCAGATATGGGAAATGTCAGTGAGCGTTCCGATTTCAGTTCCAGAGCGATTCGCCAGATGAGTCCTTCATATTTAGTGGTTTTCAGCCAATTTTCTGAATTTTTGAAAATTTCATTTTTTTGTGAAAATATCCACTAAATGAGGGAATAATATGTGTGAGGGTACCCCAGGAGAGTTCCAAATGTGTGTGGGTAGAATATATATCCAACAGGGGTAAAATTGAAAAAAGTTGAAAACATTTTTTTTTTTGACTTAGTCATTTTTCCGGCGTTTATCAGACTTTCAGATAGGGGAAATGTCAGTGAGGGTTCCGATTTCAGTTCCAGAGCAATTCGCCAGATGAGTCCTTCATATTTAGTGGTGTTCAGCCAATTTTCTGAATTTTTGAAAATTTCACTTTTTGGGAAAATATCCACTAAATGAGGGAATAATATGTGTGAGGGTACCCCAGGAGAGTTCCAAATGTGTGTGGGTAGAATATATATCCCACGCGGGTAAAATTGAAAAAAGTTGAAAAAAATTTTTTTTTGGACTTAGTCATTTTTCTGGCGTTTATCAGACTTTCAGATAGGGGAAATGTCAGTGAGCGTTTCGATTTCAGTTCCAGAGCGATTCGGCCGATGAGTCCTTCATATTTAGTGGTTTTCAGCCAATTTTCAGAATTTTTGAAAATTTCATTTTTTTGTGAAAATATCCACTAAATGAGGGAATAATATGTGTGAGGGTACCCCAGGAGAGTTCCAAATGTGTGTGGGTAGAATATATATCCCACGCGGGTAAAATTGAAAAAAGTTGAAAAAAATTTTTTTTTGGACTTAGTCATTTTTCTGGCGTTTATCAGACTTTCAGATAGGGGAAATGTCAGTGAGCGTTTCGATTTCAGTTCCAGAGTGATTCGCCCGATGAGTCCTTCATATTTAGTGGTTTTCAGCCAATTTTCTGAATTTTTGAAAATTTCACTTTTTTGTGAAAATATCCACTAAATGAGGGAATAATATGTGTGAGGGTACCCCAGGAGAGTTCCAAATGTGTGTGGGTAGAATATATATCCCACGGGGGTAAAATTGAAAAAAGTTGAAAAAAATTTTTTTTTGGACTTAGTCATTTTTCTGGCGTTTATCAGACTTTCAGATATGGGAAATGTCAGTGAGCGTTCCGATTTCAGTTCCAGAGCGATTCGCCAGATGAGTCCTTCATATTTAGTGGTTTTCAGCCAATTTTCTGAATTTTTGAAAATTTCACTTTTTTGTGAAAATATCCACTAAATGAGGGAATAATATGTGTGAGGGTACCCCAGGAGAGTTCCAAATGTGTGTGGGTAGAATATATATCCAACAGGGGTAAAATTGAAAAAAGTTGAAAAAATTTTTTTTTTTGACTTAGTCATTTTTCCGGCGTTTATCAGACTTTCAGATAGGGGAAATGTCAGTGAGGGTTCCGATTTCAGTTCCAGAGCAATTCGCCAGATGAGTCCTTCATATTTAGTGGTGTTCAGCCAATTTTCTGAATTTTTGAAAATTTCACTTTTTTGTGAAAATATCCACTAAATGAGGGAATAATATGTGTGAGGGTACCCCAGGAGAGTTCCAAATGTGTGTGGGTAGAATATATATCCCACGGGGGTAAAATTGAAAAAAGTTGAAAAAAATTTTTTTTTGGACTTAGTCATTTTTTCAGCGTTTATCAGACTTTCAGATATGGGAAATGTCAGTGAGCGTTCCGATTTCAGTTCCAGAGCGATTCGCCAGATGAGTCCTTCATATTTAGTGGTTTTCAGCCAATTTTCAGAATTTTTGAAAATTTCACTTTTTTGTGAAAATATCCACTAAATGAGGGAATAATATGTGTGAGGGTACCCCAGGAGAGTTCCAAATGTGCGTGGGTAGAATATATATCCCACGGGGGTAAAATTGAAAAAAGTTGAAAAAATTTTTTTTTGGACTTAGTCATTTTTCTGGCATTTATCAGACTTTCAGATAGGGGAAATGTCAGTGAGCGTTTCGATTTCAGTTCCAGAGCGATTCGGCGGATGAGTCCTTCATATTTAGTGGTTTTCAGCCAATTTTCTGAATTTTTGAAAATTTCATTTTTTTGTGAAAATATCCACTAAATGAGGGAATAATATGTGTGAGGGTACCCCAGGAGAGTTCCAAATGTGTGTGGGTAGAATATATATCCAACGGGGGTAAAATTGAAAAAAGTTGAAAAAAATTTTTTTTTGTACTTAGTCATTTTTCCGGCGTTTATCAGACTTTCAGATAGGGGAAATGTCAGTGAGCGTTTCGATTTCAGTTCCAGAGCGATTCGCCAGATGAGTCCTTCATATTTAGTGGTTTTCAGCCAATTTTCAGAATTTTTGAAAATTTAATTTTTTTGTGAAAATATCCACTAAATGAGGGAATAATATGTGTGAGGGTACCCCAGGAGAGTTCCAAATGTGTGTGGGTAGAATATATATCCAACAGGGGTAAAATTGAAAAAAGTTGAAAAAATTTTTTTTTTTGACTTAGTCATTTTTCCGGCGTTTATCAGACTTTCAGATAGGGGAAATGTCAGTGAGGGTTCCGATTTCAGTTCCAGAGCAATTCGCCAGATGAGTCCTTCATATTTAGTGGTGTTCAGCCAATTTTCTGAATTTTTGAAAATTTCACTTTTTTGTGAAAATATCCACTAAATGAGGGAATAATATGTGTGAGGGTACCCCAGGAGAGTTCCAAATGTGTGTGGGTAGAATATATATCCCACGCGGGTAAAATTGAAAAAAGTTGAAAAAATTTTTTTTTTGGACTTAGTCATTTTTCTGGCGTTTATCAGACTTTCAGATAGGGGAAATGTCAGTGAGCGTTTCGATTTCAGTTCCAGAGCGATTCGGCCGATGAGTCCTTCATATTTAGTGGTTTTCAGCCAATTTTCAGAATTTTTGAAAATTTCATTTTTTTGTGAAAATATCCACTAAATGAGGGAATAATATGTGTGAGGGTACCCCAGGAGAGTTCCAAATGTGTGTGGGTAGAATATATATCCCACGCGGGTAAAATTGAAAAAAGTTGAAAAAAATTTTTTTTTGGACTTAGTCATTTTTCTGGCGTTTATCAGACTTTCAGATAGGGGAAATGTCAGTGAGCGTTTCGATTTCAGTTCCAGAGTGATTCGCCCGATGAGTCCTTCATATTTAGTGGTTTTCAGCCAATTTTCTGAATTTTTGAAAATTTCACTTTTTTGTGAAAATATCCACTAAATGAGGGAATAATATGTGTGAGGGTACCCCAGGAGAGTTCCAAATGTGTGTGGGTAGAATATATATCCCACGGGGGTAAAATTGAAAAAAGTTGAAAAAAATTTTTTTTTGGACTTAGTCATTTTTCTGGCGTTTATCAGACTTTCAGATAGGGGAAATGTCAGTGAGCGTTTCGATTTCAGTTCCAGAGCGATTCGGCCGATGAGTCCTTCATATTTAGTGGTTTTCAGCCAATTTTCAGAATTTTTGAAAATTTCATTTTTTTGTGAAAATATCCACTAAATGAGGGAATAATATGTGTGAGGGTACCCCAGGAGAGTTCCAAATGTGTGTGGGTAGAATATATATCCAACGGGAGAAAAATTGAAAAAAGTTGAAAAAAAATTTTTTTTGGACTTAGTCATTTTTTCAGCGTTTATCAGACTTTCAGATATGGGAAATGTCAGTGAGCGTTCCGATTTCAGTTCCAGAGCGATTCGCCAGATGAGTCCTTCATATTTAGTGGTTTTCAGCCAATTTTCAGAATTTTTGAAAATTTCACTTTTTTGTGAAAATATCCACTAAATGAGGGAATAATATGTGTGAGGGTACCCCAGGAGAGTTCCAAATGTGTGTGGGTAGAATATATATCCCACGGGGGTAAAATTGAAAAAAGTTGAAAAAAATTTTTTTTTGGACTTAGTCATTTTTCTGCCGTTTATCAGACTTTCAGATAGGGGAAATGTCAGTGAGCATTTCGATTTCAGTTCCAGAGCAATTCGCCCGATGAGTCCTTCATATTTAGTGGTTTTCAGCCAATTTTCTGAATTTTTGAAAATTTCATTTTTTTGTGAAAATATCCACTAAATGAGGGAATAATATGTGTGAGGGTACCCCAGGAGAGTTCCAAATGTGTGTGGGTAGAATATATATCCCACGCGGGTAAAATTGAAAAAAGTTGAAAAAAAATTTTTTTTGGACTTAGTCATTTTTCTGGCGTTTATCAGACTTTCAGATAGGGGAAATGTCAGTGAGCGTTTCGGTTTCAGTTCCAGAGTGATTCGGCCGATGAGTCCTTCATATTTAGTGGTTTTCAGCCAATTTTCAGAATTTTTGAAAATTTCATTTTTTTGTGAAAATATCCACTAAATGAGGGAATAATATGTGTGAGGGTACCCCAGGAGAGTTCCAAATGTGTGTGGGTAGAATATATATCCCACGGGGGTAAAATTGAAAAAAGTTAAAAAAATTTTTTTTTTGGACTTAGTCATTTTTCTGGCGTTTATCAGACTTTCAGATAGGGGAAATGTCAGTGAGCGTTTCGATTTCAGTTCCAGAGTGATTCGCCCGATGAGTCCTTCATATTTAGTGGTTTTCAGCCAATTTTCAGAATTTTTGAAAATTTCACTTTTTTGTGAAAATATCCACTAAATGAGGGAATAATATGTGTGAGGGTACCCCAGGAGAGTTCCAAATGTGCGTGGGTAGAATATATATCCCACGGGGGTAAAATTGAAAAAAGTTGAAAAAATTTTTTTTTGGACTTAGTCATTTTTCTGGCATTTATCAGACTTTCAGATAGGGGAAATGTCAGTGAGCGTTTCGATTTCAGTTCCAGAGCGATTCGGCCGATGAGTCCTTCATATTTAGTGGTTTTCAGCCAATTTTCTGAATTTTTGAAAATTTCATTTTTTTGTGAAAATATCCACTAAATGAGGGAATAATATGTGTGATTGTACCCCAGGAGAGTTCCAAATGTGTGTGGGTAGAATATATATCCCACGGGGGTAAAATTGAAAAAAGTTGAAAAAAATTTTTTTTTGGACTTAGTCATTTTTCCGGCGTTTATCAGACTTTCAGATAGGGGAAATGTCAGTGAGCGTTCCGATTTCAGTTCCAGAGCGATTCGCCAGATCAGTCCTTCATATTTAGTGGTTTGCAGCCAATTTTCTGAATTTTTGAAAATTTCATTTTTTTGTGAAAATATCCACTAAATGAGGGAATAATATGTGTGAGGGTACCCCAGGAGAGTTCCAAATGTGTGTGGGTAGAATATATATCCAACGGGGGTAAAATTGAAAAAAGTTGAAAAAAAATTTTTTTTGGACTTAGTCATTTTTCTGGCGTTTATCAGACTTTCAGATATGGGAAATGTCAGTGAGCGTTCTGATTTCAGTTCCAGAGCGATTCGCCCGATGAGTCCTTCATATTTAGTGGTTTGCAGCCAATTTTCTGAATTTTTGAAAATTTCATTTTTTTGTGAAAATATCCACTAAATGAGGGAATAATATGTGTGAGGGTACCCCAGGAGAGTTCCAAATGTGTGTGGGTAGAATATATATCCCAGGGGGGTAAAATTGAAAAAAGTTGAAAAAAATTTTTTTTTGGACTTAGTCTTTTTTCCGGCGTTTATCAGACTTTCACATAGGGTAAATGTCAGTGAGCATTCCGATTTCAGTTCCAGAGCGATTCGCCAGATGAGTCCTTCATATTTAGTGGCTTTCAGCCAATTTTCTGAATTTTTGAAAATTTCACTTTTTTGTGAAAACATCCACTAAATGAGGGAATAATATGTGTGAGGGTACCCCAGGAAAGTTCCAAATGTGTGTGGGTAGAATATATATCCCAGGGGGGTAAAATTGAAAAAAGTTGAAAAAATTTTTTTTTTGGACTTAGTCATTTTTCCGGCGTTTATCAGACTTTCAGATAGGGGAAATGTCAGTGAGCGTTCCGATTTCAGTTCCAGAGCGATTCGCCAGATGAGTCCTTCATATTTAGTGGTTTTCAGCCAATTTTCTGACTTTTTGAAAATTTCATTTTTTTGTGAAAATATCCACTAAATGAGGGAATAATATGTGTGAGGGTACCCCAGGAGAGTTCCAAATGTGTGTGGGTAGAATATATATCCCACGCGGGTAAAATTGAAAAAAGTTGAAAAAAATTTTTTTTTGGACTTAGTCATTTTTCTGGCGTTTATCAGACTTTCAGATAGGGGAAATGTCAGTGAGCGTTTCGATTTCAGCTCCAGAGCGATTCGCCAGATGAGTCCTTCATATTTAGTGGTTTTCAGCCAATTTTCAGAATTTTGAAAATTTCACTTTTTTGTGAAAATATCCACTAAATGAGGGAATAATATGTGTGAGGGTACCCCAGGAAAGTTCCAAATGTGTGTGGGTAGAATATATATCCCAGGGGGGTAAAATTGAAAAAAGTTGAAAAAATTTTTTTTTTGGACTTAGTCATTTTTTCAGCGTTTATCAGACTTTCAGATATGGGAAATGTCAGTGAGCGTTCCGATTTCAGTTCCAGAGCGATTCGCCAGATGAGTCCTTCATATTTAGTGGTTTTCAGCCAATTTTCAGAATTTTTGAAAATTTCACTTTTTTGTGAAAATATCCACTAAATGAGGGAATAATATGTGTGAGGGTACCCCAGGAGAGTTCCAAATGTGTGTGGGTAGAATATATATCCCAGGGGGGTAAAATTGAAAAAAGTTGAAAAAAATTTTTTTTTGGACTTAGTCATTTTTCCGGCGTTTATCAGACTTTCACATAGGGGAAATGTCAGTGAGCATTCCGATTTCAGTTCCAGAGCGATTCGCCAGATGAGTCCTTCATATTTAGTGGTTTTCAGCCAATTTTCTGAATTTTTGAAAATTTCACTTTTTTGTGAAAATATCCACTAAATGAGGGAATAATATGTGTGAGGGTACCCCAGGAAAGTTCCAAATGTGTGTGGGTAGAATATATATCCCAGGGGGGTAAAATTGAAAAAAGTTGAAAAAAAATTTTTTTTGGACTTAGTCATTTTTCTGGCATTTATCAGACTTTCAGATAGGGGAAATGTCAGTGAGCGTTCCGATTTCAGTTCCAGAGCGATTCGCCAGATCAGTCCTTCATATTTAGTGGTTTGCAGCCAATTTTCTGAATTTTTGAAAATTTCATTTTTTTGTGAAAATATCCACTAAATGAGGGAATAATATGTGTGAGGGTACCCCAGGAGAGTTCCAAATGTGTGTGGGTAGAATATATATCCCAGGGGGGTAAAATTGAAAAAAGTTGAAAAAAATTTTTTTTTGGACTTAGTCTTTTTTCCGGCGTTTATCAGACTTTCACATAGGGGAAATGTCAGTGAGCATTCCGATTTCAGTTCCAGAGCGATTCGCCAGATGAGTCCTTCATATTTAGTGGCTTTCAGCCAATTTTCTGAATTTTTGAAAATTTCACTTTTTTGTGAAAATATCCACTAAATGAGGGAATAATATGTGTGAGGGTACCCCAGGAAAGTTCCAAATGTGTGTGGGTAGAATATATATCCCAGGGGGGTAAAATTGAAAAAAGTTGAAAAAATTTTTTTTTTGGACTTAGTCATTTTTCCGGCGTTTATCAGACTTTCAGATAGGGGAAATGTCAGTGAGCGTTTCGATTTCAGTTCCAGAGCGATTTGCCCGATGAGTCCTTCATATTTAGTGGTTTTCAGCCAATTTTCTGAATTTTTGAAAATTTCTTTTTTTTGTGAAAATATCCACTAAATGTGGGAATAATATGTGTGAGGGTACCCCAGGAGAGTTTCAAATGTGTGTGGGTAGAATATATATCCCACGGGGGTAAAATTGAAAAAAGTTGAAAAAAATTTTTTTTTGGACTTAGTCATTTTTTCAGCGTTTATCAGACTTTCAGATATGGGAAATGTCAGTGAGTGTTCCGATTTCAGTTCCAGAGTGATTCGCCCGATGAGTCCTTCATATTTAGTGGTTTTCAGCCAATTTTCAGAATTTTGAAAATTTCACTTTTTTGTGAAAATATCCACTAAATGAGGGAATAATATGTGTGAGGGTACCCCAGGAAAGTTCCAAATGTGTGTGGGTAGAATATATATCCCAGGGGGGTAAAATTGAAAAAAGTTGAAAAAAATTTTTTTTTGGACTTAGTCATTTTTTCAGCGTTTATCAGACTTTCAGATATGGGAAATGTCAGTGAGCGTTCCGATTTCAGTTCCAGAGCGATTCGCCAGATGAGTCCTTCATATTTAGTGGTTTTCAGCCAATTTTCAGAATTTTTGAAAATTTCACTTTTTTGTGAAAATATCCACTAAATGAGGGAATAATATGTGTGAGGGTACCCCAGGAGAGTTCCAAATGTGTGTGGGTAGAATATATATCCCAGGGGGGTAAAATTGAAAAAAGTTGAAAAAAATTTTTTTTTGGACTTAGTCATTTTTCCGGCGTTTATCAGACTTTCACATAGGGGAAATGTCAGTGAGCATTCCGATTTCAGTTCCAGAGCGATTCGCCAGATCAGTCCTTCATATTTAGTGGTTTGCAGCCAATTTTCTGAATTTTTGAAAATTTCATTTTTTTGTGAAAATATCCACTAAATGAGGGAATAATATGTGTGAGGGTACCCCAGGAGAGTTCCAAATGTGTGTGGGTAGAATATATATCCCAGGGGGGTAAAATTGAAAAAAGTTGAAAAAAATTTTTTTTTGGACTTAGTCTTTTTTCCGGCGTTTATCAGACTTTCACATAGGGGAAATGTCAGTGAGCATTCCGATTTCAGTTCCAGAGCGATTCGCCAGATGAGTCCTTCATATTTAGTGGCTTTCAGCCAATTTTCTGAATTTTTGAAAATTTCACTTTTTTGTGAAAATATCCACTAAATGAGGGAATAATATGTGTGAGGGTACCCCAGGAAAGTTCCAAATGTGTGTGGGTAGAATATATATCCCAGGGGGGTAAAATTGAAAAAAGTTGAAAAAATTTTTTTTTTGGACTTAGTCATTTTTCCGGCGTTTATCAGACTTTCAGATAGGGGAAATGTCAGTGAGCGTTTCGATTTCAGTTCCAGAGCGATTTGCCCGATGAGTCCTTCATATTTAGTGGTTTTCAGCCAATTTTCTGAATTTTTGAAAATTTCATTTTTTTGTGAAAATATCCACTAAATGTGGGAATAATATGTGTGAGGGTACCCCAGGAGAGTTTCAAATGTGTGTGGGTAGAATATATATCCCACGGGGGTAAAATTGAAAAAAGTTGAAAAAAATTTTTTTTTGGACTTAGTCATTTTTTCAGCGTTTATCAGACTTTCAGATATGGGAAATGTCAGTGAGCGTTCCGATTTCAGTTCCAGAGTGATTCGCCCGATGAGTCCTTCATATTTAGTGGTTTTCAGCCAATTTTCTGAATTTTTGAAAATTTCACTTTTTTGTGAAAATATTCACTAAATGAGGGAATAATATGTGTGAGGGTACCCCAGGAGAGTTCCAAATGTGTGTGGGTAGAATATATATCCCAGGGGGGTAAAATTGAAAAAAGTTGAAAAAAATTTTTTTTTGGACTTAGTCATTTTTCCGGCGTTTATCAGACTTTCAGATAGGGGAAATGTCAGTGAGCGTTCCGATTTCAGTTCCAGAGCGATTCGCCAGATGAGTCCTTCATATTTAGTGGTTTTCAGCCAATTTTCTGACTTTTTGAAAATTTCATTTTTTTGTGAAAATATCCACTAAATGAGGGAATAATATGTGTGAGGGTACCCCAGGAGAGTTCCAAATGTGTGTGGGTAGAATATATATCCCACGCGGGTAAAATTGAAAAAAGTTGAAAAAAATTTTTTTTTGGACTTAGTCATTTTTCTGGCGTTTATCAGACTTTCAGATAGGGGAAATGTCAGTGAGCGTTTCGATTTCAGCTCCAGAGCGATTCGCCAGATAAGTCCTTCATATTTAGTGGTTTTCAGCCAATTTTCAGAATTTTGAAAATTTCACTTTTTTGTGAAAATATCCACTAAATGAGGGAATAATATGTGTGAGGGTACCCCAGGAAAGTTCCAAATGTGTGTGGGTAGAATATATATCCCAGGGGGGTAAAATTGAAAAAAGTTGAAAAAAATTTTTTTTTGGACTTAGTCATTTTTTCAGCGTTTATCAGACTTTCAGATATGGGAAATGTCAGTGAGCGTTCCGATTTCAGTTCCAGAGCGATTCGCCAGATGAGTCCTTCATATTTAGTGGTTTTCAGCCAATTTTCAGAATTTTTGAAAATTTCACTTTTTTGTGAAAATATCCACTAAATGAGGGAATAATATGTGTGAGGGTACCCCAGGAGAGTTCCAAATGTGTGTGGGTAGAATATATATCCCAGGGGGGTAAAATTGAAAAAAGTTGAAAAAAATTTTTTTTTGGACTTAGTCATTTTTCCGGCGTTTATCAGACTTTCACATAGGGGAAATGTCAGTGAGCATTCCGATTTCAGTTCCAGAGCGATTCGCCAGATGAGTCCTTCATATTTAGTGGTTTTCAGCCAATTTTCTGAATTTTTGAAAATTTCACTTTTTTGTGAAAATATCCACTAAATGAGGGAATAATATGTGTGAGGGTACCCCAGGAAAGTTCCAAATGTGTGTGGGTAGAATATATATCCCAGGGGGGTAAAATTGAAAAAAGTTGAAAAAAAATTTTTTTTGGACTTAGTCATTTTTTCAGCGTTTATCAGACTTTCAGATATGGGAAATGTCAGTGAGCGTTCCGATTTCAGTTCCAGAGTGATTCGCCCGATGAGTCCTTCATATTTAGTGGTTTTCAGCCAATTTTCTGAATTTTTGAAAATTTCACTTTTTTGTGAAAATATTCACTAAATGAGGGAATAATATGTGTGAGGGTACCCCTGGAGAGTTCCAAATGTGTGTGGGTAGAATATATATCCCAGGGGGGTAAAATTGAAAAAAGTTGAAAAAAATTTTTTTTTGGACTTAGTCATTTTTCCGGCATTTATCAGACTTTCACATAGGGGAAATGTCAGTGTGCGTTCCGATTTCAGTTCCAGAGCGATTCGCCAGATGAGTCCTTCATATTTAGTGGTTTTCAGCCAATTTTCTGAATTTTTGAAAATTTTACTTTTTTGTGAAAATATCCACTAAATGAGGGAATAATATGTGTGAGGGTACCCCAGGAAAGTTCCAAATGTGTGTGGGTAGAATATATATCCCAGGGGGGTAAAATTGAAAAAAGTTGAAAAAAATTTTTTTTTGGACTTAGTCATTTTTCCGGCGTTTATCAGACTTTCAGATAGGGGAAATGTCAGTGAGCGTTCCGATTTCAGTTCCAGAGCGATTCGCCAGATGAGTCCTTCATATTTAGTGGTTTTCAGCCAATTTTCTGACTTTTTGAAAATTTCATTTTTTTGTGAAAATATCCACTAAATGAGGGAATAATATGTGTGAGGGTACCCCAGGAGAGTTCCAAATGTGTGTGGGTAGAATATATATCCCACGCGGGTAAAATTGAAAAAAGTTGAAAAAAAATTTTTTTTGGACTTAGTCATTTTTTCAGCGTTTATCAGACTTTCAGATATGGGAAATGTCAGTGAGCGTTCCGATTTCAGTTCCAGAGCGATTCGCCAGATGAGTCCTTCATATTTAGTGGTTTTCAGCCAATTTTCAGAATTTTTGAAAATTTCACTTTTTTGTGAAAATATCCACTAAATGAGGGAATAATATGTGTGAGGGTACCCCAGGAGAGTTCCAAATGTGTGTGGGTAGAATATATATCCCAGGGGGGTAAAATTGAAAAAAGTTGAAAAAAATTTTTTTTTGGACTTAGTCATTTTTCCGGCGTTTATCAGACTTTCACATAGGGGAAATGTCAGTGAGCATTCCGATTTCAGTTCCAGAGCGATTCGCCAGATGAGTCCTTCATATTTAGTGGTTTTCAGCCAATTTTCTGAATTTTTGAAAATTTCACTTTTTTGTGAAAATATCCACTAAATGAGGGAATAATATGTGTGAGGGTACCCCAGGAAAGTTCCAAATGTGTGTGGGTAGAATATATATCCCAGGGGGGTAAAATTGAAAAAAGTTGAAAAAAAATTTTTTTTGGACTTAGTCATTTTTTCAGCGTTTATCAGACTTTCAGATATGGGAAATGTCAGTGAGCGTTCCGATTTCAGTTCCAGAGTGATTCGCCCGATGAGTCCTTCATATTTAGTGGTTTTCAGCCAATTTTCTGAATTTTTGAAAATTTTACTTTTTTGTGAAAATATCCACTAAATGAGGGAATAATATGTGTGAGGGTACCCCAGGAAAGTTCCAAATGTGTGTGGGTAGAATATATATCCCAGGGGGGTAAAATTGAAAAAAGTTGAAAAAAATTTTTTTTTGGACTTAGTCATTTTTCCGGCGTTTATCAGACTTTCAGATAGGGGAAATGTCAGTGAGCGTTCCGATTTCAGTTCCAGAGCGATTCGCCAGATGAGTCCTTCATATTTAGTGGTTTTCAGCCAATTTTCTGACTTTTTGAAAATTTCATTTTTTTGTGAAAATATCCACTAAATGAGGGAATAATATGTGTGAGGGTACCCCAGGAGAGTTCCAAATGTGTGTGGGTAGAATATATATCCCACGCGGGTAAAATTGAAAAAAGTTGAAAAAAATTTTTTTTTGGACTTAGTCATTTTTCTGGCGTTTATCAGACTTTCAGATAGGGGAAATGTCAGTGAGCGTTTCGATTTCAGCTCCAGAGCGATTCGGCCGATGAGTCCTTCATATTTAGTGGTTTTCAGCCAATTTTCTGAATTTTTGAAAATTTCACTTTTTTGTGAAAATATCCACTAAATGAGGGAATAATATGTGTGAGGGTACCCCAGGAGAGTTCCAAATGTGTGTGGGTAGAATATATATCCCAGGGGGGTAAAATTGAAAAAAGTTGAAAAAAATTTTTTTTTGGACTTAGTCATTTTTCCGGCGTTTATCAGACTTTCACATAGGGGAAATGTCAGTGAGCGTTCCGATTTCAGTTCCACAGCGATTCGCCAGATGAGTCCTTCATATTTAGTGGTTTTCAGCCAATTTTCTGAATTTTTGAAAATTTCACTTTTTTGTGAAAATATCCACTAAATGAGGGAATAATATGTGTGAGGGTACCCCAGGAAAGTTCCAAATGTGTGTGGGTAGAATATATATCCCAGGGGGGTAAAATTGAAAAAAGTTGAAAAAAATTTTTTTTTGGACTTAGTCATTTTTTCAGCGTTTATCAGACTTTCAGATATGGGAAATGTCATTGAGCGTTCCGATTTCAGTTCCAGAGCGATTCGCCCGATGAGTCCTTCATATTTAGTGGTTTTCAGCCAATTTTCAGAATTTTTGAAAATTTCACTTTTTTGTGAAAATATCCACTAAATGAGGGAATAATATGTGTGAGGGTACCCCAGGAGAGTTCCAAATGTGTGTGGGTAGAATATATATCCCAGGGGGGTAAAATTGAAAAAAGTTGAAAAAAAATTTTTTTTGGACTTAGTCATTTTTCCGGCGTTTATCAGACTTTCACATAGGGGAAATGTCAGTGAGCATTCCGATTTCAGTTCCAGAGCGATTCGCCAGATGAGTCCTTCATATTTAGTGGTTTTCAGCCAATTTTCTGAATTTTTGAAAATTTCACTTTTTTGTGAAAATATCCACTAAATGAGGGAATAATATGTGTGAGGGTACCCCAGGAAAGTTCCAAATGTGTGTGGGTAGAATATATATCCCAGGGGGGTAAAATTGAAAAAAGTTGAAAAAAATTTTTTTTTGGACTTAGTCATTTTTCCGGCGTTTATCAGACTTTCACATAGGGGAAATGTCAGTGAGCGTTTCGATTTCAGTTCCAGAGCGATTTGCCCGATGAGTCCTTCATATTTAGTGGTTTTCAGCCAATTTTCTGAATTTTTGAAAATTTCATTTTTTTGTGAAAATATCCACTAAATGAGGGAATAATATGTGTGAGGGTACCCCAGGAGAGTTTCAAATGTGTGTGGGTAGAATATATATCCCACGGGGGTAAAATTGAAAAAAGTTGAAAAAAATTTTTTTTTGGACTTAGTCATTTTTTCAGCGTTTATCAGACTTTCAGATATGGGAAATGTCAGTGAGCGTTCCGATTTCAGTTCCAGAGTGATTCGCCCGATGAGTCCTTCATATTTAGTGGTTTTCAGCCAATTTTCTGAATTTTTGAAAATTTCACTTTTTTGTGAAAATATTCACTAAATGAGGGAATAATATGTGTGAGGGTACCCCAGGAGAGTTCCAAATGTGTGTGGGTAGAATATATATCCCAGGGGGGTAAAATTGAAAAAAGTTGAAAAAAATTTTTTTTTGGACTTAGTCATTTTTCCGGCGTTTATCAGACTTTCAGATAGGGGAAATGTCAGTGAGCGTTTCGATTTCAGCTCCAGAGCGATTCGCCAGATGAGTCCTTCATATTTAGTGGTTTTCAGCCAATTTTCAGAATTTTGAAAATTTCACTTTTTTGTGAAAATATCCACTAAATGAGGGAATAATATGTGTGAGGGTACCCCAGGAAAGTTCCAAATGTGTGTGGGTAGAATATATATCCCAGGGGGGTAAAATTGAAAAAAGTTGAAAAAAATTTTTTTTTGGACTTAGTCATTTTTTCAGCGTTTATCAGACTTTCAGATATGGGAAATGTCAGTGAGCGTTCCGATTTCAGTTCCAGAGCGATTCGCCAGATGAGTCCTTCATATTTAGTGGTTTTCAGCCAATTTTCAGAATTTTTGAAAATTTCACTTTTTTGTGAAAATATCCACTAAATGAGGGAATAATATGTGTGAGGGTACCCCAGGAGAGTTCCAAATGTGTGTGGGTAGAATATATATCCCAGGGGGGTAAAATTGAAAAAAGTTGAAAAAAATTTTTTTTTGGACTTAGTCATTTTTCCGGCGTTTATCAGACTTTCACATAGGGGAAATGTCAGTGAGCATTCCGATTTCAGTTCCAGAGCGATTCGCCAGATGAGTCCTTCATATTTAGTGGTTTTCAGCCAATTTTCTGAATTTTTGAAAATTTCACTTTTTTGTGAAAATATCCACTAAATGAGGGAATAATATGTGTGAGGGTACCCCAGGAAAGTTCCAAATGTGTGTGGGTAGAATATATATCCCAGGGGGGTAAAATTGAAAAAAGTTGAAAAAAAATTTTTTTTGGACTTAGTCATTTTTTCAGCGTTTATCAGACTTTCAGGTATGGGAAATGTCAGTGAGCGTTCCGATTTCAGTTCCAGAGTGATTCGCCCGATGAGTCCTTCATATTTAGTGGTTTTCAGCCAATTTTCTGAATTTTTGAAAATTTCACTTTTTTGTGAAAATATTCACTAAATGAGGGAATAATATGTGTGAGGGTACCCCTGGAGAGTTCCAAATGTGTGTGGGTAGAATATATATCCCAGGGGGGTAAAATTGAAAAAAGTTGAAAAAAATTTTTTTTTGGACTTAGTCATTTTTCCGGCGTTTATCAGACTTTCACATAGGGGAAATGTCAGTGTGCGTTCCGATTTCAGTTCCAGAGCGATTCGCCAGATGAGTCCTTCATATTTAGTGGTTTTCAGCCAATTTTCTGAATTTTTGAAAATTTTACTTTTTTGTGAAAATATCCACTAAATGAGGGAATAATATGTGTGAGGGTACCCCAGGAAAGTTCCAAATGTGTGTGGGTAGAATATATATCCCAGGGGGGTAAAATTGAAAAAAGTTGAAAAAAATTTTTTTTTGGACTTAGTCATTTTTCCGGCGTTTATCAGACTTTCAGATAGGGGAAATGTCAGTGAGCGTTCCGATTTCAGTTCCAGAGCGATTCGCCAGATGAGTCCTTCATATTTAGTGGTTTTCAGCCAATTTTCTGACTTTTTGAAAATTTCATTTTTTTGTGAAAATATCCACTAAATGAGGGAATAATATGTGTGAGGGTACCCCAGGAGAGTTCCAAATGTGTGTGGGTAGAATATATATCCCACGCGGGTAAAATTGAAAAAAGTTGAAAAAAATTTTTTTTTGGACTTAGTCATTTTTCTGGCGTTTATCAGACTTTCAGATAGGGGAAATGTCAGTGAGCGTTTCGATTTCAGCTCCAGAGCGATTCGGCCGATGAGTCCTTCATATTTAGTGGTTTTCAGCCAATTTTCTGAATTTTTGAAAATTTCACTTTTTTGTGAAAATATCCACTAAATGAGGGAATAATATGTGTGAGGGTACCCCAGGAGAGTTCCAAATGTGTGTGGGTAGAATATATATCCCAGGGGGGTAAAATTGAAAAAAGTTGAAAAAAATTTTTTTTTGGACTTAGTCATTTTTCCGGAGTTTATCAGACTTTCACATAGGGGAAATGTCAGTGAGCGTTTCGATTTCAGTTCCAGAGCGATTTGCCCGATGAGTCCTTCATATTTAGTGGTTTTCAGCCAATTTTCTGAATTTTTGAAAATTTCATTTTTTTGTGAAAATATCCACTAAATGAGGGAATAATATGTGTGAGGGTACCCCAGGAGAGTTTCAAATGTGTGTGGGTAGAATATATATCAAACGGGGGTAAAATTGAAAAAAGTTGAAAAAAATTTTTTTTTGGACTTAGTCATTTTTTCAGCGTTTATCAGACTTTCAGATATGGGAAATGTCAGTGAGCGTTCCGATTTCAGTTCCAGAGCGATTCGCCCGATGAGTCCTTCATATTTAGTGGTTTTCAGCCAATTTTCTGAATTTTTGAAAATTTCACTTTTTTGTGAAAATATCCACTAAATGAGGGAATAATATGTGTGAGGGTACCCCAGGAGAGTTCCAAATGTGTGTGGGTAGAATATATATCCCAGGGGGGTAAAATTGAAAAAAGTTGAAAAAAATTTTTTTTTGGACTTAGTCATTTTTCCGGCGTTTATCAGACTTTCAGATAGGGTAAATGTCAGTGAGCGTTTCGATTTCAGTTCCAGAGCGATTTGCCCGATGAGTCCTTCATATTTAGTGGTTTTCAGCCAATTTTCTGAATTTTTGAAAATTTCATTTTTTTGTGAAAATATCCACTAAATGAGGGAATAATATGTGTGAGGGTACCCCAGGAGAGTTTCAAATGTGTGTGGGTAGAATATATATCCCACGGGGGTAAAATTGAAAAAAGTTGAAAAAAATTTTTTTTTGGACTTAGTCATTTTTCTGGCGTTTATCAGACTTTCAGATAGGGGAAATGTCAGTGAGCGTTTCGATTTCAGTTCCAGAGCGATTCGGCCGATGAGTCCTTCATATTTAGTGGTTTTCAGCCAATTTTCTGAATTTTTGAAAATTTCACTTTTTTGTGAAAATATCCACTAAATGAGGGAATAATATGTGTGAGGGTACCCCAGGAAAGTTCCAAATGTGTGTGGGTAGAATATATATCCCAGGGGGGTAAAATTGAAAAAAGTTGAAAAAAATTTTTTTTTGGACTTAGTCATTTTTCCGGCGTTTATCAGACTTTCAAATAGGGGAAATGTCAGTGAGCGTTCCGATTTCAGTTCCAGAGCGATTCGCCAGATGAGTCCTTCATATTTAGTGGTTTGCAGCCAATTTTCTGAATTTTTGAAAATTTCATTTTTTGTGAAAATATCCACTAAATGAGGGAATAATATGTGTGAGGGTACCCCAGGAGAGTTCCAAATGTGTGTGGGTAGAATATATATCCCAGGGGGGTAAAATTGAAAAAAGTTGAAAAAAATTTTTTTTTGGACTTAGTCATTTTTCCGGCGTTTATCAGACTTTCAGATAGGGGAAATGTCAGTGAGCGTTCCGATTTCAGTTCCAGAGCGATTCGCCAGATGAGTCCTTCATATTTAGTGGTTTTCAGCCAATTTTCTGAATTTTTGAAAATTTCATTTTTTTTGTGAAAATATCCACTAAATGAGGGAATAATATGTGTGAGGGTACCCCAGGAGAGTTTCAAATGTGTGTGGGTAGAATATATATCCCACGGGGGTAAAATTGAAAAAAGTTGAAAAAAATTTTTTTTTGGACTTAGTCATTTTTTCAGCGTTTATCAGACTTTCAGATATGGGAAATGTCAGTGAGCGTTCCGATTTCAGTTCCAGAGCGTTTCGCCCGATGAGTCCTTCATATTTAGTGGTTTTCAGCCAATTTTCAGAATTTTTGAAAATTTCACTTTTTTGTGAAAATATCCACTAAATGAGGGAATAATATGTGTGAGGGTACCCCAGGAGAGTTCCAAATGTGTGTGGGTAGAATATATATCCCAGGGGGGTAAAATTGAAAAAAGTTGAAAAAAATTTTTTTTTGGACTTAGTCATTTTTCCGGCGTTTATCAGACTTTCACATAGGGGAAATGTCAGTGAGCATTCCGATTTCAGTTCCACAGCGATTCGCCAGATGAGTCCTTCATATTTAGTGGTTTTCAGCCAATTTTCTGAATTTTTGAAAATTTCACTTTTTTGTGAAAATATCCACTAAATGAGGGAATAATATGTGTGAGGGTACCCCAGGAAAGTTCCAAATGTGTGTGGGTAGAATATATATCCCAGGGGGGTAAAATTGAAAAAAGTTTAAAAAAATTTTTTTTTGGACTTAGTCATTTTTCCGGCGTTTATCAGACTTTCAGATAGGGGAAATGTCAGTGAGCGTTTCGATTTCAGTTCCAGAGCGATTTGCACGATGAGTCCTTCATATTTAGTGGTTTTCAGCCAATTTTCTGAATTTTTGAAAATTTCATTTTTTTGTGAAAATATCCACTAAATGAGGGAATAATATGTGTGAGGGTACCCCAGGAGAGTTTCAAATGTGTGTGGGTAGAATATATATCCCACGGGGGTAAAATTGAAAAAAGTTGAAAAAAATTTTTTTTTGGACTTAGTCATTTTTTCAGCGTTTATCAGACTTTCAGATATGGGAAATGTCAGTGAGCGTTCCGATTTCAGTTCCAGAGCGATTCGCCCGATGAGTCCTTCATATTTAGTGGTTTTCAGCCAATTTTCTGAATTTTTGAAAATTTCACTTTTTTGTGAAAATATCCACTAAATGAGGGAATAATATGTGTGAGGGTACCCCAGGAAAGTTCCAAATGTGTGTGGGTAGAATATATATCCCAGGGGGGTAAAATTGAAAAAAGTTGAAAAAATTTTTTTTTTGGACTTAGTCATTTTTCCGGCGTTTATCAGACTTTCAGATAGGGGAAATGTCAGTGAGCGTTCCGATTTCAGTTCCAGAGCGATTCGCCAGATGAGTCCTTCATATTTAGTGGTTTTCAGCCAATTTTCTGAATTTTTGAAAATTTTACTTTTTTGTGAAAATATCCACTAAATGAGGGAATAATATGTGTGAGGGTACCCCAGGAGAGTTTCAAATGTGTGTGGGTAGAATATATATCCCACGGGGGTAAAATTGAAAAAAGTTTAAAAAAATTTTTTTTTGGACTTAGTCATTTTTCCGGCGTTTATCAGACTTTCAGATAGGGGAAATGTCAGTGAGCGTTCCGATTTCAGTTTCAGAGCGATTCGCCAGATGAGTCCTTCATATTTAGTGGTTTTCAGCCAATTTTCTGAATTTTTGAAAATTTCATTTTTTTGTGAAAATATCCACTAAATGAGGGAATAATATGTGTGAGGGTACCCCAGGAGAGTTCCAAATGTGTGTGGGTAGAATATATATCCCAGGGGGGTAAAATTGAAAAAAGTTGAAAAAAATTTTTTTTTGGACTTAGTCATTTTTCTGGCGTTTATCAGACTTTCAGATAGGGGAAATGTCAGTGAGCGTTTCGATTTCAGTTCCAGAGCGATTCGCCAGATGAGTCCTTCATATTTAGTGGTTTTCAGCCAATTTTCTGAATTTTTGAAAATTTTACTTTTTTGTGAAAATATCCACTAAATGAGGGAATAATATGTGTGAGGGTACCCCAGGAAAGTTCCAAATGTGTGTGGGTAGAATATATATCCCAGGGGGGTAAAATTGAAAAAAGTTGAAAAAAATTTTTTTTTGGACTTAGTCATTTTTCCGGCGTTTATCAGACTTTCAGATAGGGGAAATGTCAGTGAGCGTTCCGATTTCAGTTCCAGAGCGATTCGCCAGATGAGTCCTTCATATTTAGTGGTTTTCAGCCAATTTTCTGAATTTTTGAAAATTTCATTTTTTTGTGAAAATATCCACTAAATGAGGGAATAATATGTGTGAGGGTACCCCAGGAGAGTTTCAAATGTGTGTGGGTAGAATATATATCCCAGGGGGGTAAAATTGAAAAAAGTTTAAAAAAATTTTTTTTTGGACTTAGTCATTTTTTCAGCGTTTATCAGACTTTCAGATATGGGAAATGTCAGTGAGCGTTCCGATTTCAGTTCCAGAGCGATTCGCCCGATGAGTCCTTCATATTTAGTGGTTTTCAGCCAATTTTCAGAATTTTTGAAAATTTCACTTTTTTGTGAAAATATCCACTAAATGAGGGAATAATATGTGTGAGGGTACCCCAGGAGAGTTCCAAATGTGTGTGGGTAGAATATATATCCCAGGGGGGTAAAATTGAAAAAAGTTGAAAAAAATTTTTTTTTGGACTTAGTCATTTTTCCGGCGTTTATCAGACTTTCAGATAGGGGAAATGTCAGTGAGCGTTCCGATTTCAGTTTCAGAGCGATTCGCCAGATGAGTCCTTCATATTTAGTGGTTTTCAGCCAATTTTCTGAATTTTTGAAAATTTCATTTTTTTGTGAAAATATCCACTAAATGAGGGAATAATATGTGTGAGGGTACCCCAGGAGAGTTCCAAATGTGTGTGGGTAGAATATATATCCCAGGGGGGTAAAATTGAAAAAAGTTGAAAAAAATTTTTTTTTGGACTTAGTCATTTTTCTGGCGTTTATCAGACTTTCAGATAGGGGAAATGTCAGTGAGCGTTTCGATTTCAGTTCCAGAGCGATTCGCCAGATGAGTCCTTCATATTTAGTGGTTTTCAGCCAATTTTCTGAATTTTTGAAAATTTTACTTTTTTGTGAAAATATCCACTAAATGAGGGAATAATATGTGTGAGGGTACCCCAGGAAAGTTCCAAATGTGTGTGGGTAGAATATATATCCCAGGGGGGTAAAATTGAAAAAAGTTGAAAAAAATTTTTTTTTGGACTTAGTCATTTTTCCGGCGTTTATCAGACTTTCAGATAGGGGAAATGTCAGTGAGCGTTCCGATTTCAGTTCCAGAGCGATTCGCCAGATGAGTCCTTCATATTTAGTGGTTTTCAGCCAATTTTCTGAATTTTTGAAAATTTCATTTTTTTGTGAAAATATCCACTAAATGAGGGAATAATATGTGTGAGGGTACCCCAGGAGAGTTTCAAATGTGTGTGGGTAGAATATATATCCCACGGGGGTAAAATTGAAAAAAGTTGAAAAAAATTTTTTTTTGGACTTAGTCATTTTTTCAGCGTTTATCAGACTTTCAGATATGGGAAATGTCAGTGAGCGTTCCGATTTCAGTTCCAGAGCGATTCGCCCGATGAGTCCTTCATATTTAGTGGTTTTCAGCCAATTTTCAGAATTTTTGAAAATTTCACTTTTTTGTGAAAATATCCACTAAATGAGGGAATAATATGTGTGAGGGTACCCCAGGAGAGTTCCAAATGTGTGTGGGTAGAATATATATCCCAGGGGGGTAAAATTGAAAAAAGTTGAAAAAAAATTTTTTTTGGACTTAGTCATTTTTCCGGCGTTTATCAGACTTTCACATAGGGGAAATGTCAGTGAGCATTCCGATTTCAGTTCCACAGCGATTCGCCAGATGAGTCCTTCATATTTAGTGGTTTTCAGCCAATTTTCTGAATTTTTGAAAATTTCACTTTTTTGTGAAAATATCCACTAAATGAGGGAATAATATGTGTGAGGGTACCCCAGGAAAGTTCCAAATGTGTGTGGGTAGAATATATATCCCAGGGGGGTAAAATTGAAAAAAGTTGAAAAAAATTTTTTTTTGGACTTAGTCATTTTTCCGGCGTTTATCAGACTTTCAGATAGGGGAAATGTCAGTGAGCTTTTCGATTTCAGTTCCAGAGCGATTTGCACGATGAGTCCTTCATATTTAGTGGTTTTCAGCCAATTTTCTGAATTTTTGAAAATTTCATTTTTTTGTGAAAATATCCACTAAATGAGGGAATAATATGTGTGAGGGTACCCCAGGAGAGTTTCAAATGTGTGTGGGTAGAATATATATCCCACGGGGGTAAAATTGAAAAAAGTTGAAAAAAATTTTTTTTTGGACTTAGTCATTTTTTCAGCGTTTATCAGACTTTCAGATATGGGAAATGTCAGTGAGCGTTCCGATTTCAGTTCCAGAGCGATTCGCCCGATGAGTCCTTCATATTTAGTGGTTTTCAGCCAATTTTCTGAATTTTTGAAAATTTCACTTTTTTGTGAAAATATCCACTAAATGAGGGAATAATATGTGTGAGGGTACCCCAGGAAAGTTCCAAATGTGTGTGGGTAGATTATATATCCCAGGGGGGTAAAATTGAAAAAAGTTGAAAAAAATATTTTTTTGGACTTAGTCATTTTTCCGGCGTTTATCAGACTTTCAGATAGGGGAAATGTCAGTGAGCGTTCCGATTTCAGTTCCAGAGCGATTCGCCAGATGAGTCCTTCATATTGAGTGGTTTTCAGCCAATTTTCTGAATTTTTGAAAATTTCATTTTTTTGTGAAAATATCCACTAAATGAGGGAATAATATGTGTGAGAGTACCCCAGGAGAGTTCCAAATGTGTGTGGGTAGAATATATATCCCACGCGGGTAAAATTGAAAAAAGTTGAAAAAAATTTTTTTTTGGACTTAGTCATTTTTCTGGCGTTTATCAGACTTTCAGATAGGGGAAATGTCAGTGAGCGTTTCGATTTCAGTTCCAGAGCGATTCGGCCGATGAGTCCTTCATATTTAGTGGTTTTCAGCCAATTTTCTGAATTTTTGAAAATTTCACTTTTTTGTGAAAATATCCACTAAATGAGGGAATAATATGTGTGAGGGTACCCCAGGAGAGTTCCAAATGTGTGTGGGTAGAATATATATCCCAGGGGGGTAAAATTGAAAAAAGTTGAAAAAAATTTTTTTTTGGACTTAGTCATTTTTCTGGCGTTTATCAGACTTTCACATAGGGGAAATGTCAGTGAGCGTTCCGATTTCAGTTCCACAGCGATTCGCCAGATGAGTCCTTCATATTGAGTGGTTTTCAGCCAATTTTCTGAATTTTTGAAAATTTCACTTTTTTGTGAAAATATCCACTAAATGAGGGAATAATATGTGTGAGGGTACCCCAGGAAAGTTCCAAATGTGTGTGGGTAGAATATATATCCCAGGGGGGTAAAATTGAAAAAAGTTGAAAAAAATTTTTTTTTGGACTTAGTCATTTTTCCGGCGTTTATCAGACTTTCAGATAGGGGAAATGTCAGTGAGCATTTCGATTTCAGTTCCAGAGCGATTTGCCCGATGAGTCCTTCATATTTAGTGGTTTTCAGCCAATTTTCAGAATTTTTGAAAATTTCACTTTTTTGTGAAAATATCCACTAAATGAGGGAATAATATGTGTGAGGGTACCCCAGGAGAGTTCCAAATGTGTGTGGGTAGAATATATATCCCAGGGGGGTAAAATTGAAAAAAGTTTAAAAAAATTTTTTTTTGGACTTAGTCATTTTTCCGGCGTTTATCAGACTTTCAGATAGGGGAAATGTCAGTGAGCATTCCGATTTCAGTTCCAGAGCGATTCGCCAGATGAGTCCTTCATATTTAGTGGTTTTCAGCCAATTTTCTGAATTTTTGAAAATTTCACTTTTTTGTGAAAATATCCACTAAATGAGGGAATAATATGTGTGAGGGTACCCCAGGAAAGTTCCAAATGTGTGTGGGTAGAATATATATCCCAGGGGGGTAAAATTGAAAAAAGTTGAAAAAAATTTTTTTTTGGACTTAGTCATTTTTCTGGCGTTTATCAGACTTTCAGATAGGGGAAATGTCAGTGAGCGTTTCGAATTCAGTTCCAGAGCGATTCGGCCGATGAGTCCTTCATATTTAGTGGTTTTCAGCCAATTTTCTGAATTTTTGAAAATTTCACTTTTTTGTGAAAATATCCACTAAATGAGGGAATAATATGTGTGAGGGTACCCCAGGAGAGTTCCAAATGTGTGTGGGTAGAATATATATCCCAGGGGGGTAAAATTGAAAAAAGTTGAAAAAAATTTTTTTTTGGACTTAGTCATTTTTCTGGCGTTTATCAGACTTTCACATAGGGGAAATGTCAGTGAGCGTTCCGATTTCAGTTCCACAGCGATTCGCCAGATGAGTCCTTCATATTGAGTGGTTTTCAGCCAATTTTCTGAATTTTTGAAAATTTCACTTTTTTGTGAAAATATCCACTAAATGAGGGAATAATATGTGTGAGGGTACCCCAGGAAAGTTCCAAATGTGTGTGGGTAGAATATATATCCCAGGGGGGTAAAATTGAAAAAAGTTGAAAAAAATTTTTTTTTGGACTTAGTCATTTTTCCGGCGTTTATCAGACTTTCAGATAGGGGAAATGTCAGTGAGCGTTCCGATTTCAGTTCCAGAGCGATTCGGCCGATGAGTCCTTCATATTTAGTGGTTTTCAGCCAATTTTCTGAATTTTTGAAAATTTCACTTTTTTGTGAAAATATCCACTAAATGAGGGAATAATATGTGTGAGGGTACCCCAGGAGAGTTCCAAATGTGTGTGGGTAGAATATATATCCCAGGGGGGTAAA
Source organism: Phyllobates terribilis (assembly GCF_046119375.1). NCBI lineage: Eukaryota > Metazoa > Chordata > Amphibia > Anura > Dendrobatidae > Phyllobates > Phyllobates terribilis. The sequence goes on from NW_027362768.1 coordinate 124,131,135, forward strand.
ATTGAAAAAAGTTGAAAAAAATTTTTTTTTGGACTTAGTCATTTTTCCGGCGTTTATCAGACTTTCAGATAGGGGAAATGTCAGTGAGCGTTCCGATTTCAGTTCCAGAGCGATTCGCCAGATGAGTCCTTCATATTTAGTGGTTTTCAGCCAATTTTCTGAATTTTTGAAAATTTCACTTTTTTGTGAAAATATCCACTAAATGAGGGAATAATATGTGTGAGGGTACCCCAGGAAAGTTCCAAATGTGTGTGGGTAGAATATATATCCCAGGGGGGTAAAATTGAAAAAAGTTGAAAAAAATTTTTTTTTGGACTTAGTCGTTTTTCCGGCGTTTATCAGACTTTCAGATAGGGGAAATGTCAGTGAGCGTTCCGATTTCAGTTCCAGAGCGATTCGGCCGATGAGTCCTTCATATTTAGTGGTTTTCAGCCAATTTTCTGAATTTTTGAAAATTTCACTTTTTTGTGAAAATATCCACTAAATGAGGGAATAATATGTGTGAGGGTACCCCAGGAGAGTTCCAAATGTGTGTGGGTAGAATATATATCCCAGGGGGGTAAAATTGAAAAAAGTTGAAAAAAATTTTTTTTTGGACTTAGTCATTTTTCCGGCGTTTATCAGACTTTCACATAGGGGAAATGTCAGTGAGCGTTCCGATTTCAGTTCCACAGCGATTCGCCAGATGAGTCCTTCATATTTAGTGGTTTTCAGCCAATTTTCTGAATTTTTGAAAATTTCACTTTTTTGTGAAAATATCCACTAAATGAGGGAATAATATGTGTGAGGGTACCCCAGGAAAGTTCCAAATGTGTGTGGGTAGAATATATATCCCAGGGGGGTAAAATTGAAAAAAGTTGAAAAAAATTTTTTTTTGGACTTAGTCGTTTTTCCGGCGTTTATCAGACTTTCAGATAGGGGAAATGTCAGTGAGCGTTCCGATTTCAGTTCCAGAGCGATTCGGCCGATGAGTCCTTCATATTTAGTGGTTTTCAGCCAATTTTCTGAATTTTTGAAAATTTCACTTTTTTGTGAAAATATCCACTAAATGAGGGAATAATATGTGTGAGGGTACCCCAGGAGAGTTCCAAATGTGTGTGGGTAGAATATATATCCCAGGGGGGTAAAATTGAAAAAAGTTGAAAAAAATTTTTTTTTGGACTTAGTCATTTTTCCGGCGTTTATCAGACTTTCACATAGGGGAAATGTCAGTGAGCGTTCCGATTTCAGTTCCACAGCGATTCGCCAGATGAGTCCTTCATATTTAGTGGTTTTCAGCCAATTTTCTGAATTTTTGAAAATTTCACTTTTTTGTGAAAATATCCACTAAATGAGGGAATAATATGTGTGAGGGTACCCCAGGAAAGTTCCAAATGTGTGTGGGTAGAATACATATCCCAGGGTGGTAAAATTGAAAAAAGTTGAAAAAAATTTTTTTTTGGACTTAGTCATTTTTCCGGCGTTTATCAGACTTTCACATAGGGGAAATGTCAGTGAGCGTTCCGATTTCAGTTCCAGAGCGATTCGCCAGATGAGTCCTTCATATTTAGTGGTTTTCAGCCAATTTTCTGAATTGTTGAAAATTTCACTTTTTTGTGAAAATATCCACTAAATGAGGGAATAATATGTGTGAGGGTACCCCAGGAAAGTTCCAAATGTGTGTGGGTAGAATATATATCCCAGGGGCTTAAAATTGAAAAAAGTTGAAAAAAAATTTTTTTGGACTTAGTCATTTTTCCGGCGTTTATCAGACTTTCACATAGGGGAAATGTCAGTGAGCGTTCCGATTTCAGTTCCAGAGCGATTCGCCAGATGAGTCCTTCATATTTAGTGGTTTTCAGCCAATTTTCTGAATTTTTGAAAATTTCACTTTTTTGTGAAAATATCCACTAAATGAGGGAATAATATGTGTGAGGGTACCCCAGGAAAGTTCCAAATGTGTGTGGGTAGAATATATATCCCAGGGGGGTAAAATTGAAAAAAGTTGAAAAAAATTTTTTTTTGGACTTAGTCATTTTTCCGGCGTTTATCAGACTTTCAGATAGGGGAAATGTCAGTGAGCGTTCCGATTTCAGTTCCAGAGCGATTCGGCCGATGAGTCCTTCATATTTAGTGGTTTTCAGCCAATTTTCTGAATTTTTGAAAATGTCACTTTTTTGTGAAAATATCCACTAAATGAGGGAAAAATATGTGTGAGGGTACCCCAGGAAAGTTCCAAATGTGTGTGGGCAGAATATATATCCCAGGGGGGTAAAATTGAAAAAAGTTGAAAAAAATTTTTTTTTGGACTTAGTCATTTTTCCGGCGTTTATCAGACTTTCAGATAGGGGAAATGTCAGTGAGCGTTCCGATTTCAGTTCCAGAGCGATTCGCCAGATGAGTCCTTCATATTTAGTGGTTTTCAGCCAATTTTCTGAATTTTTGAAAATTTCATTTTTTTGTGAAAATATCCACTAAATGAGGGAATAATATGTGTGAGGGTACCCCAGGAGAGTTCCAAATGTGTGTGGGTAGAATATATATCCCACGCGGGTAAAATTGAAAAAAGTTGAAAAAAATTTTTTTTTGGACTTAGTCATTTTTCTGGCGTTTATCAGACATTCAGATAGGGGAAATGTCAGTGAGCGTTCCGATTTCAGTTCCAGAGCGATTCGCCAGATGAGTCCTTCATATTTAGTGGTTTTCAGCCAATTTTCTGAATTTTTGAAAATTTCACTTTTTTGTGAAAATATCCACTAAATGAGGGAATAATATGTGTGAGGGTACCCCAGGAGAGTTCCAAATGTGTGTGGGTAGAATATATATCCCACGGGGGTAAAATTGAAAAAAGTTGAAAAAAATTATTTTTTGGACTTAGTCATTTTTCTGTCGTTTATCAGACTTTCAGATAGGGGAAATGTCAGTGAGCGTTTCGATTTCAGTTCCAGAGCGATTCGCCCGATGAGTCCTTCATATTTAGTGGTTTTTAGCCAATTTTCAGAATTTTTGAAAATTTCACTTTTTTGTGAAAATATCCACTAAATGAGGGAATAATATGTGTGAGGGTACCCCAGGAGAGTTCCAAATGTGTGTGGGTAGAATATATATCCCACGGGGGTAAAATTGAAAAAACTTGAAAAAAAATTTTTTTTGGACTTAGTCATTTTTCTGGCGTTTATCAGACTTTCAGATAGGGTAAATGTCAGTGAGCATTTCGATTTCAGTTCCAGAGCGATTCGCCCGATGAGTCCTTCATATTTAGTGGTTTTCAGCCAATTTTCAGAATTTTTGAAAATTTCACTTTTTTGTGAAAATATCCGCTAAATGAGGGAATAATATGTGTGAGGGTACCCCAGGAGAGTTCCAAATGTGTGTGGGCAGAATATATATCCCAGGGGGTAAAATTGAAAAAAGTTGAAAAAAATTATTTTTTTGACTTAGTCATTTTTCCGGCGCTTATCAGACTTTCAGATAGGGGAAATGTCAGTGAGTGTTCCGATTTCAGTTCCAGAGCGATTCGCCCGATGAGTCCTTCATATTTAGTGGTTTTCAGCCAATTTTCAGAATTTTTGAAAATTTCACTTTTTTGTGAAAATATCCGCTAAATGAGGGAATAATATGTGTGAGGGTACCCCAGGAGAGTTCCAAATGTGTGTGGGTAGAATATATATCCCACGGGGGTAAAATTGAAAAAAGTTGAAAAAAATTTTTTTTTTTAATTAGTCATTTTTCCGGCGTTTATCAGACTTTCAGATAGGGGAAATGTCAGTGAGGGTTCCGATTTCAGTTCCAGAGCGATTCGCCAGATGAGTCCTTCATATTTAGTGGTGTTCAGCCAATTTTCTGAATTTTTGAAAATTTCACTTTTTTGTAAAAATATCCACTAAATGAGGGAATAATATGTGTGAGGGTACCCCAGGAGAGGTCCAAATGTGTGTGGGTAGAATACATATCCCACGGGGGTAAAATTGAAAAAAGTTGAAAAAAATTTTTTTTTGGACTTAGTCATTTTTCCGGCGTTTATCAGACTTTCAGATAGGGCAAATGTCAGTGAGCGTTTTGATTTCAGTTCCAGAGCGATTCGCCCGATGAGTCCTTCATATTTAGTGGTTTTCAGCCAATTTTCAGAATTTTTGAAAATTTCACTTTTTTGTGAAAATATCCACTAAATGAGGGAATAATATGTGTGAGGGTACCCCAGGAGAGTTCCAAATGTGTGTGGGTAGAATATATATCCCACGGGGGTAAAATTGAAAAAAGTTTAAAAAAATTTTTTTTTTGACTTAGTCATTTTTCCGGCGTTTATCAGACTTTCAGATAGGGGAAATGTCAGTGAGGGTTCCGATTTCAGTTCCAGAGCGATTCACCAGATGAGTCCTTCATATTTAGTGGTGTTCAGCCAATTTTCTGAATTTTTGAAAATTTCACTTTTTTGTAAAAATATCCACTAAATGAGGGAATAATATGTGTGAGGGTACCCCAGGAGAGTTCCAAATGTGTGTGGGTAGAATATATATCCCACGGGGGTAAAATTGAAAAAAGTTGAAAAAAAAATTTTTTTGGACTTAGTCATTTTTCTGGCGTTTATCAGACTTTCAGATAGGGGAAATGTCAGTGAGCGTTTCGATTTCAGTTCCAGAGCGATTCGCCCGATGAGTCCTTCATATTTAGCGTTTTTCAGCCAATTTTCAGAATTTTTGAAAATTTCACTTTTTTGTGAAAATATCCGCTAAATGAGGGAATAATATGTGTGAGGGTACCCCAGGAGAGTTCCAAATGTGTGTGGGTAGAATATATATCCCACGGGGGTAAAATTGAAAAAAGTTGAAAAAAAATTTTTTTTGGACTTAGTCATTTTTCTGGCGTTTATCAGACTTTCAGATAGGGGAAATGTCAGTGAGCATTTCGATTTCAGTTCCAGAGCGATTCGTCCGATGAGTCCTTCATATTTAGTGGTTTTCAGCCAATTTTCAGAATTTTTGAAAATTTCACTTTTTTGTGAAAATATCCGCTAAATGAGGGAATAATATGTGTGAGGGTACCCCAGGAGAGTTCCAAATGTGTGTGGGTAGAATATATATCCCACGGGGGTAAAATTGAAAAAAGTTTAAAAAAAATTTTTTTTGACTTAGTCATTTTTCCGGCGTTTATCAGACTTTCAGATAGGGGAAATGTCAGTGAGGGTTCCGATTTCAGTTCCAGAGCGATTTGCCAGATGAGTCCTTCATATTTAGTGGTGTTCAGCCAATTTTCTGAATTTTTGAAAATTTCACTTTTTTGTAAAAACATCCACTAAATGAGGGAATAATATGTGTGAGGGTACCCCAGGAGAGTTCCAAATGTGTGTGGGTAGAATATATATCCCACGGGGGTAAAATTGAAAAAAGTTGAAAAAAATTTTTTTTTGGACTTAGTCATTTTTCCGGCGTTTATCAGACTTTCAGATAGGGGAAATGTCAGTGAGCGTTTCGATTTCAGTTCCAGAGCGATTCGCCCGATGAGTCCTTCATATTTAGTGGTTTTCAGCCAATTTTCAGAATTTTTGAAAATTTCACTTTTTTGTGAAAATATCCACTAAATGAGGGAATAATATGTGTGAGGGTACCCCAGGAGAGTTCCAAATGTGTGTGGGTAGAATATATATCCCACGGGGGTAAAATTGAAAAAAGTTGAAAAAAAATTTTTTTTGGACTTAGTCATTTTTCTGGCGTTTATCAGACTTTCAGATAGGGTAAATGTCAGTGAGCATTTCGATTTCAGTTCCAGAGCGATTCGCCCGATGAGTCCTTCATATTTAGTGGTTTTCAGCCAATTTTCAGAATTTTTGAAAATTTCACTTTTTTGTGAAAATATCCGCTAAATGAGGGAATAATATGTGTGAGGGTACCCCAGGAGAGTTCCAAATGTGTGTGGGTAGAATATATATCCCACGGGGGTAAAATTGAAAAAAGTTGAAAAAAATTATTTTTTTGACTTAGTCATTTTTCCGGCGTTTATCAGACTTTCAGATAGGGGAAATGTCAGTGAGGGTTCCGATTTCAGTTCCAGAGCGATTCGCCAGATGAGTCCTTCATATTTAGTGGTGTTCAGCCAATTTTCTGAATTTTTGAAAATTTCACTTTTTTGTAAAAATATCCACTAAATGAGGGAATAATATGTGTGAGGGTACCCCAGGAGAGTTCCAAATGTGTGTGGGTAGAATATATATCCCACGGGGGTAAAATTGAAAAAAGTTGAAACAAAATTTTTTTTGGACTTAGTCATTTTTCTGGCGTTTATCAGACTTTCAGATAGGGGAAATGTCAGTGAGCGTTTCGATTTCAGTTCCAGAGCGATTCGCCCGATGAGTCCTTCATATTTAGTGGTTTTCAGCCAATTTTCAGAATTTTTGAAAATTTCACTTTTTTGTGAAAATATCCACTAAATGAGGGAATAATATGTGTGAGGGTACCCCAGGAGAGTTCCAAATGTGTGTGGGTAGAATATATATCCCACGGGGGTAAAATTGAAAAAAGTTGAAAAAAAAATTTTTTTGGACTTAGTCATTTTTCTGGCGTTTATCAGACTTTCAGATAGGGGAAATGTCAGTGAGGGTTCCGATTTCAGTTCCAGAGCGATTCGCCAGATGAGTCCTTCATATTTAGTGGTGTTCAGCCAATTTTCTGAATTTTTGAAAATTTCACTTTTTTGTAAAAATATCCACTAAATGAGGGAATAATATGTGTGAGGGTACCCCAGGAGAGTTCCAAATGTGTGTGGGTAGAATATATATCCCACGGGGGTAAAATTGAAAAAAGTTGAAAAAAAATTTTTTTTGGACTTAGTCATTTTTCTGGCGTTTATCAGACTTTCAGATAGGGGAAATGTCAGTGAGCATTTCGATTTCAGTTCCAGAGCGATTTGTCCGATGAGTCCTTCATATTTAGTGGTTTTCAGCCAATTTTCAGAATTTTTGAAAATTTCACTTTTTTGTGAAAATATCCGCTAAATGAGGGAATAATATGTGTGAGGGTACCCCAGGAGAGTTCCAAATGTGTGTGGGTAGAATATATATCCCACGGGGGTAAAATTGAAAAAAGTTTAAAAAAATTTTTTTTTTGACTTAGTCATTTTTCCGGCGTTTATCAGACTTTCAGATAGGGGAAATGTCAGTGAGGGTTCCGATTTCAGTTCCAGAGCGATTTGCCAGATGAGTCCTTCATATTTAGTGGTGTTCAGCCAATTTTCAGAATTTTTGAAAATTTCACTTTTTTGTAAAAACATCTACTAAATGAGGGAATAATATGTGTGAGGGTACCCCAGGAGAGTTCCAAATGTGTGTGGGTAGAATATATATCCCACGGGGGTAAAATTGAAAAAAGTTGAAAAAAAATTTTTTTGGGACTTAGTCATTTTTCTGGCGTTTATCAGACTTTCAGATAGGGGAAATGTCAGTGAGCATTTCGATTTCAGTTCCAGAGCGATTCGTCCGATGAGTCCTTCATATTTAGTGGTTTTCAGCCAATTTTCAGAATTTTTGAAAATTTCACTTTTTTGTGAAAATATCCGCTAAATGAGGGAATAATATGTGTGAGGGTACCCCAGGAGAGTTCCAAATGTGTGTGGGTAGAATATATATCCCACGGGGGTAAAATTGAAAAAAGTTTAAAAAAAATTTTTTTTGACTTAGTCATTTTTCCGGCGTTTATCAGACTTTCAGATAGGGGAAATGTCAGTGAGGGTTCCGATTTCAGTTCCAGAGCGATTTGCCAGATGAGTCCTTCATATTTAGTGGTGTTCAGCCAATTTTCTGAATTTTTGAAAATTTCACTTTTTTGTAAAAACATCCACTAAATGAGGGAATAATATGTGTGAGGGTACCCCAGGAGAGTTCCAAATGTGTGTGGGAAGAATATATATCCCACGGGGGTAAAATTGAAAAAAGTTGAAAAAAAATTTTTTTTGGACTTAGTCATTTTTCTGGCGTTTATCAGACTTTCAGATAGGGGAAATGTCAGTGAGCATTTCGATTTCAGTTCCAGAGCGATTCGTCCGATGAGTCCTTCATATTTAGTGGTTTTCAGCCAATTTTCAGAATTTTTGAAAATTTCACTTTTTTGTGAAAATATCTGCTAAATGAGGGAATAATATGTGTGAGGGTACCCCAGGAGAGTTCCAAATGTGTGTGGGTAGAATATATATCCCACGGGGGTAAAATTGAAAAAAGTTGAAAAAAAATTTTTTTTGGACTTAGTCATTTTTCTGGCGTTTATCAGACTTTCAGATAGGGGAAATGTCAGTGAGCATTTCGATTTCAGTTCCAGAGCGATTCGCCCGATGAGTCCTTCATATTTAGTGGTTTTCAGCCAATTTTCAGAATTTTTGAAAATTTCACTTTTTTGTGAAAATATCCGCTAAATGAGGGAATAATATGTGTGAGGGTACCCCAGGAGAGTTCCAAATGTGTGTGGGTAGAATATATATCCCACGGGGGTAAAATTGAAAAAAGTTGAAAAAAATTATTTTTTTGACTTAGTCATTTTTCCGGCGTTTATCAGACTTTCAGATAGGGGAAATGTCAGTGAGGGTTCCGATTTCAGTTCCAGAGCGATTCGCCAGATGAGTCCTTCATATTTAGTGGTGTTCAGCCAATTTTCTGAATTTTTGAAAATTTCACTTTTTTGTAAAAATATCCACTAAATGAGGGAATAATATGTGTGAGGGTACCCCAGGAGAGTTCCAAATGTGTGTGGGTAGAATATATATCCCACGGGGGTAAAATTGAAAAAAGTTGAAAAAAAATTTTTTTTGGACTTAGTCATTTTTCTGGCGTTTATCAGACTTTCAGATAGGGGAAATGTCAGTGAGCATTTCGATTTCAGTTCCAGAGCGATTCGTCCGATGAGTCCTTCATATTTAGTGGTTTTCAGCCAATTTTCAGAATTTTTGAAAATTTCACTTTTTTGTGAAAATATCCGCTAAATGAGGGAATAATATGTGTGAGGGTACCCCAGGAGAGTTCCAAATGTGTGTGGGTAGAATATATATCCCACGTGGGTAAAATTGAAAAAAGTTTAAAAAAAATTTTTTTTTGACTTAGTCATTTTTCCGGCGTTTATCAGACTTTCAGATAGGGGAAATGTCAGTGAGGGTTCCGATTTCAGTTCCAGAGCGATTTGCCAGATGAGTCCTTCATATTTAGTGGTGTTCAGCCAATTTTCTGAATTTTTGAAAATTTCACTTTTTTGTAAAAACATCCACTAAATGAGGGAATAATATGTGTGAGGGTACCCCAGGAGAGTTCCAAATGTGTGTGGGTAGAATATATATCCCACGGGGGTAAAATTGAAAAAAGTTGAAAAAAATTTTTTTTTGGACTTAGTCATTTTTCCGGCGTTTATCAGACTTTCAGATAGGGGAAATGTCAGTGAGGGTTCCGATTTCAGTTCCAGAGCGATTCACCAGATGAGTCCTTCATATTTAGTGGTGTTCAGCCAATTTTCTGAATTTTTGAAAATTTCACTTTTTTGTAAAAATATCCACTAAATGAGGGAATAATATGTGTGAGGGTACCCCAGGAGAGTTCCAAATGTGTGTGGGTAGAATATATATCCCACGGGGGTAAAATTGAAAAAAGTTGAAAAAAAAATTTTTTTGGACTTAGTCATTTTTCTGGCGTTTATCAGACTTTCAGATAGGGGAAATGTCAGTGAGCGTTTCGATTTCAGTTCCAGAGCGATTCGCCCGATGAGTCCTTCATATTTAGCGTTTTTCAGCCAATTTTCAGAATTTTTGAAAATTTCACTTTTTTGTGAAAATATCCGCTAAATGAGGGAATAATATGTGTGAGGGTACCCCAGGAGAGTTCCAAATGTGTGTGGGTAGAATATATATCCCACGCGGGTAAAATTGAAAAAAGTTGAAAAAAAATTTTTTTTGGACTTAGTCATTTTTCTGGCGTTTATCAGACTTTCAGATAGGGGAAATGTCAGTGAGCATTTCGATTTCAGTTCCAGAGCGATTCGTCCGATGAGTCCTTCATATTTAGTGGTTTTCAGCCAATTTTCAGAATTTTTGAAAATTTCACTTTTTTGTAAAAACATCCACTAAATGAGGGAATAATATGTGTGAGGGTACCCCAGGAGAGTTCCAAATGTGTGTGGGAAGAATATATATCCCACGGGGGTAAAATTGAAAAAAGTTGAAAAAAAATTTTTTTTGGACTTAGTCATTTTTCTGGCGTTTATCAGACTTTCAGATAGGGGAAATGTCAGTGAGCATTTCGATTTCAGTTCCAGAGCGATTCGTCCGATGAGTCCTTCATATTTAGTGGTTTTCAGCCAATTTTCAGAATTTTTGAAAATTTCACTTTTTTGTGAAAATATCTGCTAAATGAGGGAATAATATGTGTGAGGGTACCCCAGGAGAGTTCCAAATGTGTGTGGGTAGAATATATATCCCACGGGGGTAAAATTGAAAAAAGTTGAAAAAAAATTTTTTTTGGACTTAGTCATTTTTCTGGCGTTTATCAGACTTTCAGATAGGGGAAATGTCAGTGAGCATTTCGATTTCAGTTCCAGAGCGATTCGCCCGATGAGTCCTTCATATTTAGTGGTTTTCAGCCAATTTTCAGAATTTTTGAAAATTTCACTTTTTTGTGAAAATATCCGCTAAATGAGGGAATAATATGTGTGAGGGTACCCCAGGAGAGTTCCAAATGTGTGTGGGTAGAATATATATCCCACGGGGGTAAAATTGAAAAAAGTTGAAAAAAATTATTTTTTTGACTTAGTCATTTTTCCGGCGTTTATCAGACTTTCAGATAGGGGAAATGTCAGTGAGGGTTCCGATTTCAGTTCCAGAGCGATTCGCCAGATGAGTCCTTCATATTTAGTGGTGTTCAGCCAATTTTCTGAATTTTTGAAAATTTCACTTTTTTGTAAAAATATCCACTAAATGAGGGAATAATATGTGTGAGGGTACCCCAGGAGAGTTCCAAATGTGTGTGGGTAGAATATATATCCCACGGGGGTAAAATTGAAAAAAGTTGAAAAAAAATTTTTTTTGGACTTAGTCATTTTTCTGGCGTTTATCAGACTTTCAGATAGGGGAAATGTCAGTGAGCATTTCGATTTCAGTTCCAGAGCGATTCGTCCGATGAGTCCTTCATATTTAGTGGTTTTCAGCCAATTTTCAGAATTTTTGAAAATTTCACTTTTTTGTGAAAATATCCGCTAAATGAGGGAATAATATGTGTGAGGGTACCCCAGGAGAGTTCCAAATGTGTGTGGGTAGAATATATATCCCACGTGGGTAAAATTGAAAAAAGTTTAAAAAAAATTTTTTTTTGACTTAGTCATTTTTCCGGCGTTTATCAGACTTTCAGATAGGGGAAATGTCAGTGAGGGTTCCGATTTCAGTTCCAGAGCGATTTGCCAGATGAGTCCTTCATATTTAGTGGTGTTCAGCCAATTTTCTGAATTTTTGAAAATTTCACTTTTTTGTAAAAACATCCACTAAATGAGGGAATAATATGTGTGAGGGTACCCCAGGAGAGTTCCAAATGTGTGTGGGTAGAATATATATCCCACGGGGGTAAAATTGAAAAAAGTTGAAAAAAATTTTTTTTTGGACTTAGTCATTTTTCCGGCGTTTATCAGACTTTCAGATAGGGGAAATGTCAGTGAGGGTTCCGATTTCAGTTCCAGAGCGATTCACCAGATGAGTCCTTCATATTTAGTGGTGTTCAGCCAATTTTCTGAATTTTTGAAAATTTCACTTTTTTGTAAAAATATCCACTAAATGAGGGAATAATATGTGTGAGGGTACCCCAGGAGAGTTCCAAATGTGTGTGGGTAGAATATATATCCCACGGGGGTAAAATTGAAAAAAGTTGAAAAAAAAATTTTTTTGGACTTAGTCATTTTTCTGGCGTTTATCAGACTTTCAGATAGGGGAAATGTCAGTGAGCGTTTCGATTTCAGTTCCAGAGCGATTCGCCCGATGAGTCCTTCATATTTAGCGTTTTTCAGCCAATTTTCAGAATTTTTGAAAATTTCACTTTTTTGTGAAAATATCCGCTAAATGAGGGAATAATATGTGTGAGGGTACCCCAGGAGAGTTCCAAATGTGTGTGGGTAGAATATATATCCCACGCGGGTAAAATTGAAAAAAGTTGAAAAAAAATTTTTTTTGGACTTAGTCATTTTTCTGGCGTTTATCAGACTTTCAGATAGGGGAAATGTCAGTGAGCATTTCGATTTCAGTTCCAGAGCGATTCGTCCGATGAGTCCTTCATATTTAGTGGTTTTCAGCCAATTTTCAGAATTTTTGAAAATTTCACTTTTTTGTAAAAACATCCACTAAATGAGGGAATAATATGTGTGAGGGTACCCCAGGAGAGTTCCAAATGTGTGTGGGTAGAATATATATCCCACGGGGGTAAAATTGAAAAAAGTTGAAAAAAATTTTTTTTTGGACTTAGTCATTTTTCCGGCGTTTATCAGACTTTCAGATAGGGGAAATGTCAGTGAGCGTTTCGATTTCAGTTCCAGAGCGATTCGCCCGATGAGTCCTTCATATTTAGTGGTTTTCAGCCAATTTTCCGAATTTTTGAAAATTTCACTTTTTTGTGAAAATATCCACTAAATGAGGGAATAATATGTGTGAGGGTACCCCAGGAGAGTTCCAAATGTGTGTGGGTAGAATATATATCCCACGGGGGTAAAATTGAAAAAAGTTGAAAAAAAATTTTTTTTGGACTTAGTCATTTTTCTGGCGTTTATCAGACTTTCAGATGGGGTAAATGTCAGTGAGCATTTCGATTTCAGTTCCAGAGCGATTCGCCCGATGAGTCCTTCATATTTAGTGGTTTTCAGCCAATTTTCAGAATTTTTGAAAATTTCACTTTTTTGTGAAAATATCCGCTAAATGAGGGAATAATATGTGTGAGGGTACCCCAGGAGAGTTCCAAATGTGTGTGGGTAGAATATATATCCCACGGGGGTAAAATTGAAAAAAGTTGAAAAAAATTATTTTTTTGACTTAGTCATTTTTCCGGCGTTTATCAGACTTTCAGATAGGGGAAATGTCAGTGAGGGTTCCGATTTCAGTTCCAGAGCGATTCGCCAGATGAGTCCTTCATATTTAGTGGTGTTCAGCCAATTTTCTGAATTTTTGAAAATTTCACTTTTTTGTAAAAATATCCACTAAATGAGGGAATAATATGTGTGAGGGTACCCCAGGAGAGTTCCAAATGTGTGTGGGTAGAATATATATCCCACGGGGGTAAAATTGAAAAAAGTTGAAAAAAAATTTTTTTTGGACTTAGTCATTTTTCTGGCGTTTATCAGACTTTCAGATAGGGGAAATGTCAGTGAGCGTTTCGATTTCAGTTCCAGAGCGATTCGCCCGATGAGTCCTTCATATTTAGTGTTTTTCAGCCAATTTTCAGAATTTTTGAAAACTTCACTTTTTTGTGAAAATATCCGCTAAATGAGGGAATAATATGTGTGAGGGTACCCCAGGAGAGTTCCAAATGTGTGTGGGTAGAATATATATCCCACGGGGGTAAAATTGAAAAAAGTTGAAAAAAAATTTTTTTTGGACTTAGTCATTTTTCTGGCGTTTATCAGACTTTCAGATAGGGGAAATGTCAGTGAGCGTTTCGATTTCAGTTCCAGAGCGATTCGCCCGATGAGACCTTCATATTTAGTGGTTTTCAGCCAATTTTCAGAATTTTTGAAAATTTCACTTTTTTGTGAAAATATCCACTAAATGAGGGAATAATATGTGTGAGGGTACCCCAGGAGAGTTCCAAATGTGTGTGGGTAGAATATATATCCCACGGGGGTAAAATTGAAAAAAGTTGAAAAAAAAATTTTTTTGGACTTAGTCATTTTTCCGGCGTTTATCAGACTTTCAGATAGGGGAAATGTCAGTGAGGGTTCCGATTTCAGTTCCAGAGCGATTCACCAGATGAGTCCTTCATATTTAGTGGTGTTCAGCCAATTTTCTGAATTTTTGAAAATTTCACTTTTTTGTAAAAATATCCACTAAATGAGGGAATAATATGTGTGAGGGTACCCCAGGAGAGTTCCAAATGTGTGTGGGTAGAATATATATCCCACGGGGGTAAAATTGAAAAAAGTTGAAAAAAAAATTTTTTTGGACTTAGTCATTTTTCTGGCGTTTATCAGACTTTCAGATAGGGGAAATGTCAGTGAGCGTTTCGATTTCAGTTCCAGAGCGATTCGCCCGATGAGTCCTTCATATTTAGCGTTTTTCAGCCAATTTTCAGAATTTTTGAAAATTTCACTTTTTTGTGAAAATATCCGCTAAATGAGGGAATAATATGTGTGAGGGTACCCCAGGAGAGTTCCAAATGTGTGTGGGTAGAATATATATCCCACGGGGGTAAAATTGAAAAAAGTTGAAAAAAATTTTTTTTTGGACTTAGTCATTTTTCCGGCGTTTATCAGACTTTCAGATAGGGGAAATGTCAGTGAGCGTTTCGATTTCAGTTCCAGAGCGATTCGCCCGATGAGTCCTTCATATTTAGTGGTTTTCAGCCAATTTTCCGAATTTTTGAAAATTTCACTTTTTTGTGAAAATATCCACTAAATGAGGGAATAATATGTGTGAGGGTACCCCAGGAGAGTTCCAAATGTGTGTGGGTAGAATATATATCCCACGGGGGTAAAATTGAAAAAAGTTGAAAAAAAATTTTTTTTGGACTTAGTCATTTTTCTGGCGTTTATCAGACTTTCAGATGGGGTAAATGTCAGTGAGCATTTCGATTTCAGTTCCAGAGCGATTCGCCCGATGAGTCCTTCATATTTAGTGGTTTTCAGCCAATTTTCAGAATTTTTGAAAATTTCACTTTTTTGTGAAAATATCCGCTAAATGAGGGAATAATATGTGTGAGGGTACCCCAGGAGAGTTCCAAATGTGTGTGGGTAGAATATATATCCCACGGGGGTAAAATTGAAAAAAGTTGAAAAAAATTATTTTTTTGACTTAGTCATTTTTCCGGCGTTTATCAGACTTTCAGATAGGGGAAATGTCAGTGAGGGTTCCGATTTCAGTTCCAGAGCGATTCGCCAGATGAGTCCTTCATATTTAGTGGTGTTCAGCCAATTTTCTGAATTTTTGAAAATTTCACTTTTTTGTAAAAATATCCACTAAATGAGGGAATAATATGTGTGAGGGTACCCCAGGAGAGTTCCAAATGTGTGTGGGTAGAATATATATCCCACGGGGGTAAAATTGAAAAAAGTTGAAAAAAAATTTTTTTTGGACTTAGTCATTTTTCTGGCGTTTATCAGACTTTCAGATAGGGGAAATGTCAGTGAGCGTTTCGATTTCAGTTCCAGAGCGATTCGCCCGATGAGTCCTTCATATTTAGTGGTTTTCAGCCAATTTTCAGAATTTTTGAAAATTTCACTTTTTTGTGAAAATATCTGCTAAATGAGGGAATAATATGTGTGAGGGTACCCCAGGAGAGTTCCAAATGTGTGTGGGTAGAATATATATCCCACGGGGGTAAAATTGAAAAAAGTTGAAAAAAAATTTTTTTTGGACTTAGTCATTTTTCTGGCGTTTATCAGACTTTCAGATAGGGGAAATGTCAGTGAGCATTTCGATTTCAGTTCCAGAGCGATTCGTTCGATGAGTCCTTCATATTTAGTGGTTTTCAGCCAATTTTCAGAATTTTTGAAAATTTCACTTTTTTGTGAAAATATCCGCTAAATGAGGGAATAATATGTGTGAGGGTACCCCAGGAGAGTTCCAAATGTGTGTGGGTAGAATATATATCCCACGGGGGTAAAATTGAAAAAAGTTGAAAAAAAAATTTTTTTGGACTTAGTCATTTTTCTGGCGTTTATCAGACTTTCAGATAGGGGAAATGTCAGTGAGGGTTCCGATTTCAGTTCCAGAGCGATTCGCCAGATGAGTCCTTCATATTTAGTGGTGTTCAGCCAATTTTCTGAATTTTTGAAAATTTCACTTTTTTGTAAAAATATCCACTAAATGAGGGAATAATATGTGTGAGGGTACCCCAGGAGAGTTCCAAATGTGTGTGGGTAGAATATATATCCCACGGGGGTAAAATTGAAAAAAGTTGAAAAAAAATTTTTTTTGGACTTAGTCATTTTTCTGGCGTTTATCAGACTTTCAGATAGGGGAAATGTCAGTGAGCGTTTCGATTTCAGTTCCAGAGCGATTCGCCCGATGAGTCCTTCATATTTAGTGTTTTTCAGCCAATTTTCAGAATTTTTGAAAACTTCACTTTTTTGTGAAAATATCCGCTAAATGAGGGAATAATATGTGTGAGGGTACCCCAGGAGAGTTCCAAATGTGTGTGGGTAGAATATATATCCCACGGGGGTAAAATTGAAAAAAGTTGAAAAAAAATTTTTTTTGGACTTAGTCATTTTTCTGGCGTTTATCAGACTTTCAGATAGGGGAAATGTCAGTGAGCATTTCGATTTCAGTTCCAGAGCGATTCGTCCGATGAGTCCTTCATATTTAGTGGTTTTCAGCCAATTTTCAGAATTTTTGAAAATTTCACTTTTTTGTGAAAATATCCGCTAAATGAGGGAATAATATGTGTGAGGGTACCCCAGGAGAGTTCCAAATGTGTGTGGGTAGAATATATATCCCACGGGGGTAAAATTGAAAAAAGTTGAAAAAAAATTTTTTTTGGACTTAGTCATTTTTCTGGCGTTTATCAGACTTTCAGATAGGGGAAATGTCAGTGAGCATTTCGATTTCAGTTCCAGAGCGATTCGTCCGATGAGTCCTTCATATTTAGTGGTTTTCAGCCAATTTTCAGAATTTTTGAAAATTTCACTTTTTTGTGAAAATATCTGCTAAATGAGGGAATAATATGTGTGAGGGTACCCCAGGAGAGTTCCAAATGTGTGTGGGTAGAATATATATCCCACGGGGGTAAAATTGAAAAAAGTTGAAAAAAAATTTTTTTTGGACTTAGTCATTTTTCTGGCGTTTATCAGACTTTCAGATAGGGGAAATGTCAGTGAGCATTTCGATTTCAGTTCCAGAGCGATTCGTCCGATGAGTCCTTCATATTTAGTGGTTTTCAGCCAATTTTCAGAATTTTTGAAAATTTCACTTTTTTGTGAAAATATCCGCTAAATGAGGGAATAATATGTGTGAGGGTACCCCAGGAGAGTTCCAAATGTGTGTGGGTAGAATATATATCCCACGGGGGTAAAATTGAAAAAAGTTTAAAAAAAATTTTTTTTTGACTTAGTCATTTTTCCGGCGTTTATCAGACTTTCAGATAGGGGAAATGTCAGTGAGGGTTCCGATTTCAGTTCCAGAGCGATTTGCCAGATGAGTCCTTCATATTTAGTAGTGTTCAGCCAATTTTCTGAATTTTTGAAAATTTCACTTTTTTGTAAAAACATCCACTAAATGAGGGAATAATATGTGTGAGGGTACCCCAGGAGAGTTCCAAATGTGTGTGGGTAGAATATATATCCCACGGGGGTAAAATTGAAAAAAGTTGAAAAAAATTTTTTTTTGGACTTAGTCATTTTTCCGGCGTTTATCAGACTTTCAGGTAGGGAAAATGTCAGTGAGCGTTTCGATTTCAGTTCCAGAGCGATTCGCCCGATGAGTCCTTCATATTTAGTGGTTTTCAGCCAATTTTCAGAATTTTTGAAAATTTCACTTTTTTGTGAAAATATCCACTAAATGAGGGAATAATATGTGTGAGGGTACCCCAGGAGAGTTCCAAATGTGTGTGGGTAGAATATATATCCCACGGGGGTAAAATTGAAAAAAGTTGAAAAAAAATTTTTTTTGGACTTAGTCATTTTTCTGGCGTTTATCAGACTTTCAGATAGGGGAAATGTCAGTGAGCATTTCGATTTCAGTTCCAGAGCGATTCGCCCGATGAGTCCTTCATATTTAGTGGTTTTCAGCCAATTTTCAGAATTTTTGAAAATTTCACTTTTTTGTGAAAATATCCACTAAATGAGGGAATAATATGTGTGAGGGTACCCCAGGAGAGTTCCAAATGTGTGTGGGTAGAATATATATCCCACGGGGGTAAAATTGAAAAAAGTTGAAAAAAAATTTTTTTTGGACTTAGTCATTTTTCTGGCGTTTATCAGACTTTCAGATAGGGGAAATGTCAGTGAGCGTTTCGATTTCAGTTCCAGAGCGATTCGCCCGATGAGTCCTTCATATTTAGTGGTTTTCAGCCAATTTTCAGAATTTTTGAAAATTTCACTTTTTTGTGAAAATATCCGCTAAATGAGGGAATAATATGTGTGAGGGTACCCCAGGAGAGTTCCAAATGTGTGTGGGTAGAATATATATCCCACGGGGGTAAAATTGAAAAAAGTTGAAAAAAATTTTTTTTTGGACTTAGTCATTTTTCCGGCGTTTATCAGACTTTCAGATAGGGGAAATGTCAGTGAGCGTTTCGATTTCAGTTCCAGAGCGATTCGCCCGATGAGTCCTTCATATTTAGTGGTTTTCAGCCAATTTTCCGAATTTTTGAAAATTTCACTTTTTTGTGAAAATATCCACTAAATGAGGGAATAATATGTGTGAGGGTACCCCAGGAGAGTTCCAAATGTGTGTGGGTAGAATATATATCCCACGGGGGTAAAATTGAAAAAAGTTGAAAAAAAATTTTTTTTGGACTTAGTCATTTTTCTGGCGTTTATCAGACTTTCAGATAGGGGAAATGTCAGTGAGCGTTTCGATTTCAGTTCCAGAGCGATTCGCCCGATGAGTCCTTCATATTTAGTGGTTTTCAGCCAATTTTCAGAATTTTTGAAAATTTCACTTTTTTGTGAAAATATCCGCTAAATGAGGGAATAATATGTGTGAGGGTACCCCAGGAGAGTTCCAAATGTGTGTGGGTAGAATATATATCCCACGGGGGTAAAATTGAAAAAAGTTGAAAAAAATTTTTTTTTTGACTTAGTCATTTTTCCGGCGTTTATCAGACTTTCAGATAGGGGAAATGTCAGTGAGCATTTCGATTTCAGTTCCAGAGCGATTCGCCCGATGAGTCCTTCATATTTAGTGGTTTTCAGCCAATTTTCAGAATTTTTGAAAATTTCACTTTTTTGTGAAAATATCCACTAAATGAGGGAATAATATGTGTGAGGGTACCCCAGGAGAGTTCCAAATGTGTGTGGGTAGAATATATATCCCACGGGGGTAAAATTGAAAAAAGTTGAAAAAAAAATTTTTTTGGACTTAGTCATTTTTCTGGCGTTTATCAGACTTTCAGATAGGGGAAATGTCAGTGAGCATTTCGATTTCAGTTCCAGAGCGATTCGTCCGATGAGTCCTTCATATTTAGTGGTTTTCAGCCAATTTTCAGAATTTTTGAAAATTTCACTTTTTTGTGAAAATATCTGCTAAATGAGGGAATAATATGTGTGAGGGTACCCCAGGAGAGTTCCAAATGTGTGTGGGTAGAATATATATCCCACGGGGGTAAAATTGAAAAAAGTTGAAAAAAAATTTTTTTTGGACTTAGTCATTTTTCCGGCGTTTATCAGACTTTCAGATAGGGGAAATGTCAGTGAGCGTTTCGATTTCAGTTCCAGAGCGATTCGCCCGATGAGTCCTTCATATTTAGTGGTTTTCAGCCAATTTTCAGAATTTTTGAAAATTTCACTTTTTTGTGAAAATATCCACTAAATGAGGGAATAATATGTGTGAGGGTACCCCAGGAGAGTTCCAAATGTGTGTGGGTAGAATTTATATCCCACGGGGGTAAAATTGAAAAAAGTTGAAAAAAATTTTTTTTTGGACTTAGTCATTTTTCTGGCGTTTATCAGACTTTCAGATAGGGGAAATGTCAGTGAGCGTTTCGATTTCAGTTCCAGAGCGATTCGCCAGATGAGTCCTTCATATTTAGTGGTGTTCAGCCAATTTTCTGAATTTTTGAAAATTTCACTTTTTTGTAAAAATATCCACTAAATGAGGGAATAATATGTGTGAGGGTACCCCAGGAGAGTTCCAAATGTGTGTGGGTAGAATATATATCCCACGGGGGTAAAATTGAAAAAAGTTGAAAAAAATTTTTTTTTTGACTTAGTCATTTTTCCGGCGTTTATCAGACTTTCAGATAGGGGAAATGTCAGTGAGGGTTCCGATTTCAGTTCCAGAGCGATTCGCCCGATGAGTCCTTCATATTTAGTGTTTTTCAGCCAATTTTCAGAATTTTTGAAAACTTCACTTTTTTGTGAAAATATCCGCTAAATGAGGGAATAATATGTGTGAGGGTACCCCAGGAGAGTTCCAAATGTGTGTGGGTAGAATATATATCCCACGGGGGTAAAATTGAAAAAAGTTGAAAAAAAAATTTTTTTGGACTTAGTCATTTTTCTGGCGTTTATCAGACTTTCAAATAGGGGAAATGTCAGTGAGCATTTCGATTTCAGTTCCAGAGCGATTCGTCCGATGAGTCCTTCATATTTAGTGGTTTTCAGCCAATTTTCAGAATTTTTGAAAATTTCACTTTTTTGTGAAAATATCTGCTAAATGAGGGAATAATATGTGTGAGGGTACCCCAGGAGAGTTCCAAATGTGTGTGGGTAGAATATATATCCCACGGGGGTAAAATTGAAAAAAGTTGAAAAAAAATTTTTTTTGGACTTAGTCATTTTTCCGGCGTTTATCAGACTTTCAGATAGGGGAAATGTCAGTGAGCGTTTCGATTTCAGTTCCAGAGCGATTCGCCCGATGAGTCCTTCATATTTGTGGTTTTCAGCCAATTTTCAGAATTTTTGAAAATTTCACTTTTTTGTGAAAATATCCACTAAATGAGGGAATAATATGTGTGAGGGTACCCCAGGAGAGTTCCAAATGTGTGTGGGTAGAATTTATATCCCACGGGGGTAAAATTGAAAAAAGTTGAAAAAAATTTTTTTTTGGACTTAGTCATTTTTCTGGCGTTTATCAGACTTTCAGATAGGGGAAATGTCAGTGAGCGTTTCGATTTCAGTTCCAGAGCGATTCGCCCGATGAGTCCTTCATATTTAGTGGTTTTCAGCCAATTTTCAGAATTTTTGAAAATTTCACTTTTTTGTGAAAATATCCGCTAAATGAGGGAATAATATGTGTGAGGGTACCCCAGGAGAGTTCCAAATGTGTTTGGGTAGAATATATATCCCACGGGGGTAAAATTGAAAAAAGTTGAAAAAAAATTTTTTTTTGACTTAGTCATTTTTCCGGCGTTTATCAGACTTTCAGATAGGGGAAATGTCAGTGAGGGTTCCGATTTCAGTTCCAGAGCGATTCGCCAGATGAGTCCTTCATATTTAGTGGTGTTCAGCCAATTTTCAGAATTTTTGAAAATTTCACTTTTTTGTAAAAATATCCACTAAATGAGGGAATAATATGTGTGAGGGTACCCCAGGAGAGTTCCAAATGTGTGTGGGTAGAATATATATCCCACGGGGGTAAAATTGAAAAAAGTTGAAAAAAAATTTTTTTTTGACTTAGTCATTTTTCCGGCGTTTATCAGACTTTCAGATAGGGGAAATGTCAGTGAGGGTTCCGATTTCAGTTCCAGAGCGATTCGCCCGATGAGTCCTTCATATTTAGTGTTTTTCAGCCAATTTTCAGAATTTTTGAAAACTTCACTTTTTTGTGAAAATATCCGCTAAATGAGGGAATAATATGTGTGAGGGTACCCCAGGAGAGTTCCAAATGTGTGTGGGTAGAATATATATCCCACGGGGGTAAAATTGAAAAAAGTTGAAAAAAAATTTTTTTTGGACTTAGTCATTTTTCTGGCGTTTATCAGACTTTCAGATAGGGGAAATGTCAGTGAGCATTTCGATTTCAGTTCCCGAGCGATTCGTCCGATGAGTCCTTCATATTTAGTGGTTTTCAGCCAATTTTCAGAATTTTTGAAAATTTCACTTTTTTGTGAAAATATCTGCTAAATGAGGGAATAATATGTGTGAGGGTACCCCAGGAGAGTTCCAAATGTGTGTGGGTAGAATATATATCCCACGGGGGTAAAATTGAAAAAAGTTGAAAAAAAAATTTTTTTGGACTTAGTCATTTTTCTGGCGTTTATCAGACTTTCAGATAGGGGAAATGTCAGTGAGCATTTCGATTTCAGTTCCAGAGCGATTCGTCCGATGAGTCCTTCATATTTAGTGGTTTTCAGCCAATTTTCAGAATTTTTGAAAATTTCACTTTTTTGTGAAAATATCTGCTAAATGAGGGAATAATATGTGTGAGGGTACCCCAGGAGAGTTCCAAATGTGTGTGGGTAGAATATATATCCCACGGGGGTAAAATTGAAAAAAGTTGAAAAAAAATTTTTTTTGGACTTAGTCATTTTTCCGGCGTTTATCAGACTTTCAGATAGGGGAAATGTCAGTGAGCGTTTCGATTTCAGTTCCAGAGCGATTCGCCCGATGAGTCCTTCATATTTAGTGGTTTTCAGCCAATTTTCAGAATTTTTGAAAATTTCACTTTTTTGTGAAAATATCCACTAAATGAGGGAATAATATGTGTGAGGGTACCCCAGGAGAGTTCCAAATGTGTGTGGGTAGAATTTATATCCCACGGGGGTAAAATTGAAAAAAGTTGAAAAAAATTTTTTTTTGGACTTAGTCATTTTTCTGGCGTTTATCAGACTTTCAGATAGGGGAAATGTCAGTGAGCGTTTCGATTTCAGTTCCAGAGCGATTCGCCCGATGAGTCCTTCATATTTAGTGGTTTTCAGCCAATTTTCAGAATTTTTGAAAATTTCACTTTTTTGTGAAAATATCCGCTAAATGAGGGAATAATATGTGTGAGGGTACCCCAGGAGAGTTCCAAATGTGTTTGGGTAGAATATATATCCCACGGGGGTAAAATTGAAAAAAGTTGAAAAAAAAATTTTTTTGACTTAGTCATTTTTCCGGCGTTTATCAGACTTTCAGATAGGGGAAATGTCAGTGAGCGTTTCGATTTCAGTTCCAGAGCGATTCGCCCGATGAGTCCTTCATATTTAGTGGTTTTCAGCCAATTTTCAGAATTTTTGAAAATTTCACTTTTTTGTGAAAATATCCACTAAATGAGGGAATAATATGTGTGAGGGTACCCCAGGAGAGTTCCAAATGTGTGTGGGTAGAATATATATCCCACAGGGGTAAAATTGAAAAAAGTTGAAAAAAATTTTTTTTTGGACTTAGTCATTTTTCTGGCGTTTATCAGACTTTCAGATAGGGGAAATGTCAGTGAGCGTTTCGATTTCAGTTCCAGAGCGATTCGCCCGATGAGTCCTTCATATTTAGTGGTTTTCAGCCAATTTTCAGAATTTTTGAAAATTTCACTTTTTTGTGAAAATATCCGCTAAATGAGGGAATAATATGTGTGAGGGTACCCCAGGAGAGTTCCAAATGTGTTTGGGTAGAATATATATCCCACGGGGGTAAAATTGAAAAAAGTTGAAAAAAATTTTTTTTTTGACTTAGTCATTTTTCCGGCGTTTATCAGACTTTCAGATAGGGGAAATGTCAGTGAGGGTTCCGATTTCAGTTCCAGAGCGATTCGCCAGATGAGTCCTTCATATTTAGTGGTGTTCAGCCAATTTTCAGAATTTTTGAAAATTTCACTTTTTTGTAAAAATATCCACTAAATGAGGGAATAATATGTGTGAGGGTACCCCAGGAGAGTTCCAAATGTGTGTGGGTAGAATATATATCCCACGGGGGTAAAATTGAAAAAAGTTGAAAAAAATTTTTTTTTTGACTTAGTCATTTTTCCGGCGTTTATCAGACTTTCAGATAGGGGAAATGTCAGTGAGGGTTCCGATTTCAGTTCCAGAGCGATTCGCCCGATGAGTCCTTCATATTTAGTGTTTTTCAGCCAATTTTCAAAATTTTTGAAAACTTCACTTTTTTGTGAAAATATCCGCTAAATGAGGGAATAATATGTGTGAGGGTACCCCAGGAGAGTTCCAAATGTGTGTGGGTAGAATATATATCCCACGGGGGTAAAATTGAAAAAAGTTGAAAAAAAAATTTTTTTGGACTTAGTCATTTTTCTGGCGTTTATCAGACTTTCAGATAGGGGAAATGTCAGTGAGCATTTCGATTTCAGTTCCAGAGCGATTCGTCCGATGAGTCCTTCATATTTAGTGGTTTTCAGCCAATTTTCAGAATTTTTGAAAATTTCACTTTTTTGTGAAAATATCTGCTAAATGAGGGAATAATATGTGTGAGGGTACCCCAGGAGAGTTCCAAATGTGTGTGGGTAGAATATATATCCCACGGGGGTAAAATTGAAAAAAGTTGAAAAAAAATTTTTTTTGGACTTAGTCATTTTTCCGGCGTTTATCAGACTTTCAGATAGGGGAAATGTCAGTGAGCGTTTCGATTTCAGTTCCAGAGCGATTCGCCCGATGAGTCCTTCATATTTAGTGGTTTTCAGCCAATTTTCAGAATTTTTGAAAATTTCACTTTTTTGTGAAAATATCCACTAAATGAGGGAATAATATGTGTGAGGGTACCCCAGGAGAGTTCCAAATGTGTGTGGGTAGAATTTATATCCCACGGGGGTAAAATTGAAAAAAGTTGAAAAAAATTTTTTTTTGGACTTAGTCATTTTTCTGGCGTTTATCAGACTTTCAGATAGGGGAAATGTCAGTGAGCGTTTCGATTTCAGTTCCAGAGCGATTCGCCAGATGAGTCCTTCATATTTAGTGGTGTTCAGCCAATTTTCTGAATTTTTGAAAATTTCACTTTTTTGTAAAAATATCCACTAAATGAGGGAATAATATGTGTGAGGGTACCCCAGGAGAGTTCCAAATGTGTGTGGGTAGAATATATATCCCACGGGGGTAAAATTGAAAAAAGTTGAAAAAAATTTTTTTTTTGACTTAGTCATTTTTCCGGCGTTTATCAGACTTTCAGATAGGGGAAATGTCAGTGAGGGTTCCGATTTCAGTTCCAGAGCGATTCGCCCGATGAGTCCTTCATATTTAGTGTTTTTCAGCCAATTTTCAGAATTTTTGAAAACTTCACTTTTTTGTGAAAATATCCGCTAAATGAGGGAATAATATGTGTGAGGGTACCCCAGGAGAGTTCCAAATGTGTGTGGGTAGAATATATATCCCACGGGGGTAAAATTGAAAAAAGTTGAAAAAAAAATTTTTTTGGACTTAGTCATTTTTCTGGCGTTTATCAGACTTTCAGATAGGGGAAA
Source organism: Phyllobates terribilis (assembly GCF_046119375.1). Taxonomy (NCBI): domain Eukaryota; kingdom Metazoa; phylum Chordata; class Amphibia; order Anura; family Dendrobatidae; genus Phyllobates; species Phyllobates terribilis. The sequence continues at coordinate 124,156,305 of NW_027362768.1, forward strand.
TGTCAGTGAGCATTTCGATTTCAGTTCCAGAGCGATTCGTCCGATGAGTCCTTCATATTTAGTGGTTTTCAGCCAATTTTCAGAATTTTTGAAAATTTCACTTTTTTGTGAAAATATCTGCTAAATGAGGGAATAATATGTGTGAGGGTACCCCAGGAGAGTTCCAAATGTGTGTGGGTAGAATATATATCCCACGGGGGTAAAATTGAAAAAAGTTGAAAAAAAATTTTTTTTGGACTTAGTCATTTTTCCGGCGTTTATCAGACTTTCAGATAGGGGAAATGTCAGTGAGCGTTTCGATTTCAGTTCCAGAGCGATTCGCCCGATGAGTCCTTCATATTTGTGGTTTTCAGCCAATTTTCAGAATTTTTGAAAATTTCACTTTTTTGTGAAAATATCCACTAAATGAGGGAATAATATGTGTGAGGGTACCCCAGGAGAGTTCCAAATGTGTGTGGGTAGAATTTATATCCCACGGGGGTAAAATTGAAAAAAGTTGAAAAAAATTTTTTTTTGGACTTAGTCATTTTTCTGGCGTTTATCAGACTTTCAGATAGGGGAAATGTCAGTGAGCGTTTCGATTTCAGTTCCAGAGCGATTCGCCCGATGAGTCCTTCATATTTAGTGGTTTTCAGCCAATTTTCAGAATTTTTGAAAATTTCACTTTTTTGTGAAAATATCCGCTAAATGAGGGAATAATATGTGTGAGGGTACCCCAGGAGAGTTCCAAATGTGTTTGGGTAGAATATATATCCCACGGGGGTAAAATTGAAAAAAGTTGAAAAAAAATTTTTTTTTGACTTAGTCATTTTTCCGGCGTTTATCAGACTTTCAGATAGGGGAAATGTCAGTGAGGGTTCCGATTTCAGTTCCAGAGCGATTCGCCAGATGAGTCCTTCATATTTAGTGGTGTTCAGCCAATTTTCAGAATTTTTGAAAATTTCACTTTTTTGTAAAAATATCCACTAAATGAGGGAATAATATGTGTGAGGGTACCCCAGGAGAGTTCCAAATGTGTGTGGGTAGAATATATATCCCACGGGGGTAAAATTGAAAAAAGTTGAAAAAAATTTTTTTTTTGACTTAGTCATTTTTCCGGCGTTTATCAGACTTTCAGATAGGGGAAATGTCAGTGAGGGTTCCGATTTCAGTTCCAGAGCGATTCGCCCGATGAGTCCTTCATATTTAGTGTTTTTCAGCCAATTTTCAGAATTTTTGAAAACTTCACTTTTTTGTGAAAATATCCGCTAAATGAGGGAATAATATGTGTGAGGGTACCCCAGGAGAGTTCCAAATGTGTGTGGGTAGAATATATATCCCACGGGGGTAAAATTGAAAAAAGTTGAAAAAAAATTTTTTTTGGACTTAGTCATTTTTCTGGCGTTTATCAGACTTTCAGATAGGGGAAATGTCAGTGAGCATTTCGATTTCAGTTCCCGAGCGATTCGTCCGATGAGTCCTTCATATTTAGTGGTTTTCAGCCAATTTTCAGAATTTTTGAAAATTTCACTTTTTTGTGAAAATATCTGCTAAATGAGGGAATAATATGTGTGAGGGTACCCCAGGAGAGTTCCAAATGTGTGTGGGTAGAATATATATCCCACGGGGGTAAAATTGAAAAAAGTTGAAAAAAAAATTTTTTTGGACTTAGTCATTTTTCTGGCGTTTATCAGACTTTCAGATAGGGGAAATGTCAGTGAGCATTTCGATTTCAGTTCCAGAGCGATTCGTCCGATGAGTCCTTCATATTTAGTGGTTTTCAGCCAATTTTCAGAATTTTTGAAAATTTCACTTTTTTGTGAAAATATCTGCTAAATGAGGGAATAATATGTGTGAGGGTACCCCAGGAGAGTTCCAAATGTGTGTGGGTAGAATATATATCCCACGGGGGTAAAATTGAAAAAAGTTGAAAAAAAATTTTTTTTGGACTTAGTCATTTTTCCGGCGTTTATCAGACTTTCAGATAGGGGAAATGTCAGTGAGCGTTTCGATTTCAGTTCCAGAGCGATTCGCCCGATGAGTCCTTCATATTTAGTGGTTTTCAGCCAATTTTCAGAATTTTTGAAAATTTCACTTTTTTGTGAAAATATCCACTAAATGAGGGAATAATATGTGTGAGGGTACCCCAGGAGAGTTCCAAATGTGTGTGGGTAGAATTTATATCCCACGGGGGTAAAATTGAAAAAAGTTGAAAAAAATTTTTTTTTGGACTTAGTCATTTTTCTGGCGTTTATCAGACTTTCAGATAGGGGAAATGTCAGTGAGCGTTTCGATTTCAGTTCCAGAGCGATTCGCCCGATGAGTCCTTCATATTTAGTGGTTTTCAGCCAATTTTCAGAATTTTTGAAAATTTCACTTTTTTGTGAAAATATCCGCTAAATGAGGGAATAATATGTGTGAGGGTACCCCAGGAGAGTTCCAAATGTGTTTGGGTAGAATATATATCCCACGGGGGTAAAATTGAAAAAAGTTGAAAAAAAAAATTTTTTTGACTTAGTCATTTTTCCGGCGTTTATCAGACTTTCAGATAGGGGAAATGTCAGTGAGGGTTCCGATTTCAGTTCCAGAGCGATTCGCCAGATGAGTCCTTCATATTTAGTGGTGTTCAGCCAATTTTCAGAATTTTTGAAAATTTCACTTTTTTGTAAAAATATCCACTAAATGAGGGAATAATATGTGTGAGGGTACCCCAGGAGAGTTCCAAATGTGTGTGGGTAGAATATATATCCCACGGGGGTAAAATTGAAAAAAGTTGAAAAAAATTTTTTTTTTGACTTAGTCATTTTTCCGGCGTTTATCAGACTTTCAGATAGGGGAAATGTCAGTGAGGGTTCCGATTTCAGTTCCAGAGCGATTCGCCCGATGAGTCCTTCATATTTAGTGTTTTTCAGCCAATTTTCAGAATTTTTGAAAACTTCACTTTTTTGTGAAAATATCCGCTAAATGAGGGAATAATATGTGTGAGGGTACCCCAGGAGAGTTCCAAATGTGTGTGGGTAGAATATGTATCCCACGGGGGTAAAATTGAAAAAAGTTGAAAAAAAATTTTTTTTGGACTTAGTCATTTTTCTGGCGTTTATCAGACTTTCAGATAGGGGAAATGTCAGTGAGCATTTCGATTTCAGTTCCCGAGCGATTCGTCCGATGAGTCCTTCATATTTAGTGGTTTTCAGCCAATTTTCAGAATTTTTGAAAATTTCACTTTTTTGTGAAAATATCTGCTAAATGAGGGAATAATATGTGTGAGGGTACCCCAGGAGAGTTCCAAATGTGTGTGGGTAGAATATATATCCCACGGGGGTAAAATTGAAAAAAGTTTAAAAAAAATTTTTTTTGGACTTAGTCATTTTTCCGGCGTTTATCAGACTTTCAGATAGGGGAAATGTCAGTGAGGGTTCCGATTTCAGTTCCAGAGCGATTTGCCAGATGAGTCCTTCATATTTAGTGGTGTTCAGCCAATTTTCTGAATTTTTGAAAATTTCACTTTTTTGTAAAAAGATCCACTAAATGAGGGAATAATATGTGTGAGGGTACCCCAGGAGAGTTCCAAATGTGTGTGGGTAGAATATATATCCCACGGGGGTAAAATTGAAAAAAGTTGAAAAAAATTTTTTTTTGGACTTAGTCATTTTTCCGGCGTTTATCAGACTTTCAGATAGGGGAAATGTCAGTGAGCGTTTCGATTTCAGTTCCAGAGCGATTCGCCCGATGAGTCCTTCATATTTAGTGGTTTTCAGCCAATTTTCAGAATTTTTGAAAATTTCACTTTTTTGTGAAAATATCCACTAAATGAGGGAATAATATGTGTGAGGGTACCCCAGGAGAGTTCCAAATGTGTGTGGGTAGAATATATATCCCACGGGGGTAAAATTGAAAAAAGTTGAAAAAAAATTTTTTTTGGACTTAGTCATTTTTCTGGCGTTTATCAGACTTTAAGATAGGGGAAATGTCAGTGAGCATTTCGATTTCAGTTCCAGAGCGATTCGTCCGATGAGTCCTTCATATTTAGTGGTTTTCAGCCAATTTTCAGAATTTTTGAAAATTTCACTTTTTTGTGAAAATATCCGCTAAATGAGGGAATAATATGTGTGAGGGTACCCCAGGAGAGTTCCAAATGTGTGTGGGTAGAATATATATCCCACGGGGGTAAAATTGAAAAAAGTTTAAAAAAAATTTTTTTTTGACTTAGTCATTTTTCCGGCGTTTATCAGACTTTCAGATAGGGGAAATGTCAGTGAGGGTTCCGATTTCAGTTCCAGAGCGATTTGCCAGATGAGTCCTTCATATTTAGTGGTGTTCAGCCAATTTTCTGAATTTTTGAAAATTTCACTTTTTTGTAAAAACATCCACTAAATGAGGGAATAATATGTGTGAGGGTACCCCAGGAGAGTTCCAAATGTGTGTGGGTAGAATATATATCCCACGGGGGTAAAATTGAAAAAAGTTGAAAAAAATTTTTTTTTGGACTTAGTCATTTTTCCGGCGTTTATCAGACTTTCAGATAGGGGAAATGTCAGTGAGCGTTTCGATTTCAGTTCCAGAGCGATTTGCCCGATGAGTCCTTCATATTTAGTGGTTTTCAGCCAATTTTCAGAATTTTTGAAAATTTCACTTTTTTGTGAAAATATCCGCTAAATGAGGGAATAATATGTGTGAGGGTACCCCAGGAGAGTTCCAAATGTGTGTGGGTAGAATATATATCCCACGGGGGTAAAATTGAAAAAAGTTGAAAAAAAATTTTTTTTGGACTTAGTCATTTTTCTGGCGTTTATCAGTCTTTCAGATAGGGGAAATGTCAGTGAGCGTTTCGATTTCAGTTCCAGAGCGATTCGCCCGATGAGTCCTTCATATTTAGTGGTTTTCAGCCAATTTTCAGAATTTTTGAAAATTTCACTTTTTTGTGAAAATATCCACTAAATGAGGGAATAATATGTGTGAGGGTACTCCAGGAGAGTTCCAAATGTGTGTGGGTAGAATATATATCCCACGGGGGTAAAATTGAAAAAAGTTGAAAAAAATTTTTTTTTTTACTTAGTCATTTTTCCGGCGTTTATCAGACTTTCAGATAGGGGAAATGTCAGTGAGGGTTCCGATTTCAGTTCCAGAGCGATTTGCCAGATGAGTCCTTCATATTTAGTGGTGTTCAGCCAATTTTCTGAATTTTTGAAAATTTCACTTTTTTGTAAAAAGATCCACTAAATGAGGGAATAATATGTGTGAGGGTACCCCAGGAGAGTTCCAAATGTGTGTGGGTAGAATATATATCCCACGGGGGTAAAATTGAAAAAAGTTGAAAAAAATTTTTTTTTGGACTTAGTCATTTTTCCGGCGTTTATCAGACTTTAAGATAGGGGAAATGTCAGTGAGCATTTCGATTTCAGTTCCAGAGCGATTCGTCCGATGAGTCCTTCATATTTAGTGGTTTTCAGCCAATTTTCAGAATTTTTGAAAATTTCACTTTTTTGTGAAAATATCCGCTAAATGAGGGAATAATATGTGTGAGGGTACCCCAGGAGAGTTCCAAATGTGTGTGGGTAGAATATATATCCCACGGGGGTAAAATTGAAAAAAGTTTAAAAAAAATTTTTTTTTGACTTAGTCATTTTTCCGGCGTTTATCAGACTTTCAGATAGGGGAAATGTCAGTGAGGGTTCCGATTTCAGTTCCAGAGCGATTTGCCAGATGAGTCCTTCATATTTAGTGGTGTTCAGCCAATTTTCTGAATTTTTGAAAATTTCACTTTTTTGTAAAAACATCCACTAAATGAGGGAATAATATGTGTGAGGGTACCCCAGGAGAGTTCCAAATGTGTGTGGGTAGAATATATATCCCACGGGGGTAAAATTGAAAAAAGTTGAAAAAAATTTTTTTTTGGACTTAGTCATTTTTCCGGCGTTTATCAGACTTTCAGATAGGGGAAATGTCAGTGAGCGTTTCGATTTCAGTTCCAGAGCGATTTGCCCGATGAGTCCTTCATATTTAGTGGTTTTCAGCCAATTTTCAGAATTTTTGAAAATTTCACTTTTTTGTGAAAATATCCGCTAAATGAGGGAATAATATGTGTGAGGGTACCCCAGGAGAGTTCCAAATGTGTGTGGGTAGAATATATATCCCACGGGGGTAAAATTGAAAAAAGTTGAAAAAAAATTTTTTTTGGACTTAGTCATTTTTCTGGCGTTTATCAGTCTTTCAGATAGGGGAAATGTCAGTGAGCGTTTCGATTTCAGTTCCAGAGCGATTCGCCCGATGAGTCCTTCATATTTAGTGGTTTTCAGCCAATTTTCAGAATTTTTGAAAATTTCACTTTTTTGTGAAAATATCCACTAAATGAGGGAATAATATGTGTGAGGGTACTCCAGGAGAGTTCCAAATGTGTGTGGGTAGAATATATATCCCACGGGGGTAAAATTGAAAAAAGTTGAAAAAAATTTTTTTTTTTACTTAGTCATTTTTCCGGCGTTTATCAGACTTTCAGATAGGGGAAATGTCAGTGAGGGTTCCGATTTCAGTTCCAGAGCGATTCGCCAGATGAGTCCTTCATATTTAGTGGTGTTCAGCCAATTTTCTGAATTTTTGAAAATTTCACTTTTTTGTAAAAATATCCACTAAATGAGGGAATAATATGTGTGAGGGTACCCCAGGAGAGTTCCAAATGTGTGTGGGTAGAATATATATCCCACGGGGGTAAAATTGAAAAAAGTTGAAAAAAATTTTTTTTTTGACTTAGTCATTTTTCCGGCGTTTATCAGACTTTCAGATAGGGGAAATGTCAGTGAGGGTTCCAATTTCAGTTCCAGAGCGATTCGCCAGATGAGTCCTTCATATTTAGTGGTGTTCAGCCAATTTTCTGAATTTTTGAAAATTTCACTTTTTTGTAAAAATATCCACTAAATGAGGGAATAATATGTGTGAGGGTACCCCAGGAGAGTTCCAAATGTGTGTGGGTAGAATATATATCCCACGGGGGTAAAATTGAAAAAAGTTGAAAAAAATTTTTTTTTGGACTTAGTCATTTTTCCGGCGTTTATCAGACTTTCAGATAGGGGAAATGTCAGTGAGCATTTCGATTTCAGTTCCAGAGCGATTCGCCCGATGAGTCCTTCATATTTAGTGGTTTTCAGCCAATTTTCAGAATTTTTGAAAATTTCACTTTTTTGTGAAAATATCCACTAAATGAGGGAATAATATGTGTGAGGGTACCCCAGGAGAGTTCCAAATGTGTGTGGGTAGAATATATATCCCACGGGGGTAAAATTGAAAAAAGTTGAAAAAAATTTTTTTTTGGACTTAGTCATTTTTCTGGCGTTTATCAGACTTTCAGATAGGGGAAATGTCAGTGAGCGTTTCGATTTCAGTTCCAGAGCGATTCGCCCGATGAGTCCTTCATATTTAGTGGTTTTCAGCCAATTTTCAGAATTTTTGAAAATTTCACTTTTTTGTGAAAATATCCGCTAAATGAGGGAATAATATGTGTGAGGGTACCCCAGGAGAGTTCCAAATGTGTTTGGGTAGAATATATATCCCACGGGGGTAAAATTGAAAAAAGTTGAAAAAAATTTTTTTTTTGACTTAGTCATTTTTCCGGCGTTTATCAGACTTTCAGATAGGGGAAATGTCAGTGAGGGTTCCGATTTCAGTTCCAGAGCGATTCGCCAGATGAGTCCTTCATATTTAGTGGTGTTCAGCCAATTTTCTGAATTTTTGAAAATTTCACTTTTTTGTAAAAATATCCACTAAATGAGGGAATAATATGTGTGAGGGTACCCCAGGAGAGTTCCAAATGTGTGTGGGTAGAATATATATCCCACGGGGGTAAAATTGAAAAAAGTTGAAAAAAATTTTTTTTTGACTTAGTCATTTTTCCGGCGTTTATCAGACTTTCAGATAGGGGAAATGTCAGTGAGGGTTCCGATTTCAGTTCCAGAGCGATTCGCCAGATGAGTCCTTCATATTTAGTGGTGTTCAGCCAATTTTCTGAATTTTTGAAAATTTCACTTTTTTGTAAAATTATCCACTAAATGAGGGAATAATATGTGTGAGGGTACCCCAGGAGAGTTCCAAATGTGTGTGGGTAGAATATATATCCCACGGGGGTAAAATTGAAAAAAGTTGAAAAAAAATTTTTTTTGGACTTAGTCATTTTTCTGGCGTTTATCAGACTTTCAGATAGGGGAAATGTCAGTGAGCGTTTCGATTTCAGTTCCAGAGCGATTCGCCCGATGAGTCCTTACTATTTAGTGGTTTTCAGCCAATTTTCAGAATTTTTGAAAATTTCTCTTTTTTGTGAAAATATCCGCTAAATGAGGGAATAATATGTGTGAGGGTACCCCAGGAGAGTTCCAAATGTGTTTGGGTAGAATATATATCCCACGGGGGTAAAATTGAAAAAAGTTGAAAAAAATTTTTTTTTTGACTTAGTCATTTTTCCGGCGTTTATCAGACTTTCAGATAGGGGAAATGTCAGTGAGGGTTCCGATTTCAGTTCCAGAGCGATTCGCCAGATGAGTCCTTCATATTTAGTGGTGTTCAGCCAATTTTCTGAATTTTTGAAAATTTCACTTTTTTGTAAAAATATCCACTAAATGAGGGAATAATATGTGTGAGGGTACCCGAGGAGAGTTCCAAATGTGTGTGGGTAGAATATATATCCCACGGGGGTAAAATTGAAAAAAGTTGAAAAAAATTTTTTTTTTTACTTAGTCATTTTTCCGGCGTTTATCAGACTTTCAGATAGGGGAAATGTCAGTGAGGGTTCCAATTTCAGTTCCAGAGCGATTCGCCAGATGAGTCCTTCATATTTAGTGGTGTTCAGCCAATTTTCTGAATTTTTGAAAATTTCACTTTTTTGTAAAAATATCCACTAAATGAGGGAATAATATGTGTGAGGGTACCCCAGGAGAGTTCCAAATGTGTGTGGGTAGAATATATATCCCACGGGGGTAAAATTGAAAAAAGTTGAAAAAAATTTTTTTTTGGACTTAGTCATTTTTCTGGCGTTTATCAGACTTTCAGATAGGGGAAATGTCAGTGAGCGTTTCGATTTCAGTTCCAGAGCGATTCGCCCGATGAGTCCTTCATATTTAGTGGTTTTCAGCCAATTTTCAGAATTTTTGAAAATTTCACTTTTTTGTGAAAATATCCGCTAAATGAGGGAATAATATGTGTGAGGGTACCCCAGGAGAGTTCCAAATGTGTTTGGGTAGAATATATATCCCACGGGGGTAAAATTGAAAAAAGTTGAAAAAAATTTTTTTTTTGACTTAGTCATTTTTCCGGCGTTTATCAGACTTTCAGATAGGGGAAATGTCAGTGAGGGTTCCGATTTCAGTTCCAGAGCGATTCGCCAGATGAGTCCTTCATATTTAGTGGTGTTCAGCCAATTTTCTGAATTTTTGAAAATTTCACTTTTTTGTAAAAATATCCACTAAATGAGGGAATAATATGTGTGAGGGTACCCCAGGAGAGTTCCAAATGTGTGTGGGTAGAATATATATCCCACGGGGGTAAAATTGAAAAAAGTTGAAAAAATTTTTTTTTTGACTTAGTCATTTTTCCGGCGTTTATCAGACTTTCAGATAGGGGAAATGTCAGTGAGGGTTCCGATTTCAGTTCCAGAGCGATTCGCCAGATGAGTCCTTCATATTTAGTGGTGTTCAGCCAATTTTCTGAATTTTTGAAAATTTCACTTTTTTGTAAAATTATCCACTAAATGAGGGAATAATATGTGTGAGGGTACCCCAGGAGAGTTCCAAATGTGTGTGGGTAGAATATATATCCCACGGGGGTAAAATTGAAAAAAGTTGAAAAAAAATTTTTTTTGGACTTAGTCATTTTTCTGGCGTTTATCAGACTTTCAGATAGGGGAAATGTCAGTGAGCGTTTCGATTTCAGTTCCAGAGCGATTCGCCCGATGAGTCCTTCATATTTAGTGGTTTTCAGCCAATTTTCAGAATTTTTGAAAATTTCACTTTTTTGTGAAAATATCCGCTAAATGAGGGAATAATATGTGTGAGGGTACCCCAGGAGAGTTCCAAATGTGTGTGGGTAGAATATATATCCCACGGGGGTAAAATTGAAAAAAGTTGAAAAAAATTTTTTTTTGGACTTAGTCATTTTTCCGGCGTTTATCAGACTTTCAGATAGGGGAAATGTCAGTGAGCGTTTCGATTTCAGTTCCAGAGCGATTCGCCCGATGAGTCCTTCATATTTAGTGGTTTTCAGCCAATTTTCAGAATTTTTGAAAATTTCACTTTTTTGTGAAAATATCCACTAAATGAGGGAATAATATGTGTGAGGGTACCCCAGGAGAGTTCCAAATGTGTGTGGGTAGAATATATATCCCACGGGGGTAAAATTGAAAAAAGTTGAAAAAAAATTTTTTTTGGACTTAATCATTTTTCTGGCGTTTATCAGACTTTCAGATAGGGGAAATGTCAGTGAGCGTTTCGATTTCAGTTCCAGAGCGATTCGCCCGATGAGTCCTTCATATTTAATGGTTTTCAGCCAATTTTCAGAGTTTTTGAAAATTTCACTTTTTTGTGAAAATATCCGCTAAATGAGGGAATAATATGTGTGAGGGTACCCCAGGAGAGTTCCAAATGTGTTTGGGTAGAATATATATCCCACGGGGGTAAAATTGAAAAAAGTTGAAAAAAATTTTTTTTTTGACTTAGTCATTTTTCCGACGTTTATCAGACTTTCAGATAGGGGAAATGTCAGTGAGCGTTCCGATTTCAGTTCCATAGCGATTCGCCAGATGAGTCCTTCATATTTAGTGGTGTTCAGCCAATTTTCTGAATTTTTGAAAATTTCACTTTTTTGTAAAAATATCCACTAAATGAGGGAATAATATGTGTGAGGGTACCCCAGGAGAGTTCCAAATGTGTGTGGGTAGAATATATATCCCACGGGGGTAAAATTGAAAAAAGTTGAAAAAAAATTTTTTTTTGACTTAGTCATTTTTCCGGCGTTTATCAGACTTTCAGATAGGGGAAATGTCAGTGAGGGTTCCGATTTCAGTTCCAGAGCGATTCGCCCGATGAGTCCTTCATATTTAGTGGTTTTCAGCCAATTTTCAGAATTTTTGAAAATTTCACTTTTTTGTGAAAATATCCGCTAAATGAGGGAATAATATGTGTGAGGGTACCCCAGGAGAGTTCCAAATGTGTGTGGGTAGAATATATATCCCACGGGGGTAAAATTGAAAAAAGTTGAAAAAAATTTTTTTTTGGACTTAGTCATTTTTCCGGCGTTTATCAGACTTTCAGATAGGGGAAATGTCAGTGAGGGTTCCAATTTCAGTTCCAGAGCGATTCGCCAGATGAGTCCTTCATATTTAGTGGTGTTCAGCCAATTTTCTGAATTTTTGAAAATTTCACTTTTTTGTAAAAATATCCACTAAATGAGGGAATAATATGTGTGAGGGTACCCCAGGAGAGTTCCAAATGTGTGTGGGTAGAATATATATCCCACGGGGGTAAAATTGAAAAAAGTTGAAAAAAATTTTTTTTTGGACTTAGTCATTTTTCCGGCGTTTATCAGACTTTCAGATAGGGGAAATGTCAGTGAGCATTTCGATTTCAGTTCCAGAGCGATTCGCCCAATGAGTCCTTCATATTTAGTGGTTTTCAGCCAATTTTCAGAATTTTTGAAAATTTCACTTTTTTGTGAAAATATCCACTAAATGAGGGAATAATATGTGTGAGGGTACCCCAGGAGAGTTCCAAATGTGTGTGGGTAGAATATATATCCCACGGGGGTAAAATTGAAAAAAGTTGAAAAAAATTTTTTTTTGGACTTAGTCATTTTTCTGGCGTTTATCAGACTTTCAGATAGGGGAAATGTCAGTGAGCGTTTCGATTTCAGTTCCAGAGCGATTCGCCCGATGAGTCCTTCATATTTAGTGGTTTTCAGCCAATTTTCAGAATTTTTGAAAATTTCACTTTTTTGTGAAAATATCCGCTAAATGAGGGAATAATATGTGTGAGGGTACCCCAGGAGAGTTCCAAATGTGTTTGGGTAGAATATATATCCCACGGGGGTAAAATTGAAAAAAGTTGAAAAAAAATTTTTTTTTGACTTAGTCATTTTTCCGGCGTTTATCAGACTTTCAGATAGGGGAAATGTCAGTGAGGGTTCCGATTTCAGTTCCAGAGCGATTCGCCAGATGAGTCCTTCATATTTAGTGGTGTTCAGCCAATTTTCTGAATTTTTGAAAATTTCACTTTTTTGTAAAAATATCCACTAAATGAGGGAATAATATGTGTGAGGGTACCCCAGGAGAGTTCCAAATGTGTGTGGGTAGAATATATATCCCACGGGGGTAAAATTGAAAAAAGTTGAAAAAATTTTTTTTTTGACTTAGTCATTTTTCCGGCGTTTATCAGACTTTCAGATAGGGGAAATGTCAGTGAGGGTTCCGATTTCAGTTCCAGAGCGATTCGCCAGATGAGTCCTTCATATTTAGTGGTGTTCAGCCAATTTTCTGAATTTTTGAAAATTTCACTTTTTTGTAAAATTATCCACTAAATGAGGGAATAATATGTGTGAGGGTACCCCAGGAGAGTTCCTAATGTGTGTGGGTAGAATATATATCCCACGGGGGTAAAATTGAAAAAAGTTGAAAAAAAATTTTTTTTGGACTTAGTCATTTTTCTGGCGTTTATCAGACTTTCAGATAGGGGAAATGTCAGTGAGCGTTTCGATTTCAGTTCCAGAGCGATTCGCCCGATGAGTCCTTCATATTTAGTGGTTTTCAGCCAATTTTCAGAATTTTTGAAAATTTCACTTTTTTGTGAAAATATCCGCTAAATGAGGGAATAATATGTGTGAGGGTACCCCAGGAGAGTTCCAAATGTGTTTGGGTAGAATATATATCCCACGGGGGTAAAATTGAAAAAAGTTGAAAAAAATTTTTTTTTTGACTTAGTCATTTTTCCGGCGTTTATCAGACTTTCAGATAGGGGAAATGTCAGTGAGGGTTCCGATTTCAGTTCCAGAGCGATTCGCCAGATGAGTCCTTCATATTTAGTGGTGTTCAGCCAATTTTCTGAATTTTTGAAAATTTCACTTTTTTGTAAAAATATCCACTAAATGAGGGAATAATATGTGTGAGGGTACCCGAGGAGAGTTCCAAATGTGTGTGGGTAGAATATATATCCCACGGGGGTAAAATTGAAAAAAGTTGAAAAAAATTTTTTTTTTGACTTAGTCATTTTTCCGGCGTTTATCAGACTTTCAGATAGGGGAAATGTCAGTGAGGGTTCCGATTTCAGTTCCAGAGCGATTCGCCAGATGAGTCCTTCATATTTAGTGGTGTTCAGCCAATTTTCTGAATTTTTGAAAATTTCACTTTTTTGTAAAATTATCCACTAAATGAGGGAATAATATGTGTGAGGGTACCCCAGGAGAGTTCCAAATGTGTGTGGGTAGAATATATATCCCACGGGGGTAAAATTGAAAAAAGTTGAAAAAAAATTTTTTTTGGACTTAGTCATTTTTCTGGCGTTTATCAGACTTTCAGATAGGGGAAATGTCAGTGAGCGTTTCGATTTCAGTTCCAGAGCGATTCGCCCGATGAGTCCTTCATATTTAGTGGTTTTCAGCCAATTTTCAGAATTTTTGAAAATTTCACTTTTTTGTGAAAATATCCGCTAAATGAGGGAATAATATGTGTGAGGGTACCCCAGGAGAGTTCCAAATGTGTGTGGGTAGAATATATATCCCACGGGGGTAAAATTGAAAAAAGTTGAAAAAAATTTTTTTTTGGACTTAGTCATTTTTCCGGCGTTTATCAGACTTTCAGATAGGGGAAATGTCAGTGAGCGTTTCGATTTCAGTTCCAGAGCGATTCGCCCGATGAGTCCTTCATATTTAGTGGTTTTCAGCCAATTTTCAGAATTTTTGAAAATTTCACTTTTTTGTGAAAATATCCACTAAATGAGGGAATAATATGTGTGAGGGTACCCCAGGAGAGTTCCAAATGTGTGTGGGTAGAATATATATCCCACGGGGGTAAAATTGAAAAAAGTTGAAAAAATTTTTTTTTTTGACTTAGTCATTTTTCCGGCGTTTATCAGACTTTCAGATAGGGGAAATGTCAGTGAGGGTTCCAATTTCAGTTCCAGAGCGATTCGCCAGATGAGTCCTTCATATTTAGTGGTGTTCAGCCAATTTTCTGAATTTTTGAAAATTTCACTTTTTTGTAAAAATATCCACTAAATGAGGGAATAATATGTGTGAGGGTACCCCAGGAGAGTTCCAAATGTGTGTGGGTAGAATATATATCCCACGGGGGTAAAATTGAAAAAAGTTGAAAAAAATTTTTTTTTGGACTTAGTCATTTTTCCGGCGTTTATCAGACTTTCAGATAGGGGAAATGTCAGTGAGCATTTCGATTTCAGTTCCAGAGCGATTCGCCCGATGAGTCCTTCATATTTAGTGGTTTTCAGCCAATTTTCAGAATTTTTGAAAATTTCACTTTTTTGTGAAAATATCCGCTAAATGAGGGAATAATATGTGTGAGGGTACCCCAGGAGAGTTCCAAATGTGTTTGGGTAGAATATATATCCCACGGGGGTAAAATTGAAAAAAGTTGAAAAAAATTTTTTTTTTGACTTAGTCATTTTTCCGGCGTTTATCAGACTTTCAGATAGGGGAAATGTCAGTGAGGGTTCCGATTTCAGTTCCAGAGCGATTCGCCAGATGAGTCCTTCATATTTAGTGGTGTTCAGCCAATTTTCTGAATTTTTGAAAATTTCACTTTTTTGTAAAAATATCCACTAAATGAGGGAATAATATGTGTGAGGGTACCCGAGGAGAGTTCCAAATGTGTGTGGGTAGAATATATATCCCACGGGGGTAAAATTGAAAAAAGTTGAAAAAAATTTTTTTTTTGACTTAGTCATTTTTCTGGCGTTTATCAGACTTTCAGATAGGGGAAATGTCAGTGAGCGTTTCGATTTCAGTTCCAGAGCGATTCGCCCGATGAGTCCTTCATATTTAGTGGTTTTCAGCCAATTTTCAGAATTTTTGAAAATTTCACTTTTTTGTGAAAATATCCGCTAAATGAGGGAATAATATGTGTGAGGGTACCCCAGGAGAGTTCCAAATGTGTGTGGGTAGAATATATATCCCACGGGGGTAAAATTGAAAAAAGTTGAAAAAAATTTTTTTTTGGACTTAGTCATTTTTCCGGCGTTTATCAGACTTTCAGATAGGGGAAATGTCAGTGAGCGTTTCGATTTCAGTTCCAGAGCGATTCGCCCGATGAGTCCTTCATATTTAGTGGTTTTCAGCCAATTTTCAGAATTTTTGAAAATTTCACTTTTTTGTGAAAATATCCACTAAATGAGGGAATAATATGTGTGAGGGTACCCCAGGAGAGTTCCAAATGTGTGTGGGTAGAATATATATCCCACGGGGGTAAAATTGAAAAAAGTTGAAAAAATTTTTTTTTTTGACTTAGTCATTTTTCCGGCGTTTATCAGACTTTCAGATAGGGGAAATGTCAGTGAGGGTTCCAATTTCAGTTCCAGAGCGATTCGCCAGATGAGTCCTTCATATTTAGTGGTTTTCAGCCAATTTTCAGAATTTTTGAAAATTTCACTTTTTTGTGAAAATATCCACTAAATGAGGGAATAATATGTGTGAGGGTACCCCAGGAGAGTTCCAAATGTGTGTGGGTAGAATATATATCCCACGGGGGTAAAATTGAAAAAAGTTGAAAAAAATTTTTTTTTGGACTTAGTCATTTTTCTGGCGTTTATCAGACTTTCAGATAGGGGAAATGTCAGTGAGCGTTTCGATTTCAGTTCCAGAGCGATTCGCCCGATGAGTCCTTCATATTTAGTGGTTTTCAGCCAATTTTCAGAATTTTTGAAAATTTCACTTTTTTGTGAAAATATCCGCTAAATGAGGGAATAATATGTGTGAGGGTACCCCAGGAGAGTTCCAAATGTGTTTGGGTAGAATATATATCCCACGGGGGTAAAATTGAAAAAAGTTGAAAAAAATTTTTTTTTTGACTTAGTCATTTTTCCGGCGTTTATCAGACTTTCAGATAGGGGAAATGTCAGTGAGGGTTCCGATTTCAGTTCCAGAGCGATTCGCCAGATGAGTCCTTCATATTTAGTGGTGTTCAGCCAATTTTCTGAATTTTTGAAAATTTCACTTTTTTGTAAAAATATCCACTAAATGAGGGAATAATATGTGTGAGGGTACCCCAGGAGAGTTCCAAATGTGTGTGGGTAGAATATATATCCCACGGGGGTAAAATTGAAAAAAGTTGAAAAAATTTTTTTTTTGACTTAGTCATTTTTCCGGCGTTTATCAGACTTTCAGATAGGGGAAATGTCAGTGAGGGTTCCGATTTCAGTTCCAGAGCGATTCGCCAGATGAGTCCTTCATATTTAGTGGTGTTCAGCCAATTTTCTGAATTTTTGAAAATTTCACTTTTTTGTAAAATTATCCACTAAATGAGGGAATAATATGTGTGAGGGTACCCCAGGAGAGTTCCAAATGTGTGTGGGTAGAATATATATCCCACGGGGGTAAAATTGAAAAAAGTTGAAAAAAAATTTTTTTTGGACTTAGTCATTTTTCTGGCGTTTATCAGACTTTCAGATAGGGGAAATGTCAGTGAGCGTTTCGATTTCAGTTCCAGAGCGATTCGCCCGATGAGTCCTTCATATTTAGTGGTTTTCAGCCAATTTTCAGAATTTTTGAAAATTTCACTTTTTTGTGAAAATATCCGCTAAATGAGGGAATAATATGTGTGAGGGTACCCCAGGAGAGTTCCAAATGTGTTTGGGTAGAATATATATCCCACGGGGGTAAAATTGAAAAAAGTTGAAAAAAATTTTTTTTTTGACTTAGTCATTTTTCCGGCGTTTATCAGACTTTCAGATAGGGGAAATGTCAGTGAGGGTTCCGATTTCAGTTCCAGAGCGATTCGCCAGATGAGTCCTTCATATTTAGTGGTGTTCAGCCAATTTTCTGAATTTTTGAAAATTTCACTTTTTTGTAAAAATATCCACTAAATGAGGGAATAATATGTGTGAGGGTACCCGAGGAGAGTTCCAAATGTGTGTGGGTAGAATATATATCCCACGGGGGTAAAATTGAAAAAAGTTGAAAAAAATTTTTTTTTTGACTTAGTCATTTTTCCGGCGTTTATCAGACTTTCAGATAGGGGAAATGTCAGTGAGGGTTCCGATTTCAGTTCCAGAGCGATTCGCCAGATGAGTCCTTCATATTTAGTGGTGTTCAGCCAATTTTCTGAATTTTTGAAAATTTCACTTTTTTGTAAAATTATCCACTAAATGAGGGAATAATATGTGTGAGGGTACCCCAGGAGAGTTCCAAATGTGTGTGGGTAGAATATATATCCCACGGGGGTAAAATTGAAAAAAGTTGAAAAAAAATTTTTTTTGGACTTAGTCATTTTTCTGGCGTTTATCAGACTTTCAGATAGGGGAAATGTCAGTGAGCGTTTCGATTTCAGTTCCAGAGCGATTCGCCCGATGAGTCCTTCATATTTAGTGGTTTTCAGCCAATTTTCAGAATTTTTGAAAATTTCACTTTTTTGTGAAAATATCCGCTAAATGAGGGAATAATATGTGTGAGGGTACCCCAGGAGAGTTCCAAATGTGTGTGGGTAGAATATATATCCCACGGGGGTAAAATTGAAAAAAGTTGAAAAAAATTTTTTTTTGGACTTAGTCATTTTTCCGGCGTTTATCAGACTTTCAGATAGGGGAAATGTCAGTGAGCGTTTCGATTTCAGTTCCAGAGCGATTCGCCCGATGAGTCCTTCATATTTAGTGGTTTTCAGCCAATTTTCAGAATTTTTGAAAATTTCACTTTTTTGTGAAAATATCCACTAAATGAGGGAATAATATGTGTGAGGGTACCCCAGGAGAGTTCCAAATGTGTGTGGGTAGAATATATATCCCACGGGGGTAAAATTGAAAAAAGTTGAAAAAAAATTTTTTTTGGACTTAATCATTTTTCTGGCGTTTATCAGACTTTCAGATAGGGGAAATGTCAGTGAGCGTTTCGATTTCAGTTCCAGAGCGATTCGCCCGATGAGTCCTTCATATTTAATGGTTTTCAGCCAATTTTCAGAGTTTTTGAAAATTTCACTTTTTTGTGAAAATATCCGCTAAATGAGGGAATAATATGTGTGAGGGTACCCCAGGAGAGTTCCAAATGTGTTTGGGTAGAATATATATCCCACGGGGGTAAAATTGAAAAAAGTTGAAAAAAATTTTTTTTTTGACTTAGTCATTTTTCCGACGTTTATCAGACTTTCAGATAGGGGAAATGTCAGTGAGCGTTCCGATTTCAGTTCCATAGCGATTCGCCAGATGAGTCCTTCATATTTAGTGGTGTTCAGCCAATTTTCTGAATTTTTGAAAATTTCACTTTTTTGTAAAAATATCCACTAAATGAGGGAATAATATGTGTGAGGGTACCCCAGGAGAGTTCCAAATGTGTGTGGGTAGAATATATATCCCACGGGGGTAAAAGTGAAAAAAGTTGAAAAAAAATTTTTTTTTGACTTAGTCATTTTTCCGGCGTTTATCAGACTTTCAGATAGGGGAAATGTCAGTGAGGGTTCCGATTTCAGTTCCAGAGCGATTCGCCAGATGAGTCCTTCATATTTAGTGGTGTTCAGCCAATTTTCTGAATTTTTGAAAATTTCACTTTTTTGTAAAAATATCCACTAAATGAGGGAATAATATGTGTGAGGGTACCCCAGGAGAGTTCCAAATGTGTGTGGGTAGAATATATATCCCACGGGGGTAAAATTGAAAAAAGTTTAAAAAAATTTTTTTTTGGACTTAGTCATTTTTCTGGCGTTTATCAGACTTTCAGATAGGGGAAATGTCAGTGAGCGTTTCGATTTCAGTTCCAGAGCGATTCGCCCGATGAGTCCTTCATATTTAGTGGTTTTCAGCCAATTTTCAGAATTTTTGAAAATTTCACTTTTTTGTGAAAATATCCGCTAAATGAGGGAATAATATGTGTGAGGGTACCCCAGGAGAGTTCCAAATGTGTTTGGGTAGAATATATATCCCACGGGGGTAAAATTGAAAAAAGTTGAAAAAAATTTTTTTTTTGACTTAGTCATTTTTCCGGCGTTTATCAGACTTTCAGATAGGGGAAATGTCAGTGAGGGTTCCGATTTCAGTTCCAGAGCGATTCGCCAGATGAGTCCTTCATATTTAGTGGTGTTCAGCCAATTTTCTGAATTTTTGAAAATTTCACTTTTTTGTAAAAATATCCACTAAATGAGGGAATAATATGTGTGAGGGTACCCGAGGAGAGTTCCAAATGTGTGTGGGTAGAATATATATCCCACGGGGGTAAAATTGAAAAAAGTTGAAAAAAATTTTTTTTTTGACTTAGTCATTTTTCCGGCGTTTATCAGACTTTCAGATAGGGGAAATGTCAGTGAGGGTTCCGATTTCAGTTCCAGAGCGATTCGCCAGATGAGTCCTTCATATTTAGTGGTGTTCAGCCAATTTTCTGAATTTTTGAAAATTTCACTTTTTTGTAAAATTATCCACTAAATGAGGGAATAATATGTGTGAGGGTACCCCAGGAGAGTTCCAAATGTGTGTGGGTAGAATATATATCCCACGGGGGTAAAATTGAAAAAAGTTGAAAAAAAATTTTTTTTGGACTTAGTCATTTTTCTGGCGTTTATCAGACTTTCAGATAGGGGAAATGTCAGTGAGCGTTTCGATTTCAGTTCCAGAGCGATTCGCCCGATGAGTCCTTCATATTTAGTGGTTTTCAGCCAATTTTCAGAATTTTTGAAAATTTCACTTTTTTGTGAAAATATCCGCTAAATGAGGGAATAATATGTGTGAGGGTACCCCAGGAGAGTTCCAAATGTGTGTGGGTAGAATATATATCCCACGGGGGTAAAATTGAAAAAAGTTGAAAAAAAATTTTTTTTTGGACTTAGTCATTTTTCCGGCGTTTATCAGACTTTCAGATAGGGGAAATGTCAGTGAGCGTTTCGATTTCAGTTCCAGAGCGATTCGCCCGATGAGTCCTTCATATTTAGTGGTTTTCAGCCAATTTTCAGAATTTTTGAAAATTTCACTTTTTTGTGAAAATATCCACTAAATGAGGGAATAATATGTGTGAGGGTACCCCAGGAGAGTTCCAAATGTGTGTGGGTAGAATATATATCCCACGGGGGTAAAATTGAAAAAAGTTGAAAAAAAATTTTTTTTGGACTTAATCATTTTTCTGGCGTTTATCAGACTTTCAGATAGGGGAAATGTCAGTGAGCGTTTCGATTTCAGTTCCAGAGCGATTCGCCCGATGAGTCCTTCATATTTAATGGTTTTCAGCCAATTTTCAGAGTTTTTGAAAATTTCACTTTTTTGTGAAAATATCCGCTAAATGAGGGAATAATATGTGTGAGGGTACCCCAGGAGAGTTCCAAATGTGTTTGGGTAGAATATATATCCCACGGGGGTAAAATTGAAAAAAGTTGAAAAAATTTTTTTTTTTGACTTAGTCATTTTTCCGACGTTTATCAGACTTTCAGATAGGGGAAATGTCAGTGAGCGTTCCGATTTCAGTTCCATAGCGATTCGCCAGATGAGTCCTTCATATTTAGTGGTGTTCAGCCAATTTTCTGAATTTTTGAAAATTTCACTTTTTTGTAAAAATATCCACTAAATGAGGGAATAATATGTGTGAGGGTACCCCAGGAGAGTTCCAAATGTGTGTGGGTAGAATATATATCCCACGGGGGTAAAAGTGAAAAAAGTTGAAAAAAAATTTTTTTTTGACTTAGTCATTTTTCCGGCGTTTATCAGACTTTCAGATAGGGGAAATGTCAGTGAGGGTTCCGATTTCAGTTCCAGAGCGATTCGCCAGATGAGTCCTTCATATTTAGTGGTGTTCAGCCAATTTTCTGAATTTTTGAAAATTTCACTTTTTTGTAAAAATATCCACTAAATGAGGGAATAATATGTGTGAGGGTACCCCAGGAGAGTTCCAAATGTGTGTGGGTAGAATATATATCCCACGGGGGTAAAATTGAAAAAAGTTTAAAAAAATTTTTTTTTGGACTTAGTCATTTTTCTGGCGTTTATCAGACTTTCAGATAGGGGAAATGTCAGTGAGCGTTTCGATTTCAGTTCCAGAGCGATTCGCCCGATGAGTCCTTCATATTTAGTGGTTTTCAGCCAATTTTCAGAATTTTTGAAAATTTCACTTTTTTGTGAAAATATCCGCTAAATGAGGGAATAATATGTGTGAGGGTACCCCAGGAGAGTTCCAAATGTGTGTGGGTAGAATATATATCCCACGGGGGTAAAATTGAAAAAAGTTGAAAAAAATTTTTTTTTGGACTTAGTCATTTTTCCGGCGTTTATCAGACTTTCAGATAGGGGAAATGTCAGTGAGCGTTTCGATTTCAGTTTCAGAGCGATTCGCCCGATGAGTCCTTCATATTTAGTGGTTTTCAGCCAATTTTCAGAATTTTTGAAAATTTCACTTTTTTGTGAAAATATCCACTAAATGAGGGAATAATATGTGTGAGGGTACCCCAGGAGAGTTCCAAATGTGTGTGGGTAGAATATATATCCCACGGGGGTAAAATTGAAAAAAGTTGAAAAAAATTTTTTTTTGGACTTAGTCATTTTTCTGGCGTTTATCAGACTTTCAGATAGGGGAAATGTCAGTGAGCGTTTCGATTTCAGTTCCAGAGCGATTCGCCCGATGAGTCCTTCATATTTAGTGGTTTTCAGCCAATTTTCAGAATTTTTGAAAATTTCACTTTTTTGTGAAAATATCCGCTAAATGAGGGAATAATATGTGTGAGGGTACCCCAGGAGAGTTCCAAATGTGTTTGGGTAGAATATATATCCCACGGGGGTAAAATTGAAAAAAGTTGAAAAAAAATTTTTTTTTGACTTAGTCATTTTTCCGGCGTTTATCAGACTTTCAGATAGGGGAAATGTCAGTGAGGGTTCCGATTTCAGTTCCAGAGCGATTCGCCAGATGAGTCCTTCATATTTAGTGGTGTTCAGCCAATTTTCTGAATTTTTGAAAATTTCACTTTTTTGTAAAAATATCCACTAAATGAGGGAATAATATGTGTGAGGGTACCCCAGGAGAGTTCCAAATGTGTGTGGGTAGAATATATATCCCACGGGGGTAAAATTGAAAAAAGTTGAAAAAATTTTTTTTTTGACTTAGTCATTTTTCCGGCGTTTATCAGACTTTCAGATAGGGGAAATGTCAGTGAGGGTTCCGATTTCAGTTCCAGAGCGATTCGCCAGATGAGTCCTTCATATTTAGTGGTGTTCAGCCAATTTTCTGAATTTTTGAAAATTTCACTTTTTTGTAAAATTATCCACTAAATGAGGGAATAATATGTGTGAGGGTACCCCAGGAGAGTTCCAAATGTGTGTGGGTAGAATATATATCCCACGGGGGTAAAATTGAAAAAAGTTGAAAAAAAATTTTTTTTGGACTTAGTCATTTTTCTGGCGTTTATCAGACTTTCAGATAGGGGAAATGTCAGTGAGCGTTTCGATTTCAGTTCCAGAGCGATTCGCCCGATGAGTCCTTCATATTTAGTGGTTTTCAGCCAATTTTCAGAATTTTTGAAAATTTCACTTTTTTGTGAAAATATCCGCTAAATGAGGGAATAATATGTGTGAGGGTACCCCAGGAGAGTTCCAAATGTGTTTGGGTAGAATATATATCCCACGGGGGTAAAATTGAAAAAAGTTGAAAAAAATTTTTTTTTTGACTTAGTCATTTTTCCGGCGTTTATCAGACTTTCAGATAGGGGAAATGTCAGTGAGGGTTCCGATTTCAGTTCCAGAGCGATTCGCCAGATGAGTCCTTCATATTTAGTGGTGTTCAGCCAATTTTCTGAATTTTTGAAAATTTCACTTTTTTGTAAAAATATCCACTAAATGAGGGAATAATATGTGTGAGGGTACCCGAGGAGAGTTCCAAATGTGTGTGGGTAGAATATATATCCCACGGGGGTAAAATTGAAAAAAGTTGAAAAAAATTTTTTTTTTGACTTAGTCATTTTTCCGGCGTTTATCAGACTTTCAGATAGGGGAAATGTCAGTGAGGGTTCCGATTTCAGTTCCAGAGCGATTCGCCAGATGAGTCCTTCATATTTAGTGGTGTTCAGCCAATTTTCTGAATTTTTGAAAATTTCACTTTTTTGTAAAATTATCCACTAAATGAGGGAATAATATGTGTGAGGGTACCCCAGGAGAGTTCCAAATGTGTGTGGGTAGAATATATATCCCACGGGGGTAAAATTGAAAAAAGTTGAAAAAAAATTTTTTTTGGACTTAGTCATTTTTCTGGCGTTTATCAGACTTTCAGATAGGGGAAATGTCAGTGAGCGTTTCGATTTCAGTTCCAGAGCGATTCGCCCGATGAGTCCTTCATATTTAGTGGTTTTCAGCCAATTTTCAGAATTTTTGAAAATTTCACTTTTTTGTGAAAATATCCGCTAAATGAGGGAATAATATGTGTGAGGGTACCCCAGGAGAGTTCCAAATGTGTGTGGGTAGAATATATATCCCACGGGGGTAAAATTGAAAAAAGTTGAAAAAAATTTTTTTTTGGACTTAGTCATTTTTCCGGCGTTTATCAGACTTTCAGATAGGGGAAATGTCAGTGAGCGTTTCGATTTCAGTTCCAGAGCGATTCGCCCGATGAGTCCTTCATATTTAGTGGTTTTCAGCCAATTTTCAGAATTTTTGAAAATTTCACTTTTTTGTGAAAATATCCACTAAATGAGGGAATAATATGTGTGAGGGTACCCCAGGAGAGTTCCAAATGTGTGTGGGTAGAATATATATCCCACGGGGGTAAAATTGAAAAAAGTTGAAAAAAAATTTTTTTTGGACTTAATCATTTTTCTGGCGTTTATCAGACTTTCAGATAGGGGAAATGTCAGTGAGCGTTTCGATTTCAGTTCCAGAGCGATTCGCCCGATGAGTCCTTCATATTTAATGGTTTTCAGCCAATTTTCAGAGTTTTTGAAAATTTCACTTTTTTGTGAAAATATCCGCTAAATGAGGGAATAATATGTGTGAGGGTACCCCAGGAGAGTTCCAAATGTGTTTGGGTAGAATATATATCCCACGGGGGTAAAATTGAAAAAAGTTGAAAAAAATTTTTTTTTTGACTTAGTCATTTTTCCGACGTTTATCAGACTTTCAGATAGGGGAAATGTCAGTGAGCGTTCCGATTTCAGTTCCATAGCGATTCGCCAGATGAGTCCTTCATATTTAGTGGTGTTCAGCCAATTTTCTGAATTTTTGAAAATTTCACTTTTTTGTAAAAATATCCACTAAATGAGGGAATAATATGTGTGAGGGTACCCCAGGAGAGTTCCAAATGTGTGTGGGTAGAATATATATCCCACGGGGGTAAAAGTGAAAAAAGTTGAAAAAAAATTTTTTTTTGACTTAGTCATTTTTCCGGCGTTTATCAGACTTTCAGATAGGGGAAATGTCAGTGAGGGTTCCGATTTCAGTTCCAGAGCGATTCGCCAGATGAGTCCTTCATATTTAGTGGTGTTCAGCCAATTTTCTGAATTTTTGAAAATTTCACTTTTTTGTAAAAATATCCACTAAATGAGGGAATAATATGTGTGAGGGTACCCCAGGAGAGTTCCAAATGTGTGTGGGTAGAATATATATCCCACGGGGGTAAAATTGAAAAAAGTTTAAAAAAATTTTTTTTTGGACTTAGTCATTTTTCTGGCGTTTATCAGACTTTCAGATAGGGGAAATGTCAGTGAGCGTTTCGATTTCAGTTCCAGAGCGATTCGCCCGATGAGTCCTTCATATTTAGTGGTTTTCAGCCAATTTTCAGAATTTTTGAAAATTTCACTTTTTTGTGAAAATATCCGCTAAATGAGGGAATAATATGTGTGAGGGTACCCCAGGAGAGTTCCAAATGTGTGTGGGTAGAATATATATCCCACGGGGGTAAAATTGAAAAAAGTTGAAAAAAATTTTTTTTTGGACTTAGTCATTTTTCCGGCGTTTATCAGACTTTCAGATAGGGGAAATGTCAGTGAGCGTTTCGATTTCAGTTTCAGAGCGATTCGCCCGATGAGTCCTTCATATTTAGTGGTTTTCAGCCAATTTTCAGAATTTTTGAAAATTTCACTTTTTTGTGAAAATATCCACTAAATGAGGGAATAATATGTGTGAGGGTACCCCAGGAGAGTTCCAAATGTGTGTGGGTAGAATATATATCCCACGGGGGTAAAATTGAAAAAAGTTGAAAAAAATTTTTTTTTGGACTTAGTCATTTTTCTGGCGTTTATCAGACTTTCAGATAGGGGAAATGTCAGTGAGCGTTTCGATTTCAGTTCCAGAGCGATTCGCCCGATGAGTCCTTCATATTTAGTGGTTTTCAGCCAATTTTCAGAATTTTTGAAAATTTCACTTTTTTGTGAAAATATCCGCTAAATGAGGGAATAATATGTGTGAGGGTACCCCAGGAGAGTTCCAAATGTGTTTGGGTAGAATATATATCCCACGGGGGTAAAATTGAAAAAAGTTGAAAAAAATTTTTTTTTTGACTTAGTCATTTTTCCGGCGTTTATCAGACTTTCAGATAGGGGAAATGTCAGTGAGGGTTCCGATTTCAGTTCCAGAGCGATTCGCCAGATGAGTCCTTCATATTTAGTGGTGTTCAGCCAATTTTCTGAATTTTTGAAAATTTCACTTTTTTGTAAAAATATCCACTAAATGAGGGAATAATATGTGTGAGGGTACCCCAGGAGAGTTCCAAATGTGTGTGGGTAGAATATATATCCCACGGGGGTAAAATTGAAAAAAGTTGAAAAAATTTTTTTTTTGACTTAGTCATTTTTCCGGCGTTTATCAGACTTTCAGATAGGGGAAATGTCAGTGAGGGTTCCGATTTCAGTTCCAGAGCGATTCGCCAGATGAGTCCTTCATATTTAGTGGTGTTCAGCCAATTTTCTGAATTTTTGAAAATTTCACTTTTTTGTAAAATTATCCACTAAATGAGGGAATAATATGTGTGAGGGTACCCCAGGAGAGTTCCAAATGTGTGTGGGTAGAATATATATCCCACGGGGGTAAAATTGAAAAAAGTTGAAAAAAAATTTTTTTTGGACTTAGTCATTTTTCTGGCGTTTATCAGACTTTCAGATAGGGGAAATGTCAGTGAGCGTTTCGATTTCAGTTCCAGAGCGATTCGCCCGATGAGTCCTTCATATTTAGTGGTTTTCAGCCAATTTTCAGAATTTTTGAAAATTTCACTTTTTTGTGAAAATATCCGCTAAATGAGGGAATAATATGTGTGAGGGTACCCCAGGAGAGTTCCAAATGTGTGTGGGTAGAATATATATCCCACGGGGGTAAAATTGAAAAAAGTTGAAAAAAATTTTTTTTTTGACTTAGTCATTTTTCCGGCGTTTATCAGACTTTCAGATAGGGGAAATGTCAGTGAGGGTTCCAATTTCAGTTCCAGAGCGATTCGCCAGATGAGTCCTTCATATTTAGTGGTGTTCAGCCAATTTTCTGAATTTTTGAAAATTTCACTTTTTTGTAAAAATATCCACTAAATGAGGGAATAATATGTGTGAGGGTACCCCAGGAGAGTTCCAAATGTGTGTGGGTAGAATATATATCCCACGGGGGTAAAATTGAAAAAAGTTTAAAAAAAATTTTTTTTGGACTTAGTCATTTTTCTGGCGTTTATCAGACTTTCAGATAGGGGAAATGTGAGTGAGCGTTTCGATTTCAGTTCCAGAGCGATTCGCCCGATGAGTCCTTCATATTTAGTGGTTTTCAGCCAATTTTCAGAATTTTTGAAAATTTCACTTTTTTGTGAAAATATCCGCTAAATGAGGGAATAATATGTGTGAGGGTACCCCAGGAGAGTTCCAAATGTGTGTGGGTAGAATATATATCCCACGGGGGTAAAATTGAAAAAAGTTGAAAAAAATTTTTTTTTGGACTTAGTCATTTTTCTGGCGTTTATCAGACTTTCAGATAGGGGAAATGTCAGTGAGCATTTCGATTTCAGTTCCAGAGCGATTCGACCGATGAGTCCTTCATATTTAGTGGTTTTCAGCCAATTTTCAGAATTTTTGAAAATTTCACTTTTTTGTGAAAATATCCGCTAAATGAGGGAATAATATGTGTGAGGGTACCCCAGGAGAGTTCCAAATGTGTTTGGGTAGAATATATATCCCACGGGGGTAAAATTGAAAAAAGTTGAAAAAAATTTTTTTTTTGACTTAGTCATTTTTCCGGCGTTTATCAGACTTTCAGATAGGGGAAATGTCAGTGAGGGTTCCGATTTCAGTTCCAGAGCGATTCGCCAGATGAGTCCTTCATATTTAGTGGTGTTCAGCCAATTTTCTGAATTTTTGAAAATTTCACTTTTTTGTAAAAATATCCACTAAATGAGGGAATAATATGTGTGAGGGTACCCCAGGAGAGTTCCAAATGTGTGTGGGTAGAATATATATCCCACGGGGGTAAAATTGAAAAAAGTTGAAAAAATTTTTTTTTTGACTTAGTCATTTTTCCGGCGTTTATCAGACTTTCAGATAGGGGAAATGTCAGTGAGGGTTCCGATTTCAGTTCCAGAGCGATTCGCCAGATGAGTCCTTCATATTTAGTGGTGTTCAGCCAATTTTCTGAATTTTTGAAAATTTCACTTTTTTGTAAAATTATCCACTAAATGAGGGAATAATATGTGTGAGGGTACCCCAGGAGAGTTCCAAATGTGTGTGGGTAGAATATATATCCCACGGGGGTAAAATTGAAAAAAGTTGAAAAAAAATTTTTTTTGGACTTAGTCATTTTTCTGGCGTTTATCAGACTTTCAGATAGGGGAAATGTCAGTGAGCGTTTCGATTTCAGTTCCAGAGCGATTCGCCCGATGAGTCCTTCATATTTAGTGGTTTTCAGCCAATTTTCAGAATTTTTGAAAATTTCACTTTTTTGTGAAAATATCCGCTAAATGAGGGAATAATATGTGTGAGGGTACCCCAGGAGAGTTCCAAATGTGTGTGGGTAGAATATATATCCCACGGGGGTAAAATTGAAAAAAGTTGAAAAAAATTTTTTTTTGGACTTAGTCATTTTTCCGGCGTTTATCAGACTTTCAGATAGGGGAAATGTCAGTGAGCGTTTCGATTTCAGTTCCAGAGCGATTCGCCCGATGAGTCCTTCATATTTAGTGGTTTTCAGCCAATTTTCAGAATTTTTGAAAATTTCACTTTTTTGTGAAAATATCCACTAAATGAGGGAATAATATGTGTGAGGGTACCCCAGGAGAGTTCCAAATGTGTGTGGGTAGAATATATATCCCACGGGGGTAAAATTGAAAAAAGTTGAAAAAAAATTTTTTTTGGACTTAATCATTTTTCTGGCGTTTATCAGACTTTCAGATAGGGGAAATGTCAGTGAGCGTTTCGATTTCAGTTCCAGAGCGATTCGCCCGATGAGTCCTTCATATTTAATGGTTTTCAGCCAATTTTCAGAGTTTTTGAAAATTTCACTTTTTTGTGAAAATATCCGCTAAATGAGGGAATAATATGTGTGAGGGTACCCCAGGAGAGTTCCAAATGTGTTTGGGTAGAATATATATCCCACGGGGGTAAAATTGAAAAAAGTTGAAAAAAATTTTTTTTTGGACTTAGTCATTTTTCCGGCGTTTATCAGACTTTCAGATAGGGGAAATGTCAGTGAGCGTTTCGATTTCAGTTTCAGAGCGATTCGCCCGATGAGTCCTTCATATTTAGTGGTTTTCAGCCAATTTTCAGAATTTTTGAAAATTTCACTTTTTTGTGAAAATATCCACTAAATGAGGGAATAATATGTGTGAGGGTACCCCAGGAGAGTTCCAAATGTGTGTGGGTAGAATATATATCCCACGGGGGTAAAATTGAAAAAAGTTGAAAAAAAATTTTTTTTGGACTTAGTCATTTTTCCGGCGTTTATCAGACTTTCAGATAGGGGAAATGTCAGTGAGGGTTCCGATTTCAGTTCCAGAGCGATTCGCCAGATGAGTCCTTCATATTTAGTGGTGTTCAGCCAATTTTCTGAATTTTTGAAAATTTCACTTTTTTGTAAAAATATCCACTAAATGAGGGAATAATATGTGTGAGGGTACCCCAGGAGAGTTCCAAATGTGTGTGGGTAGAATATATATCCCACGGGGGTAAAATTGAAAAAAGTTGAAAAAAAATTTTTTTTGGACTTAGTCATTTTTCTGGCGTTTATCAGACTTTCAGATAGGGGAAATGTCAGTGAGCGTTTCGATTTCAGTTCCAGAGCGATTCGCCCGATGAGTCCTTCATATTTAGTGGTTTTCAGCCAATTTTCAGAATTTTTGAAAATTTCACTTTTTTGTGAAAATATCCGCTAAATGAGGGAATAATATGTGTGAGGGTACCCCAGGAGAGTTCCAAATGTGTTTGGGTAGAATATATATCCCACGGGGGTAAAATTGAAAAAAGTTGAAAAAATTTTTTTTTTTGACTTAGTCATTTTTCCGGCGTTTATCAGACTTTCAGATATGGGAAATGTCAGTGAGGGTTCCGATTTCAGTTCCATAGCGATTCGCCAGATGAGTCCTTCAAATTTAGTGGTGTTCAGCCAATTTTCTGAATTTTTGAAAATTTCACTTTTTTGTAAAAATATCCACTAAATGAGGGAATAATATGTGTGAGGGTACCCCAGGAGAGTTCCAAATGTGTGTGGGTAGAATATATATCCCACGGGGGTAAAATTGAAAAAAGTTGAAAAAAAATTTTTTTTGGACTTAGTCATTTTTCTGGCGTTTATCAGACTTTCAGATAGGGGAAATGTCAGTGAGCGTTTCGATTTCAGTTCCAGAGCGATTCGCCCGATGAGTCCTTCATATTTAGTGGTTTTCAGCCAATTTTCTGAATTTTTGAAAATTTCACTTTTTTGTGAAAATATCCGCTAAATGAGGGAATAATATGTGTGAGGGTACCCCAGGAGAGTTCCAAATGTGTGTGGGTAGAATATATATCCCACGGGGGTAAAATTGAAAAAAGTTGAAAAAAATTTTTTTTTGGACTTAGTCATTTTTCCAGCGTTTATCAGACTTTCAGATAGGGGAAATGTCAGTGAGCGTTTCGATTTCAGTTCCAGAGCGATTCGCCCGATGAGTCCTTCATATTTAGTGGTTTTCAGCCAATTTTCAAAATTTTTGAAAATTTCACTTTTTTGTGAAAATATCCGCTAAATGAGGGAATAATATGTGTGAGGATACCCCAGGAGAGTTCCAAATGTGTGTGGGTAGAATATATATCCCACGGGGGTAAAATTGAAAAAAGTTGAAAAAAATTTTTTTTTTGACTTAGTCATTTTTCCGGCGTTTATCAGACTTTCAGATAGGGGAAATGTCAGTGAGGGTTCCGATTTCAGTTCCAGAGCGATTCGCCAGATGAGTCCTTCATATTTAGTGGTGTTCAGCCAATTTTCTGAATTTTTGAAAATTTCACTTTTTTGTAAAAATATCCACTAAATGAGGGAATAATATGTGTGAGGGTACCCCAGGAGAGTTCCAAATGTGTGTGGGTAGAATATATATCCCACGGGGGTAAAATTGAAAAAAGTTGAAAAAAAATTTTTTTTGGACTTAATCATTTTTCTGGCGTTTATCAGACTTTCAGATAGGGGAAATGTCAGTGAGGGTTCCGATTTCAGTTCCAGAGCGATTCGCCAGATGAGTCCTTCATATTTAGTGGTGTTCAGCCAATTTTCTGAATTTTTGAAAATTTCACTTTTTTGTAAAAATATCCACTAAATGAGGGAATAATATGTGTGAGGGTACCCCAGGAGAGTTCCAAATGTGTGTGGGTAGAATATATATCCCACGGGGGTAAAATTGAAAAAAGTTGAAAAAAATTTTTTTTTGGACTTAGTCATTTTTCTGGCGTTTATCAGACTTTCAGATAGGGGAAATGTCAGTGAGCGTTTCGATTTCAGTTCCAGAGCGATTCGCCCGATGAGTCCTTCATATTTAGTGGTTTTCAGCCAATTTTCAGAATTTTTGAAAATTTCACTTTTTTGTAAAAATATCCGCTAAATGAGGGAATAATATGTGTGAGGGTACCCCAGGAGAGTTCCAAATGTGTGTGGGTAGAATATATATCCCACGGGGGTAAAATTGAAAAAAGTTGAAAAAAAATTTTTTTTGGACTTAGTCATTTTTCTGGCGTTTATCAGACTTTCAGATAGGGGAAATGTCAGTGAGCGTTTCGATTTCAGTTCCAGAGCGATTCGCCCGATGAGTCCTTCATATTTAGTGGTTTTCAGCCAATTTTCTGAATTTTTGAAAATTTCACTTTTTTGTGAAAATATCCGCTAAATGAGGGAATAATATGTGTGAGGGTGCCCCAGGAGAGTTCCAAATGTGTGTGGGTAGAATATATATCCCACGGGGGTAAAATTGAAAAAAGTTGAAAAAAATTTTTTTTTGGACTTAGTCATTTTTCCGGCGTTTATCAGACTTTCAGATAGGGGAAATGTCAGTGAGCGTTTCGATTTCAGTTCCAGAGCGATTCGCCCGATGAGTCCTTCATATTTAGTGGTTTTCAGCCAATTTTCAAAATTTTTGAAAATTTCACTTTTTTGTGAAAATATCCGCTAAATGAGGGAATAATATGTGTGAGGATACCCCAGGAGAGTTCCAAATGTGTGTGGGTAGAATATATATCCCACGGGGGTAAAATTGAAAAAAGTTGAAAAAAAATTTTTTTTGGACTTAGTCATTTTTCTGGCGTTTATCAGACTTTCAGATAGGGGAAATGTCAGTGAGCGTTTCGATTTCAGTTCCAGAGCGATTCGCCCGATGAGTCCTTCATATTTAGTGGTTTTCAGCCAATTTTCAGAATTTTTGAAAATTTCACTTTTTTGTGAAAATATCCACTAAATGAGGGAATAATATGTGTGAGGGTACCCCAGGAGAGTTCCAAATGTGTGTGGGTAGAATATATATCCCACGGGGGTAAAATTGAAAAAAGTTGAAAAAAAATTTTTTTTGGACTTAATCATTTTTCTGGCGTTTATCATACTTTCAGATAGGGGAAATGTCAGTGAGCGTTTCGATTTCAGTTCCAGAGCGATTCGCTCGATGAGTCCTTCATATTTAGTGGTTTTCAGCCAATTTTCAGAATTTTTGAAAATTTCACTTTTTTGTGAAAATATCCGCTAAATGAGGGAATAATATGTGTGAGGGTACCCCAGGAGAGTTCCAAATGTGTGTGGGTAGAATATATATCCCACGGGGGTAAAATTGAAAAAAGTTGAAAAAAATTTTTTTTTTGACTTAGTCATTTTTCCGGCATTTATCAGACTTTCAGATAGCGGAAATGTCAGTGAGGGTTCCGATTTCAGTTCCAGAGCGATTCGCCAGATGAGTCCTTCATATTTAGTGGTGTTCAGCCAATTTTCTGAATTTTTGGAAATTTCACTTTTTTGTAAAAATATCCACTAAATGAGGGAATAATATGTGTGAGGGTACCCCAGGAGAGTTACAAATGTGTGTGGGTAGAATATATATCCCACGGGGGTAAAATTGAAAAAAGTTGAAAAAAAATTTTTTTTGGACTTAGTCATTTTTCTGGCGTTTATCAGACTTTCAGATTGGGGAAATGTCAGTGAGCGTTTCGATTTCAGTTCCAGAGCGATTCGCCTGATGAGTCCTTCATATTTAGTGGTTTTCAGCCAATTTTCAGAATTTTTGAAAATTTCACTTTTTTGTGAAAATATCCACTAAATGAGGGAATAATATGTGTGAGGGTACCCCAGGAGAGTTCCAAATGTGTGTGGGTAGAATATATATCCCACGGGGGTAAAATTGAAAAAAGTTGAAAAAAAATTTTTTTTGGACTTAATCATTTTTCTGGCGTTTATCAGACTTTCAGATAGGGGAAATGTCAGTGAGCGTTTCGATTTCAGTTCCAGAGCGATTCGCCCGATGAGTCCTTCATATTTAGTGGTTTTCAGCCAATTTTCAGAATTTTTGAAAATTTCACTTTTTTGTGAAAATATCCGCTAAATGAGGGAATAATATGTGTGAGGGTACCCCAGGAGAGTTCCAAATGTGTTTGGGTAGAATATATATCCCACGGGGGTAAAATTGAAAAAAGTTGAAAAAAATTTTTTTTTTGACTTAGTCATTTTTCCGGCGTTTATCAGACTTTCAGATAGGGGAAATGTCAGTGAGGGTTCCGATTTCAGTTCCAGAGCGATTCGCCAGATGAGTCCTTCATATTTAGTTGTGTTCAGCCAATTTTCTGAATTTTTGGAAATTTCACTTTTTTGTAAAAATATCCACTAAATGAGGGAATAATATGTGTGAGGGTACCCCAGGAGAGTTCCAAATGTGTGTGGGTAGAATATATATCCCACGGGGGTAAAATTGAAAAAAGTTGAAAAAAAATTTTTTTTGGACTTAGTCATTTTTCTGGCGTTTATCAGACTTTCAGATTGGGGAAATGTCAGTGAGCGTTTCGATTTCAGTTCCAGAGCGATTCGCCCGATGAGTCCTTCATATTTAGTGGTTTTCAGCCAATTTTCAGAATTTTTGAAAATTTCACTTTTTTGTGAAAATATCCACTAAATGAGGGAATAATATGTGTGAGGGTACCCCAGGAGAGTTCCAAATGTGTGTGGGTAGAATATATATCCCACGGGGGTAAAATTGAAAAAAGTTGAAAAAAAATTTTTTTTGGACTTAATCATTTTTCTGGCGTTTATCAGACTTTCAGATAGGGGAAATGTCAGTGAGCGTTTCGATTTCAGTTCCAGAGCGATTCGCCCGATGAGTCCTTCATATTTAGTGGTGTTCAGCCAATTTTCTGAATTTTTGAAAATTTCACTTTTTTGTAAAAATATCCACTAAATGAGGGAATAATATGTGTGAGGGTACCCCAGGAGAGTTCCAAATGTGTGTGGGTAGAATACATATCCCACGGGGGTAAAATTGAAAAAAGTTGAAAAAAATTTTTTTTTGGACTTAGTCATTTTTCCGGCGTTTATCAGACTTTCAGATAGGGGAAATGTCAGTGAGCGTTTCGATTTCAGTTCCAGAGCGATTCGCCCGATGAGTCCTTCATATTTAGTGGTTTTCAGCCAATTTTCAGAATTTTTGAAAATTTCACTTTTTTGTGAAAATATCCACTAAATGAGGGAATAATATGTGTGAGGGTACCCCAGGAGAGTTCCAAATGTGTGTGGGTAGAATATATATCCCACGGGGGTAAAATTGAAAAAAGTTGAAAAAAAATTTTTTTTGGACTTAGTCATTTTTCTGGCGTTTATCAGACTTTCAGATAGGGGAAATGTCAGTGAGCGTTTCGATTTCAGTTCCAGAGCGATTCGCCCGATGAGTCCTTCATATTTAGTGGTTTTCAGCCAATTTTCAGAATTTTTGAAAATTTCACTTTTTTGTGAAAATATCCGCTAAATGAGGGAATAATATGTGTGAGGGTACCCCAGGAGAGTTCCAAATGTGTGTGGGTAGAATATATATCCCACGGGGGTAAAATTGAAAAAAGTTGAAAAAAAATTTTTTTTGGACTTAGTCATTTTTCTGGCGTTTATCAGACTTTCAGATAGGGGAAATGTCAGTGAGCGTTTCGATTTCAGTTCCAGAGCGATTCGCCCAATGAGTCCTTCATGTTTAGTGGTTTTCAGCCAATTTTCAAAATTTTTGAAAATTTCACTTTTTTGTGAAAATATCCGCCAAATGAGGGAATAATATGTGTGAGGATACCCCAGGAGAGTTCCAAATGTGTGTGGGTAGAATATATATCCCACGGGGGTAAAATTGAAAAAAGTTGAAAAAAATTTTTTTTTTGACTTAGTCATTTTTCCGGCGTTTATCAGACTTTCAGATAGGGGAAATGTCAGTGAGGGTTCCGATTTCAGTTCCAGAGCGATTCGTCCGATGTGTCCTTCATATTTAGTGGTTTTCAGCCAATTTTCAGAATTTTTGAAAATTTCACTTTTTTGTGAAAATATCCGCTAAATGAGGGAATAATATGTGTGAGGGTACCCCAGGAGAGTTCCAAATGTGTGTGGGTAGAATATATATCCCACGGGGGTAAAATTGAAAAAAGTTGAAAAAAAATTTTTTTTGGACTTAGTCATTTTTCTGGCGTTTATCAGACTTTCAGATTGGGGAAATGTCAGTGAGCGTTTCGATTTCAGTTCCAGAGCGATTCGCCCGATGAGTCCTTCATATTTAGTGGTTTTCAGCCAATTTTCAGAATTTTTGAAAATTTCACTTTTTTGTGAAAATATCCACTAAATGAGGGAATAATATGTGTGAGGGTACCCCAGGAGAGTTCCAAATGTGTGTGGGTAGAATATATATCCCACGGGGGTAAAATTGAAAAAAGTTGAAAAAAAATTTTTTTTGGACTTAATCATTTTTCTGGCGTTTATCAGACTTTCAGATAGGGGAAATGTCAGTGAGCGTTTCGATTTCAGTTCCAGAGCGATTCGCCCGATGAGTCCTTCATATTTAGTGGTGTTCAGCCAATTTTCTGAATTTTTGAAAATTTCACTTTTTTGTAAAAATATCCACTAAATGAGGGAATAATATGTGTGAGGGTACCCCAGGAGAGTTCCAAATGTGTGTGGGTAGAATACATATCCCACGGGGGTAAAATTGAAAAAAGTTGAAAAAAATTTTTTTTTGGACTTAGTCATTTTTCCGGCGTTTATCAGACTTTCAGATAGGGGAAATGTCAGTGAGCGTTTCGATTTCAGTTCCAGAGCGATTCGCCCGATGAGTCCTTCATATTTAGTGGTTTTCAGCCAATTTTCAGAATTTTTGAAAATTTCACTTTTTTGTGAAAATATCCACTAAATGAGGGAATAATATGTGTGAGGGTACCCCAGGAGAGTTCCAAATGTGTGTGGGTAGAATATATATCCCACGGGGGTAAAATTGAAAAAAGTTGAAAAAAAATTTTTTTTGGACTTAGTCATTTTTCTGGCGTTTATCAGACTTTCAGATAGGGGAAATGTCAGTGAGCGTTTCGATTTCAGTTCCAGAGCGATTCGCCCGATGAGTCCTTCATATTTAGTGGTTTTCAGCCAATTTTCAGAATTTTTGAAAATTTCACTTTTTTGTGAAAATATCCGCTAAATGAGGGAATAATATGTGTGAGGGTACCCCAGGAGAGTTCCAAATGTGTGTGGGTAGAATATATATCCCACGGGGGTAAAATTGAAAAAAGTTGAAAAAAAATTTTTTTTGGACTTAGTCATTTTTCTGGCGTTTATCAGACTTTCAGATAGGGGAAATGTCAGTGAGCGTTTCGATTTCAGTTCCAGAGCGATTCGCCCAATGAGTCCTTCATATTTAGTGGTTTTCAGCCAATTTTCAAAATTTTTGAAAATTTCACTTTTTTGTGAAAATATCCGCCAAATGAGGGAATAATATGTGTGAGGATACCCCAGGAGAGTTCCAAATGTGTGTGGGTAGAATATATATCCCACGGGGGTAAAATTGAAAAAAGTTGAAAAAAAATTTTTTTTTGACTTAGTCATTTTTCCGGCGTTTATCAGACTTTCAGATAGGGGAAATGTCAGTGAGGGTTCCGATTTCAGTTCCAGAGCGATTCGTCCGATGTGTCCTTCATATTTAGTGGTTTTCAGCCAATTTTCAGAATTTTTGAAAATTTCACTTTTTTGTGAAAATATCCGCTAAATGAGGGAATAATATGTGTGAGGGTACCCCAGGAGAGTTCCAAATGTGTGTGGGTAGAATATATATCCCACGGGGGTAAAATTGAAAAAAGTTGAAAAAAAATTTTTTTTGGACTTAGTCATTTTTCTGGCGTTTATCAGACTTTCAGATAGGGGAAATGTCAGTGAGCGTTTCGATTTCAGTTCCAGAGCGATTCGCCCGATGAGTCCTTCATATTTAGTGGTTTTCAGCCAATTTTCAGAATTTTTGAAAATTTCACTTTTTGGTGAAAATATCCGCTAAATGAGGGAATAATATGTGTGAGGGTACCCCAGGAGAGTTCCAAATGTGTGTGGGTAGAATATATATCCCACGGGGGTAAAATTGAAAAAAGTTGAAAAAAAATTTTTTTTGGACTGTCATTTTTCTGGCGTTTATCAGACTTTCAGATAGGGGAAATGTCAGTGAGCGTTTCAATTTCAGTTCCAGAGCGATTTGCCCGATGAGTCCTTCATATTTGGTGGTTTTCAGCCAATTTTCAGAATTTTTGAAAATTTCACTTTTTTGTGAAAATATCCGCTAAATGAGGGAATAATATGTGTGAGGGTACCCCAGGAGAGTTCCAAATGTGTGTGGGTAGAATATATATCCCACGGGGGTAAAATTGAAAAAAGTTTAAAAAAAATTTTTTTTCGACTTAATCATTTTTCCGGCGTTTATCAGACTTTCAGATAGGGGAAATGTCAGTGAGGGTTCCGATTTCAGTTCCATAGCGATTCGCCAGATGAGTCCTTCATATTTAGTGGTGTTCAGCCAATTTTCTGAATTTTTGAAAATTTCACTTTTTTGTAAAAATATCCACTAAATGAGGGAATAATATGTGTGAGGGTACCCCAGGAGAGTTCCAAATGTGTGTGGGTAGAATATATATCCCACGGGGGTAAAATTGAAAAAAGTTGAAAAAAATTTTTTTTTGGACTTAGTCATTTTTCCGGCGTTTATCAGACTTTCAGATAGGGGAAATGTCAGTGAGCGTTTCGATTTCAGTTCCAGAGTGATTCGCCCGATGAGTCCTTCATATTTAGTGGTTTTCAGCCAATTTTCAGAATTTTTGAAAATTTCACTTTTTTGTGAAAATATCCACTAAATGAGGGAATAATATGTGTGAGGGTACCCCAGGAGAGTTCCAAATGTGTGTGGGTAGAATATATATCCCACGGGGGTAAAATTGAAAAAAGTTGAAAAAAAATTTTTTTTGGACTTAGTCATTTTTCTGGCGTTTATCAGACTTTCAGATAGGGGAAATGTCAGTGAGCGTTTCGATTTCAGTTCCAGAGCGATTCGCCCGATGAGTCCTTCATATTTAGTGGTTTTCAGCCAATTTTCAGAATTTTTGAAAATTTCACTTTTTTGTGAAAATATCCGCTAAATGAGGGAATAATATGTGTGAGGGTACCCCAGGAGAGTTCCAAATGTGTGTGGGTAGAATATATATCCCACGGGGGTAAAATTGAAAAAAGTTGAAAAAAAATTTTTTTTGGACTTAGTCATTTTTCTGGCGTTTATCAGACTTTCAGATAGGGGAAATGTCAGTGAGGGTTCCGATTTCAGTTCCAGAGCGATTCGCCAGATGAGTCCTTCATATTTAGTGGTGTTCAGCCAATTTTCTGAATTTTTGAAAATTTCACTTTTTTGTAAAAATATCCACTAAATGAGGGAATAATATGTGTGAGGGTACCCCAGGAGAGTTCCAAATGTGTGTGGGTAGAATATATATCCCACGGGGGTAAAATTGAAAAAAGTTGAAAAAAATTTTTTTTTGGACTTAGTCATTTTTCCGGCGTTTATCAGACTTTCAGATAGGGGAAATGTCAGTGAGCGTTTCGATTTCAGTTCCAGAGCGATTCGCCCGATGAGTCCTTCATATTTAGTGGTTTTCAGCCAATTTTCTGAATTTTTGAAAATTTCACTTTTTTGTAAAAATATCCACTAAATGAGGGAATAATATGTGTGAGGGTACCCCAGGAGAGTTCCAAATGTGTGTGGGTAGAATATATATCCCACGGGGGTAAAATTGAAAAAAAATTTTTTTTGGACTTAGTCATTTTTCTGGCGTTTATCAGACTTTCAGATAGGGGAAATGTCAGTGAGCATTTCGATTTCAGTTCCAGAGCGATTCGCCGATGTGTCCTTCATATTTAGTGGTTTTCAGCCAATTTTCAGAATTTTTGAAAATTTCACTTTTTTGTGAAAATATCCGCTAAATGAGGGAATAATATGTGTGAGGGTACCCCAGGAGAGTTCCAAATGTGTGTGGGTAGAATATATATCCCACGGGGGTAAAATTGAAAAAAGTTGAAAAAAAATTTTTTTTGGACTTAGTCATTTTTCTGGCGTTTATCAGACTTTCAGATAGGGGAAATGTCAGTGAGCATTTCGATTTCAGTTCCAGAGCGATTCGTCCGATGAGTCCTTCATATTTAGTGGTTTTCAGCCAATTTTCAGAATTTTTGAAAATTTCACTTTTTTGTGAAAATATCCGCTAAATGAGGGAATAATATGTGTGAGGGTACCCCAGGAGAGTTCCAAATGTGTGTGGGTAGAATATATATCCCACGGGGGTAAAATTGAAAAAAGTTGAAAAAAATTTTTTTTTTGACTTAGTCATTTTTCCGGCGTTTATCAGACTTTCAGATAGGGGAAATGTCAGTGAGGGTTCCGATTTCAGTTCCAGAGCGATTCGCCAGATGAGTCCTTCATATTTAGTGGTGTTCAGCCAATTTTCTGAATTTTTGAAAATTTCACTTTTTTGTGAAAATATCCACTAAATGAGGGAATAATATGTGTGAGGGTACCCCAGGAGAGTTCCAAATGTGTGTGGGTAGAATATATATCCCACGGGGGTAAAATTGAAAAAAGTTGAAAAAAATTTTTTTTTTGACTTAGTCATTTTTCCGGCGTTTATCAGACTTTCAGATAGGGGAAATGTCAGTGAGGGTTCCGATTTCAGTTCCAGAGCGATTCGCCAGATGAGTCCTTCATATTTAGTGGTGTTCAGCCAATTTTCTGAATTTTTGAAAATTTCACTTTTTTGTAAAAATATCCACTAAATGAGGGAATAATATGTGTGAGGGTACCCCAAGAGAGTTCCAAATGTGTGTGGGTAGAATATATATCCCACGGGGGTAAAATTGAAAAAAGTTGAAAAAAAATTTTTTTTGGACTTAGTCATTTTTCTGGCGTTTATCAGACTTTCAGATAGGGGAAATGTCAGTGAGCATTTCGATTTCAGTTCCAGAGCGATTCGCCCGATGAGTCCTTCATATTTAGTGGTTTTCAGCCAATTTTCAGAATTTTTGAAAATTTCACTTTTTTGTGAAAATATCCGCTAAATGAGGGAATAATATGTGTGAGGGTACCCCAGGAGAGTTCCAAATGTGTGTGGGTAGAATATATATCCCACGGGGGTAAAATTGAAAAAAGTTGAAAAAAATTTTTTTTTTGACTTAGTCATTTTTCCGGCGTTTATCAGACTTTCAGATAGGGGAAATGTCAGTGAGGGTTCCGATTTCAGTTCCAGAGCGATTCGCCAGATGAGTCCTTCATATTTAGTGGTGTTCAGCCAATTTTCTGAATTTTTGAAAATTTCACTTTTTTGTAAAAATATCCACTAAATGAGGGAATAATATGTGTGAGGGTACCCCAGGAGAGTTCCAAATGTGTGTGGGTAGAATATATATCCCACGGGGGTAAAATTGAAAAAAGTTGAAAAAAAATTTTTTTTGGACTTAGTCATTTTTCTGGCGTTTATCAGACTTTCAGATAGGGGAAATGTCAGTGAGCGTTTCGATTTCAGTTCCAGAGCGATTCGCCCGATGAGTCCTTCATATTTAGTGGTTTTCAGCCAATTTTCAGAATTTTTGAAAATTTCACTTTTTTGTAAAAATATCCACTAAATGAGGGAATAATATGTGTGAGGGTACCCCAGGAGAGTTCCAAATGTGTGTGGGTAGAATATATATCCCACGGGGGTAAAATTGAAAAAAGTTGAAAAAAAATTTTTTTTGGACTTAGTCATTTTTCTGGCGTTTATCAGACTTTCAGATAGGGGAAATGTCAGTGAGCATTTCGATTTCAGTTCCAGAGCGATTCGTCCGATGAGTCCTTCATATTTAGTGGTTTTCAGCCAATTTTCAGAATTTTTGAAAATTTCACTTTTTTGTGAAAATATCCACTAAATGAGGGAATAATATGTGTGAGGGTACCCCAGGAGAGTTCCAAATGTGTGTGGGTAGAATATATATCCCACGGGGGTAAAATTGAA
The DNA here is from genome assembly GCF_046119375.1 of Phyllobates terribilis. Taxonomy (NCBI): domain Eukaryota; kingdom Metazoa; phylum Chordata; class Amphibia; order Anura; family Dendrobatidae; genus Phyllobates; species Phyllobates terribilis. The sequence goes on from NW_027362768.1 coordinate 124,197,385, forward strand.
AAAAGTTGAAAAAAATTTTTTTTTTGACTTAGTCATTTTTCCGGCGTTTATCAGACTTTCAGATAGGGGAAATGTCAGTGAGGGTTCCGATTTCAGTTCCAGAGCGATTCGCCAGATGAGTCCTTCATATTTAGTGGTGTTCAGCCAATTTTCTGAATTTTTGAAAATTTCACTTTTTTGTAAAAATATCCACTAAATGAGGGAATAATATGTGTGAGGGTACCCCAAGAGAGTTCCAAATGTGTGTGGGTAGAATATATATCCCACAGGGGTAAAATTGAAAAAAGTTGAAAAAAAATTTTTTTTGGACTTAGTCATTTTTCTGGCGTTTATCAGACTTTCAGATAGGGGAAATGTCAGTGAGCATTTCGATTTCAGTTCCAGAGCGATTCGCCCGATGAGTCCTTCATATTTAGTGGTTTTCAGCCAATTTTCAGAATTTTTGAAAATTTCACTTTTTTGTGAAAATATCCGCTAAATGAGGGAATAATATGTGTGAGGGTACCCCAGGAGAGTTCCAAATGTGTGTGGGTAGAATATATATCCCACGGGGGTAAAATTGAAAAAAGTTGAAAAAAAATTTTTTTTGGACTTAGTCATTTTTCTGGCGTTTATCAGACTTTCAGATAGGGGAAATGTCAGTGAGCATTTCGATTTCAGTTCCAGAGCGATTCGTCCGATGAGTCCTTCATATTTAGTGGTTTTCAGCCAATTTTCAGAATTTTTGAAAATTTCACTTTTTTGTGAAAATATCCGCTAAATGAGGGAATAATATGTGTGAGGGTACCCCAGGAGAGTTCCAAATGTGTGTGGGTAGAATATATATCCCACGGGGGTAAAATTGAAAAAAGTTGAAAAAAAAATTTTTTGGGACTTAGTCATTTTTCTGGCGTTTATCAGACTTTCAGATAGGGGAAATGTCAGTGATGGTTCCGATTTCAGTTCCAGAGCGATTCGCCAGATGAGTCCTTCATATTTAGTGGTGTTCAGCCAATTTTCTGAATTTTTGAAAATTTCACTTTTTTGTAAAAATATCCACTAAATGAGGGAATAATATGTGTGAGGGTACCCCAGGAGAGTTCCAAATGTGTGTGGGTAGAATATATATCCCACGGGGGTAAAATTGAAAAAAGTTGAAAAAAAAATTTTTTTGGACTTAGTCATTTTTCTGGCGTTTATCAGACTTTCAGATAGGGGAAATGTCAGTGAGCGTTTCGATTTCAGTTCCAGAGCGATTCGCCCGATGAGTCCTTCATATTTAGTGGTTTTCAGCCAATTTTCAGAATTTTTGGAAATTTCACTTTTTTGTGAAAATATCCACTAAATGAGGGAATAATATGTGTGAGGGTACCCCAGGAGAGTTCCAAATGTGTGTGGGTAGAATATATATCCCACGGGGGTAAAATTGAAAAAAGTTGAAAAAAAATTTTTTTTGGACTTAGTCATTTTTCTGGCGTTTATCAGACTTTCAGATAGGGGAAATGTCAGTGAGCATTTCGATTTCAGTTCCAGAGCGATTCGCCCGATGAGTCCTTCATATTTAGTGGTTTTCAGCCAATTTTCAGAATTTTTGAAAATTTCACTTTTTTGTGAAAATATCCGCTAAATGAGGGAATAATATGTGTGAGGGTACCCCAGGAGAGTTCCAAATGTGTGTGGGTAGAATATATATCCCACGGGGGTAAAATTGAAAAAAGTTGAAAAAAAATTTTTTTTTGACTTAGTCATTTTTCCGGCGTTTATCAGACTTTCAGATAGGGGAAATGTCAGTGAGGGTTCCGATTTCAGTTCCAGAGCGATTCGCCAGATGAGTCCTTCATATTTAGTGGTGTTCAGCCAATTTTCAGAATTTTTGAAAATTTCACTTTTTTGTAAAAATATCCACTAAATGAGGGAATAATATGTGTGAGGGTACCCCAGGAGAGTTCCAAATGTGTGTGGGTAGAATATATATCCCACGGGGGTAAAATTGAAAAAAGTTGAAAAAAAATTTTTTTTGGACTTAGTCATTTTTCTGGCGTTTATCAGACTTTCAGATAGGGGAAATGTCAGTGAGCGTTTCGATTTCAGTTCCAGAGCGATTCGCCCGATGAGTCCTTCATATTTAGTGGTTTTCAGCCAATTTTCAGAATTTTTGAAAATTTCACTTTTTTGTGAAAATATCCGCTAAATGAGGGAATATGTGTGAGGGTACCCCAGGAGAGTTCCAAATGTGTGTGGGTAGAATATATATCCCACGGGGGTAAAATTGAAAAAAGTTGAAAAAAATTTTTTCTTTGACTTAGTCATTTTTCCGGCGTTTATCAGACTTTCAGATAGGGGAAATGTCAGTGAGCGTTTCGATTTCAGTTCCAGAACGATTCGCCCGATGAGTCCTTCATATTTAGTGGTTTTCAGCCAATTTTCTGAATTTTTGAAAATTTCACTTTTTTGTGAAAATATCCACTAAATGAGGGAATAATATGTGTGAGGGTACCCCAGGAGAGTTCCAAATGTGTGTGGGTAGAATATATATCCCACGGGGGTAAAATTGAAAAAAGTTGAAAAAAATTTTTTTTTGGACTTAGTCATTTTTCCGGCGTTTATCAGACTTTCAGATAGGGGAAATGTCAGTGAGCGTTTCGATTTCAGTTCCAGAGCGATTCGCCCGATGAGTCCTTCATATTTAGTGGTTTTCAGCCAATTTTCAGAATTTTTGAAAATTTCACTTTTTTGTGAAAATATCCACTAAATGAGGGAATAATATGTGTGAGGGTACCCCAGGAGAGTTCCAAATGTGTGTGGGTAGAATATATATCCCACGGGGGTAAAATTGAAAAAAGTTGAAAAAAAATTTTTTTTGGACTTAGTCATTTTTCTGGCGTTTATCAGACTTTCAGATAGGGGAAATGTCAGTGAGCGTTTCGATTTCAGTTCCAGAGCGATTCGCCAGATGAGTCCTTCATATTTAGTGGTGTTCAGCCAATTTTCTGAATTTTTGAAAATTTCACTTTTTTGTAAAAATATCCACTAAATGAGGGAATAATATGTGTGAGGGTACCCCAGGAGAGTTCCAAATGTGTGTGGGTAGAATATATATCCCACGGGGGTAAAATTGAAAAAAGTTGAAAAAAATTTTTTTTTGGACTTAGTCATTTTTCCGGCGTTTATCAGATTTTCAGATAGGGGAAATGTCAGTGAGCGTTTCGATTTCAGTTCCAGAGCGATTCGCCCGATGAGTCCTTCATATTTAGTGGTTTTCAGCCAATTTTCAGAATTTTTGAAAATTTCACTTTTTTGTGAAAATATCCACTAAATGAGGGAATAATATGTGTGAGGGTACCCCAGGAGAGTTCCAAATGTGTGTGGGTAGAATATATATCCCACGGGGGTAAAATTGAAAAAAGTTGAAAAAAATTTTTTTTTTGACTTAGTCATTTTTCCGGCGTTTATCAGACTTTCAGATAGGGGAAATGTCAGTGAGGGTTCCGATTTCAGTTCCAGAGCGATTCGCCAGATGAGTCCTTCATATTTAGTGGTGTTCAGCCAATTTTCTGAATTTTTGAAAATTTCACTTTTTTGTAAAAATATCCACTAAATGAGGGAATAATATGTGTGAGGGTACCCCAGGAGAGTTCCAAATGTGTGTGGGTAGAATATATATCCCACGGGGGTAAAATTGAAAAAAGTTGAAAAAAATTTTTTTTTGGACTTAGTCATTTTTCCGGCGTTTATCAGATTTTCAGATAGGGGAAATGTCAGTGAGCGTTTCGATTTCAGTTCCAGAGCGATTCGCCCGATGAGTCCTTCATATTTAGTGGTTTTCAGCCAATTTTCAGAATTTTTGAAAATTTCACTTTTTTGTGAAAATATCCACTAAATGAGGGAATAATATGTGTGAGGGTACCCCAGGAGAGTTCCAAATGTGTGTGGGTAGAATATATATCCCACGGGGGTAAAATTGAAAAAAGTTGAAAAAAATTTTTTTTTTGACTTAGTCATTTTTCCGGCGTTTATCAGACTTTCAGATAGGGGAAATGTCAGTGAGGGTTCCGATTTCAGTTCCAGAGCGATTCGCCAGATGAGTCCTTCATATTTAGTGGTGTTCAGCCAATTTTCTGAATTTTTGAAAATTTCACTTTTTTGTAAAAATATCCACTAAATGAGGGAATAATATGTGTGAGGGTACCCCAAGAGAGTTCCAAATGTGTGTGGGTAGAATATATATCCCACGGGGGTAAAATTGAAAAAAGTTGAAAAAAAATTTTTTTTGGACTTAGTCATTTTTCTGGCGTTTATCAGACTTTCAGATAGGGGAAATGTCAGTGAGCATTTCGATTTCAGTTCCAGAGCGATTCGCCCGATGAGTCCTTCATATTTAGTGGTTTTCAGCCAATTTTCAGAATTTTTGAAAATTTCACTTTTTTGTGAAAATATCCGCTAAATGAGGGAATAATATGTGTGAGGGTACCCCAGGAGAGTTCCAAATGTGTGTGGGTAGAATATATATCCCACGGGGGTAAAATTGAAAAAAGTTGAAAAAAATTTTTTTTTTGACTTAGTCATTTTTCCGGCGTTTATCAGACTTTCAGATAGGGGAAATGTCAGTGAGGGTTCCGATTTCAGTTCCAGAGCGATTCGCCAGATGAGTCCTTCATATTTAGTGGTGTTCAGCCAATTTTCTGAATTTTTGAAAATTTCACTTTTTTGTAAAATATCCACTAAATGAGGGAATAATATGTGTGAGGGTACCCCAGGAGAGTTCCAAATGTGTGTGGGTAGAATATATATCCCACGGGGGTAAAATTGAAAAAAGTTGAAAAAAAATTTTTTTTGGACTTAGTCATTTTTCTGGCGTTTATCATACTTTCAGATAGGGGAAATGTCAGTGAGCATTTCGATTTCAGTTCCAGAGCGATTCGCCCGATGAGTCCTTCATATTTAGTGGTTTTCAGCCAATTTTCAGAATTTTTGAAAATTTCACTTTTTTGTGAAAAAATCCGCTAAATGAGGGAATAATATGTGTGAGGGTACCCCAGGAGAGTTCCAAATGTGTGTGGGTAGAATATATATCCCACGGGGGTAAAATTGAAAAAAGTTGAAAAAAAATTTTTTTTTGACTTAGTCATTTTTCCGGCGTTTATCAGACTTTCAGATAGGGGAAATGTCAGTGAGGGTTCCGATTTCAGTTCCAGAGCGATTCGCCAGATGAGTCCTTCATATTTAGTGGTGTTCAGAAAATTTTCTGAATTTTTGAAAATTTCACTTTTTTGTAAAAATATCCACTAAATGAGGGAATAATATGTGTGAGGGTACCCCAGGAGAGTTCCAAATGTGTGTGGGTAGAATATATATCCCACGGGGGTAAAATTGAAAAAAGTTGAAAAAAATTTTTTTTTGGACTTAGTCATTTTTCCGGCGTTTATCAGACTTTCAGATAGGGGAAATGTCAGTGAGCGTTTCGATTTCAGTTCCAGAGCGATTCGCCCGATGAGTCCTTCATATTTAGTGGTTTTCAGCCAATTTTCAGAATTTTTGAAAATTTCACTTTTTTGTGAAAATATCCACTAAATGAGGGAATAATATGTGTGAGGGTACCCCAGGAGAGTTCCAAATGTGTGTGGGTAGAATATATATCCCACGGGGGTAAAATTGAAAAAAGTTTAAAAAAATTTTTTTTTGGACTTAGTCATTTTTCTGGCGTTTATCAGACTTTCAGATAGGGGAAATGTCAGTGAGGGTTCCGATTTCAGTTCCAGAGCGATTCGCCAGATGAGTCCTTCATATTTAGTGGTGTTCAGCCAATTTTCTGAATTTTTGAAAATTTCACTTTTTTGTAAAAATATCCACTAAATGAGGGAATAATATGTGTGAGGGTACCCCAGGAGAGTTCCAAATGTGTGTGGGTAGAATATATATCCCACGGGGGTAAAATTGAAAAAAGTTGAAAAAAATTTTTTTTTGGACTTAGTCATTTTTCCGGCGTTTATCAGACTTTCAGATAGGGGAAATGTCAGTGAGCGTTTCGATTTCAGTTCCAGAGCGATTCGCCCGATGAGTCCTTCATATTTAGTGGTTTTCAGCCAATTTTCAGAATTTTTGAAAATTTCACTTTTTTGTGAAAATATTCACTAAATGAGGGAATAATATGTGTGAGGGTACCCCAGGAGAGTTCCAAATGTGTGTGGGTAGAATATATATCCCACGGGGGTAAAATTGAAAAAAGTTGAAAAAAAATTTTTTTTGGACTTAGTCATTTTTCCGGCGTTTATCAGACTTTCAGATAGGGGAAATGTCAGTGAGCGTTTCGATTTCAGTTCCAGAGCGATTCGCCCGATGAGTCCTTCATATTTAGTGGTTTTCAGCCAATTTTCAGAATTTTTGAAAATTTCACTTTTTTGTGAAAATATCCACTAAATTAGGGAATAATATGTGTGAGGGTACCCCAGGAGAGTTCCAAATGTGTGTGGGTAGAATATATATCCCAGGGGGGTAAAATTGAAAAAAGTTGAAAAAAATTTTTTTTTGGACTTAGTCATTTTTCCGGCGTTTATCAGACTTTCAGATAGGGGAAATGTCAGTGAGCGTTCCGATTTCAGTTCCAGAGCGATTCGCCAGATGAGTCCTTCATATTTAGTGGTTTTCAGCCAATTTTCAGAATTTTTGAAAATTTCACTTTTTTGTGAAAATATCCACTAAATGAGGGAATAATATGTGTGAGGGTACCCCAGGAGAGTTCCAAATGTGTGTGGGTAGAATATATATCCCACGGGGGTAAAATTGAAAAAAGTTTAAAAAAATTTTTTTTTGGACTTAGTCATTTTTCTGGCGTTTATCAGACTTTCAGATAGGGGAAATGTCAGTGAGGGATCCGATTTCAGTTCCAGAGCGATTCGATCGATGAGTCCTTCATATTTAGTGGTTTTCAGCCAATTTTCAGAATTTTTGAAAATTTCACTTTTTTGTGAAAATATCCACTAAATGAGGGAATAATATGTGTGAGGGTACCCCAGGAGAGTTCCAAATGTGTGTGGGTAGAATATATATCCCACGGGGGTAAAATTGAAAAAAGTTGAAAAAAAATTTTTTTTGGACTTAGTCATTTTTCTGGCGTTTATCAGACTTTCAGATAGGGGAAATGTCAGTGAGCGTTTCGATTTCAGTTCCAGAGCGATTCGCCCGATGAGTCCTTCATATTTAGTGGTTTTCAGCCAATTTTCAGAATTTTTGAAAATTTCACTTTTTTGTGAAAATATCCGCTAAATGAGGGAATAATATGTGTGAGGGTACCCCAGGAGAGTTCCAAATGTGTGTGGGTAGAATATATATCCCAGGGGGGTAAAATTGAAAAAAGTTGAAAAAAATTTTTTTTTGGACTTAGTCATTTTTCCGGCGTTTATCAGACTTTCAGATAGGGGAAATGTCAGTGAGCGTTCCGATTTCAGTTCCAGAGCGATTCGCCAGATGAGTCCTTCATATTTAGTGGTTTTCAGCCAATTTTCTGAATTTTTGAAAATTTCATTTTTTTGTGAAAATATCCACTAAATGAGGGAATAATATGTGTGAGGGTACCCCAGGAGAGTTCCAAATGTGTGTGGGTAGAATATATATCCCACGCGGGTAAAATTGAAAAAAGTTGAAAAAAATTTTTTTTTGGACTTAGTCATTTTTCTGGCGTTTATCAGACTTTCAGATAGGGGAAATGTCAGTGAGGGTTCCGATTTCAGTTCCAGAGCGATTCGCCAGATGAGTCCTTCATATTTAGTGGTTTTCAGCCAATTTTCAGAATTTTTGAAAATTTCACTTTTTTGTGAAAATATTCGCTAAATGAGGGAATAATATGTGTGAGGGTACCCCAGGAGAGTTCCAAATGTGTGTGGGTAGAATATATATCCCACGGGGGTAAAATTGAAAAAAGTTGAAAAAAATTTTTTTTTTTACTTAGTCATTTTTCCGGCGTTTATCAGACTTTCAGATAGGGGAAATGTCAGTGAGCGTTCCGATTTCAGTTCCAGAGCGATTCGCCCGATGAGTCCTTCATATTTAGTGGTTTTCAGCCAATTTTCTGAATTTTTGAAAATTTCATTTTTTTGTGAAAATATCCACTAAATGAGGGAATAATATGTGTGAGCGTACCCCAGGAGAGTTCCAAATGTGTGTGGGTAGAATATATATCCAACGGGGGTAATATTGAAAAAAGTTGAAAAAAAATTTTTTTTGGACTTAGTCATTTTTTCAGCGTTTATCAGACTTTCAGATATGGGAAATGTCAGTGAGCGTTCCGATTTCAGTTCCAGAGCGATTCGCCCGATGAGTCCTTCATATTTAGTGGTTTTCAGCCAATTTTCTGAATTTTTGAAAATTTCATTTTTTTGTGAAAATATCCACTAAATGAGGGAATAATATGTGTGAGCGTACCCCAGGAGAGTTCCAAATGTGTGTGGGTAGAATATATATCCCAGGGGGGTAAAATTGAAAAAAGTTGAAAAAAATTTTTTTTTGGACTTAGTCATTTTTACGGCGTTTATCAGGCTTTCAGATAGGGGAAATGTCAGTGAGCGTTCCGATTTCAGTTCCAGAGCGATTCGCCAGATGAGTCCTTCATATTTAGTGGTTTTCAGCCAATTTTCAGAATTTTTGAAAATTTCACTTTTTTGTGAAAATATCCGCTAAATGAGGGAATAATATTTGTGAGGGTACCCCAGGAGAGTTCCAAATGTGTGTGGGTAGAATATATATCCCACGGGGGTAGAATTGAAAAAAGTTGAAAAAAAATTTTTTTTTGACTTAGTCATTTTTCCGTCGTTTATCAGACTTTCAGATAGGGGAAATGTCAGTGAGGGTTCCGATTTCAGTTCCAGAGCGATTCGCCAGATGAGTCCTTCATATTTAGTGGTTTTCAGCCAATTTTCAGAATTTTTGAAAATTTCACTTTTTTGTGAAAATATTCGCTAAATGAGGGAATAATATGTGTGAGGGTACCCCAGGAGAGTTCCAAATGTGTGTGGTTAGAATATATATCCCACGGGGGTAAAATTGAAAAAAGTTGAAAAAAAATTTTTTTTAGACTTAGTCATTTTTCTGGCGTTTATCAGACTTTCAGATAGGGGAAATGTCAGTGAGCGTTTCGATTTCAGTTCCAGAGCGATTCGCCCGATGAGTCCTTCATATTTAGTGGTTTTCAGCCAATTTTCAGAATTTTTGAAAATTTCACTTTTTTGTGAAAATATCCGCTAAATGAGGGAATAATATGTGTGAGGGTACCCCAGGAGAGTTCCAAATGTGTGTGGGTAGAATATATATCCCACGGGGGTAAAATTGAAAAAAGTTGAAAAAAATTTTTTTTTTTACTTAGTCATTTTTCCGGCGTTTATCAGACTTTCAGATAGGGGAAATGTCAGTGAGCGTTCCGATTTCAGTTCCAGAGCGATTCGCCCGATGAGTCCTACATATTTAGTGGTTTTCAGCCAATTTTCAGAATTTTTGAAAATTTCACTTTTTTGTGAAAATATCCACTAAATGAGGGAATAATATGTGTGAGGGTACCCCAGGAGAGTTCCAAATGTGTGTGGGTAGAATATGTATCCCAGGGGGGTAAAATTGAAAAAAGTTGAAAAAAATTTTTTTTTGGACTTAGTCATTTTTCCGGCGTTTATCAGACTTTCAGATAGGGGAAATGTCAGTGAGCGTTCCGATTTCAGTTCCAGAGCGATTCGCCAGATGAGTTCTTCATATTTAGTGGTTTTCAGCCAATTTTCAGAATTTTTGAAAATTTCACTTTTTTGTGAAAATATCCACTAAATGAGGGAATAATATGTGTGAGGGTACCCCAGGAAAGTTCCAAATGTGTGTGGGTAGAATATATATCCCAGGGGGGTAAAATTGAAAAAAGTTGAAAAAAATTTTTTTTTGGACTTAGTCATTTTTCTGGCGTTTATCAGACTTTCAGATAGGGGAAATGTCAGTGAGCGTTTCGATTTCAGTTCCAGAGCGATTCGGCCGATGAGTCCTTCATATTTAGTGGTTTTCAGCCAATTTTCAGAATTTTTGAAAATTTCATTTTTTTGTGAAAATATCCACTAAATGAGGGAATAATATGTGTGAGGGTACCCCAGGAGAGTTCCAAATGTGTGTGGGTAGAATATATATCCCACGGGGGTAAAATTGAAAAAAGTTGAAAAAAAATTTTTTTTGGACTTAGTCATTTTTCTGGCGTTTATCAGACTTTCAGATTGGGGAAATGTCAGTGAGCGTTTCGATTTCAGTTCCAGAGCGATTCGCCCGATGAGTCCTTCATATTTAGTGGTTTTCAGCCAATTTTCGGAATTTTTGAAAATTTCACTTTTTTGTGAAAATATCCGCTAAATGAGGGAATAATATGTGTGAGGGTACCCCAGGAGAGTTCCAAATGTGTGTGGGTAGAATATATATCCCACGGGGGTAAAATTGAAAAAAGTTGAAAAAAATTTTTTTTTTTACTTAGTCATTTTTCCGGCGTTTATCAGACTTTCAGATAGGGGAAATGTCAGTGAGCGTTCCGATTTCAGTTCCAGAGCGATTCGCCCGATGAGTCCTTCATATTTAGTGGTTTTCAGCCAATTTTCAGAATTTTTGAAAATTTCTATTTTTTGTGAAAATATCCACTAAATGAGGTAATAATATGTGTGAGGGTACCCCAGGAGAGTTCCAAATGTGTGTGGGTAGAATATGTATCCCAGGGGGGTAAAATTGAAAAAAGTTGAAAAAAATTTTTTTTTGGACTTAGTCATTTTTCCGGCGTTTATCAGACTTTCAGATAGGGGAAATGTCAGTGAGCGTTCCGATTTCAGTTCCAGAGCGATTCGCCAGATGAGTTCTTCATATTTAGTGGTTTTCAGCCAATTTTCAGAATTTTTGAAAATTTCACTTTTTTGTGAAAATATCCACTAAATGAGGGAATAATATGTGTGAGGGTACCCCAGGAAAGTTCCAAATGTGTGTGGGTAGAATATATATCCCAGGGGGGTAAAATTGAAAAAAGTTGAAAAAAATTTTTTTTTGGACTTAGTCATTTTTCTGGCGTTTATCAGACTTTCAGATAGGGGAAATGTCAGTGAGCGTTTCGATTTCAGTTCCAGAGCGATTCGGCCGATGAGTCCTTCATATTTAGTGGTTTTCAGCCAATTTTCAGAATTTTTGAAAATTTCACTTTTTTGTGAAAATATCCGCTAAATGAGGGAATAATATGTGTGAGGGTACCCCAGGAGAGTTCCAAATGTGTGTGGGTAGAATATATATCCCACGGGGGTAAAATTGAAAAAAGTTGAAAAAAATTTTTTTTTTTACTTAGTCATTTTTCCGGCGTTTATCAGACTTTCAGATAGGGGAAATGTCAGTGAGCGTTCCGATTTCAGTTCCAGAGCGATTCGCCCGATGAGTCCTTCATATTTAGTGGTTTTCAGCCAATTTTCAGAATTTTTGAAAATTTCACTTTTTTGTGAAAATATCCACTAAATGAGGGAATAATATGTGTGAGGGTACCCCAGGAGAGTTCCAAATGTGTGTGGGTAGAATATGTATCCCAGGGGGGTAAAATTGAAAAAAGTTGAAAAAAATTTTTTTTTGGACTTAGTCATTTTTCCGGCGTTTATCAGACTTTCAGATAGGGGAAATGTCAGTGAGCGTTCCGATTTCAGTTCCAGAGCGATTCGCCCGATGAGCCCTTCATATTTAGTGGTTTTCAGCCAATTTTCTGAATTTTTGAAAATTTCATTTTTTTGTGAAAATATCCACTAAATGAGGGAATAATATGTGTGAGCGTACCCCAGGAGAGTTCCAAATGTGTGTGGGTAGAATATATATCCAACGGGGGTAATATTGAAAAAAGTTGAAAAAAAATTTTTTTTGGACTTAGTCATTTTTTCAGCGTTTATCAGACTTTCAGATATGGGAAATGTCAGTGAGCGTTCCGATTTCAGTTCCAGAGCGATTCGCCCGATGAGTCCTTCATATTTAGTGGTTTTCAGCCAATTTTCTGAATTTTTGAAAATTTCATTTTTTTGTGAAAATATCCACTAAATGAGGGAATAATATGTGTGAGCGTACCCCAGGAGAGTTCCAAATGTGTGTGGGTAGAATATATATCCCAGGGGGGTAAAATTGAAAAAAGTTGAAAAAAATTTTTTTTTGGACTTAGTCATTTTTACGGCGTTTATCAGGCTTTCAGATAGGGGAAATGTCAGTGAGCGTTCCGATTTCAGTTCCAGAGCGATTCGCCAGATGAGTCCTTCATATTTAGTGGTTTTCAGCCAATTTTCAGAATTTTTGAAAATTTCACTTTTTTGTGAAAATATCCGCTAAATGAGGGAATAATATTTGTGAGGGTACCCCAGGAGAGTTCCAAATGTGTGTGGGTAGAATATATATCCCACGGGGGTAAAATTGAAAAAAGTTGAAAAAAAATTTTTTTTTGACTTAGTCATTTTTCCGTCGTTTATCAGACTTTCAGATAGGGGAAATGTCAGTGAGGGTTCCGATTTCAGTTCCAGAGCGATTCGCCCGATGAGTCCTACATATTTAGTGGTTTTCAGCCAATTTTCAGAATTTTTGAAAATTTCACTTTTTTGTGAAAATATCCACTAAATGAGGGAATAATATGTGTGAGGGTACCCCAGGAGAGTTCCAAATGTGTGTGGGTAGAATATGTATCCCAGGGGGGGTAAAATTGAAAAAAGTTGAAAAAAATTTTTTTTTGGACTTAGTCATTTTTCCGGCGTTTATCAGACTTTCAGATAGGGGAAATGTCAGTGAGCATTCCGATTTCAGTTCCAGAGCGATTCGCCAGATGAGTTCTTCATATTTAGTGGTTTTCAGCCAATTTTCAGAATTTTTGAAAATTTCACTTTTTTGTGAAAATATCCACTAAATGAGGGAATAATATGTGTGAGGGTACCCCAGGAAAGTTCCAAATGTGTGTGGGTAGAATATATATCCCAGGGGGGTAAAATTGAAAAAAGTTGAAAAAAATTTTTTTTTGGACTTAGTCATTTTTCTGGCGTTTATCAGACTTTCAGATAGGGGAAATGTCAGTGAGCGTTTCGATTTCAGTTCCAGAGCGATTCGGCCGATGAGTCCTTCATATTTAGTGGTTTTCAGCCAATTTTCAGAATTTTTGAAAATTTCATTTTTTTGTGAAAATATCCACTAAATGAGGGAATAATATGTGTGAGGGTACCCCAGGAGAGTTCCAAATGTGTGTGGGTAGAATATATATCCCACGGGGGTAAAATTGAAAAAAGTTGAAAAAAAATTTTTTTTGGACTTAGTCATTTTTCTGGCGTTTATCAGACTTTCAGATTGGGGAAATGTCAGTGAGCGTTTCGATTTCAGTTCCAGAGCGATTCGCCCGATGAGTCCTTCATATTTAGTGGTTTTCAGCCAATTTTCGGAATTTTTGAAAATTTCACTTTTTTGTGAAAATATCCGCTAAATGAGGGAATAATATGTGTGAGGGTACCCCAGGAGAGTTCCAAATGTGTGTGGGTAGAATATATATCCCACGGGGGTAAAATTGAAAAAAGTTGAAAAAATTTTTTTTTTTTACTTAGTCATTTTTCCGGCGTTTATCAGACTTTCAGATAGGGGAAATGTCAGTGAGCGTTCCGATTTCAGTTCCAGAGCGATTCGCCCGATGAGTCCTTCATATTTAGTGGTTTTCAGCCAATTTTCAGAATTTTTGAAAATTTCTATTTTTTGTGAAAATATCCACTAAATGAGGTAATAATATGTGTGAGGGTACCCCAGGAGAGTTCCAAATGTGTGTGGGTAGAATATGTATCCCAGGGGGGTAAAATTGAAAAAAGTTGAAAAAAATTTTTTTTTGGACTTAGTCATTTTTCCGGCGTTTATCAGACTTTCAGATAGGGGAAATGTCAGTGAGCGTTCCGATTTCAGTTCCAGAGCGATTCGCCAGATGAGTTCTTCATATTTAGTGGTTTTCAGCCAATTTTCAGAATTTTTGAAAATTTCACTTTTTTGTGAAAATATCCACTAAATGAGGGAATAATATGTGTGAGGGTACCCCAGGAAAGTTCCAAATGTGTGTGGGTAGAATATATATCCCAGGGGGGTAAAATTGAAAAAAGTTGAAAAAAATTTTTTTTTGGACTTAGTCATTTTTCTGGCGTTTATCAGACTTTCAGATAGGGGAAATGTCAGTGAGCGTTTCGATTTCAGTTCCAGAGCGATTCGGCCGATGAGTCCTTCATATTTAGTGGTTTTCAGCCAATTTTCAGAATTTTTGAAAATTTCACTTTTTTGTGAAAATATCCGCTAAATGAGGGAATAATATGTGTGAGGGTACCCCAGGAGAGTTCCAAATGTGTGTGGGTAGAATATATATCCCACGGGGGTAAAATTGAAAAAAGTTGAAAAAAATTTTTTTTTTTACTTAGTCATTTTTCCGGCGTTTATCAGACTTTCAGATAGGGGAAATGTCAGTGAGCGTTCCGATTTCAGTTCCAGAGCGATTCGCCCGATGAGTCCTTCATATTTAGTGGTTTTCAGCCAATTTTCAGAATTTTTGAAAATTTCACTTTTTTGTGAAAATATCCACTAAATGAGGGAATAATATGTGTGAGGGTACCCCAGGAGAGTTCCAAATGTGTGTGGGTAGAATATGTATCCCAGGGGGGTAAAATTGAAAAAAGTTGAAAAAAATTTTTTTTTGGACTTAGTCATTTTTCCGGCGTTTATCAGACTTTCAGATAGGGGAAATGTCAGTGAGCGTTCCGATTTCAGTTCCAGAGCGATTCGCCCGATGAGCCCTTCATATTTAGTGGTTTTCAGCCAATTTTCTGAATTTTTGAAAATTTCATTTTTTTGTGAAAATATCCACTAAATGAGGGAATAATATGTGTGAGCGTACCCCAGGAGAGTTCCAAATGTGTGTGGGTAGAATATATATCCAACGGGGGTAATATTGAAAAAAGTTGAAAAAAAATTTTTTTTGGACTTAGTCATTTTTTCAGCGTTTATCAGACTTTCAGATATGGGAAATGTCAGTGAGCGTTCCGATTTCAGTTCCAGAGCGATTCGCCCGATGAGTCCTTCATATTTAGTGGTTTTCAGCCAATTTTCTGAATTTTTGAAAATTTCATTTTTTTGTGAAAATATCCACTAAATGAGGGAATAATATGTGTGAGCGTACCCCAGGAGAGTTCCAAATGTGTGTGGGTAGAATATATATCCCAGGGGGGTAAAATTGAAAAAAGTTGAAAAAAATTTTTTTTTGGACTTAGTCATTTTTACGGCGTTTATCAGGCTTTCAGATAGGGGAAATGTCAGTGAGCGTTCCGATTTCAGTTCCAGAGCGATTCGCCAGATGAGTCCTTCATATTTAGTGGTTTTCAGCCAATTTTCAGAATTTTTGAAAATTTCACTTTTTTGTGAAAATATCCGCTAAATGAGGGAATAATATTTGTGAGGGTACCCCAGGAGAGTTCCAAATGTGTGTGGGTAGAATATATATCCCACGGGGGTAAAATTGAAAAAAGTTGAAAAAAAATTTTTTTTTGACTTAGTCATTTTTCCGTCGTTTATCAGACTTTCAGATAGGGGAAATGTCAGTGAGGGTTCCGATTTCAGTTCCAGAGCGATTCGCCAGATGAGTCCTTCATATTTAGTGGTTTTCAGCCAATTTTCAGAATTTTTGAAAATTTCACTTTTTTGTGAAAATATTCGCTAAATGAGGGAATAATATGTGTGAGGGTACCCCAGGAGAGTTCCAAATGTGTGTGGTTAGAATATATATCCCACGGGGGTAAAATTGAAAAAAGTTGAAAAAAAATTTTTTTTGGACTTAGTCATTTTTCTGGCGTTTATCAGACTTTCAGATAGGGGAAATGTCAGTGAGCGTTTCGATTTCAGTTCCAGAGCGATTCGCCCGATGAGTCCTTCATATTTAGTGGTTTTCAGCCAATTTTCAGAATTTTTGAAAATTTCACTTTTTTGTGAAAATATCCGCTAAATGAGGGAATAATATGTGTGAGGGTACCCCAGGAGAGTTCCAAATGTGTGTGGGTAGAATATATATCCCACGGGGGTAAAATTGAAAAAAGTTGAAAAAAATTTTTTTTTTTACTTAGT
This sequence comes from Phyllobates terribilis, assembly GCF_046119375.1. Lineage (NCBI taxonomy): Eukaryota > Metazoa > Chordata > Amphibia > Anura > Dendrobatidae > Phyllobates > Phyllobates terribilis. The sequence continues at coordinate 124,213,489 of NW_027362768.1, forward strand.
CATTTTTCCGGCGTTTATCAGACTTTCAGATAGGGGAAATGTCAGTGAGCGTTCCGATTTCAGTTCCAGAGCGATTCGCCCGATGAGTCCTACATATTTAGTGGTTTTCAGCCAATTTTCAGAATTTTTGAAAATTTCACTTTTTTGTGAAAATATCCACTAAATGAGGGAATAATATGTGTGAGGGTACCCCAGGAGAGTTCCAAATGTGTGTGGGTAGAATATGTATCCCAGGGGGGGTAAAATTGAAAAAAGTTGAAAAAAATTTTTTTTTGGACTTAGTCATTTTTCCGGCGTTTATCAGACTTTCAGATAGGGGAAATGTCAGTGAGCATTCCGATTTCAGTTCCAGAGCGATTCGCCAGATGAGTTCTTCATATTTAGTGGTTTTCAGCCAATTTTCAGAATTTTTGAAAATTTCACTTTTTTGTGAAAATATCCACTAAATGAGGGAATAATATGTGTGAGGGTACCCCAGGAAAGTTCCAAATGTGTGTGGGTAGAATATATATCCCAGGGGGGTAAAATTGAAAAAAGTTGAAAAAAATTTTTTTTTGGACTTAGTCATTTTTCTGGCGTTTATCAGACTTTCAGATAGGGGAAATGTCAGTGAGCGTTTCGATTTCAGTTCCAGAGCGATTCGGCCGATGAGTCCTTCATATTTAGTGGTTTTCAGCCAATTTTCAGAATTTTTGAAAATTTCATTTTTTTGTGAAAATATCCACTAAATGAGGGAATAATATGTGTGAGGGTACCCCAGGAGAGTTCCAAATGTGTGTGGGTAGAATATATATCCCACGGGGGTAAAATTGAAAAAAGTTGAAAAAAAATTTTTTTTGGACTTAGTCATTTTTCTGGCGTTTATCAGACTTTCAGATAGGGGAAATGTCAGTGAGCGTTTCGATTTCAGTTCCAGAGCGATTCGCCCGATGAGTCCTTCATATTTAGTGGTTTTCAGCCAATTTTCGGAATTTTTGAAAATTTCACTTTTTTGTGAAAATATCCGCTAAATGAGGGAATAATATGTGTGAGGGTACCCCAGGAGAGTTCCAAATGTGTGTGGGTAGAATATATATCCCACGGGGGTAAAATTGAAAAAAGTTGAAAAAAATTTTTTTTTTTACTTAGTCATTTTTCCGGCGTTTATCAGACTTTCAGATAGGGGAAATGTCAGTGAGCGTTCCGATTTCAGTTCCAGAGCGATTCGCCCGATGAGTCCTTCATATTTAGTGGTTTTCAGCCAATTTTCAGAATTTTTGAAAATTTCTCTTTTTTGTGAAAATATCCACTAAATGAGGTAATAATATGTGTGAGGGTACCCCAGGAGAGTTCCAAATGTGTGTGGGTAGAATATGTATCCCAGGGGGGTAAAATTGAAAAAAGTTGAAAAAAATTTTTTTTTGGACTTAGTCATTTTTCCGGCGTTTATCAGACTTTCAGATAGGGGAAATGTCAGTGAGCGTTCCGATTTCAGTTCCAGAGCGATTCGCCAGATGAGTTCTTCATATTTAGTGGTTTTCAGCCAATTTTCAGAATTTTTGAAAATTTCACTTTTTTGTGAAAATATCCACTAAATGAGGGAATAATATGTGTGAGGGTACCCCAGGAAAGTTCCAAATGTGTGTGGGTAGAATATATATCCCAGGGGGGTAAAATTGAAAAAAGTTGAAAAAAATTTTTTTTTGGACTTAGTCATTTTTCTGGCGTTTATCAGACTTTCAGATAGGGGAAATGTCAGTGAGCGTTTCGATTTCAGTTCCAGAGCGATTCGGCCGATGAGTCCTTCATATTTAGTGGTTTTCAGCCAATTTTCAGAATTTTTGAAAATTTCACTTTTTTGTGAAAATATCCGCTAAATGAGGGAATAATATGTGTGAGGGTACCCCAGGAGAGTTCCAAATGTGTGTGGGTAGAATATATATCCCACGGGGGTAAAATTGAAAAAAGTTGAAAAAATTTTTTTTTTTGACTTAGTCATTTTTCCGGCGTTTATCAGACTTTCAGATAGGGGAAATGTCAGTGAGGGTTCCGATTTCAGTTCCAGAGCGAATAGCCAGATGAGTCCTTCATATTTAGTGGTGTTCAGCCAATTTTCTGAATTTTTGAAAATTTCACTTTTTTGTAAAAATATCCACTAAATGAGGGAATAATATGTGTGAGGGTACCCCAGGAGAGTTCCAAATGTGTGTGGGTAGAATATATATCCCACGGGGGTAAAATTGAAAAAAGTTGAAAAAAATTTTTTTTTGGACTTAGTCATTTTTCCGGCGTTTATCAGACTTTCAGATAGGGGAAATGTCAGTGAGCGTTTCGATTTCAGTTCCAGAGCGATTCGCCCGATGAGTCCTTCATATTTAGTGGTTTTCAGGCAATTTTCAGAATTTTTGAAAATTTCACTTTTTTGTGAAAATATCCACTAAATGAGGGAATAATACGTGTGAGGGTACCCCAGGAGAGTTCCAAATGTGTGTGGGTAGAATATATATCCCACGGGGGTAAAATTGAAAAAAGTTGAAAAAAAATTTTTTTTGGACTTAGTCATTTTTCTGGCGTTTATCAGACTTTCAGATAGGGGAAATGTCAGTGAGGGTTCCGATTTCAGTTCCAGAGCGATTCGCCAGATGAGTCCTTCATATTTAGTGGTGTTCAGCCAATTTTCTGAATTTTTGAAAATTTCACTTTTTTGTAAAAATATCCACTAAATGAGGGAATACTATGTGTGAGGGTACCCCAGGAGAGTTCCAAATGTGTGTGGGTAGAATATATATCCCACGGGGGTAAAATTGAAAAAAGTTGAAAAAAAATTTTTTTTGGACTTAGTCATTTTTCCGGCGTTTATCAGACTTTCAGATAGGGGAAATGTCAGTGAGCGTTTCGATTTCAGTTCCAGAGCGATTCGCCCGATGAGTCCTTCATATTTAGTGGTTTTCAGGCAATTTTCAGAATTTTTGAAAATTTCACTTTTTTGTGAAAATATCCGCTAAATGAGGGAATGATATGTGTGAGGGTACCCCAGGAGAGTTCCAAATGTGTGTGGGTAGAATATATATCCCACGGGGGTAAAATTGAAAAAAGTTGAAAAAAATTTTTTTTTGACTTAGTCATTTTTCCGGCGTTTATCAGACTTTCAGATAGGGGAAATGTCAGTGAGGGTTCCGATTTCAGTTCCATAGCGATTCGCCAGATGAGTCCTTCATATTTAGTGGTGTTCAGCCAATTTTCTGAATTTTTGAAAATTTCACTTTTTTGTAAAAATATCCACTAAATGAGGGAATAATATCTGTGAGGGTACCCCAGGAGAGTTCCAAATGTGTGTGGGTAGAATATATATCCCACGGGGGTAAAATTGAAAAAAGTTGAAAAAAAATTTTTTTTGGACTTAGTCATTTTTCCGGCGTTTATCAGACTTTCAGATAGGGGAAATGTCAGTGAGCGTTTCGATTTCAGTTCCAGAGCAATTCGCCCGATGAGTCCTTCATATTTAGTGGTTTTCAGGCAATTTTCAGAATTTTTGAAAATTTCACTTTTTTGTGAAAATATCCGCTAAATGAGGGAATGATATGTGTGAGGGTACCCCAGGAGAGTTCCAAATGTGTGTGGGTAGAATATATATCCCACGGGGGTAAAATTGAAAAAAGTTGAAAAAAATTTTTTTTTGACTTAGTCATTTTTCCGGCGTTTATCAGACTTTCAGATAGGGGAAATGTCAGTGAGCGTTTCGATTTCAGTTCCAGAGCAATTCGCCCGATGAGTCCTTCATATTTAGTGGTTTTCAGCCAATTTTCAGAATTTTTGAAAATTTCACTTTTTTGTGAAAATATCCACTAAATGAGGGAATAATATGTGTGAGGGTACCCCAGGAGAGTTCCAAATGTGTGTGGGTAGAATATATATCCCATGGGGGTAAAATTGAAAAAAGTTGAAAAAAAATTTTTTTTGGACTTAGTCATTTTTCTGGCGTTTATCAGACTTTCAGATAGGGGAAATGTCAGTGAGCGTTTCGATTTCAGTTCCAGAGCGATTCGCCCGATGAGTCCTTCATATTTAGTGGTTTTCAGCCAATTTTCAGAATTTTTGAAAATTTCACTTTTTTGTGAAAATATCCGCTAAATGAGGGAATAATATGTGTGAGGGTACCCCAGGAGAGTTCCAAATGTGTGTGGGTAGAATATATATCCCACAGGGGTAAAATTGAAAAAAGTTGAAAAAAAATTTTTTTTGGACTTAGTCATTTTTCTGGCGTTTATCAGACTTTCAGATAGGGGAAATGTCAGTGAGCATTTCTATTTCAGTTCCAGAGCGATTCGCCCGATGAGTCCTTCATATTTAGTGGTTTTCAGCCAATTTTCAGAATTTTTGAAAATTTCACTTTTTTGTGAAAATATCCGCTAAATGAGGGAATGATATGTGTGAGGGTACCCCAGGAGAGTTCCAAATGTGTGTGGGTAGAATATATATCCCACGGGGGTAAAATTGAAAAAAGTTGAAAAAAAATTTTTTTTTGACTTAGTCATTTTTCCGGCGTTTATCAGACTTTCAGATAGGGGAAATGTCAGTGAGGGTTCCGATTTCAGTTCCAGAGCGATTCGCCAGATGACTCCTTCATATTTAGTGGTGTTCAGCCAATTTTCTGAATTTTTGAAAATTTCACTTTTTTGTAAAAATATCCGCTAAATGAGGGAATAATATGTGTGAGGGTACCCCAGGAGAGTTCCAAATGTGTGTGGGTAGAATATGTATCCCAGGGGGGTAAAATTGAAAAAAGTTGCAAAAAATGTTTTTTTGCACTTAGTCATTTTTCCGGCGTTTATCAGACTTTCAGATAGGGGAAATGTCAGTGAGCGTTCCGATTTCAGTTCCAGAGCGATTCGCCAGATGAGTCCTTCATATTTAGTGGTTTTCAGCCAATTTTCTGAATTTTTGAAAATTTCATTTTTTTGTGAAAATATCCACTAAATGAGGGAATAATATGTGTGAGGGTACCCCAGGAGAGTTCCAAATGTGTGTGGGTAGAATATATATCCCACGGGGGTAAAATTGAAAAAAGTTGAAAAAAATTTTTTTTTGGACTTAGTCATTTTTCCGGCGTTTATCAGACTTTCAGATAGGGGAAATGTCAGTGAGCGTTCCGATTTCAGTTCCAGAGCGATTCGCCAGATGAGTCCTTCATATTTAGTGGTTTTCAGCCAATTTTCTGAATTTTTGAAAATTTCATTTTTTTGTGAAAATATCCACTAAATGAGGGAATAATATGTGTGAGGGTACCCCAGGAGAGTTCCAAATGTGTGTGGGTAGAATATATATCCCACGCGGGTAAAATTGAAAAAAGTTGAAAAAATTTTTTTTTTGGACTTAGTCATTTTTCTGGCGTTTATCAGACTTTCAGATAGGGGAAATGTCAGTGAGCGTTTCGATTTCAGTTCCAGAGCGATTCGCCCGATGAGTCCTTCATATTTAGTGGTTTTCAGCCAATTTTCAGAATTTTTGAAAATTTCACTTTTTTTGTGAAAATATCCGCTAAATGAGGGAATAATATGTGTGAGGTTACCCCAGGAGAGTTCCAAATGTGTGTGGGTAGAATATATATCCCACGGGGGTAAAATTGAAAAAAGTTGAAAAAAAATTTTTTTTTGACTTAGTCATTTTTCCGGCGTTTATCAGACTTTCAGATAGGGGAAATGTCAGTGAGGGTTCCGATTTCAGTTCCAGAGCGATTCGCCCGATGAGTCCTTCATATTTAGTGGTTTTCAGCCAATTTTCTGAATTTTTGAAAATTTCATTTTTTTGTGAAAATATCCACTAAATGAGGGAATAATATGTGTGAGCGTACCCCAGGAGAGTTCCAAATGTGTGTGGGTAGAATATATATCCAACGGGGGTAATATTGAAAAAAGTTGAAAAAAAATTTTTTTTGGACTTAGTCATTTTTTCAGCGTTTATCAGACTTTCAGATATGGGAAATGTCAGTGAGCGTTCCGATTTCAGTTCCAGAGCGATTCGCCCGATGAGTCCTTCATATTTAGTGGTTTTCAGCCAATTTTCAGAATTTTTGAAAATTTCATTTTTTTGTGAAAATATCCACTAAATGAGGGAATAATATGTGTGAGGGTACCCCAGGAGAGTTCCAAATGTGTGTGGGTAGAATATATATCCCACGGGGGTAAAATTGAAAAAAGTTGAAAAAAAATTTTTTTTGGACTTAGTCATTTTTCTGGCGTTTATCAGACTTTCAGATAGGGGAAATGTTAGTGAGCGTTTCGATTTCAGTTCCAGAGCGATTCGCCCGATGAGTCCTTCATATTTAGTGGTTTTCAGCCAATTTTCAGAATTTTTGAAAATTTCACTTTTTTGTGAAAATATCCGCTAAATGAGGGAATAATATGTGTGAGGGTACTCCAGGAGAGTTCCAAATGTGTGTGGGTAGAATATATATCCCACGGGGGTAAAATTGAAAAAAGTTTAAAAAAATTTTTTTTTTGACTTAGTCATTTTTCCTGCGTTTATCAGACTTTCAGATAGGGGAAATGTCAGTGAGGGTTCCGATTTCAGTTCCAGAGCGATTCGCCAGATGAGTCCTTCATATTTAGTGGTTTTCAGCCAATTTTCAGAATTTTTGAAAATTTCACTTTTTTGTGAAAATATCCGCTAAATGAGGGTATAATATGTGTGAGGGTACCCCAGGAGAGTTCCAAATGTGTGTGGGTAGTATATATATCCCACGGGGGTAAAATTGAAAAAAGTTGAAAAAAAATTTTTTTTGGACTTAGTCATTTTTCTGGCGTTTATCAGACTTTCAGATAGGGGAAATGTCAGTGAGCGTTTCGATTTCAGTTCCAGAGCGATTCGCCCGATGAGTCCTTCATATTTAGTGGTTTTCAGCCAATTTTCAGAATTTTTGAAAATTTCACTTTTTTGTGAAAATATCCGCTAAATGAGGGAATAATATGTGTGAGGGTACCCCAGGAAAGTTCCAAATGTGTGTCGGTAGAATATATATCCCACGGGGGTAAAATTGAAAAAAGTTGAAAAAAAATTTTTTTTTGACTTAGTCATTTTTCCTGCGTTTATCAGACTTTCAGATAGGGGAAATGTCAGTGAGCGTTCCGATTTCAGTTCCAGAGCAATTCGCCCGATGAGTCCTTCATATTTAGTGGTTTTCAGCTAATTTTCAGAATTTTTGAAAATTTCACTTTTTTGTGAAAATATCCGCTAAATGAGGGAATAATATGTGTGAGGGTACCCCAAGAGAGTTCCAAATGTGTGTGGGTAGAATATATATCCCACGGGGGTAAAATTGAAAAAAGTTGAAAAAAAATTTTTTTTGGACTTAGTCATTTTTCTGGCGTTTATCAGACTTTCAGATAGGGGAAATTTCAGTGAGCGTTTCAATTTCAGTTCCAGAGCGATTCGCCCGATGAGTCCTTCATATTTAGTGGTTTTCAGCCAATTTTCAGAATTTTTGAAAATTTCACTTTTTTGTGAAAATATCCGCTAAATGAGGGAATAATATGTGTGAGGGTACCCCAGGAGAGTTCCAAATGTGTGTGGGTAGAATATATATCCCACGGGGGTAAAATTGAAAAAAGTTGAAAAAAAATTTTTTTTGGACTTAGTCATTTTTCTGGCGTTTATCAGACTTTCAGATAGGGGAAATGTCAGTGAGCGTTTCGATTTCAGTTCCAGAGCGATTCGCCCGATGAGTCCTTCATATTTAGTGGTTTTCAGCCAATTTTCAGAATTTTTGAAAATTTCACTTTTTTGTGAAAATATCCGCTAAATGAGGGAATAATATGTGTGAGGGTACCCCAGGAGAGTTCCAAATGTGTGTGGGTAGAATATATATCCCACGGGGGTAAAATTGAAAAAAGTTGAAAAAAATTTTTTTTTTTACTTAGTCATTTTTCCGGCGTTTATCAGACTTTCAGATAGGGGAAATGTCAGTGAGAGTTCCGATTTCAGTTCCAGAGCGATTCGCCCGATGAGTCCTTCATATTTAGTCGTTTTCAGCCAATTTTCAGAATTTTTGAAAATGTCACTTTTTTGTGAAAATATCCACTAAATGAGGGAATAATATGTGTGAGGGTACCCCAGGAGAGTTCCAAATGTGTGTGGGTAGAATATATATCCCACGGGGGTAAAAATGAAAAAAGGTGAAAAAATTTTTTTTTGGACTTAGTCATTTTTCCGGCGTTTATCAGACTTTCAGATAGGGGAAATGTCAATGAGCGTTCTGATTTCAGTTCCAGAGCGATTCGCCCGATGAGTCCTTCATATTTAGTCGTTTTCAGCCAATTTTCTGAATTTTTGAAAATTTCACTTTTTTGTGAAAATATCCACTAAATGAGGGAATAATATGTGTGAGGGTACCCCAGGAGAGTTCCAAATGTGTGTGGGTAGAATATATATCCCACGGGGGTAAAATTGAAAAAAGTTGAAAAAATTTTTTTTTTAGACTTAGTCATTTTTTCAGCGTTTATCAGACTTTCAGATATGGGAAATGTCAGTGAGCGTTACGATTTCAGTTCCAGAGCAATTAGCCCGATGAGTCCTTCAAATTTAGTCGTTTTCAGCCAATTTTCTGAATTTTTGAAAATTTCACTTTTTTGTGAAAATATCCACTAAATGAGGGAATAATATGTGTGAGGGTACCCCAGGAGAGTTCCAAATGTGTGTGGGTAGAATATATATCCCACGGGGGTAAAATTGAAAAAAGGTGAAAAAATTTTTTTTTGGACTTAGTCATTTTTCTGGCGTTTATCAGACTTTCAGATAGGGGAAATGTCAGTGAGCGTTCCGATTTCAGTTCCAGAGCGATTCGCCCGATGAGTCCTTCATATTTAGTCGTTTTCAGCCAATTTTCTGAATTTTTGAAAATGTCACTTTTTTGTGAAAATATCCACTAAATGAGGGAATAATATGTGTGAGGGTACCCCAGGAGAGTTCCAAATGTGTGTGGGTAGAATTTATATCCCACGGGGGTAAAATTGAAAAAAGGTGAAAAAAATTTTTTTTGGACTTAGTCATTTTTCCGGCGTTTATCAGACTTTCAGATAGGGGAAATGTCAATGAGCGTTCTGATTTCAGTTCCAGAGCAATTAGCCCGATGAGTCCTTCAAATTTAGTCGTTTTCAGCCAATTTTCTGAATTTTTGAAAATTTCACTTTTTTGCGAAAATATCCACTAAATGAGGGAATAATATGTGTGAGGGTACCCCAGGAGAGTTCCAAATGTGTGTGGGTAGAATATATATCCCACGGGGGTAAAATTGAAAAAAGGTGAAAAAATTTTTTTTTTAGACTTAGTCATTTTTTCAGCGTTTATCAGACTTTCAGATAGGGGAAATGTCAGTGAGCGTTCCGATTTCAGTTCCAGAGCGATTCGCCCGATGAGTCCTTCATATTTAGTCGTTTTCAGCCAATTTTCTGAATTTTTGAAAATTTCACTTTTTTGTGAAAATATCCACTAAATGAGGGAATAATATGTGTGAGTGTACCCCAGGAGAGTTCCAAATGTGTGTGGGTAGAATATATATCCCACGGGGGTAAAATTGAAAAAAGGTGAAAAATTTTTTTTTTTAGACTTAGTCATTTTTCCGGCGTTTATCAGACTTTCAGATAGGGGAAATGTCAATGAGCGTTCTGATTTCAGTTCCAGAGCAATTAGCCCGATGAGTCCTTCAAATTTAGTCGTTTTCAGCCAATTTTCTGAATTTTTGAAAATTTCACTTTTTTGCGAAAATATCCACTAAATGAGGGAATAATATGTGTGAGGGTACCCCAGGAGAGTTCCAAATGTGTGTGGGTAGAATATATATCCCACGGGGGTAAAATTGAAAAAAGGTGAAAAAATTTTTTTTTTAGACTTAGTCATTTTTTCAGCGTTTATCAGACTTTCAGATAGGGGAAATGTCAGTGAGCGTTCCGATTTCAGTTCCAGAGCGATTCGCCCGATGAGTCCTTCATATTTAGTCGTTTTCAGCCAATTTTCTGAATTTTTGAAAATTTCACTTTTTTGTGAAAATATCCACTAAATGAGGGAATAATATGTGTGAGTGTACCCCAGGAGAGTTCCAAATGTGTGTGGGTAGAATATATATCCCACGGGGGTAAAATTGAAAAAAGGTGAAAAATTTTTTTTTTTAGACTTAGTCATTTTTCCGGCGTTTATCAGACTTTCAGATAGGGGAAATGTCAGTGAGAGTTCCGATTTCAGTTCCAGAGCGATTCGCCCGATGAGTCATTCATATTTAGTCGTTTTCAGCCTATTTTCAGAATTTTTGAAAATTTCACTTTTTTGTGAAAATATCCACTAAATGAGGGAATAATATGTGTGAGGGTTCCCCAGGAGAGTTCCAAATGTGTGTGGGTAGAATATATATCCCACGGGGGTAAAATTGAAAAAAGGTGAAAAAATTTTTTTTTTAGACTTAGTCATTTTTCCGGCGTTTATCAGACTTTCAGATAGGGGAAATGTCAGTGAGCATTCCGATTTCAGTTCCAGAGCGATTTGCCCGATGAGTCCTTCATATTTAGTCGTTTTCAGCCAATTTTCTGAATTTTTGAAAATGTCACTTTTTTGTGAAAATATCCACTAAATGAGGGAATAATATGTGTGAGGGTACCCCAGGAGAGTTCCAAATGTGTGTGGGTAGAATATATAGCCCACGGGGGTAAAGTTGAAAAAAGGTGAAAAAATATTTTTCTTGGACTTAGTCATTTTTTCAGCGTTTATCAGACTTTCAGATAGGGGAAATGTCAGTGAGAGTTCCGATTTCAGTTCCAGAGCGATTCGCCCGATGAGTCCTTCATATTTAGTCGTTTTTAGCCAATTTTCTGAATTTTTGAAAATGTCACTTTTTTGTGAAAATATCCACTAAATGAGGGAATAATATGTGTGAGGGTACCCCAGGAGAGTTCCAAATGTGTGTGGGTAGTATATATATCCCACGGGGGTAAAATTGAAAAAAGTTGAAAAAAAATTTTTTTGGACTTAGTCATTTTTCTGGCGTTTATCAGACTTTCAGATAGGGGAAATGTCAGTGAGCGTTTCGATTTCAGTTCCAGAGCGATTCGCCCGATGAGTCCTTCATATTTAGTGGTTTTCAGCCAATTTTCAGAATTTTTGAAAATTTCACTTTTTTGTGAAAATATCCGCTAAATGAGGGAATAATATGTGTGAGGGTACCCCAGGAGAGTTCCAAATGTGTGTCGGTAGAATATATATCCCACGGGGGTAAAATTGAAAAAAGTTGAAAAAAAATTTTTTTTTGACTTAGTCATTTTTCCTGCGTTTATCAGACTTTCAGATAGGGGAAATGTCAGTGAGCGTTCCGATTTCAGTTCCAGAGCAATTCGCCCGATGAGTCCTTCATATTTAGTGGTTTTCAGCTAATTTTCAGAATTTTTGAAAATTTCACTTTTTTGTGAAAATATCCGCTAAATGAGGGAATAATATGTGTGAGGGTACCCCAGGAGAGTTCCAAATGTGTGTGGGTAGAATATATATCCCACGGGGGTAAAATTGAAAAAAGTTGAAAAAAATTTTTTTTGGGACTTAGTCATTTTTCCGGCATTTATCAGACTTTCAGATAGGGGAAATGTCAGTGAGCGTTCCGATTTCAGTTCCAGAGCGATTCGCCAGATGAGTCCTTCATATTTAGTGGTTTTCAGCCAATTTTCTGAATTTTTGAAAATTTCCTTTTTTTGTGAAAATATCCACTAAATGAGGGAATAATATGTGTGAGGGTACCCCAGGAGAGTTCCAAATGTGTGTGGGTAGAATATATATCCCACGCGGGTAAAATTGAAAAAAGTTGAAAAAAATTTTTTTTTGGACTTAGTCATTTTTTTGGCGTTTATCAGACTTTCAGATAGGGGAAATGTCAGTGAGCGTTTCGATTTCAGTTCCAGAGCGATTCGCCCGATGAGTCCTTCATATTTAGTGGTTTTCAGCCAATTTTCTGAATTTTTGAAAATTTCATTTTTTTGTGAAAATATCCACTAAATGAGGGAATAATATGTGTGAGCGTACCCCAGGAGAGTTCCAAATGTGTGTGGGTAGAATATATATCCAACGGGGGTAAAATTGAAAAAAGTTGAAAAAAAATTTTTTTTGGACTTAGTCATTTTTTCAGCGTTTATCAGACTTTCAGATATGGGAAATGTCAGTGAGCGTTCCGATTTCAGTTCCAGAGCGATTCGCCCGATGAGTCCTTCATATTTAGTGGTTTTCAGCCAATTTTCTGAATTTTTGAAAATTTCATTTTTTTGTGAAAATATCCACTAAATGAGGGAATAATATGTGTGAGCGTACCCCAGGAGAGTTCCAAATGTGTGTGGGTAGAATATATATCCCAGGGGGGTAAAATTGAAAAAAGTTGAAAAAAATTTTTTTTTGGACTTAGTCATTTTTCCGGCGTTTATCAGACTTTCAGATAGGGGAAATGTCAGTGAGCATTCCGATTTCAGTTCCAGAGCGATTCGCCAGATGAGTCCTTCATATTTAGTGGTTTTCAGCCAATTTTCTGAATTTTTGAAAATTTCATTTTTTTGTGAAAATATCCACTAAATGAGGGAATAATATGTGTGAGGGTACCCCAGGAGAGTTCCAAATGTGTGTGGGTAGAATATATATCCCAGGGGGGTAAAATTGAAAAAAGTTGAAAAAAAATTTTTTTTGGACTTAGTCATTTTTCTGGCGTTTATCAGACTTTCAGATAGGGGAAATGTCAGTGAGCGTTTCGATTTCAGTTCCAGAGCGATTCGGCCGATGAGTCCTTCATATTTAGTGGTTTTCAGCCAATTTTCAGAATTTTTGAAAATTTCACTTTTTTGTGAAAATATCCACTAAATGAGGGAATAATATGTGTGAGGGTACCCCAGGAGAGTTCCAAATGTGTGTGGGTAGAATATATATCCCACGGGGGTAAAATTGAAAAAAGTTGAAAAAAAATTTTTTTTGGACTTAGTCATTTTTCTGGCGTTTATCAGACTTTCAGATAGGGGAAATGTCAGTGAGCGTTTCGATTTCAGTTCCAGAGCGATTCGCCCGATGAGTCCTTCATATTTAGTGGTTTTCAGCCAATTTTCAGAATTTTTGAAAATTTCACTTTTTTTGTGAAAATATCCGCTAAATGAGGGAATAATATGTGTGAGGGTACCCCAGGTGAGTTCCAAATGTGTGTGGGTAGAACATATATCCCACGGGGGTAAAATTGAAAAAAGTTGAAAAAATTTTTTTTTTTGACTTAGTCATTTTTCCGGCGTTTATCAGACTTTCAGATAGGGGAAATGTCAGTGAGGGTTCCGATTTCAGTTCCAGAGCGATTCGCCCGATGAGTCCTTCATATTTAGTGGTTTTCAGCCAATTTTCTGAATTTTTGAAAATTTCATTTTTTTGTGAAAATATCCACTAAATGAGGGAATAATATGTGTGAGCGTACCCCAGGAGAGTTCCAAATGTGTGTGGGTAGAATATATATCCAACGGGGGTAATATTGAAAAAAGTTGAAAAAAAATTTTTTTTGGACTTAGTCATTTTTTCAGCGTTTATCAGACTTTCAGATATGGGAAATGTCAGTGAGCGTTCCGATTTCAGTTCCAGAGAGATTCGCCCGATGAGTCCTTCATATTTAGTGGTTTTCAGCCAATTTTCTGAATTTTTGAAAATTTCATTTTTTTGTGAAAATATCCACTAAATGAGGGAATAATATGTGTGAGGGTACCCCAGGAGAGTTCCAAATGTGTGTGGGTAGAATATATATCCCACGGGGGTAAAATTGAAAAAAGGTGAAAAATTTTTTTTTTTAGACTTAGTCATTTTTCCGGCGTTTATCAGACTTTCAGATAGGGGAAATGTCAATGAGCGTTCTGATTTCAGTTCCAGAGCAATTAGCCCGATGAGTCCTTCAAATTTAGTCGTTTTCAGCCAATTTTCTGAATTTTTGAAAATTTCACTTTTTTGCGAAAATATCCACTAAATGAGGGAATAATATGTGTGAGGGTACCCCAGGAGAGTTCCAAATGTGTGTGGGTAGAATATATATCCCACGGGGGTAAAATTGAAAAAAGGTGAAAAAATTTTTTTTTTAGACTTAGTCATTTTTTCAGCGTTTATCAGACTTTCAGATAGGGGAAATGTCAGTGAGCGTTCCGATTTCAGTTCCAGAGCGATTCGCCCGATGAGTCCTTCATATTTAGTCGTTTTCAGCCAATTTTCTGAATTTTTGAAAATTTCACTTTTTTGTGAAAATATCCACTAAATGAGGGAATAATATGTGTGAGTGTACCCCAGGAGAGTTCCAAATGTGTGTGGGTAGAATATATATCCCACGGGGGTAAAATTGAAAAAAGGTGAAAAATTTTTTTTTTTAGACTTAGTCATTTTTCCGGCGTTTATCAGACTTTCAGATAGGGGAAATGTCAGTGAGAGTTCCGATTTCAGTTCCAGAGCGATTCGCCCGATGAGTCATTCATATTTAGTCGTTTTCAGCCTATTTTCAGAATTTTTGAAAATTTCACTTTTTTGTGAAAATATCCACTAAATGAGGGAATAATATGTGTGAGGGTTCCCCAGGAGAGTTCCAAATGTGTGTGGGTAGAATATATATCCCACGGGGGTAAAATTGAAAAAAGGTGAAAAAATTTTTTTTTTAGACTTAGTCATTTTTCCGGCGTTTATCAGACTTTCAGATAGGGGAAATGTCAGTGAGCATTCCGATTTCAGTTCCAGAGCGATTTGCCCGATGAGTCCTTCATATTTAGTCGTTTTCAGCCAATTTTCTGAATTTTTGAAAATGTCACTTTTTTGTGAAAATATCCACTAAATGAGGGAATAATATGTGTGAGGGTACCCCAGGAGAGTTCCAAATGTGTGTGGGTAGAATATATAGCCCACGGGGGTAAAGTTGAAAAAAGGTGAAAAAATATTTTTCTTGGACTTAGTCATTTTTTCAGCGTTTATCAGACTTTCAGATAGGGGAAATGTCAGTGAGAGTTCCGATTTCAGTTCCAGAGCGATTCGCCCGATGAGTCCTTCATATTTAGTCGTTTTTAGCCAATTTTCTGAATTTTTGAAAATGTCACTTTTTTGTGAAAATATCCACTAAATGAGGGAATAATATGTGTGAGGGTACCCCAGGAGAGTTCCAAATGTGTGTGGGTAGTATATATATCCCACGGGGGTAAAATTGAAAAAAGTTGAAAAAAAATTTTTTTGGACTTAGTCATTTTTCTGGCGTTTATCAGACTTTCAGATAGGGGAAATGTCAGTGAGCGTTTCGATTTCAGTTCCAGAGCGATTCGCCCGATGAGTCCTTCATATTTAGTGGTTTTCAGCCAATTTTCAGAATTTTTGAAAATTTCACTTTTTTGTGAAAATATCCGCTAAATGAGGGAATAATATGTGTGAGGGTACCCCAGGAGAGTTCCAAATGTGTGTCGGTAGAATATATATCCCACGGGGGTAAAATTGAAAAAAGTTGAAAAAAAATTTTTTTTTTACTTAGTCATTTTTCCTGCGTTTATCAGACTTTCAGATAGGGGAAATGTCAGTGAGCGTTCCGATTTCAGTTCCAGAGCAATTCGCCCGATGAGTCCTTCATATTTAGTGGTTTTCAGCTAATTTTCAGAATTTTTGAAAATTTCACTTTTTTGTGAAAATATCCGCTAAATGAGGGAATAATATGTGTGAGGGTACCCCAGGAGAGTTCCAAATGTGTGTGGGTAGAATATATATCCCACGGGGGTAAAATTGAAAAAAGTTGAAAAAAATTTTTTTTGGGACTTAGTCATTTTTCCGGCATTTATCAGACTTTCAGATAGGGGAAATGTCAGTGAGCGTTCCGATTTCAGTTCCAGAGCGATTCGCCAGATGAGTCCTTCATATTTAGTGGTTTTCAGCCAATTTTCTGAATTTTTGAAAATTTCCTTTTTTTGTGAAAATATCCACTAAATGAGGGAATAATATGTGTGAGGGTACCCCAGGAGAGTTCCAAATGTGTGTGGGTAGAATATATATCCCACGCGGGTAAAATTGAAAAAAGTTGAAAAAAATTTTTTTTTGGACTTAGTCATTTTTTTGGCGTTTATCAGACTTTCAGATAGGGGAAATGTCAGTGAGCGTTTCGATTTCAGTTCCAGAGCGATTCGCCCGATGAGTCCTTCATATTTAGTGGTTTTCAGCCAATTTTCTGAATTTTTGAAAATTTCATTTTTTTGTGAAAATATCCACTAAATGAGGGAATAATATGTGTGAGCGTACCCCAGGAGAGTTCCAAATGTGTGTGGGTAGAATATATATCCAACGGGGGTAAAATTGAAAAAAGTTGAAAAAAAATTTTTTTTGGACTTAGTCATTTTTTCAGCGTTTATCAGACTTTCAGATATGGGAAATGTCAGTGAGCGTTCCGATTTCAGTTCCAGAGCGATTCGCCCGATGAGTCCTTCATATTTAGTGGTTTTCAGCCAATTTTCTGAATTTTTGAAAATTTCATTTTTTTGTGAAAATATCCACTAAATGAGGGAATAATATGTGTGAGCGTACCCCAGGAGAGTTCCAAATGTGTGTGGGTAGAATATATATCCCAGGGGGGTAAAATTGAAAAAAGTTGAAAAAAATTTTTTTTTGGACTTAGTCATTTTTCCGGCGTTTATCAGACTTTCAGATAGGGGAAATGTCAGTGAGCATTCCGATTTCAGTTCCAGAGCGATTCGCCAGATGAGTCCTTCATATTTAGTGGTTTTCAGCCAATTTTCTGAATTTTTGAAAATTTCATTTTTTTGTGAAAATATCCACTAAATGAGGGAATAATATGTGTGAGGGTACCCCAGGAGAGTTCCAAATGTGTGTGGGTAGAATATATATCCCAGGGGGGTAAAATTGAAAAAAGTTGAAAAAAAATTTTTTTTGGACTTAGTCATTTTTCTGGCGTTTATCAGACTTTCAGATAGGGGAAATGTCAGTGAGCGTTTCGATTTCAGTTCCAGAGCGATTCGGCCGATGAGTCCTTCATATTTAGTGGTTTTCAGCCAATTTTCAGAATTTTTGAAAATTTCACTTTTTTGTGAAAATATCCACTAAATGAGGGAATAATATGTGTGAGGGTACCCCAGGAGAGTTCCAAATGTGTGTGGGTAGAATATATATCCCACGGGGGTAAAATTGAAAAAAGTTGAAAAAAAATTTTTTTTGGACTTAGTCATTTTTCTGGCGTTTATCAGACTTTCAGATAGGGGAAATGTCAGTGAGCGTTTCGATTTCAGTTCCAGAGCGATTCGCCCGATGAGTCCTTCATATTTAGTGGTTTTCAGCCAATTTTCAGAATTTTTGAAAATTTCACTTTTTTTGTGAAAATATCCGCTAAATGAGGGAATAATATGTGTGAGGGTACCCCAGGTGAGTTCCAAATGTGTGTGGGTAGAACATATATCCCACGGGGGTAAAATTGAAAAAAGTTGAAAAAATTTTTTTTTTTGACTTAGTCATTTTTCCGGCGTTTATCAGACTTTCAGATAGGGGAAATGTCAGTGAGGGTTCCGATTTCAGTTCCAGAGCGATTCGCCCGATGAGTCCTTCATATTTAGTGGTTTTCAGCCAATTTTCTGAATTTTTGAAAATTTCATTTTTTTGTGAAAATATCCACTAAATGAGGGAATAATATGTGTGAGCGTACCCCAGGAGAGTTCCAAATGTGTGTGGGTAGAATATATATCCAACGGGGGTAATATTGAAAAAAGTTGAAAAAAAATTTTTTTTGGACTTAGTCATTTTTTCAGCGTTTATCAGACTTTCAGATATGGGAAATGTCAGTGAGCGTTCCGATTTCAGTTCCAGAGAGATTCGCCCGATGAGTCCTTCATATTTAGTGGTTTTCAGCCAATTTTCTGAATTTTTGAAAATTTCATTTTTTTGTGAAAATATCCATTAAATGAGGGAATAATATGTGTGAGGGTACCCCAGGAGAGTTCCAAATGTGTGTGGGTAGAATATATATCCCACGGGGGTAAAATTGAAAAAAGGTGAAAAATTTTTTTTTTTAGACTTAGTCATTTTTCCGGCGTTTATCAGACTTTCAGATAGGGGAAATGTCAATGAGCGTTCTGATTTCAGTTCCAGAGCAATTAGCCCGATGAGTCCTTCAAATTTAGTCGTTTTCAGCCAATTTTCTGAATTTTTGAAAATTTCACTTTTTTGCGAAAATATCCACTAAATGAGGGAATAATATGTGTGAGGGTACCCCAGGAGAGTTCCAAATGTGTGTGGGTAGAATATATATCCCACGGGGGTAAAATTGAAAAAAGGTGAAAAAATTTTTTTTTTAGACTTAGTCATTTTTTCAGCGTTTATCAGACTTTCAGATAGGGGAAATGTCAGTGAGCGTTCCGATTTCAGTTCCAGAGCGATTCGCCCGATGAGTCCTTCATATTTAGTCGTTTTCAGCCAATTTTCTGAATTTTTGAAAATTTCACTTTTTTGTGAAAATATCCACTAAATGAGGGAATAATATGTGTGAGTGTACCCCAGGAGAGTTCCAAATGTGTGTGGGTAGAATATATATCCCACGGGGGTAAAATTGAAAAAAGGTGAAAAATTTTTTTTTTTAGACTTAGTCATTTTTCCGGCGTTTATCAGACTTTCAGATAGGGGAAATGTCAGTGAGAGTTCCGATTTCAGTTCCAGAGCGATTCGCCCGATGAGTCATTCATATTTAGTCGTTTTCAGCCTATTTTCAGAATTTTTGAAAATTTCACTTTTTTGTGAAAATATCCACTAAATGAGGGAATAATATGTGTGAGGGTTCCCCAGGAGAGTTCCAAATGTGTGTGGGTAGAATATATATCCCACGGGGGTAAAATTGAAAAAAGGTGAAAAAATTTTTTTTTTAGACTTAGTCATTTTTCCGGCGTTTATCAGACTTTCAGATAGGGGAAATGTCAGTGAGCATTCCGATTTCAGTTCCAGAGCGATTTGCCCGATGAGTCCTTCATATTTAGTCGTTTTCAGCCAATTTTCTGAATTTTTGAAAATGTCACTTTTTTGTGAAAATATCCACTAAATGAGGGAATAATATGTGTGAGGGTACCCCAGGAGAGTTCCAAATGTGTGTGGGTAGAATATATAGCCCACGGGGGTAAAGTTGAAAAAAGGTGAAAAAATATTTTTCTTGGACTTAGTCATTTTTTCAGCGTTTATCAGACTTTCAGATAGGGGAAATGTCAGTGAGAGTTCCGATTTCAGTTCCAGAGCGATTCGCCCGATGAGTCCTTCATATTTAGTCGTTTTTAGCCAATTTTCTGAATTTTTGAAAATGTCACTTTTTTGTGAAAATATCCACTAAATGAGGGAATAATATGTGTGAGGGTACCCCAGGAGAGTTCCAAATGTGTGTGGGTAGTATATATATCCCACGGGGGTAAAATTGAAAAAAGTTGAAAAAAAATTTTTTTTGGACTTAGTCATTTTTCTGGCGTTTATCAGACTTTCAGATAGGGGAAATGTCAGTGAGCGTTTCGATTTCAGTTCCAGAGCGATTCGCCCGATGAGTCCTTCATATTTAGTGGTTTTCAGCCAATTTTCAGAATTTTTGAAAATTTCACTTTTTTGTGAAAATATCCGCTAAATGAGGGAATAATATGTGTGAGGGTACCCCAGGAGAGTTCCAAATGTGTGTCGGTAGAATATATATCCCACGGGGGTAAAATTGAAAAAAGTTGAAAAAAAATTTTTTTTTGACTTAGTCATTTTTCCTGCGTTTATCAGACTTTCAGATAGGGGAAATGTCAGTGAGCGTTCCGATTTCAGTTCCAGAGCAATTCGCCCGATGAGTCCTTCATATTTAGTGGTTTTCAGCTAATTTTCAGAATTTTTGAAAATTTCACTTTTTTGTGAAAATATCCGCTAAATGAGGGAATAATATGTGTGAGGGTACCCCAGGAGAGTTCCAAATGTGTGTGGGTAGAATATATATCCCACGGGGGTAAAATTGAAAAAAGTTGAAAAAAATTTTTTTTGGGACTTAGTCATTTTTCCGGCATTTATCAGACTTTCAGATAGGGGAAATGTCAGTGAGCGTTCCGATTTCAGTTCCAGAGCGATTCGCCAGATGAGTCCTTCATATTTAGTGGTTTTCAGCCAATTTTCTGAATTTTTGAAAATTTCCTTTTTTTGTGAAAATATCCACTAAATGAGGGAATAATATGTGTGAGGGTACCCCAGGAGAGTTCCAAATGTGTGTGGGTAGAATATATATCCTACGCGGGTAAAATTGAAAAAAGTTGAAAAAAATTTTTTTTTGGACTTAGTCATTTTTTTGGCGTTTATCAGACTTTCAGATAGGGGAAATGTCAGTGAGCGTTTCGATTTCAGTTCCAGAGCGATTCGCCCGATGAGTCCTTCATATTTAGTGGTTTTCAGCCAATTTTCTGAATTTTTGAAAATTTCATTTTTTTGTGAAAATATCCACTAAATGAGGGAATAATATGTGTGAGCGTACCCCAGGAGAGTTCCAAATGTGTGTGGGTAGAATATATATCCAACGGGGGTAAAATTGAAAAAAGTTGAAAAAAAATTTTTTTTGGACTTAGTCATTTTTTCAGCGTTTATCAGACTTTCAGATATGGGAAATGTCAGTGAGCGTTCCGATTTCAGTTCCAGAGCGATTCGCCCGATGAGTCCTTCATATTTAGTGGTTTTCAGCCAATTTTCTGAATTTTTGAAAATTTCATTTTTTTGTGAAAATATCCACTAAATGAGGGAATAATATGTGTGAGCGTACCCCAGGAGAGTTCCAAATGTGTGTGGGTAGAATATATATCCCAGGGGGGTAAAATTGAAAAAAGTTGAAAAAAATTTTTTTTTGGACTTAGTCATTTTTCCGGCGTTTATCAGACTTTCAGATAGGGGAAATGTCAGTGAGCATTCCGATTTCAGTTCCAGAGCGATTCGCCAGATGAGTCCTTCATATTTAGTGGTTTTCAGCCAATTTTCTGAATTTTTGAAAATTTCATTTTTTTGTGAAAATATCCACTAAATGAGGGAATAATATGTGTGAGGGTACCCCAGGAGAGTTCCAAATGTGTGTGGGTAGAATATATATCCCAGGGGGGTAAAATTGAAAAAAGTTGAAAAAAAATTTTTTTTGGACTTAGTCATTTTTCTGGCGTTTATCAGACTTTCAGATAGGGGAAATGTCAGTGAGCGTTTCGATTTCAGTTCCAGAGCGATTCGGCCGATGAGTCCTTCATATTTAGTGGTTTTCAGCCAATTTTCAGAATTTTTGAAAATTTCACTTTTTTGTGAAAATATCCACTAAATGAGGGAATAATATGTGTGAGGGTACCCCAGGAGAGTTCCAAATGTGTGTGGGTAGAATATATATCCCACGGGGGTAAAATTGAAAAAAGTTGAAAAAAAATTTTTTTTGGACTTAGTCATTTTTCTGGCGTTTATCAGACTTTCAGATAGGGGAAATGTCAGTGAGCGTTTCGATTTCAGTTCCAGAGCGATTCGCCCGATGAGTCCTTCATATTTAGTGGTTTTCAGCCAATTTTCAGAATTTTTGAAAATTTCACTTTTTTTGTGAAAATATCCGCTAAATGAGGGAATAATATGTGTGAGGGTACCCCAGGTGAGTTCCAAATGTGTGTGGGTAGAACATATATCCCACGGGGGTAAAATTGAAAAAAGTTGAAAAAATTTTTTTTTTTGACTTAGTCATTTTTCCGGCGTTTATCAGACTTTCAGATAGGGGAAATGTCAGTGAGGGTTCCGATTTCAGTTCCAGAGCGATTCGCCCGATGAGTCCTTCATATTTAGTGGTTTTCAGCCAATTTTCTGAATTTTTGAAAATTTCATTTTTTTGTGAAAATATCCACTAAATGAGGGAATAATATGTGTGAGCGTACCCCAGGAGAGTTCCAAATGTGTGTGGGTAGAATATATATCCAACGGGGGTAATATTGAAAAAAGTTGAAAAAAAATTTTTTTTGGACTTAGTCATTTTTTCAGCGTTTATCAGACTTTCAGATATGGGAAATGTCAGTGAGCGTTCCGATTTCAGTTCCAGAGAGATTCGCCCGATGAGTCCTTCATATTTAGTGGTTTTCAGCCAATTTTCTGAATTTTTGAAAATTTCATTTTTTTGTGAAAATATCCACTAAATGAGGGAATAATATGTGTGAGGGTACCCCAGGAGAGTTCCAAATGTGTGTGGGTAGAATATATATCCCACGGGGGTAAAATTGAAAAAAGTTGAAAAAAAAATTTTTTTGGACTTAGTCATTTTTCTGGCGTTTATCAGACTTTCAGATAGGGGAAATGTCAGTGAGCGTTTCGATTTCAGTTCCAGAGCGATTCGCCCAATGAGTCCTTCATATTTAGTGGTTTTCAGCCAATTTTCAGAATTTTTGAAAATTTCACTTTTTTGTGAAAATATCCGCTAAATGAGGGAATAATATGTGTCAGGGTACCCCAGGAGAGTTCCAAATGTGTGTCGGTAGAATATATATCCCACGGGGGTAAAATTGAAAAAAGTTGAAAAAAATTTTTTTTTTGACTTAGTCATTTTTCCTGCGTTTATCAGACTTTCAGATAGGGGAAATGTCAGTGAGCGTTCCGATTTCAGTTCCAGAGCAATTCGCCCGATGAGTCCTTCATATTTAGTGGTTTTCAGCTAATTTTCAGAATTTTTGAAAATTTCACTTTTTTG
The DNA here is from genome assembly GCF_046119375.1 of Phyllobates terribilis. Classification (NCBI taxonomy): domain Eukaryota; kingdom Metazoa; phylum Chordata; class Amphibia; order Anura; family Dendrobatidae; genus Phyllobates; species Phyllobates terribilis. Next base: position 124,236,194 of record NW_027362768.1, read on the forward strand.
TGAAAATATCCGCTAAATGAGGGAATAATATGTGTGAGGGTACCCCAGGAGAGTTCCAAATGTGTGTGGGTAGAATATATATCCCACGGGGGTAAAATTGAAAAAAGTTGAAAAAAAATTTTTTTTGGACTTAGTCATTTTTCTGGCGTTTATCAGACTTTCAGATAGGGGAAATGTCAGTGAGCGTTTCGATTTCAGTTCCAGAGCGATTCGCCCGATGAGTCCTTCATATTTAGTGGTTTTCAGCCAATTTTCAGAATTTTTGAAAATTTCACTTTTTTGTGAAAATATCCGCTAAATGAGGGAATAATATGTGTGAGGGTACCCCAGGAGAGTTCCAAATGTGTGTGGGTAGAATATATATCCCACGGGGGTAAAATTGAAAAAAGTTGAAAAAAAATTTTTTTTGGACTTAGTCATTTTTCTGGCGTTTATCAGACTTTCAGATAGGGGAAATGTCAGTGAGCGTTTCGATTTCAGTTCCAGAGCTATTCGCCCGATGAGTCCTTCATATTTAGTGGTTTTCAGCCAATTTTCAGAATTTTTGAAAATTTCACTTTTTTGTGAAAATATCCGCTAAATGAGGGAATAATATGTGTGAGGGTACTCCAGGAGAGTTCCAAATGTGTGTGGGTAGAATATATATCCCACGGGGGTAAAATTGAAAAAAGTTTAAAAAAATTTTTTTTTTGACTTAGTCATTTTTCCGGCGTTTATCAGACTTTCAGATAGGGGAAATGTCAGTGAGGGTTCCGATTTCAGTTCCAGAGCGATTCGCCAGATGAGTCCTTCATATTTAGTGGTTTTCAGCCAATTTTCAGAATTTTTGAAAATTTCACTTTTTTGTGAAAATATCCGCTAAATGAGGGAATAATATGTGTGAGGGTACTCCAGGAGAGTTCCAAATGTGTGTGGGTAGAATATATATCCCACGGGGGTAAAATTGAAAAAAGTTTAAAAAAATTTTTTTTTTGACTTAGTCATTTTTCCTGCGTTTATCAGACTTTCAGATAGGGGAAATGTCAGTGAGGGTTCCGATTTCAGTTCCAGAGCGATTCGCCAGATGAGTCCTTCATATTTATTGGTTTTCAGCCAATTTTCAGAATTTTTGAAAATTTCACTTTTTTGTGAAAATATCCGCTAAATGAGGGAATAATATGTGTGAGGGTACCCCAGGAGAGTTCCAAATGTGTGTGGGTAGTATATATATCCCACTGGGGTAAAATTGAAAAAAGTTGAAAAAAAATTTTTTTGGGACTTAGTCATTTTTCTGGCGTTTATCAGACTTTCAGATAGGGGAAATGTCAGTGAGCGTTTCGATTTCAGTTCCAGAGCGATTCGCCCGATGAGTCCTTCATATTTAGTGGTTTTCAGCCAATTTTCAGAATTTTTGAAAATTTCACTTTTTTGTGAAAATATCCGCTAAATGAGGGAATAATATGTGTCAGGGTAACCCAGGAGAGTTCCAAATGTGTGTCGGTAGAATATATATCCCACGGGGGTAAAATTGAAAAAAGTTGAAAAAAAATTTTTTTTGGACTTAGTCATTTTTCTGGCGTTTATCAGACTTTCAGATAGGGGAAATGTCAGTGAGCGTTTCGATTTCAGTTCCAGAGCGATTCGCCCGATGAGTCCTTCATATTTAGTGGTTTTCAGCTAATTTTCAGAATTTTTGAAAATTTCACTTTTTTGTGAAAATATCCGCTAAATGAGGGAATAATATGTGTGAGGGTACCCCAGGAGAGTTCCAAATGTGTGTGGGTAGAATATATATCCCACGGGGGTAAAATTGAAAAAAGTTGAAAAAAAATTTTTTTTGGACTTAGTCATTTTTCTGGCGTTTATCAGACTTTCAGATAGGGGAAATGTCAGTGAGCGTTTCGATTTCAGTTCCAGAGCGATTCGCCCGAGGAGTCCTTCATATTTAGTGGTTTTCAGCCAATTTTCAGAATTTTTGAAAATTTCACTTTTTTGTGAAAATATCCGCTAAATGAGGGAATAATATGTGTGAGGGTACCCCAGGAGAGTTCCAAATGTGTGTGGGTAGAATATATATCCCACGGGGGTAAAATTGAAAAAAGTTGAAAAAAAATTTTTTTTGGACTTAGTCATTTTTCTGGCGTTTATCAGACTTTCAGATAGGGGAAATGTCAGTGAGCGTTTCGATTTCAGTTCCAGAGCGATTCGCCCGATGAGTCCTTCATATTTAGTGGTTTTCAGCCAATTTTCAGAATTTTTGAAAATTTCACTTTTTTGTGAAAATATCCGCTAAATGAGGGAATAATATGTGTGAGGGTACTCCAGGAGAGTTCCAAATGTGTGTGTGTAGAATATATATCCCACGGGGGTAAAATTGAAAAAAGTTTAAAAAAATTTTTTTTTTGACTTAGTCATTTTTCCGGCGTTTATCAGACTTTCAGATAGGGGAAATGTCAGTGAGGGTTCCGATTTCAGTTCCAGAGCGATTCGCCAGATGAGTCCTTCATATTTAGTGGTTTTCAGCCAATTTTCAGAATTTTTGAAAATTTCACTTTTTTGTGAAAATATCCGCTAAATGAGGGAATAATATGTGTGAGGGTACTCCAGGAGAGTTCCAAATGTGTGTGGGTAGAATATATATCCCACGGGGGTAAAATTGAAAAAAGTTTAAAAAAATTTTTTTTTTGACTTAGTCATTTTTCCTGCGTTTATCAGACTTTCAGATAGGGGAAATGTCAGTGAGGGTTCCGATTTCAGTTCCAGAGCGATTCGCCAGATGAGTCCTTCATATTTAGTGGTTTTCAGCCAATTTTCAGAATTTTTGAAAATTTCACTTTTTTGTGAAAATATCCGCTAAATGAGGGAATAATATGTGTGAGGGTACCCCAGGAGAGTTCCAAATGTGTGTGGGTAGTATATATATCCCACGGGGGTAAAATTGAAAAAAGTTGAAAAAAAATTTTTTTTGGACTTAGTCATTTTTCTGGCGTTTATCAGACTTTCAGATAGGGGAAATGTCAGTGAGCGTTTCGATTTCAGTTCCAGAGCGATTCGCCCGATGAGTCCTTCATATTTAGTGGTTTTCAGCCAATTTTCAGAATTTTTGAAAATTTCACTTTTTTGTGAAAATATCCGCTAAATGAGGGAATAATATGTGTCAGGGTACCCCAGGAGAGTTCCAAATGTGTGTCGGTAGAATATATATCCCACGGGGGTAAAATTGAAAAAAGTTGAAAAAAAATTTTTTTTGGACTTAGTCATTTTTCTGGCGTTTATCAGACTTTCAGATAGGGGAAATGTCAGTGAGCGTTTCGATTTCAGTTCCAGAGCGATTCGCCCGATGAGTCCTTCATATTTAGTGGTTTTCAGCCAATTTTCAGAATTTTTGAAAATTTCACTTTTTTGTGAAAATATCCGCTAAATGAGGGAATAATATGTGTGAGGGTACCACAGGAGAGTTCCAAATGTGTGTGGGTAGAATATATATCCCACGGGGGTAAAATTGAAAAAAGTTGAAAAAAAATTTTTTTTGGACTTAGTCATTTTTCTGGCGTTTATCAGACTTTCAGATAGGGGAAATGTCAGTGAGCGTTTCGATTTCAGTTCCAGAGCGATTCGCCCGATGAGTCCTTCATATTTAGTGGTTTTCAGCCAATTTTCAGAATTTTTGAAAATTTCACTTTTTTGTGAAAATATCCACTAAATGAGGGAATAATATGTGTGAGGGTACTCCAGGAGAGTTCCAAATGTGTGTGGGTAGAATATATATCCCACGCGGGTAAAATTGAAAAAAGTTGAAAAAAATTTTTTTTTGGACTTAGTCATTTTTTTGGCGTTTATCAGACTTTCAGATAGGGGAAATGTCAGTGAGGGTTCCGATTTCAGTTCCAGAGCGATTCGCCAGATGAGTCCTTCATATTTAGTGGTTTTCAGCCAATTTTCAGAATTTTTGAAAATTTCACTTTTTTGTGAAAATATCCGCTAAATGAGGGAATAATATGTGTGAGGGTACCCCAGGAGAGTTCCAAATGTGTGTGGGTAGTATATATATCCCACGGGGGTAAAATTGAAAAAAGTTGAAAAAAAATTTTTTTTGGACTTAGTCATTTTTCTGGCGTTTATCAGACTTTCAGATAGGGGAAATGTCAGTGAGCGTTTCGATTTCAGTTCCAGAGCGATTCGCCCGATGAGTCCTTCATCTTTAGTGGTTTTCAGCCAATTTTCTGAATTTTTGAAAATTTCATTTTTTTGTGAAAATATCCGCTAAATGAGGGAATAATATGTGTCAGGGTACCCCAGGAGAGTTCCAAATGTGTGTCGGTAGAATATATATCCCACGGGGGTAAAATTGAAAAAAGTTGAAAAAAAATTTTTTTTTGACTTAGTCATTTTTCCTGCGTTTATCAGACTTTCAGATAGGGGAAATGTCAGTGAGCGTTCCGATTTCAGTTCCAGAGCAATTCGCCCGATGAGTCCTTCATATTTAGTGGTTTTCAGCTAATTTTCAGAATTTTTGAAAATTTCACTTTTTTGTGAAAATATCCGCTAAATGAGGGAATAATATGTGTGAGGGTACCCCAGGAGAGTTCCAAATGTGTGTGGGTAGAATATATATCCCACGGGGGTAAAATTGAAAAAAGTTGAAAAAAAATTTTTTTTGGACTTAGTCATTTTTCTGGCGTTTATCAGACTTTCAGATAGGGGAAATGTCAGTGAGCGTTTCGATTTCAGTTCCAGAGCGATTCGCCCGATGAGTCCTTCATATTTAGTGGTTTTCACCCAATTTTCAGAATTTTTGAAAATTTCACTTTTTTGTGAAAATATCCGCTAAATGAGGGAATAATATGTGTGAGGGTACCCCAGGAGAGTTCCAAATGTGTGTGGGTAGAATATATATCCCACGGGGGTAAAATTGAAAAAAGTTGAAAAAAAATTTTTTTTGGACTTAGTCATTTTTCTGGCGTTTATCAGACTTTCAGATAGGGGAAATGTCAGTGAGCGTTTCGATTTCAGTTCCAGAGCGATTCGCCCGATGAGTCCTTCATATTTAGTGGTTTTCAGCCAATTTTCAGAATTTTTGAAAATTTCACTTTTTTGTGAAAATATCCACTAAATGAGGGAATAATATGTGTGAGGGTACCCCAGGAGAGTTCCAAATGTGTGTGGGTAGAATATGTATCCCAGGGGGGTAAAATTGAAAAAAGTTGAAAAAAATTTTTTTTTGGACTTAGTCATTTTTCCGGCGTTTATCAGACTTTCAGATAGGGGAAATGTCAGTGAGCGTTCCGATTTCAGTTCCAGAGCGATTCGCCAGATGAGTCCTTCATATTTAGTGGTTTTCAGCCAATTTTCTGAATTTTTGAAAATTTCCTTTTTTTGTGAAAATATCCACTAAATGAGGGAATAATATGTGTGAGGGTACCCCAGGAGAGTTCCAAATGTGTGTGGGTAGAATATATATCCCACGCGGGTAAAATTGAAAAAAGTTGAAAAAAATTTTTTTTTGGACTTAGTCATTTTTTTGGCGTTTATCAGACTTTCAGATAGGGGAAATGTCAGTGAGCGTTTCGATTTCAGTTCCAGAGCGATTCGCCCGATGAGTCCTTCATATTTAGTGGTTTTCAGCCAATTTTCTGAATTTTTGAAAATTTCATTTTTTTGTGAAAATATCCACTAAATGAGGGAATAATATGTGTGAGCGTACCCCAGGAGAGTTCCAAATGTGTGTGGGTAGAATATATATCCAACGGGGGTAATATTGAAAAAAGTTGAAAAAAAATTTTTTTTGGACTTAGTCATTTTTTCAGCGTTTATCAGACTTTCAGATATGGGAAATGTCAGTGAGCGTTCCGATTTCAGTTCCAGAGCGATTCGCCCGATGAGTCCTTCATATTTAGTGGTTTTCAGCCAATTTTCTGAATTTTTGAAAATTTCATTTTTTTGTGAAAATATCCACTAAATGAGGGAATAATATGTGTGAGCGTACCCCAGGAGAGTTCCAAATGTGTGTGGGTAGAATATATATCCCAGGGGGGTAAAATTGAAAAAAGTTGAAAAAAATTTTTTTTTGGACTTAGTCATTTTTCCGGCGTTTATCAGACTTTCAGATAGGGGAAATGTCAGTGAGCGTTTCGATTTCAGTTCCAGAGCGATTCGCCCGATGAGTCCTTCATCTTTAGTGGTTTTCAGCCAATTTTCTGAATTTTTGAAAATTTCATTTTTTTGTGAAAATATCCGCTAAATGAGGGAATAATATGTGTGAGGGTACCCCAGGAGAGTTCCAAATGTGTGTGGGTAGTATATATATCCCACGGGGGTAAAATTGAAAAAAGTTGAAAAAAAATTTTTTTTGGACTTAGTCATTTTTCTGGCGTTTATCAGACTTTCAGATAGGGGAAATGTCAGTGAGCGTTTCGATTTCAGTTCCAGAGCGATTCGCCCGATGAGTCCTTCATCTTTAGTGGTTTTCAGCCAATTTTCTGAATTTTTGAAAATTTCATTTTTTTGTGAAAATATCCGCTAAATGAGGGAATAATATGTGTCAGGGTACCCCAGGAGAGTTCCAAATGTGTGTCGGTAGAATATATATCCCACGGGGGTAAAATTGAAAAAAGTTGAAAAAAAATTTTTTTTTGACTTAGTCATTTTTCCTGCGTTTATCAGACTTTCAGATAGGGGAAATGTCAGTGAGCATTCCGATTTCAGTTCCAGAGCAATTCGCCCGATGAGTCCTTCATATTTAGTGGTTTTCAGCTAATTTTCAGAATTTTTGAAAATTTCACTTTTTTGTGAAAATATCCGCTAAATGAGGGAATAATATGTGTGAGGGTACCCCAGGAGAGTTCCAAATGTGTGTGGGTAGAATATATATCCCACGGGGGTAAAATTGAAAAAAGTTGAAAAAAAATTTTTTTTGGACTTAGTCATTTTTCTGGCGTTTATCAGACTTTCAGATAGGGGAAATGTCAGTGAGCGCTTCGATTTCAGTTCCAGAGCGATTCGCCCGATGAGTCCTTCATATTTAGTGGTTTTCAGCTAATTTTCAGAATTTTTGAAAATTTCACTTTTTTGTGAAAATATCCGCTAAATGAGGGAATAATATGTGTGAGGGTACCCCAGGAGAGTTCCAAATGTGTGTGGGTAGAATATATATCCCACGGGGGTAAAATTGAAAAAAGTTGAAAAAAAATTTTTTTTGGACTTAGTCATTTTTCTGGCGTTTATCAGACTTTCAGATAGGGGAAATGTCAGTGAGCGTTTCGATTTCAGTTCCAGAGCGATTCGCCCGAGGAGTCCTTCATATTTAGTGGTTTTCAGCCAATTTTCAGAATTTTTGAAAATTTCACTTTTTTGTGAAAATATCCGCTAAATGAGGGAATAATATGTGTGAGGGTACCCCAGGAGAGTTCCAAATGTGTGTGGGTAGAATATATATCCCACGGGGGTAAAATTGAAAAAAGTTGAAAAAAAATTTTTTTTGGACTTAGTCATTTTTCTGGCGTTTATCAGACTTTCAGATAGGGGAAATGTCAGTGAGCGTTTCGATTTCAGTTCCAGAGCGATTCGCCCGATGAGTCCTTCATATTTAGTGGTTTTCAGCCAATTTTCAGAATTTTTGAAAATTTCACTTTTTTGTGAAAATATCCGCTAAATGAGGGAATAATATGTGTGAGGGTACTCCAGGAGAGTTCCAAATGTGTGTGTGTAGAATATATATCCCACGGGGGTAAAATTGAAAAAAGTTTAAAAAAATTTTTTTTTTGACTTAGTCATTTTTCCGGCGTTTATCAGACTTTCAGATAGGGGAAATGTCAGTGAGGGTTCCGATTTCAGTTCCAGAGCGATTCGCCAGATGAGTCCTTCATATTTAGTGGTTTTCAGCCAATTTTCAGAATTTTTGAAAATTTCACTTTTTTGTGAAAATATCCGCTAAATGAGGGAATAATATGTGTGAGGGTACTCCAGGAGAGTTCCAAATGTGTGTGGGTAGAATATATATCCCACGGGGGTAAAATTGAAAAAAGTTTAAAAAAATTTTTTTTTTGACTTAGTCATTTTTCCTGCGTTTATCAGACTTTCAGATAGGGGAAATGTCAGTGAGGGTTCCGATTTCAGTTCCAGAGCGATTCGCCAGATGAGTCCTTCATATTTAGTGGTTTTCAGCCAATTTTCAGAATTTTTGAAAATTTCACTTTTTTGTGAAAATATCCGCTAAATGAGGGAATAATATGTGTGAGGGTACCCCAGGAGAGTTCCAAATGTGTGTGGGTAGTATATATATCCCACGGGGGTAAAATTGAAAAAAGTTGAAAAAAAATTTTTTTTGGACTTAGTCATTTTTCTGGCGTTTATCAGACTTTCAGATAGGGGAAATGTCAGTGAGCGTTTCGATTTCAGTTCCAGAGCGATTCGCCCGATGAGTCCTTCATATTTAGTGGTTTTCAGCCAATTTTCAGAATTTTTGAAAATTTCACTTTTTTGTGAAAATATCCGCTAAATGAGGGAATAATATGTGTCAGGGTACCCCAGGAGAGTTCCAAATGTGTGTCGGTAGAATATATATCCCACGGGGGTAAAATTGAAAAAAGTTGAAAAAAAATTTTTTTTGGACTTAGTCATTTTTCTGGCGTTTATCAGACTTTCAGATAGGGGAAATGTCAGTGAGCGTTTCGATTTCAGTTCCAGAGCGATTCGCCCGATGAGTCCTTCATATTTAGTGGTTTTCAGCCAATTTTCAGAATTTTTGAAAATTTCACTTTTTTGTGAAAATATCCGCTAAATGAGGGAATAATATGTGTGAGGGTACCACAGGAGAGTTCCAAATGTGTGTGGGTAGAATATATATCCCACGGGGGTAAAATTGAAAAAAGTTGAAAAAAAATTTTTTTTGGACTTAGTCATTTTTCTGGCGTTTATCAGACTTTCAGATAGGGGAAATGTCAGTGAGCGTTTCGATTTCAGTTCCAGAGCGATTCGCCCGATGAGTCCTTCATATTTAGTGGTTTTCAGCCAATTTTCAGAATTTTTGAAAATTTCACTTTTTTGTGAAAATATCCACTAAATGAGGGAATAATATGTGTGAGGGTACTCCAGGAGAGTTCCAAATGTGTGTGGGTAGAATATATATCCCACGCGGGTAAAATTGAAAAAAGTTGAAAAAAATTTTTTTTTGGACTTAGTCATTTTTTTGGCGTTTATCAGACTTTCAGATAGGGGAAATGTCAGTGAGGGTTCCGATTTCAGTTCCAGAGCGATTCGCCAGATGAGTCCTTCATATTTAGTGGTTTTCAGCCAATTTTCAGAATTTTTGAAAATTTCACTTTTTTGTGAAAATATCCGCTAAATGAGGGAATAATATGTGTGAGGGTACCCCAGGAGAGTTCCAAATGTGTGTGGGTAGTATATATATCCCACGGGGGTAAAATTGAAAAAAGTTGAAAAAAAATTTTTTTTGGACTTAGTCATTTTTCTGGCGTTTATCAGACTTTCAGATAGGGGAAATGTCAGTGAGCGTTTCGATTTCAGTTCCAGAGCGATTCGCCCGATGAGTCCTTCATCTTTAGTGGTTTTCAGCCAATTTTCTGAATTTTTGAAAATTTCATTTTTTTGTGAAAATATCCGCTAAATGAGGGAATAATATGTGTCAGGGTACCCCAGGAGAGTTCCAAATGTGTGTCGGTAGAATATATATCCCACGGGGGTAAAATTGAAAAAAGTTGAAAAAAAATTTTTTTTTGACTTAGTCATTTTTCCTGCGTTTATCAGACTTTCAGATAGGGGAAATGTCAGTGAGCGTTCCGATTTCAGTTCCAGAGCAATTCGCCCGATGAGTCCTTCATATTTAGTGGTTTTCAGCTAATTTTCAGAATTTTTGAAAATTTCACTTTTTTGTGAAAATATCCGCTAAATGAGGGAATAATATGTGTGAGGGTACCCCAGGAGAGTTCCAAATGTGTGTGGGTAGAATATATATCCCACGGGGGTAAAATTGAAAAAAGTTGAAAAAAAATTTTTTTTGGACTTAGTCATTTTTCTGGCGTTTATCAGACTTTCAGATAGGGGAAATGTCAGTGAGCGTTTCGATTTCAGTTCCAGAGCGATTCGCCCGATGAGTCCTTCATATTTAGTGGTTTTCACCCAATTTTCAGAATTTTTGAAAATTTCACTTTTTTGTGAAAATATCCGCTAAATGAGGGAATAATATGTGTGAGGGTACCCCAGGAGAGTTCCAAATGTGTGTGGGTAGAATATATATCCCACGGGGGTAAAATTGAAAAAAGTTGAAAAAAAATTTTTTTTGGACTTAGTCATTTTTCGGGCGTTTATCAGACTTTCAGATAGGGGAAATGTCAGTGAGCGTTTCGATTTCAGTTCCAGAGCGATTCGCCCGATGAGTCCTTCATATTTAGTGGTTTTCAGCCAATTTTCAGAATTTTTGAAAATTTCACTTTTTTGTGAAAATATCCACTAAATGAGGGAATAATATGTGTGAGGGTACCCCAGGAGAGTTCCAAATGTGTGTGGGTAGAATATGTATCCCAGGGGGGTAAAATTGAAAAAAGTTGAAAAAAATTTTTTTTTGGACTTAGTCATTTTTCCGGCGTTTATCAGACTTTCAGATAGGGGAAATGTCAGTGAGCGTTCCGATTTCAGTTCCAGAGCGATTCGCCAGATGAGTCCTTCATATTTAGTGGTTTTCAGCCAATTTTCTGAATTTTTGAAAATTTCCTTTTTTTGTGAAAATATCCACTAAATGAGGGAATAATATGTGTGAGGGTACCCCAGGAGAGTTCCAAATGTGTGTGGGTAGAATATATATCCCACGCGGGTAAAATTGAAAAAAGTTGAAAAAAATTTTTTTTTGGACTTAGTCATTTTTTTGGCGTTTATCAGACTTTCAGATAGGGGAAATGTCAGTGAGCGTTTCGATTTCAGTTCCAGAGCGATTCGCCCGATGAGTCCTTCATATTTAGTGGTTTTCAGCCAATTTTCTGAATTTTTGAAAATTTCATTTTTTTGTGAAAATATCCACTAAATGAGGGAATAATATGTGTGAGCGTACCCCAGGAGAGTTCCAAATGTGTGTGGGTAGAATATATATCCAACGGGGGTAATATTGAAAAAAGTTGAAAAAAAATTTTTTTTGGACTTAGTCATTTTTTCAGCGTTTATCAGACTTTCAGATATGGGAAATGTCAGTGAGCGTTCCGATTTCAGTTCCAGAGCGATTCGCCCGATGAGTCCTTCATATTTAGTGGTTTTCAGCCAATTTTCTGAATTTTTGAAAATTTCATTTTTTTGTGAAAATATCCGCTAAATGAGGGAATAATATGTGTGAGGGTACCCCAGGAGAGTTCCAAATGTGTGTGGGTAGTATATATATCCCACGGGGGTAAAATTGAAAAAAGTTGAAAAAAAATTTTTTTTGGACTTAGTCATTTTTCTGGCGTTTATCAGACTTTCAGATAGGGGAAATGTCAGTGAGCGTTTCGATTTCAGTTCCAGAGCGATTCGCCCGATGAGTCCTTCATCTTTAGTGGTTTTCAGCCAATTTTCTGAATTTTTGAAAATTTCATTTTTTTGTGAAAATATCCGCTAAATGAGGGAATAATATGTGTCAGGGTACCCCAGGAGAGTTCCAAATGTGTGTCGGTAGAATATATATCCCACGGGGGTAAAATTGAAAAAAGTTGAAAAAAAATTTTTTTTTGACTTAGTCATTTTTCCTGCGTTTATCAGACTTTCAGATAGGGGAAATGTCAGTGAGCATTCCGATTTCAGTTCCAGAGCAATTCGCCCGATGAGTCCTTCATATTTAGTGGTTTTCAGCTAATTTTCAGAATTTTTGAAAATTTCACTTTTTTGTGAAAATATCCGCTAAATGAGGGAATAATATGTGTGAGGGTACCCCAGGAGAGTTCCAAATGTGTGTGGGTAGAATATATATCCCACGGGGGTAAAATTGAAAAAAGTTGAAAAAAAATTTTTTTTGGACTTAGTCATTTTTCTGGCGTTTATCAGACTTTCAGATAGGGGAAATGTCAGTGAGCGTTTCGATTTCAGTTCCAGAGCGATTCGCCCGATGAGTCCTTCATATTTAGTGGTTTTCAGCCAATTTTCAGAATTTTTGAAAATTTCACTTTTTTGTGAAAATATCCGCTAAATGAGGGAATAATATGTGTGAGGGTACCCCAGGAGAGTTCCAAATGTGTGTGGGTAGAATATATATCCCACGGGGGTAAAATTGAAAAAAGTTGAAAAAAAATTTTTTTTGGACTTAGTCATTTTTCTGGCGTTTATCAGACTTTCAGATAGGGGAAATGTCAGTGAGCGTTTCGATTTCAGTTCCAGAGCGATTCGCCCGATGAGTCCTTCATATTTAGTGGTTTTCAGCCAATTTTCAGAATTTTTGAAAATTTCACTTTTTTGTGAAAATATCCACTAAATGAGGGAATAATATGTGTGAGGGTACCCCAGGAGAGTTCCAAATGTGTGTGGGTAGAATATGTATCCCAGGGGGGTAAAATTGAAAAAAGTTGAAAAAAATTTTTTTTTGGACTTAGTCATTTTTCCGGCGTTTATCAGACTTTCAGATAGGGGAAATGTCAGTGAGCGTTCCGATTTCAGTTCCAGAGCGATTCGCCAGATGAGTCCTTCATATTTAGTGGTTTTCAGCCAATTTTCTGAATTTTTGAAAATTTCCTTTTTTTGTGAAAATATCCACTAAATGAGGGAATAATATGTGTGAGGGTACCCCAGGAGAGTTCCAAATGTGTGTGGGTAGAATATATATCCCACGCGGGTAAAATTGAAAAAAGTTGAAAAAAATTTTTTTTTGGACTTAGTCATTTTTTTGGCGTTTATCAGACTTTCAGATAGGGGAAATGTCAGTGAGCGTTTCGATTTCAGTTCCAGAGCGATTCGCCCGATGAGTCCTTCATATTTAGTGGTTTTCAGCCAATTTTCTGAATTTTTGAAAATTTCATTTTTTTGTGAAAATATCCACTAAATGAGGGAATAATATGTGTGAGCGTACCCCAGGAGAGTTCCAAATGTGTGTGGGTAGAATATATATCCCAGGGGGGTAAAATTGAAAAAAGTTGAAAAAAATTTTTTTTTGGACTTAGTCATTTTTCCGGCGTTTATCAGACTTTCAGATAGGGGAAATGTCAGTGAGCGTTCCGATTTCAGTTCCAGAGCGATTCGCCAGATGAGTCCTTCATATTTAGTGGTTTTCAGCCAATTTTCTGAATTTTTGAAAATTTCATTTTTTTGTGAAAATATCCACTAAATGAGGGAATAATATGTGTGAGGGTACCCCAGGAGAGTTCCAAATGTGTGTGGGTAGAATATATATCCCAGGGGGGTAAAATTGAAAAAAGTTGAAAAAAATTTTTTTTTGGACTTAGTCATTTTTCTGGCGTTTATCAGACTTTCAGATAGGGGAAATGTCAGTGAGCGTTTCGATTTCAGTTCCAGAGCGATTCGGCCGATGAGTCCTTCATATTTAGTGGTTTTCAGCCAATTTTCAGAATTTTTGAAAATTTCACTTTTTTGTGAAAATATCCACTAAATGAGGGAATAATATGTGTGAGGGTACCCCAGGAGAGTTCCAAATGTGTGTGGGTAGAATATATATCCCACGGGGGTAAAATTGAAAAAAGTTGAAAAAAAATTTTTTTTGGACTTAGTCATTTTTCTGGCGTTTATCAGACTTTCAGATAGGGGAAATGTCAGTGAGCGTTTCGATTTCAGTTCCAGAGCGATTCGCCCAATGAGTCCTTCATATTTAGTGGTTTTCAGCCAATTTTCAGAATTTTTGAAAATTTCACTTTTTTGTGAAAATATCCACTAAATGAGGGAATAATATGTGTGAGGGTACCCCAGGAGAGTTCCAAATGTGTGTGGGTAGAATATGTATCCCAGGGGGGTAAAATTGAAAAAAGTTGAAAAAAATTTTTTTTTGGACTTAGTCATTTTTCCGGCGTTTATCAGACTTTCAGATAGGGGAAATGTCAGTGAGCGTTCCGATTTCAGTTCCAGAGCGATTCGCCAGATGAGTCCTTCATATTTAGTGGTTTTCAGCCAATTTTCTGAATTTTTGAAAATTTCCTTTTTTTGTGAAAATATCCACTAAATGAGGGAATAATATGTGTGAGGGTACCCCAGGAGAGTTCCAAATGTGTGTGGGTAGAATATATATCCCACGCGGGTAAAATTGAAAAAAGTTAAAAAAAAATTTTTTTTGGACTTAGTCATTTTTTTGGCGTTTATCAGACTTTCAGATAGGGGAAATGTCAGTGAGCGTTTCGATTTCAGTTCCAGAGCGATTCGCCCGATGAGTCCTTCATATTTAGTGGTTTTCAGCCAATTTTCTGAATTTTTGAAAATTTCATTTTTTTGTGAAAATATCCACTAAATGAGGGAATAATATGTGTGAGCGTACCCCAGGAGAGTTCCAAATGTGTGTGGGTAGAATATATATCCCAGGGGGGTAAAATTGAAAAAAGTTGAAAAAAATTTTTTTTTGGACTTAGTCATTTTTCCGGCGTTTATCAGACTTTCAGATAGGGGAAATGTCAGTGAGCGTTTCGATTTCAGTTCCAGAGCGATTCGCCCGATGAGTCCTTCATCTTTAGTGGTTTTCAGCCAATTTTCTGAATTTTTGAAAATTTCATTTTTTTGTGAAAATATCCGCTAAATGAGGGAATAATATGTGTCAGGGTACCCCAGGAGAGTTCCAAATGTGTGTCGGTAGAATATATATCCCACGGGGGTAAAATTGAAAAAAGTTGAAAAAAAATTTTTTTTTGACTTAGTCATTTTTCCTGCGTTTATCAGACTTTCAGATAGGGGAAATGTCAGTGAGCATTCCGATTTCAGTTCCAGAGCAATTCGCCCGATGAGTCCTTCATATTTAGTGGTTTTCAGCTAATTTTCAGAATTTTTGAAAATTTCACTTTTTTGTGAAAATATCCGCTAAATGAGGGAATAATATGTGTGAGGGTACCCCAGGAGAGTTCCAAATGTGTGTGGGTAGAATATATATCCCACGGGGGTAAAATTGAAAAAAGTTGAAAAAAAATTTTTTTTGGACTTAGTCATTTTTCTGGCGTTTATCAGACTTTCAGATAGGGGAAATGTCAGTGAGCGTTTCGATTTCAGTTCCAGAGCGATTCGCCCGATGAGTCCTTCATATTTAGTGGTTTTCAGCCAATTTTCAGAATTTTTGAAAATTTCACTTTTTTGTGAAAATATCCGCTAAATGAGGGAATAATATGTGTGAGGGTACCCCAGGAGAGTTCCAAATGTGTGTGGGTAGAATATATATCCCACGGGGGTAAAATTGAAAAAAGTTGAAAAAAAATTTTTTTTGGACTTAGTCATTTTTCTGGCGTTTATCAGACTTTCAGATAGGGGAAATGTCAGTGAGCGTTCCGATTTCAGTTCCAGAGCGATTCGCCAGATGAGTCCTTCATATTTAGTGGTTTTCAGCCAATTTTCTGAATTTTTGAAAATTTCCTTTTTTTGTGAAAATATCCACTAAATGAGGGAATAATATGTGTGAGCGTACCCCAGGAGAGTTCCAAATGTGTGTGGGTAGAATATATATCCCAGGGGGGTAAAATTGAAAAAAGTTGAAAAAAATTTTTTTTTGGACTTAGTCATTTTTCCGGCGTTTATCAGACTTTCAGATAGGGGAAATGTCAGTGAGCGTTCCGATTTCAGTTCCAGAGCGATTCGCCAGATGAGTCCTTCATATTTAGTGGTTTTCAGCCAATTTTCTGAATTTTTGAAAATTTCATTTTTTTGTGAAAATATCCACTAAATGAGGGAATAATATGTGTGAGGGTACCCCAGGAGAGTTCCAAATGTGTGTGGGTAGAATATATATCCCAGGGGGGTAAAATTGAAAAAAGTTGAAAAAAATTTTTTTTTGGACTTAGTCATTTTTCTGGCGTTTATCAGACTTTCAGATAGGGGAAATGTCAGTGAGCGTTTCGATTTCAGTTCCAGAGCGATTCGGCCGATGAGTCCTTCATATTTAGTGGTTTTCAGCCAATTTTCAGAATTTTTGAAAATTTCACTTTTTTGTGAAAATATCCACTAAATGAGGGAATAATATGTGTGAGGGTACCCCAGGAGAGTTCCAAATGTGTGTGGGTAGAATATATATCCCACGGGGGTAAAATTGAAAAAAGTTGAAAAAAAATTTTTTTTGGACTTAGTCATTTTTCTGGCGTTTATCAGACTTTCAGATAGGGGAAATGTCAGTGAGCGTTTCGATTTCAGTTCCAGAGCGATTCGCCCAATGAGTCCTTCATATTTAGTGGTTTTCAGCCAATTTTCAGAATTTTTGAAAATTTCACTTTTTTGTGAAAATATCCACTAAATGAGGGAATAATATGTGTGAGGGTACCCCAGGAGAGTTCCAAATGTGTGTGGGTAGAATATGTATCCCAGGGGGGTAAAATTGAAAAAAGTTGAAAAAAATTTTTTTTTGGACTTAGTCATTTTTCCGGCGTTTATCAGACTTTCAGATAGGGGAAATGTCAGTGAGCGTTCCGATTTCAGTTCCAGAGCGATTCGCCAGATGAGTCCTTCATATTTAGTGGTTTTCAGCCAATTTTCTGAATTTTTGAAAATTTCCTTTTTTTGTGAAAATATCCACTAAATGAGGGAATAATATGTGTGAGGGTACCCCAGGAGAGTTCCAAATGTGTGTGGGTAGAATATATATCCCACGCGGGTAAAATTGAAAAAAGTTAAAAAAAATTTTTTTTTGGACTTAGTCATTTTTTTGGCGTTTATCAGACTTTCAGATAGGGGAAATGTCAGTGAGCGTTTCGATTTCAGTTCCAGAGCGATTCGCCCGATGAGTCCTTCATATTTAGTGGTTTTCAGCCAATTTTCTGAATTTTTGAAAATTTCATTTTTTTGTGAAAATATCCACTAAATGAGGGAATAATATGTGTGAGCGTACCCCAGGAGAGTTCCAAATGTGTGTGGGTAGAATATATATCCAACGGGGGTAATAGTGAAAAAAGTTGAAAAAAATTTTTTTTTGGACTTAGTCATTTTTTCAGCGTTTATCAGACTTTCAGATATGGGAAATGTCAGTGAGCGTTCCGATTTCAGTTCCAGAGCGATTCGCCCGATGAGTCCTTCATATTTAGTGGTTTTCAGCCAATTTTCAGAATTTTTGAAAATTTCCCTTTTTTGTGAAAATATCCACTAAATGAGGGAATAATATGTGTGAGGGTACCCCAGGAGAGTTCCAAATGTGTGTGGGTAGAATATATATCCCACGGGGGTAAAATTGAAAAAAGTTGAAAAAAATTTTTTTTTGGACTTAGTCATTTTTCTAGCGTTTATCAGACTTTCAGATAGGGGGAAATGTCAGTGAGCATTTTGATTTCAGTTCCAGAGCGATTCGCCCGATGAGTCCTTCATATTTAGTGGTTTTCAGCCAATTTTCTGAATTTTTGAAAATTTCATTTTTTTGTGAAAATATCCACTAAATGAGGGAATAATATGTGTGAGGGTACCCCAGGAGAGCTCCAAATGTGTGTGGGTAGATTATATATCCAACGGGGGTAAAATTTTAAAAAAATTTTTTTTGGACTTAGTAATTTTTTCAGCGTTTATCAGACTTTCAGATATGGGAAATGTCAGTGAGCGTTCCAATTTCAGTTCCAGAGCGATTCGCCCGATGAGTCCTTCATATTTAGTGGTTTTCAGCCAATTTTCTGAATTTTTGAAAATTTCACTTTTTTTGTGAAAATATCCACTAAATGAGGGAATAATATGTGTGAGGGTGCCCCAGGAGAGTTCCAAATGTGTGTGGGTAGAATATATATCCCACGGGGGTAAAATTGAAAAAAGTTGAAAAATTTTTTATTTTGGACTTAGTCATTTTTCTGGCGTTTATCAGACTTTCAGATAGGGGAAATGTCAGTGAGCGTTTTGATTTCAGTTCCAGAGCAATTTGCCCGATGAGTCCTTCATGTTTAATGGTTTTCAGCCAATTTTCTGAATTTTTGAAAATTTCATTTTTTTGTGAAAATATCCACTAAATGAGGGAGTAATATGTGTGAGGGTACCCCAGGAGAGTTCCAAATGTGTGTGGGTAGAATATATATCCCAGGGGGGTAAAATTGAAAAAAGTTGAAAAAAATTTTTTTTTGGACTTAGTCATTTTTCTGGCGTTTATCAGACTTTCAGATAGGGGAAATGTCAGTGAGCGTTTCGATTTCAGTTCCAGAGCGATTCGGCCGATGAGTCCTTCATATTTAGTGGTTTTCAGCCAATTTTCAGAATTTTTGAAAATTTCACTTTTTTGTGAAAATATCCACTAAATGAGGGAATAATATGTGTGAGGGTACCCCAGGAGAGTTCCAAATGTGTGTGGGTAGAATATGTATCCCAGGGGGGTAAAATTGAAAAAAGTTGAAAAAAATTTTTTTTTGGACTTAGTCATTTTTCCGGCGTTTATCAGACTTTCAGATAGGGGAAATGTCAGTGAGCGTTCCGATTTCAGTTCCAGAGCGATTCGCCAGATGAGTCCTTCATATTTAGTGGTTTTCAGCCAATTTTCTGAATTTTTGAAAATTTCCTTTTTTTGTGAAAATATCCACTAAATGAGGGAATAATATGTGTGAGGGTACCCCAGGAGAGTTCCAAATGTGTGTGGGTAGAATATATATCCCACGCGGGTAAAATTGAAAAAAGTTAAAAAAAATTTTTTTTTGGACTTAGTCATTTTTTTGGCGTTTATCAGACTTTCAGATAGGGGAAATGTCAGTGAGCGTTTCGATTTCAGTTCCAGAGCGATTCGCCCGATGAGTCCTTCATATTTAGTGGTTTTCAGCCAATTTTCTGAATTTTTGAAAATTTCATTTTTTTGTGAAAATATCCACTAAATGAGGGAATAATATGTGTGAGCGTACCCCAGGAGAGTTCCAAATGTGTGTGGGTAGAATATATATCCAACGGGGGTAATAGTGAAAAAAGTTGAAAAAAATTTTTTTTTGGACTTAGTCATTTTTTCAGCGTTTATCAGACTTTCAGATATGGGAAATGTCAGTGAGCGTTCCGATTTCAGTTCCAGAGCGATTCGCCCGATGAGTCCTTCATATTTAGTGGTTTTCAGCCAATTTTCAGAATTTTTGAAAATTTCCCTTTTTTGTGAAAATATCCACTAAATGAGGGAATAATATGTGTGAGGGTACCCCAGGAGAGTTCCAAATGTGTGTGGGTAGAATATATATCCCACGGGGGTAAAATTGAAAAAAGTTGAAAAAAATTTTTTTTTGGACTTAGTCATTTTTCTAGCGTTTATCAGACTTTCAGATAGGGGGAAATGTCAGTGAGCATTTTGATTTCAGTTCCAGAGCGATTCGCCCGATGAGTCCTTCATATTTAGTGGTTTTCAGCCAATTTTCTGAATTTTTGAAAATTTCATTTTTTTGTGAAAATATCCACTAAATGAGGGAATAATATGTGTGAGGGTACCCCAGGAGAGCTCCAAATGTGTGTGGGTAGATTATATATCCAACGGGGGTAAAATTTAAAAAAAATTTTTTTTGGACTTAGTAATTTTTTCAGCGTTTATCAGACTTTCAGATATGGGAAATGTCAGTGAGCGTTCCAATTTCAGTTCCAGAGCGATTCGCCCGATGAGTCCTTCATATTTAGTGGTTTTCAGCCAATTTTCTGAATTTTTGAAAATTTCACTTTTTTTGTGAAAATATCCACTAAATGAGGGAATAATATGTGTGAGGGTGCCCCAAGAGAGTTCCAAATGTGTGTGGGTAGAATATATATCCCACGGGGGTAAAATTGAAAAAAGTTGAAAAATTTTTTATTTTGGACTTAGTCATTTTTCTGGCGTTTATCAGACTTTCAGATAGGGGAAATGTCAGTGAGCGTTTTGATTTCAGTTCCAGAGCAATTTGCCCGATGAGTCCTTCATGTTTAATGGTTTTCAGCCAATTTTCTGAATTTTTGAAAATTTCATTTTTTTGTGAAAATATCCACTAAATGAGGGAGTAATATGTGTGAGGGTACCCCAGGAGAGTTCCAAATGTGTGTGGATAGAATATATATCCCACGGGGGTAAAATTGAAAAAAGTTGAAAAAAATTTTTTTTTGGACTTAGTCATTTTTCTGGCGTTTATCAGACTTTCAGATAGGGGGAAATGTCAGTGAGCGTTTTGATTTCAGTTCCAGAGCGATTCGCCCGATGAGTCCTTCATATTTAGTGGTTTTCAGCAATTTTTCTGAATTTTTGAAAATTTCATTTTTTTGTGAAAATATCCACTAAATGAGGGAATAATATGTGTGAGGGTACCCCAGGAGAGTTCCAAATGTGTGTGGGTATAATATATATCCAACGGGGGTAAAATTGAAAAAAGTTGAAAAAAAATTTTTTTTGGACTTAGTCATTTTTTCAGCGTTTATCAGACTTTCAGATATGGGAAATGTCAGTGAGCGTTCCGATTTCAGTTCCAGAGCGATTCGCCCGATGAGTCCTTCATATTTAGTGGTTTTCAGCCAATTTTCAGAATTTTTGAAAATTTCCCTTTTTTGTGAAAATATCCACTAAATGAGGGAATAATATGTGTGAGGGTACCCCAGGAGAGTTCCAAATGTGTGTGGGTAGAATATATATCCCACGGGGGTAAAATTGAAAAAAGTTGAAAAAAATTTTTTTTTGGACTTAGTCATTTTTCTAGCGTTTATCAGACTTTCAGATAGGGGGAAATGTCAGTGAGCATTTTGATTTCAGTTCCAGAGCGATTCGCCCGATGAGTCCTTCATATTTAGTGGTTTTCAGCCAATTTTCTGAATTTTTGAAAATTTCATTTTTTTGTGAAAATATCCACTAAATGATGGAATAATATGTGTGAGGGTACCCCAGGAGAGCTCCAAATGTGTGTGGGTAGATTATATATCCAACGGGGGTAAAATTTAAAAAAAATTTTTTTTGGACTTAGTAATTTTTTCAGCGTTTATCAGACTTTCAGATATGGGAAATGTCAGTGAGCGTTCCAATTTCAGTTCCAGAGCGATTCGCCCGATGAGTCCTTCATATTTAGTGGTTTTCAGCCAATTTTCTGAATTTTTGAAAATTTCACTTTTTTTGTGAAAATATCCACTAAATGAGGGAATAATATGTGTGAGGGTGCCCCAGGAGAGTTCCAAATGTGTGTGGGTAGAATATATATCCCACGGGGGTAAAATTGAAAAAAGTTGAAAAATTTTTTATTTTGGACTTAGTCATTTTTCTGGCGTTTATCAGACTTTCAGATAGGGGAAATGTCAGTGAGCGTTTTGATTTCAGTTCCAGAGCAATTTGCCCGATGAGTCCTTCATGTTTAATGGTTTTCAGCCAATTTTCTGAATTTTTGAAAATTTCATTTTTTTGTGAAAATATCCACTAAATGAGGGAGTAATATGTGTGAGGGTACCCCAGGAGAGTTCCAAATGTGTGTGGATAGAATATATATCCCACGGGGGTAAAATTGAAAAAAGTTGAAAAAAATTTTTTTTTGGACTTAGTCATTTTTCTGGCGTTTATCAGACTTTCAGATAGGGGGAAATGTCAGTGAGCGTTTTGATTTCAGTTCCAGAGCGATTCGCCCGATGAGTCCTTCATATTTAGTGGTTTTCAGCAATTTTTCTGAATTTTTGAAAATTTCATTTTTTTGTGAAAATATCCACTAAATGAGGGAATAATATGTGTGAGGGTACCCCAGGAGAGTTCCAAATGTGTGTGGGTATAATATATATCCAACGGGGGTAAAATTGAAAAAAGTTGAAAAAAAATTTTTTTTGGACTTAGTCATTTTTTCAGCGTTTATCAGACTTTCAGATATGGGAAATGTCAGTGAGCGTTCCGATTTCAGTTCCAGAGCGATTCGCCCGATGAGTCCTTCATATTTAGTGGTTTTCAGCCAATTTTCAGAATTTTTGAAAATTTCCCTTTTTTGTGAAAATATCCACTAAATGAGGGAATAATATGTGTGAGGGTACCCCAGGAGAGTTCCAAATGTGTGTGGGTAGAATATATATCCCACGGGGGTAAAATTGAAAAAAGTTGAAAAAAATTTTTTTTTGGACTTAGTCATTTTTCTAGCGTTTATCAGACTTTCAGATAGGGGGAAATGTCAGTGAGCATTTTGATTTCAGTTCCAGAGCGATTCGCCCGATGAGTCCTTCATATTTAGTGGTTTTCAGCCAATTTTCTGAATTTTTGAAAATTTCATTTTTTTGTGAAAATATCCACTAAATGATGGAATAATATGTGTGAGGGTACCCCAGGAGAGCTCCAAATGTGTGTGGGTAGATTATATATCCAACGGGGGTAAAATTTAAAAAAAATTTTTTTTGGACTTAGTAATTTTTTCAGCGTTTATCAGACTTTCAGATATGGGAAATGTCAGTGAGCGTTCCAATTTCAGTTCCAGAGCGATTCGCCCGATGAGTCCTTCATATTTAGTGGTTTTCAGCCAATTTTCTGAATTTTTGAAAATTTCACTTTTTTTGTGAAAATATCCACTAAATGAGGGAATAATATGTGTGAGGGTGCCCCAGGAGAGTTCCAAATGTGTGTGGGTAGAATATATATCCCACGGGGGTAAAATTGAAAAAAGTTGAAAAATTTTTTATTTTGGACTTAGTCATTTTTCTGGCGTTTATCAGACTTTCAGATAGGGGAAATGTCAGTGAGCGTTTCGATTTCAGTTCCAGAGCTATTCGCCCGATGAGTCCTTCATATTTAGTGGTTTTCAGCCAATTTTCAGAATTTTTGAAAATTTCACTTTTTTGTGAAAATATCCACTAAATGAGGGAATAATATGTGTGAGGGTACCCCAGGAGAGTTCCAAATGTGTGTGGGTAGAATATATATCCCACGGGGGTAAAATTGAAAAAAGTTGAAAAAAATTTTTTTTTGGACTTAGTCATTTTTCTGACGTTTATCAGACTTTCAGATAGGGGAAATGTCAGTGAGCGTTTCGATTTCAGTTCCAGAGCGATTCGCCCGATGAGTCCTTCATATTTAGTGGTTTTCAGCCAATTTTCAGAATTTTTGAAAATTTCACTTTTTTGTGAAAATATCCTCTAAATGAGGGAATAATATTTGTGAGGGTACGCCAGGAGAGTTTCAAATGTGTGTGGGTAGAATATATATCCCACGGGGGTAAAATTGAAAAAAGTTGAAAAAAACTTTTTTTGGGACTTAGTCATTTTTCCGGCGTTTATCAGACTTTCAGATAGGGGAAATGTCAGTGAGCGTTCCGATTTCAGTTCCAGAGCGATTCGCCTGATGAGTCCTTCATATTTAGTCCTTTTCAGACAATTTTCAGAATTTTTGAAAATTTCATTTTTTTGTGAAAATATCCACTAAATGATTGAATAATATGTGTGAGGGTATGCCAGGAGAGTTCCAAATGTGTGTGGGTAGAATATATATCCCACGGGGTAAAATTGAAAAAAGTTGAAAAATTTTTTTGGGCTGATTTAGACATTTTTCTGGTGTTTATCAGACTTTCAGATAGGGGAAATGTCAGTGAGCGTTCTGATTTCAGATCCAGAGCCATTCGCCTGATGAGTCCTTCATATTTAGTTGTTTTCAGCCAATTTTCAGAATTTTTGAATATTTCATTTTTGTGAAAATATCCACTAAATGAGGGAATAATATTTGTGAGGGTACCCCAGGAGAGTTCCAAATGTGTGTGGGTAGAATATATATCCCACGGGGGTAAAATTGAAAAAAGTTGAAAAAAAAATTTTTTTGAACTTTGTCATTTTTTCAGCTTTTATCAGACTTTCAGATAGAGGAAATGTCAGTGAGCGATCCGATTTCAGTTCCAGAGTGATTCGCCCGATGAGTCCTTCATATTTAGTCGTTTCCAGCCAATTTTCTGAATTTTTGAAAATTTCACTTTTTTGTGAAAATATCCACTAAATGAGGGAATAATATGTGTGAAGGTACCCCAGGAGAGTTCCAAATGTGTGTGGGTAGAATATATATCCCACGGGGGTAAAATTGAAAAAAGTTGAAAAAATTTATTTGGGGGACTTAGTCATTTTTCCAGCGTTTATCATACTATCAGATAGGGGAAATGTCAGCGAGCGTTCCGATTTCAGTTCCAGAGCGATTTGCCCGATGAGTCCTTCATATTTAGTCATTTTCAGCCAATTTTCAGAATTTTTGAAAATTTCACTTTTTTGTGAAAATATCCACTAAATGAGGGAATAATATGTGTGAGGGTACCCCAGTAGAGTTCCAAATGTGTGTGGGTAGAATATATATCCACGGGGGTAAAATTGAAAAAAGTTGCAAAAAATTTTTTTTTTTTCTTAGTCATTTTTTTCAGCGTTTATCAGACTTTCAGATATTGGAAATGTCAGTGAGCATTCCGATTTCAGTTCCAGAGCGATTCGCCCGATAAGTCCTTCATATTTAGTGGTTTTCAGCCAATTTTCTGAATTTTTGAAAATTTCACTTTTTTGTGAAAATGTCCACTAAATGAGGGAATAATATGTGTGAGGGTACGCCAGGAGAGTTCCAAATGTGTGTCGAGAGAAGTTATATCCCACGGGGGTAAAATTGAAAAAAGTTGAAAAAAATTTTTTTTTGGACTTAGTCATTTTTCCGGCATTTATCACACTTTCAGATAGGGGAAATGTCAGTGAGAGTTCCGATTTCAGTTCCAGAGCGATTCACCTGATGAGTCCTTCATATTTAGTCCTTTTCAGCCAATTTTCTGAATTTTTGAAACTTTCACTTGTTTGCGAAAATATCCACTAAATGAGGGAATAATATGTGTGAGGGTACGCCAGGAGAATTCCAAATGTGTGTGGGTAGAATATATATCCCACGTGGGTAAAATTGAAAAAAGTTGAAAAAAATGTTTTTATGGACTTAGTCATTTTTCCGGCGTTTATCAGACTTTCAGATAGGGGAAATGTCAGTGAGCGTTCCGATTTCAGTTCCAGAGCGATTCGCCCGATGAGTACTTCATATTTAGTCGTTTTCAGCCAATTTTCAGAATTTTTGAAAATTTCACTTTTTTGTGAAAATATCCACTAAATGAGGGAATAATATGTGTGAAGGTACCCCAGTAGAGTTCCAAATGTGTGTGGATAGAATATATATCCCACGGGGGTAAAATTGAAAAAAGTTTAAAAAATTTTTGGGGGGGATTTAGTCATTTTTCTGGCGTTTATCAGACTTTCAGATATGGGAAATGTCAGTGAGCGTTCCGATTTCAGTTCCAGAGCGATTCGCCTGATGAGTCCTTCATATTTAGTCCTTTTCAGCCAATTTTCAGAATTTTTGAATATTTCTCTTTTTTGTGAAAATATCCACTAAATGAGGGAATAATATGTGTGAGGGTACCCCAGGAGAGTTCCAAATGTGTGTGGGTAGAATATATATCCCACGGGGTAAAATTGAAAAAAGTTGAAAATTTTTTTGGGGGGTATTTAGACATTTTTCTGGTGTTTATCAGACTTTCAGATAGGGGAAATGTCAGTGAGCGTTCCGATTTCAGTTCCAGAGCTATTCGCCCGATGAGTCCTTCATATTTAGTGGTTTTCAGCCAATTTTCAGAATTTTTGAAAATTTCACTTTTTTGTGAAAATATCCACTAAATGAGGGAATAATATGTGAGAGGGTACCCCAGGAGAGTTCCAAATGTGTGTGGGTAGAATATATATCCCACGGGGGTAAAATTGAAAAAAGTTGAAAAAAAATTTTTTTTGGACTTAGTCATTTTTCTGACGTTTATCAGACTTTCAGATAGGGGAAATGTCAGTGAGCGTTTCGATTTCAGTTCCAGAGCGATTCGCCCGATGAGTCCTTCATATTTAGTGGTTTTCAGCCAATTTTCAGAATTTTTGAAAATTTCACTTTTTTGTGAAAATATCCACTAAATGATTGAATAATATGTGTGAGGGTATGCCAGGTGAGTTCCAAATGTGTGTGGGTAGAATATATATCCAACGTGGGTAAAATTGAAAAACGTTGAAAAATAATTTTTTTGGACTTAGTCATTTTTTCAGCGTTTATCAGACTTTCAGACAGAGGAAATGTCAGTGACCATTCCGATTTCAGTTCCAGAGCGATTCGCCCGATGCCTCCTTCATATTTAGTGGTTTTCAGCCAATTTTCTGAATTTTTGAAAATTTCACTTTTTTGTGAAAATATCCACTAAATGAGGGAATAATATGTGTGAGGGTACCCCAGGAGAGTTCCAAATGTGTGTGGGTAGAATATATATCCCACGGGGTAAAATTGAAAAAAGTTGAAAAAATTTTTTGGGGGGATTTAGACATTTTTCTGGTGTTTATCAGACTTTCAGATAGGGGAAATGTCAGTGAGCGTTCTGATTTCAGTTCCAGAGCCATTCGCCTGATGAGTCCTTCATATTTAGTTGTTTTCAGCCAATTTTCAGAATTTTTGAATATTTCACTTTTTTGTGAAAATATCCACTAAATGAGGGAATAATATGTGTGAGGGTACCCCAGGAGAGTTCCAAATGTGTGTGGGTAGAATATATATCCCACGGGGGTAAAATTGAAAAAAGTTGAAAAAAATTTTTTTTTGAACTTTGTCATTTTTTCAGCTTTTATCAGACTTTCAGATAGAGGAAATGTCAGTGAGCGATCCGATTTCAGTTCCAGAGTGATTCGCCCGATGAGTCCTTCATATTTAGTCGTTTCCAGCCAATTTTCTGAATTTTTGAAAATTTCACTTTTTTGTGAAAATATCCACTAAATGAGGGAATAATATGTGTGAAGGTACCCCAGGAGAGTTCCAAATGTGTGTGGGTAGAATATATATCCCAAGGGGGTAAAATTGAAAAAAGTTGAAAAAATTTATTTGGGGGACTTAGTCATTTTTCCGGCGTTTATCATACTATCAGATAGGGGAAATGTCAGCGAGCGTTCCGATTTCAGTTCCAGAGCGATTTGCCCGATGAGTCCTTCATATTTAGTCATTTTCAGCCAATTTTCAGAATTTTTGAAAATTTCACTTTTTTGTGAAAATTTCCACTAAATGAGGGAATAATATGTGTGAGGGTACCCCAGTAGAGTTCCAAATGTATGTGGGTAGAATATATATCCACGGGGGTAAAATTGAAAAAAGTTGCAAAAAATTATTTTTTTTTCTTAGTCATTTTTTTCAGCGTTTATCAGACTTTCAGATAGGGGAAATGTCAGTGAGCATTCCGATTTCAGTTCCAGAGCGATTCGCCCGATAAGTCCTTCATATTTAGTGGTTTTCAGCCAATTTTCTGAATTTTTGAAAATTTCACTTTTTTGTGAAAATGTCCACTAAATGAGGGAATAATATGTGTGAGGGAATAATATGTGTGAGGGTACGCCAGGAGAGTTCCAAATGTGTGTGGGTAGAATATATATCCACGGGGGTAAAATTGAAAAAAGTTGCAAAAAATTATTTTTTTTTCTTAGTCATTTTTTTCAGCGTTTATCAGACTTTCAGATAGGGGAAATGTCAGTGAGCATTCCGATTTCAGTTCCAGAGCGATTCGCCCGATAAGTCCTTCATATTTAGTGGTTTTCAGCCAATTTTCTGAATTTTTGAAAATTTCACTTTTTTGTGAAAATATCCACTAAATGAGGGAATAATATGTGTGAGGGAATAATATGTGTGAGGGTACGCCAGGAGAGTTCCAAATGTGTGTCGGTAGAAGTTATATCCCACGGGGGTAAAATTGAAAAAAGTTGAAAAAAATTTTTTTTTGGACTTAGTCATTTTTCCGGCATTTATCACACTTTCAGATAGGGGAAATGTCAGTGAGAGTTCCGATTTCAGTTCCAGAGCGATTCACCTGATGAGTCCTTCATATTTAGTCCTTTTCAGCCAATTTTCTGAATTTTTGAAACTTTCACTTTTTTTTGAAAATATCCACTAAATGAGGGAATAATATGTGTGAAGGTACCCCAGGAGAGTTCCAAATGTGTGTGGGTAGAATATATATCCCAAGGGGGTAAAATTGAAAAAAGTTGAAAAAATTTATTTGGGGGACTTAGTCATTTTTCCGGCGTTTATCATACTATCAGATAGGGGAAATGTCAGCGAGCGTTCCGATTTCAGTTCCAGAGCGATTTGCCCGATGAGTCCTTCATATTTAGTCATTTTCAGCCAATTTTCAGAATTTTTGAAAATTTCACTTTTTTGTGAAAATATCCACTAAATGAGGGAATAATATGTGTGAGGGTACCCCAGTAGAGTTCCAAATGTGTGTGGGTAGAATATATATCCACGGGGGTAAAATTGAAAAAAGTTGCAAAAAATTATTTTTTTTTCTTAGTCATTTTTTTCAGCGTTTATCAGACTTTCAGATAGGGGAAATGTCAGTGAGTGTTCCGATTTCAGTTCCAGAGCGATTCGCCTGATGAGTCCTTCATATTTAGTGGTTTTCAGCCAATTTTCTGAATTTTTGAAAATTTCATTTTTTTGTGAAAATATCCACTAAATGATTGAATAATATGTGTGAGGGTATGCCAGGTGAGTTCCAAATGTGTGTGGGTAGAATATATATCCAACGTGGGTAAAATTGAAAAACGTTGAAAAAAAATTTTTTTGGACTTAGTCATTTTTTCAGCGTTTATCAGACTTTCAGACAGAGGAAATGTCAGTGACCATTCCGATTTCAGTTCCAGAGCGATTCGCCCGATGCCTCCTTCATATTTAGTCGTTTTCAGCCAATTTTCAGAATTTTTGAAAATTTCACTTTTTTGTGAAAATATCCACTAAATGAGGGAATAATATGTGTGAAGGTACCCCAGTAGAGTTCCAAATGTGTGTGGATAGAATATATATCCCACGGGGGTAAAATTGAAAAAAGTTTAAAAAATTTTTTGGGGGGATTTAGTCATTTTTCTGGCGTTTATCAGACTTTCAGATAGGGGAAATGTCAGTGAGCGTTCCGATTTCAGTTCCAGAGCGATTCGCCCGATGAGTACTTCATATTTAGTCGTTTTCAGCCAATTTTCTGAGTTTTTGAAAATTTCACATTTTTGTGAAAATATCCACTAAATGAGGGAATAATATGTGTAAGGGTACCCGAGGAGAGTTCCAAATGTGTGTGGGTAGAATATATATCCACGGGGGTAAAATTGAAAAAAGTTGCAAAAAATTATTTTTTTTTCTTAGTCATTTTTTTCAGCGTTTATCAGACTTTCAGATAGGGGAAATATCAGTGAGCGTACCGATTTCAGTTCCAGAGCGATTCGCCCGATGAGTCCTTCATATTTAGTGGTTTTCAGCCAATTTTCTGAATTTTTGAAACTTTCACTTGTTTGCGAAAATATCCACTAAATGAGGGAATAATATGTGTGAGGGTACGCCAGGAGAATTCCAAATGTGTGTGGTTAGAATATATATCCCACGTGGGTAAAATTGAAAAAAGTTGAAAAAAATGTTTTTATGGACTTAGTCATTTTTCCGGCGTTTATCAGACTTTCAGATAGGGGAAATGTCAGTGAGCGATCCGATTTCAGTTCCAGAGCGATTCGCCCGATGAGTCCTTCATATTTAGTGGTTTTCAGCCAATTTTCTGAATTTTTGAAAATTTCACTTTTTTGTGAAAATATCCACTAAATGAGGGAATAATATGTGTGAGGGTATGCCAAGAGAGTTCCAAATGTGTATGGGTAGAATATATATCCCACGGGGGTAAAATTGAAAAAAGTTGAAAAATTTTTTTTTTTGAACTTAGTCATGTTTTCAGCTTTTATCAGACTTTCAGATAGAGGAAATGTCACTGAGAGATCCGATTTCAGTTCCAGAGTTATTCGCCCGATGAGACCTTCATATTTCGTCGTTTCTAGCCAATTTTCTGAATTTTTGAAAATTTAACTTTTTTGTGAAAATATCCACTAAATGAGGGAATAATATGTGTGAAGGTACCCCAGGAGAGTTCCAAATGTGTGTGGGTAGAATATATATCCCACGGGGGTAAAATTGAAAAAAGTTGAAAACATTTTTTTTTTGAACTTAGTCATTTTTTCAGCTTTTATCAGACTTTCAGATAGAGGAAATGTCAGTGAGCGATCCGATTTCAGTTCTAGAGCGATTCGCTCGATGAGTCCTTCATATTTAGTGTTTTTCAGCCAATTTTTTGAATTTTTGAAAATTTCACTTTTTTGTGAAAATATCCTCTAAATGGGGGAATAATATGTGTGAGGGTACCCCAGGAGAGTTCCAAATGTGTGTGGGTAGAATATATATCCCACGGGGGTAAAATTGAAAAAGGTGAAAAAAAATTTTTTTTTGGACTTATTCATTTTTCCGACGTTTATCAGACTTTCAGATAGAGGAAATGTCAGTGAGCGTTCCGATTTCAGTTCCAGAGCGATTCGCCCAATGTGTCCTTCATACTTACTCGTTTTCAGCCAATTTTCAGAATTTTTGAAAATTTCACTTTTTTGTGAAAATATCCACTAAATGAGGGAATAATATGTGTGAGGGTACCCCAGAAGAGTTCCAAATGTGTGTGGGTAGAATACATATCCCACGGGGGTAAAATTGAAAAAAATTGAAAAAAATTTTTTTTTAGGACTTAGTCATTTTTCAGGCGTTTCTCAGACTTTCAGATAAGGGAAATGTCAGTGAGCATTCCAATTTCAGTTCCAGAGCGATACGCCCAATGAGTCCTTCATATTTAGTAGTTTTCAGACAATTTTCAGAATTTTTGAAAATTTCACTTTTTTGTGAGAATATCCACTAAATGAGGGAATAATATGTGTGAGGGTTCCCCATGAGAGTTCCAAATGTGTGTGGGTAGAATATATATCCCACGGGGGTAAAATTGAAAAAAGGTGAAAAAAATTTTTTTTTGGACTTATTCATTTTTCTGGCGTTTATCAGACTTTCAGATAGAGGAAATGTCAGTGAGCGTTCCGATTTCAGTTCCAGAGCGATTCGCCCGATGAGTCCTTCATATTTACTTTTTTTCAGACAATTTTCAGAATTTTTGAAAATTTCACTTTTTTGTGAGAATATCCACTAAATGAGGGAATAATATGTGTGAGGGTACCCCAGGAGAGTTCCAAATGTGTGTGGGTAGAATGTATATCCCACGGGGGTAAAATTGAAAAAAGTTGAAAACATTTTTTTGGAGGACTTAGTCATTTTTCTGGCGTTTATCAGACTTGCAGATAGGGGAAATGTCAGTGAGCATTCCGATTTCAGTTCCAGAGCGATTTGGCCCATGAGTCCTTCATATTTAGTCGTTTCCAGCCAATTTTCTGAATTTTGGAAAATTTCACTTTTTTGTGAAAATATCCACTAAATGAGGGAATAATATGTGTGAGGGTACCCCAGGAGAGTTCCAAATGTGTGTGGGTAGAATATATATCCTTCATATTCCTTCATATATGTCCTTCATATTAAGTCGTTTACAGCCAATTTTCTGAATTTTTGAAAATTTCACTTTTTTGTGAAAATATCCACTAAATGAGGGAATAATACGTGTGAGGGTACCCCAGGAGAGTTCCAAATGTGTGTTGGTAGAATATATATCCCACGGGGGTAAAATTGAAAAGAGTTGAAAAAAAATTTTTTTTGGACTTAGTCATTTTTCAGGCGTTTATCAGACTTTCAGATCGAGGAAATGTCAGCGAGCGTTCCTATTTCAGTTCCAGAGCGATTCGCCCGATGAGTCCTTCATATTTAGTTGTTTTCAGACAATTTTCTGAATTTTTGAAAATTTAACTTTTTTGTGAAAATATCCATTAAATGATGGAATAATATGTGTGAGGGTACCCCACGAGAGTTCCAAATGTGTGTGGGTAGAATATATATCCCACGGGGGTAAAATTGAAAAAAGATGAAAATTTTTTTTTTTAGAACTTAGTCATTTTTCTGGCGTTTATTAGACTTTCAGATAGGGGAAATGTCAGTGAGCATTGCGATTTCATTTCCAGAGTGATTCGCCCGATCAGTCCTTCATATTTAGTTGTTTTCAGCCAATATTCTGAATTTTTGAAAATTTCACTTTTTTGTGAAAATATCCACTAAATGAGGGAATAATACGTGTGAGGGTACCACAGGAGAGTTCCAAATGTGTGTAGGTAGAATATATATCCCACGGGGGTAAAATTGAAAAGTGTTGAAAAAAATTTTTTTTTGGACTTATTCATTTTTCAGGCGTTTATCAGACTTTCAGATTGGGGAAATGTCAGTGAGCATTCCAATTTCAGTTCCAGAGCGATTCGCCCGATCGTTTTCAGCCAATTTTCAGAATTTTTTTAAATTTCACTTTTTAGTGAAAATATCCACTAAATGAGGGAATAATATGTGTGAGGGTACCCCAGGAGAGTTCCAAATGTGTGTGGGTAGAATATATATCCCACGGGGGTAAAATTGAAAAAAGTTGAAAAAAATTTTTTTTTAACTTAGTCATTTTTTCAGCGTTTATCAGACTTTCAGATAGGGGAAATGTCAGTGAGCTTTCCGATTTCTGTTCCAGAGCGATTCGCCGATGAGTCCTTCATATTTAGTCGTTTTCAGCCAATTTTCTGAATTTTTGAAAATTTCACTTTTTTGTGAAAATATCCACTAAATGAGGGAATAATATGTGTGAGGGTACCCCCAGAAGAGTTCCAAATGTGTGTGGGTAGAATATATATCCCACGGGGGTAAAATTGAAAAAAGTTAAAAAAAAATTTTTTTGGACTTACTCATTTTTACGGCGTTTATCAAACTATCAGATAGGGGAAATGTCACTGAGCGTTCCGATTTCAGTTCCAGAGCGATTCGCCCGATGAGTCCTTCATATTTAGTCATTTTCAGCCAATTTACTGAACTTTTGAAAATTTCACTTTTTTGTGAAAATATCCACTAAATGAGGGAATAATATGTGTGAGGGTACCCCAGGAGAGTTCCAAATGTTTGTGGGTAGAATATATATCCCACGGGGGTAAAATTGAAAAGAGTTGAAAAAAATTTTTTTTTGGACTTAGTCATTTTTCAGGCGTTTATCAGACTTTCAGATAGGGGAAATGTCAGTGAGCGTTCCAATTTCATTTCGAGAGTGATTCGCCCGATCAGTCCTTCATATTTAGTTGTTTTCAACCAATTTTATGAATTTTTAAAAATTTCACTTTTTCGTGAAAATATCCACTAAATGAGTTAATAATATGTGTGAGGGTACCCCAGGAGAGTTCCAAATGTGTGTGGGTAGAATATATATCCTTCATATTCCTTCATATATGTCCTTCATATTTAGTCGTTTTC
This sequence comes from Phyllobates terribilis, assembly GCF_046119375.1. NCBI lineage: Eukaryota > Metazoa > Chordata > Amphibia > Anura > Dendrobatidae > Phyllobates > Phyllobates terribilis. Next base: position 124,269,456 of record NW_027362768.1, read on the forward strand.
AGCCAATTTTCTGAATTTTTGAAAATTTCACTTTTTTGTGAAAATATCCACTAAATGAGGAAATAATATGTGTGAGGGTACCCCAGGAGAGTTCCAAATGTTTTTGGGTAGAATATATATCCCTCGAGGTTAAAATTGAAAAAAGTTGAAAAAAATTTTTTCTTGGACTTAGTCATTTTTCCGCCGTTTATCAGACTTTCAGATAGGGGAAATGTCAGTGAGCGTTCCAATTTCATTTCCAGAGTGATTCGCCCGATGAGTCCTTCATATTTAGTTGTTTTCAGCCAATTTTATGAATTTTTAAAAATTTCACTTTTTCGTGAAAATATCCACTAAATTAGTTAATAATATGTGTGAGGGTACCCCAGGAGAGTTCCAAATGTGTGTGGGTAGAATATATATCCTTCATATTCCTTCATATATATCCTTCATATTATGTCGTTTTCAGCCAATTTTCTGAATTTTTGAAAATTTCACTTTTTTGTGAAAATATCCACTAAATGAGGGAATAATATGTGTGAGGGTACCCCAGGAGAGTTCCAAATGTGTGTGGGTAGAATATATATCCACGGAGGTAAAATTGAAAAAAGTTGAAAAAAAATTTTTTGGGGACTTATTCATTTTTCAGGCGTTTATCAGACTTTCAGATAGGGGAAATGTCAGTGAGCATTCCAATTTCAGTTCCAGAGCGATTCGCCCAATGAGTCCTTCATATTTACTCATTTTCAGCCAATTTTCAGAATTTTTGAAAATTTCACTTTTTTGTGAAAATATCCACTAATTGAGGGAATAATATGTGTGAGGGTACCCCAGGAGAGTTCCAAATGTGTGTGGGTAGAATATATATCCTTCATATTCCTTCATATATATCCTTCATATTAAGTCGTTTTCAGCCAATTTTCTGAATTTTTGAAAATTTCACTTTTTTGTGAAAATATCCACTAAATGAGGGAATAATATGTGTGAGGGTACCCCAGGAGAGTTCCAAATGTGTGTGGGTAGAATATATATCCACGGAGGTAAAATTGAAAAAGTTGAAAAAAATTTTTTTGGGGACTTATTCATTTTTCAGGCGTTTATCAGACTTTCAGATAGGGGAAATGTCAGTGAGCATTCCAATTTCAGTTCCAGAGCGATTCGCCCAATGAGTCCTTCATATTTACTCATTTTCAGCCAATTTTCAGAATTTTTGAAAATTTCACTTTTTTGTGAAAATATCCACTAAATGAGTTAATAATATGTGTGAGGGTACCCCAGGAGAGATTCAAATGTGTGTGGGTAGAATATATATCCTTCATATTCCTTCATATATGTCCTTCATATTTAGTCGTTTTCAGCCAATTTTCTGAACTTTTGAAAATTTCACTTTTTTGTGAAAATATCCACTAAATGAGGAAATAATATGTGTGAGGGTACCCCAGGAGAGTTCCAAATGTGTGTGGGTAGAATGTATTTCCCACGGGGGTAAAATTGAAAAAAGTTGAAAAAAAATATTTTTTGCACTTAGTCATTTTTTCAGTGTTATCAGACTTTCAGATAGGGGAAATGTCAGTGAGCGCTCCAATTTCAGTTCCAGAGCGATTCGCCCCATGAGTCCTTCATATTTAGCCATTTTCAGACAATTTTCTGAATTTTTGAAAATTTCACTTTTTTGTGAAAATATCTACTAAATGAGGGAATAATATGTGTGAGGGTACCTCAGGAGAGTTCCAAATGTGTGTGGGTAGAATATATATCCCACGGGGTAAAATTGAAAAAAGTTGAAAATTTTTTTTTTGGACTTAGTTTTTTTCCGGCGTTTATCAAACTTTCAGATAGGGGAAATGTCAGTGAGCGTTCCGATTTCAGTACCAGAGCGATTCGCCCAGAGAGTCGTTCATATTTATTCGTTTTCAGCCAATTTTCAGAATTTTTGAAAATTTCACTCTTTTGTGAAAATATCCACTAAATGAGGGAACAATATGTGTGAGGGTACCCCAGGAGAGTTCCAAATGTGTGTGGGTAGAATATATATCCCACGGGGTAAAATTGAAGAAAGTTGAAAAAAAATTTATTTTGGACTTAGTAATTTTTCCGGCGTTTATCAGACTTTCAGGGAGGGGAAATGTCAGTGAGCGTTACAATTCCAGTTCCATTGCGATTCGCCCGATGAGTCCTTCATATTTAGTTGTTTTCAGCCAATTTTCTGAATTTTTGAAAATTTCATGTTTTTGAGTAAATATCCACTAAATGAGGGAACTATATGTGTGAGGGTACCCCAGAAGAGTTCCAAATGTGTGTGGGTAGAATATATATCCCACGGGGTAAAATTGAAGAAAGTTGAAAAAATTTTTATTTTGGACTTAGTCATTTTTCCGGCGTTTATCAAACTTTCAGATAGGGGAAATGTCAGTGAGCATTCCGAATTCAGTTCCAGAGCGATTCGCCCGATGAGTCCTTCTTACTTACTCGTTTTCAGCCAATTTTCTGAATTTTTGAAAATGTCACTTTTTTGTGAAAATGTCCACTAAATGAGGGAATAATATGTGTGAGGGTACCCCAGGAGAGTTCCGAATGTGTGTGGGTAGAATGTATTTCCCACGGGGGTAAAATTGAAAAAAGTTGAAAAAATTTTTTTTTTGCACTTAGTCATTTTTTCAGCGTTTATCAGACTATCAGATAGGGGAAATGTCAGTGAGCGTTCCAATTTCAGTTCCAGAGCTATTCGCCCCATGAGGCCTTCATATTTAGTCGTTTTCAGCCAATTTTCAGAATTTTTGAAAATTTCACTTTTTTGTGAAAATATCCACTAAATGAGGGAATAATATGTGTGAGTTACCCCAGGAGACTTCCAAATGTGTGTGGGTAGAATATGTATCCCACGGGGGTAAAATTGAAAAAAGTTTAAAAATTTTTTTTTTTCGACTTAGTCATTTTTCAGGCGTTTATCAGACTTTCAGATAGGGGAAATGTCAGTGAGCGTTCCGATTTCAGTACCAGAGCGATTCGCCCAAAGAGTCGTTCATATTTAGTTGTTTTCAACCAATTTTATGAATTTTTAAAAATTTCACTTTTTCGTGAAAATATCCACTAAATGAGTTAATAATATGTGTGAGGGTACCCCAGGAGAGTTCCAAATGTGTGTGGGTAGAATATATATCCTTCATATTCCTTCATATATGTCCTTCATATTTAGTCGTTTTCAGCCAATTTTCTGAACTTTTGAAAATTTCACTTTTTTGTGAAAATATCCACTAAATGAGGAAATAATATGTGTGAGGGTACCCCAGGAGAGTTCCAAATGTTTTTGGGTAGAATATATATCCCTCGAGGTTAAAATTGAAAAAAGTTGAAAAAATTTTTTTCTTGGACTTAGTCATTTTTCCGCCGTTTATCAGACTTTTAGATAGGGGAAATGTCAGTGAGCGTTCCGATTTCAGTTCCAGAGCGATTCGCCCGATGAGTCCTTCATATTTAGTCGTTTTCAGCCAATTTTCTGAATTTTTGAAAATTTCACTTTTTTGTGAAAATATCCACTAAATGAGGGAATAATATGTGTGAGGGTACCCCAGGAGAGTTCCAAATGTTTGTGGGTAGAATATATATCCCACGGGGGTAAAATTTAAGAAAGTTGAAAAAAAATTTTTTCTGGACTGAGTCATTTTTCAGGCGTTTATCAGACTTTTAGATTAAGGAAATGTCAGTGAGCATTCCGAATTCAGTTCCAGAGCGATTCGCCCGATGAGTCCTTCTTACTTACTCATTTTCAGCCAATTTTCTGAATTTTTGAAAATGTCACTTTTTTGTGAAAATATCCACTAAATGAGGGAATAATATGTGTGAGGGTACCCCAGGAGAGTTCCAAATGTCTGTGGGTAGAATGTATTTCCCACGGGGTAAAATTGAAAAAAGTTGAAAAAATTTTTTTTTTGCACTTAGTCATTTTTTCAGCGTTTATCAGACTTTCAGATAGGGGAAATGTCAGTGAGCGTTCCAATTTCAGTTCCAGAGCTATTCGCCCCATGAGTCCTTCATATTTAGTGGTTTTCAGCCAATTTTCTGAATTTTTGAAACTTTCACTTGTTTGCGAAAATATCCACTAAATGAGGGAATAATATGTGTGAGGGTACGCCAGGAGAATTCCAAATGTGTGTGGTTAGAATATATATCCCACGTGGGTAAAATTGAAAAAAGTTGAAAAAAATGTTTTTATGGACTTAGTCATTTTTCCGGCGTTTATCAGACTTTCAGATAGGGGAAATGTCAGTGAGCGATCCGATTTCAGTTCCAGAGCGATTCGCCCGATGAGTCCTTCATATTTAGTGGTTTTCAGCCAATTTTCTGAATTTTTGAAAATTTCACTTTTTTGTGAAAATATCCACTAAATGAGGGAATAATATGTGTGAGGGTATGCCAAGAGAGTTCCAAATGTGTATGGGTAGAATATATATCCCACGGGGGTAAAATTGAAAAAAGTTGAAAAATTTTTTTTTTTGAACTTAGTCATGTTTTCAGCTTTTATCAGACTTTCAGATAGAGGAAATGTCACTGAGAGATCCGATTTCAGTTCCAGAGTTATTCGCCCGATGAGACCTTCATATTTCGTCGTTTCTAGCCAATTTTCTGAATTTTTGAAAATTTAACTTTTTTGTGAAAATATCCACTAAATGAGGGAATAATATGTGTGAAGGTACCCCAGGAGAGTTCCAAATGTGTGTGGGTAGAATATATATCCCACGGGGGTAAAATTGAAAAAAGTTGAAAACATTTTTTTTTTGAACTTAGTCATTTTTTCAGCTTTTATCAGACTTTCAGATAGAGGAAATGTCAGTGAGCGATCCGATTTCAGTTCTAGAGCGATTCGCTCGATGAGTCCTTCATATTTAGTGTTTTTCAGCCAATTTTTTGAATTTTTGAAAATTTCACTTTTTTGTGAAAATATCCTCTAAATGGGGGAATAATATGTGTGAGGGTACCCCAGGAGAGTTCCAAATGTGTGTGGGTAGAATATATATCCCACGGGGGTAAAATTGAAAAAGGTGAAAAAAAATTTTTTTTTGGACTTATTCATTTTTCCGACGTTTATCAGACTTTCAGATAGAGGAAATGTCAGTGAGCGTTCCGATTTCAGTTCCAGAGCGATTCGCCCAATGTGTCCTTCATACTTACTCGTTTTCAGCCAATTTTCAGAATTTTTGAAAATTTCACTTTTTTGTGAAAATATCCACTAAATGAGGGAATAATATGTGTGAGGGTACCCCAGAAGAGTTCCAAATGTGTGTGGGTAGAATACATATCCCACGGGGGTAAAATTGAAAAAAATTGAAAAAAATTTTTTTTTAGGACTTAGTCATTTTTCAGGCGTTTCTCAGACTTTCAGATAAGGGAAATGTCAGTGAGCATTCCAATTTCAGTTCCAGAGCGATACGCCCAATGAGTCCTTCATATTTAGTAGTTTTCAGACAATTTTCAGAATTTTTGAAAATTTCACTTTTTTGTGAGAATATCCACTAAATGAGGGAATAATATGTGTGAGGGTTCCCCATGAGAGTTCCAAATGTGTGTGGGTAGAATATATATCCCACGGGGGTAAAATTGAAAAAAGGTGAAAAAAATTTTTTTTTGGACTTATTCATTTTTCTGGCGTTTATCAGACTTTCAGATAGAGGAAATGTCAGTGAGCGTTCCGATTTCAGTTCCAGAGCGATTCGCCCGATGAGTCCTTCATATTTACTTTTTTTCAGACAATTTTCAGAATTTTTGAAAATTTCACTTTTTTGTGAGAATATCCACTAAATGAGGGAATAATATGTGTGAGGGTACCCCAGGAGAGTTCCAAATGTGTGTGGGTAGAATGTATATCCCACGGGGGTAAAATTGAAAAAAGTTGAAAACATTTTTTTGGAGGACTTAGTCATTTTTCTGGCGTTTATCAGACTTGCAGATAGGGGAAATGTCAGTGAGCATTCCGATTTCAGTTCCAGAGCGATTTGGCCCATGAGTCCTTCATATTTAGTCGTTTCCAGCCAATTTTCTGAATTTTGGAAAATTTCACTTTTTTGTGAAAATATCCACTAAATGAGGGAATAATATGTGTGAGGGTACCCCAGGAGAGTTCCAAATGTGTGTGGGTAGAATATATATCCTTCATATTCCTTCATATATGTCCTTCATATTAAGTCGTTTACAGCCAATTTTCTGAATTTTTGAAAATTTCACTTTTTTGTGAAAATATCCACTAAATGAGGGAATAATACGTGTGAGGGTACCCCAGGAGAGTTCCAAATGTGTGTTGGTAGAATATATATCCCACGGGGGTAAAATTGAAAAGAGTTGAAAAAAAATTTTTTTTGGACTTAGTCATTTTTCAGGCGTTTATCAGACTTTCAGATCGAGGAAATGTCAGCGAGCGTTCCTATTTCAGTTCCAGAGCGATTCGCCCGATGAGTCCTTCATATTTAGTTGTTTTCAGACAATTTTCTGAATTTTTGAAAATTTAACTTTTTTGTGAAAATATCCATTAAATGATGGAATAATATGTGTGAGGGTACCCCACGAGAGTTCCAAATGTGTGTGGGTAGAATATATATCCCACGGGGGTAAAATTGAAAAAAGATGAAAATTTTTTTTTTTAGAACTTAGTCATTTTTCTGGCGTTTATTAGACTTTCAGATAGGGGAAATGTCAGTGAGCATTGCGATTTCATTTCCAGAGTGATTCGCCCGATCAGTCCTTCATATTTAGTTGTTTTCAGCCAATATTCTGAATTTTTGAAAATTTCACTTTTTTGTGAAAATATCCACTAAATGAGGGAATAATACGTGTGAGGGTACCACAGGAGAGTTCCAAATGTGTGTAGGTAGAATATATATCCCACGGGGGTAAAATTGAAAAGTGTTGAAAAAAATTTTTTTTTGGACTTATTCATTTTTCAGGCGTTTATCAGACTTTCAGATTGGGGAAATGTCAGTGAGCATTCCAATTTCAGTTCCAGAGCGATTCGCCCGATCGTTTTCAGCCAATTTTCAGAATTTTTTTAAATTTCACTTTTTAGTGAAAATATCCACTAAATGAGGGAATAATATGTGTGAGGGTACCCCAGGAGAGTTCCAAATGTGTGTGGGTAGAATATATATCCCACGGGGGTAAAATTGAAAAAAGTTGAAAAAAATTTTTTTTTAACTTAGTCATTTTTTCAGCGTTTATCAGACTTTCAGATAGGGGAAATGTCAGTGAGCTTTCCGATTTCTGTTCCAGAGCGATTCGCCGATGAGTCCTTCATATTTAGTCGTTTTCAGCCAATTTTCTGAATTTTTGAAAATTTCACTTTTTTGTGAAAATATCCACTAAATGAGGGAATAATACGTGTGAGGGTACCCAAGGCGAGTTCCAAATGTGTATGGGTAGATTATATATATCCCACAGGGGTAAAATTAAAAAAGAGTTGAAAAAATTTTTTTTTTGGACTTGGTCATTTTTCCGCCGTTTATCAGACCTTCAGATAGAGGAAATGTCAGTGAGCATTCCAATTTCAGTTCCAGAGCGATTCGCCTGATGAGTCCTTCATATTTAGTCGTTTTCAGCCAATTTTCTGAATTTTTGAAAATTTCACTTTTTTGTGAAAATATCCACTAAATGAGGGAATAATATGTGTGAGGGTACCCCCAGAAGAGTTCCAAATGTGTGTGGGTAGAATATATATCCCACGGGGGTAAAATTGAAAAAAGTTAAAAAAAAATTTTTTTGGACTTACTCATTTTTACGGCGTTTATCAAACTATCAGATAGGGGAAATGTCACTGAGCGTTCCGATTTCAGTTCCAGAGCGATTCGCCCGATGAGTCCTTCATATTTAGTCATTTTCAGCCAATTTACTGAACTTTTGAAAATTTCACTTTTTTGTGAAAATATCCACTAAATGAGGGAATAATATGTGTGAGGGTACCCCAGGAGAGTTCCAAATGTTTGTGGGTAGAATATATATCCCACGGGGGTAAAATTGAAAAGAGTTGAAAAAAATTTTTTTTTGGACTTAGTCATTTTTCAGGCGTTTATCAGACTTTCAGATAGGGGAAATGTCAGTGAGCGTTCCAATTTCATTTCGAGAGTGATTCGCCCGATCAGTCCTTCATATTTAGTTGTTTTCAACCAATTTTATGAATTTTTAAAAATTTCACTTTTTCGTGAAAATATCCACTAAATGAGTTAATAATATGTGTGAGGGTACCCCAGGAGAGTTCCAAATGTGTGTGGGTAGAATATATATCCTTCATATTCCTTCATATATGTCCTTCATATTTAGTCGTTTTCAGCCAATTTTCTGAATTTTTGAAAATTTCACTTTTTTGTGAAAATATCCACTAAATGAGGAAATAATATGTGTGAGGGTACCCCAGGAGAGTTCCAAATGTTTTTGGGTAGAATATATATCCCTCGAGGTTAAAATTGAAAAAAGTTGAAAAAAATTTTTTCTTGGACTTAGTCATTTTTCCGCCGTTTATCAGACTTTCAGATAGGGGAAATGTCAGTGAGCGTTCCAATTTCATTTCCAGAGTGATTCGCCCGATGAGTCCTTCATATTTAGTTGTTTTCAGCCAATTTTATGAATTTTTAAAAATTTCACTTTTTCGTGAAAATATCCACTAAATTAGTTAATAATATGTGTGAGGGTACCCCAGGAGAGTTCCAAATGTGTGTGGGTAGAATATATATCCTTCATATTCCTTCATATATATCCTTCATATTATGTCGTTTTCAGCCAATTTTCTGAATTTTTGAAAATTTCACTTTTTTGTGAAAATATCCACTAAATGAGGGAATAATATGTGTGAGGGTACCCCAGGAGAGTTCCAAATGTGTGTGGGTAGAATATATATCCACGGAGGTAAAATTGAAAAAAGTTGAAAAAAAATTTTTTGGGGACTTATTCATTTTTCAGGCGTTTATCAGACTTTCAGATAGGGGAAATGTCAGTGAGCATTCCAATTTCAGTTCCAGAGCGATTCGCCCAATGAGTCCTTCATATTTACTCATTTTCAGCCAATTTTCAGAATTTTTGAAAATTTCACTTTTTTGTGAAAATATCCACTAATTGAGGGAATAATATGTGTGAGGGTACCCCAGGAGAGTTCCAAATGTGTGTGGGTAGAATATATATCCTTCATATTCCTTCATATATATCCTTCATATTAAGTCGTTTTCAGCCAATTTTCTGAATTTTTGAAAATTTCACTTTTTTGTGAAAATATCCACTAAATGAGGGAATAATATGTGTGAGGGTACCCCAGGAGAGTTCCAAATGTGTGTGGGTAGAATATATATCCACGGAGGTAAAATTGAAAAAGTTGAAAAAAATTTTTTTGGGGACTTATTCATTTTTCAGGCGTTTATCAGACTTTCAGATAGGGGAAATGTCAGTGAGCATTCCAATTTCAGTTCCAGAGCGATTCGCCCAATGAGTCCTTCATATTTACTCATTTTCAGCCAATTTTCAGAATTTTTGAAAATTTCACTTTTTTGTGAAAATATCCACTAAATGAGTTAATAATATGTGTGAGGGTACCCCAGGAGAGATTCAAATGTGTGTGGGTAGAATATATATCCTTCATATTCCTTCATATATGTCCTTCATATTTAGTCGTTTTCAGCCAATTTTCTGAACTTTTGAAAATTTCACTTTTTTGTGAAAATATCCACTAAATGAGGAAATAATATGTGTGAGGGTACCCCAGGAGAGTTCCAAATGTGTGTGGGTAGAATGTATTTCCCACGGGGGTAAAATTGAAAAAAGTTGAAAAAAAATATTTTTTGCACTTAGTCATTTTTTCAGTGTTATCAGACTTTCAGATAGGGGAAATGTCAGTGAGCGCTCCAATTTCAGTTCCAGAGCGATTCGCCCCATGAGTCCTTCATATTTAGCCATTTTCAGACAATTTTCTGAATTTTTGAAAATTTCACTTTTTTGTGAAAATATCTACTAAATGAGGGAATAATATGTGTGAGGGTACCTCAGGAGAGTTCCAAATGTGTGTGGGTAGAATATATATCCCACGGGGTAAAATTGAAAAAAGTTGAAAATTTTTTTTTTGGACTTAGTTTTTTTCCGGCGTTTATCAAACTTTCAGATAGGGGAAATGTCAGTGAGCGTTCCGATTTCAGTACCAGAGCGATTCGCCCAGAGAGTCGTTCATATTTATTCGTTTTCAGCCAATTTTCAGAATTTTTGAAAATTTCACTCTTTTGTGAAAATATCCACTAAATGAGGGAACAATATGTGTGAGGGTACCCCAGGAGAGTTCCAAATGTGTGTGGGTAGAATATATATCCCACGGGGTAAAATTGAAGAAAGTTGAAAAAAAATTTATTTTGGACTTAGTAATTTTTCCGGCGTTTATCAGACTTTCAGGGAGGGGAAATGTCAGTGAGCGTTACAATTCCAGTTCCATTGCGATTCGCCCGATGAGTCCTTCATATTTAGTTGTTTTCAGCCAATTTTCTGAATTTTTGAAAATTTCATGTTTTTGAGTAAATATCCACTAAATGAGGGAACTATATGTGTGAGGGTACCCCAGAAGAGTTCCAAATGTGTGTGGGTAGAATATATATCCCACGGGGTAAAATTGAAGAAAGTTGAAAAAATTTTTATTTTGGACTTAGTCATTTTTCCGGCGTTTATCAAACTTTCAGATAGGGGAAATGTCAGTGAGCATTCCGAATTCAGTTCCAGAGCGATTCGCCCGATGAGTCCTTCTTACTTACTCGTTTTCAGCCAATTTTCTGAATTTTTGAAAATGTCACTTTTTTGTGAAAATGTCCACTAAATGAGGGAATAATATGTGTGAGGGTACCCCAGGAGAGTTCCGAATGTGTGTGGGTAGAATGTATTTCCCACGGGGGTAAAATTGAAAAAAGTTGAAAAAATTTTTTTTTTGCACTTAGTCATTTTTTCAGCGTTTATCAGACTATCAGATAGGGGAAATGTCAGTGAGCGTTCCAATTTCAGTTCCAGAGCTATTCGCCCCATGAGGCCTTCATATTTAGTCGTTTTCAGCCAATTTTCAGAATTTTTGAAAATTTCACTTTTTTGTGAAAATATCCACTAAATGAGGGAATAATATGTGTGAGTTACCCCAGGAGACTTCCAAATGTGTGTGGGTAGAATATGTATCCCACGGGGGTAAAATTGAAAAAAGTTTAAAAATTTTTTTTTTTCGACTTAGTCATTTTTCAGGCGTTTATCAGACTTTCAGATAGGGGAAATGTCAGTGAGCGTTCCGATTTCAGTACCAGAGCGATTCGCCCAAAGAGTCGTTCATATTTAGTTGTTTTCAACCAATTTTATGAATTTTTAAAAATTTCACTTTTTCGTGAAAATATCCACTAAATGAGTTAATAATATGTGTGAGGGTACCCCAGGAGAGTTCCAAATGTGTGTGGGTAGAATATATATCCTTCATATTCCTTCATATATGTCCTTCATATTTAGTCGTTTTCAGCCAATTTTCTGAACTTTTGAAAATTTCACTTTTTTGTGAAAATATCCACTAAATGAGGAAATAATATGTGTGAGGGTACCCCAGGAGAGTTCCAAATGTTTTTGGGTAGAATATATATCCCTCGAGGTTAAAATTGAAAAAAGTTGAAAAAATTTTTTTCTTGGACTTAGTCATTTTTCCGCCGTTTATCAGACTTTTAGATAGGGGAAATGTCAGTGAGCGTTCCGATTTCAGTTCCAGAGCGATTCGCCCGATGAGTCCTTCATATTTAGTCGTTTTCAGCCAATTTTCTGAATTTTTGAAAATTTCACTTTTTTGTGAAAATATCCACTAAATGAGGGAATAATATGTGTGAGGGTACCCCAGGAGAGTTCCAAATGTTTGTGGGTAGAATATATATCCCACGGGGGTAAAATTTAAGAAAGTTGAAAAAAAATTTTTTCTGGACTGAGTCATTTTTCAGGCGTTTATCAGACTTTTAGATTAAGGAAATGTCAGTGAGCATTCCGAATTCAGTTCCAGAGCGATTCGCCCGATGAGTCCTTCTTACTTACTCATTTTCAGCCAATTTTCTGAATTTTTGAAAATGTCACTTTTTTGTGAAAATATCCACTAAATGAGGGAATAATATGTGTGAGGGTACCCCAGGAGAGTTCCAAATGTCTGTGGGTAGAATGTATTTCCCACGGGGTAAAATTGAAAAAAGTTGAAAAAATTTTTTTTTTGCACTTAGTCATTTTTTCAGCGTTTATCAGACTTTCAGATAGGGGAAATGTCAGTGAGCGTTCCAATTTCAGTTCCAGAGCTATTCGCCCCATGAGTCCTTCATATTTAGTCGTTTTCAGCCAATTTTCAGAATTTTTGAAAATTTCACTTTCTTGTGAAAATATCCACTAAATGAGGGAATAATATGTGTGAGTTACCCCAGGAGACTTCCAAATGTGTGTGGGTAGAATATGTATCCCACGGGGGTAAAATTGAAAAAAGTTTAAAAAATTTTTTTTTTCGACTTAGTCATTTTTCAGGTGTTTATCAGACTTTCAGATAGGGGAAATGTCAGTGAGCGTTCCGATTTCAGTACCAGAGCGATTCGCCCAAAGAGTCGTTCATATTTAGTCGTTTTCAGGCAATATTCAGAATTTTTGAAAATTTCACTTTTTTGTGAAAATATCCACTAAATGAGGGAATAATATGTGTGAGGGTACCCCAGGAGAGTTCCAAATGTGTTTGGGTAGAATATGTATCCCACGGGGTAAAATTGAAAAAAGTTGAAAAAAATTTTTTTTTGGACTTAGTCATTTTTCTGGCGTTTATCAAACTTTCAGATAGGGGAAATGTCAGTGAGCGTTCTGATTTCAGTTCCAGAGCGATTCGCCCCATGAGTCCTTCATATTTAGCCATTTTCAGCCAATTTTCTGAATTTTTGAAAATTTCACTTTTTTGTGAAAATATCCACTAAATGAGGGAATAATATGTGTGAGGGTACCCCAGGAGAGTTCCAAATGTTTGTGGGTAGAATATATATCCCACGGGGGTAAAATTTAAGAAAGTTGAAAAAAAAATTTTTCTGGACTTAGTCATTTTTCAGGCGTTTATCAGACTTTCAGATTAATGAAATGTCAGTGAGCATTCCGAATTCAGTTCCAGAGCGATTCGCCCGATGAGTCCTTCTTACTTTCTCGTTTTCAGCCAATTTTCTGAATTTTTGAAAATGTCACTTTTTTGTGAAAATATCCACTAAATGAGGGAATAATATGTGTGAGGGTACCCCAGGAGAGTTCCAAATGTGTGTGGGTAGAATGTATTTCCCACGGGGGTAAAATTGAAAAAAGTTGAAAAAATTTTTTTTTTGCACTTAGTTTTTTTACGGCGTTTATCAAACTTTCAGATAGGGGAAATGTCAGTGAGCGTTCCGATTTCAGTACCAGAGCGATTCGCCCAGAGAGTCGTTCCTATTTATTCGTTTTCAGGCAATATTCAGAATTTTTGAAAATTTCACTCTTTTGTGAAAGTATCCACTAAATGAGGGAATAATATGTGTGAGGGTACCCCAGGAGAGTTCCAAATGTGTGTGGGTAGAATATATATCCCACGGGGTAAAATTAAAAAAAGTTGAAAAAAAATTTATTTTGGACTTAGTAATTTTTCCGGCGTTTATCAGACTTTCAGGGAGGGGAAATGTCAGTGAGCATTACAATTTCAGTTCCAGAGCGATTCGCCCCGAGTCCTTCATATTTAGTTGTTTTCAGCCAATTTTCTGAATTTTTGAAAATTTCATGTTTTTGAGTAAATATCCACTAAATGAGGGAACTATATGTGTGAGGGTACCCCAGAAGAGTTCCAAATGTGTGTGGGTAGAATATATATATCCCACGGGGGTAAAATTGAAAAAAGTTGAAAAAAATTTTTTTTTGGACTTAGTCATTTTTCCGGCGTTTATCAAACTTTCAGATAGGGGAAATGTCAGTGAGCGTTCCGATTTCAGTTCCAGAGCGATTCGCCCGATGAGTCCTTCATATTTAATCGTTTCAGCCAATTTTCAGAATTTTTGAAAATTTCACTTTTTTGTGAAAATATCCACTAAATGAGGGAATAATATGTGTGAGGGTACCCCAGGAGACTTTCAAATGTTTGTGGGTAGAATATGTATCCCACGGGGGTAAAATTGAAAAAAGTTGAAAAAATTTTTTTTGGACTTAGTCATTTTTCAGGTGTTTATCAGACTTTCAGATAAGGGAAATGTCAGTGAGCGTTCCAATATCAGTTCCAGAGCGATTCGCCCGATGAGTCCTTCATATTTACTCGTTTTCAGCCAATTTTCAGAAATTTGGAAAATTTCACTTTTTTGTGAAAATATCCACTAAATGAGGGAATAATATGTGTGAGGGTACCCCAGGAGCGTTCCAAATGTGTGTGGGTAGAATATATATCCCACGGGGTAAAATTGAAAAAATTTTTTTTTTCGACTTAGTCATTTTTCAGGCGTTTATCAGATTTTCAGATAGGGGAAGTATCAGTGAGCGTTCCTATTTCAGTTCCAGAGCGATGCGCCCAATGAGTCGTTCATATTTAGTCGTTTTCAGCCAATTTTCTGAATTGATCAAAATTTCACTCTTTTGTGAAAATATCCACTAAATGAGGGAATAATATGTGTGAGGGTACCCCAGGAGAGTTCCAAATGTGTGTGGGTAGAATATATATCCCACGGGGTAAAATTGAAAAAAGTTGAAAAAATTTTTTTTTGGACTTAGTCATTTTTCAGGCGTTTATCAGACTTTCAGATAGGGGAAATGACAGTAAGCGTTCCGATTTCAGTTCCAGAGCGATTCGCCCAATGAGTCGTTCATATTTAGTAGTTTTCCGCCAAATTTCTGAATTTTCAAAATTTCACTTTTTTTGTGAAAATATCCATTAAATGAGGGAATAATATGTGTGAGGGTACCCCAGGAGAGTTCCAAATGTTTGTGGGTAGAATATATATCCCACGGGGGTAAAATTTAAAAAAGTTGAAAAAAATTTTTTTTTGGACTTAGTCATTTTTCCGGCGTTTATCAAACTTTCAGATAGGGGAAATGTCAGTGAGCATTCCGATTTCAGTTCCAGAGTGATTCGCCCGATGAGTAGTTCATACTTACTCGTTTTCAACCAATTTTCTGAATTTTTGAAAATGTCACTTTTTTGTGAAAATATGCACTAAATGAGGGAATAATATGTGTGAGGGTACCCCAGGAGAGTTCCAAATGTGTGTGGGTAGAATGTATTTCCCACGGGGGTAAAATTGAAAAAAGTTGAAAAAAAATATTTTTTGCACTTAGTCATTTTTTCAGCGTTTATCAGACTTTCAGATAGGGGAAATGTCAGTGAGCGCTCCAATTTCAGTTCCAGAGCGATTCGCCCCATGAGTCCTTCATATTTAGCCATTTTCAGACAATTTTCAGAATTTTTGAAAATTTCACTTTTTTGTGAAAATATCCACTAAATGAGGGAATAATATGTGTGAGGGTACCTCAGGAGAGTTCCAAATGTGTGTGGGTAGAATATATATCCCACGGGGTAAAATTGAAAAAAGTTGAAAAAAATTTTGTTTTGGACTTAGTTTTTTTCCGGCGTTTATCAAACTTTCAGATAGGGGAAATGTCAGTGAGCGTTCCGATTTCAGTACCAGAGCGATTCGCCCAGAGAGTCGTTCATATTTAGTCGTTTTCAGGCAATATTCAGAATTTTTGAAAATTTCACTCTTTTGTGAAAATATCCACTAAATGAGGGAATAATATGTGTGAGGGTACCCCAGGAGAGTTCCAAATGTGTGTGGGTAGAATATATATCCCACGGGGGTAAAATTGAAAAAAGCTGAAAATTTTTTTTTTTCGACTTAGTCATTTTTCAGGCGTTTATCAGACTTTCAGATAGGGGAAATGTCAGTGAGCGTTCCGATTTCAGTTCCAGAGCGATTCGCCCAATGAGGCGTTCATACTTACTCGTTTTCAGCCAATTTTCTGAATTTTTGAAAATTTCACTTTTTTGTGAAAATATCCACTAAATGAGGGAATAATATGTGTGAGGGTACCCCAGGAGAGTTCCAAATGTTTGTGGGTAGAATATATATCCCACGGGGGTAAAATTTAAGAAAGTTGAAAAAAAAATTTTTCTGGACTTAGTCATTTTTCAGGCGTTTATCAGACTTTCAGATTAATGAAATGTCAGTGAGCAGTCCGAATTCAGTTCCAGAGCGATTCGCCCGATGAGTCCTTCTTACTTTCTCGTTTTCAGCCAATTTTCTGAATTTTTGAAAATGTCACTTTTTTGTGAAAATATCCACTAAATGAGGGAATAATATGTGTGAGGGTACCCCAGGAGAGTTCCAAATGTGTGTGGGTAGAATGTATTTCCCACGGGGGTAAAATTGAAAAAAGTTGAAAAAATTTTTTTTTTGCACTTAGTTTTTTTCCGGCGTTTATCAAACTTTCAGATAGGGGAAATGTCAGTGAGCGTTCCGATTTCAGTACCAGAGCGATTCGCCCAGAGAGTCGTTCCTATTTATTCGTTTTCAGGCAATATTCAGAATTTTTGAAAATTTCACTCTTTTGTGAAAGTATCCACTAAATGAGGGAATAATATGTGTGAGGGTACCCCAGGAGAGTTCCAAATGTGTGTGGGTAGAATATATATCCCACGGGGTAAAATTAAAAAAAGTTGAAAAAAAATTTATTTTGGACTTAGTAATTTTTCCGGCGTTTATCAGACTTTCAGGGAGGGGAAATGTCAGTGAGCATTACAATTTCAGTTCCAGAGCGATTCGCCCCGAGTCCTTCATATTTAGTTGTTTTCAGCCAATTTTCTGAATTTTTGAAAATTTCATGTTTTTGAGTAAATATCCACTAAATGAGGGAACTATATGTGTGAGGGTACCCCAGAAGAGTTCCAAATGTGTGTGGGTAGAATATATATATCCCACGGGGGTAAAATTGAAAAAAGTTGAAAAAAATTTTTTTTTGGACTTAGTCATTTTTCCGGCGTTTATCAAACTTTCAGATAGGGGAAATGTCAGTGAGCGTTCCGATTTCAGTTCCAGAGCGATTCGCCCGATGAGTCCTTCATATTTAATCGTTTCAGCCAATTTTCAGAATTTTTGAAAATTTCACTTTTTTGTGAAAATATCCACTAAATGAGGGAATAATATGTGTGAGGGTACCCCAGGAGACTTTCAAATGTTTGTGGGTAGAATATGTATCCCACGGGGGTAAAATTGAAAAAAGTTGAAAAAATTTTTTTTGGACTTAGTCATTTTTCAGGTGTTTATCAGACTTTCAGATAAGGGAAATGTCAGTGAGCGTTCCAATATCAGTTCCAGAGCGATTCGCCCGATGAGTCCTTCATATTTACTCGTTTTCAGCCAATTTTCAGAAATTTGGAAAATTTCACTTTTTTGTGAAAATATCCACTAAATGAGGGAATAATATGTGTGAGGGTACCCCAGGAGAGTTCCAAATGTGTGTGGGTAGAATATATATCCCACGGGGTAAAATTGAAAAAAATTTTTTTTTCGACTTAGTCATTTTTCAGGCGTTTATCAGATTTTCAGATAGGGGAAGTATCAGTGAGCGTTCCTATTTCAGTTCCAGAGCGATGCGCCCAATGAGTCGTTCATATTTAGTCGTTTTCAGCCAATTTTCTGAATTGATCAAAATTTCACTCTTTTGTGAAAATATCCACTAAATGAGGGAATAATATGTGTGAGGGTACCCCAGGAGAGTTCCAAATGTGTGTGGGTAGAATATATATCCCACGGGGTAAAATTGAAAAAAGTTGAAAAAATTTTTTTTTGGACTTAGTCATTTTTCAGGCGTTTATCAGACTTTCAGATAGGGGAAATGACAGTAAGAGTTCCGATTTCAGTTCCAGAGCGATTCGCCCAATGAGTCGTTCATATTTAGTAGTTTTCCGCCAAATTTCTGAATTTTCAAAATTTCACTTTTTTTGTGAAAATATCCATTAAATGAGGGAATAATATGTGTGAGGGTACCCCAGGAGAGTTCCAAATGTTTGTGGGTAGAATATATATCCCACGGGGGTAAAATTTAAAAAAGTTGAAAAAAATTTTTTTTTGGACTTAGTCATTTTTCCGGCGTTTATCAAACTTTCAGATAGGGGAAATGTCAGTGAGCATTCCGATTTCAGTTCCAGAGTGATTCGCCCGATGAGTAGTTCATACTTACTCGTTTTCAACCAATTTTCTGAATTTTTGAAAATGTCACTTTTTTGTGAAAATATGCACTAAATGAGGGAATAATATGTGTGAGGGTACCCCAGGAGAGTTCCAAATGTGTGTGGGTAGAATGTATTTCCCACGGGGGTAAAATTGAAAAAAGTTGAAAAAAAATATTTTTTGCACTTAGTCATTTTTTCAGCGTTTATCAGACTTTCAGATAGGGGAAATGTCAGTGAGCGCTCCAATTTCAGTTCCAGAGCGATTCGCCCCATGAGTCCTTCATATTTAGCCATTTTCAGACAATTTTCAGAATTTTTGAAAATTTCACTTTTTTGTGAAAATATCCACTAAATGAGGGAATAATATGTGTGAGGGTACCTCAGGAGAGTTCCAAATGTGTGTGGGTAGAATATATATCCCACGGGGTAAAATTGAAAAAAGTTGAAAAAAATTTTGTTTTGGACTTAGTTTTTTTCCGGCGTTTATCAAACTTTCAGATAGGGGAAATGTCAGTGAGCGTTCCGATTTCAGTACCAGAGCGATTCGCCCAGAGAGTCGTTCATATTTAGTCGTTTTCAGGCAATATTCAGAATTTTTGAAAATTTCACTCTTTTGTGAAAATATCCACTAAATGAGGGAATAATATGTGTGAGGGTACCCCAGGAGAGTTCCAAATGTGTGTGGGTAGAATATATATCCCACGGGGGTAAAATTGAAAAAAGCTGAAAATTTTTTTTTTTCGACTTAGTCATTTTTCAGGCGTTTATCAGACTTTCAGATAGGGGAAATGTCAGTGAGCGTTCCGATTTCAGTTCCAGAGCGATTCGCCCAATGAGGCGTTCATACTTACTCGTTTTCAGCCAATTTTCTGAATTTTTGAAAATTTCACTTTTTTGTGAAAATATCCACTAAATGAGGGAATAATATGTGTGAGGGTACCCCAGGAGAGTTCCAAATGTGTGTGGGTAGAATATATATCCCACGGAGGTAAAATTGAAAAAAGTTGAAAAAAAATTTTTTTTCGACTTAGTCATTTTTCTTGTATTTATCAGACTTTCAGATAGGGGAAATGTCAGTGAGCGTTCCGATTTCAGTACCAGAGCGATTCGCCCAAAGAGTCGTTCATATTTAGTCGTTTTCAGCCAATTTTCTGAATTTTTGAAAATTTCACTTTTTTGTGAAAATATCCACTAAATGAGGGAATAATATGTGTGAGGGTACCCCAGGAGAGTTCCAAATGTGTGTGGGTAGAATATATATCCCACGGGGTAAAATTGAAAAAAGTTGAAAAAATTTTTTTTTTGGCTTAATAGTCTTTTTTCCGGCGTTTTAAAAACTTTCAGATAGGGGAAATGTCAGTGAGCGTTCCGATTTCAGTTCCAGAGCGATTCGCCCGATGAGTAATTCATATTTAGTCGTTTTCAGGCAATTTTCAAAATTTTTGAAAATTTCACTTTTTTGTGAAAATATCCACTAAATGAGGGAATAATATGTGTGAGGGTACCCCAGGAGAGTTCCAAATGTGTGTGGGTAGAATATATATCCCACGGGGGTAAAATTGAAAAAAGCTGAAAAATTTTTTTTTTCGACTTAGTCATTTTTCAGGCGTTTATCAGACTTTCAGATAGGGGAAATGTCAGTGAGCGTTCCGATTTCAGTTGCAGAGTGATTCGCCCAATGAGGCGTTCATACTTACTCGTTTTCAGCCAATTTTCTGAATTTTTGAAAATTTCACTTTTTTGTGAAAATATCCACTAAATGAGGGAATAATATGTGTGAGGGTACCCCAGGAGAGTTCCAAATGTGTGTGGGTAGAATATATATCCCACGGGGCTAAAATTGAAAAAAGTTGAAAAAAATTTTTTTTGGACTTAGTCATTTTTCAGGCGTTTATCAGACTTTCAGATAAGGGAAATGTCAGTGAGCGTTCCGATTTCAGTTCCAGAGCGATTCGCCCAATGAGTCCTTCATATTTAGTCGTTTTCAGCCAATTTTTAGAATTTTTGAAAATTTCACTTTTTTGTGAAAATATCCACTAAATGAGGGAATAATATGTGTGAGGGTACCCCAGGAGAGTTCTAAATGTGTGTGGGTAGAATATGTATCCCACGGGGGTAAAATTGAAAAAAGCTGAAATTTCTTTTTTTTCGACTTAGTCATTTTTCAGGCGTTTATCAGACTTTCAGATTAAGGAAATGTCAGTGAGCGTTCCGAATTCAGTTCCAGAGCGATTCGCCCGATGAGTCCTTCATACTTACTCGTTTTCAGCCAATTTTCTGAATTTTTGAAAATGTCACTTTTTTGTGAAAATATCCACTAAATGAGGGAATAATATGTGTGAGGGTACCCCAGGAGAGTTCCAAATGTGTGTGGGTAGAATGTATTTCCCACGGGGGTAAAATTGAAAATAGTTGAAAAAAATTTTTTTTTGGACTTAGTTTTTTTCCGGCGTTTATCAAACTTTCAGATAGGGAAAATGTCAGTGAGCGTTCCGATTTCAGTTCCAGAGCGATTCGCCCCATGAGTCCTTCATATTTAGTCGTTTTCAGACAATTTTCAGAATTTTTGAAAATTTCACTTTTTTGTGAAAACATCCACTAAATGAGGGAATAATATGTGTGAGGGTACCTCAGGAGAATTCCAAATGTGTGTGGGTAGAATATATATCCCACGGGGTAAAATTGAAAAAAGTTGAAAAAATTTTTTTTTTGGACTTAGTTTTTTTCCGGCGTTTATCAAACTTTCAGATAGGGAAAATGTCAGTGAGCGTTCCGATTTCAGTTCCAGAGCGATTCGCCCGATGAGTACTTCATATTTACTCGTTTTCAGCCAATTTTCAGAATTTTTGAAAATTTAACTTTTTTGTGAAAATATCCATTAAATGAGGGAATAATATGTGTGAGGGTACCCCAGGAGAGTTCCAAATGTGTGTGGGTAGAATATATATCCCACGGGGGTAAAATTGAAAAAAGTTGAAAAAAAATTTTTTTTGGACTTAGTCATTTTTCAGGCGTTTATCAGACTTTCAGATAAGGGAAATGTCAGTGAGCGTTTCAATTTCAGTTTCAGAGCGATTCGCGCGATGAGTCCTTCATATTTACTCGTTTTCAGCCAATTTTCAGAATTTTGGAAAATTTCACTTTTTTGTGAAAATATCCACTAAATGAGGGAATAATATGTGTGAGGGTACCCCAGGAGAGTTCCAAATGTGTGTGGGTAGAATATATATCCCACGGGGGTAAAATTGAAAAAAGTTGAAAAGATTTTTTTTTTCGACTTAGTCATTTTTCAGGCGTTTATCAGATTTTCAGATAGGGGAAGTATCAGTGAGCGTTCCGATTTCAGTTCCAGAGCGATTCGCCCAATGAGTCCTTCATATTTAGTCGTTTTCAGCCAATTTTTAGAATTTTTGAAAATTTCACTTTTTTGTGAAAATATCCACTAAATGAGGGAATAATATGTGTGAGGGCACCCCAGGAGAGTTCTAAATGTGTGTGGGTAGAATATGTATCCCACGGGGGTAAAATTGAAAAAAGCTGAAATTTCTTTTTTTTCGACTTAGTCATTTTTCAGGCGTTTATCAGACTTTCAGATAGGGGAAATGTCAGTAAGCGTTACTATTTCAGTTGAAGAGCGATTCGCCCAATGAGTCGTTCATATTTAGTAGTTTTCCGCCAATTTTCTGAATTTTCAAAATTTCACTTTTTTTGTGAAAATATCCACTAAATGAGGGAATAATATGTGTGAGGGTACCCCAGGAGAGTTCCAAATGTTTGTGGGTAGAATATATTTCCCACGGGGGTAAAATTTAAAAAAGTTTAAAAAAAATTTTTTTTGGACTTAGTAATTTTTCAGGCGTTTATCAGACTTTCACATTAAGGAAATGTCATTGAGCATTCCGATTTCAGTACCAGAGCGATTTGCCCAAAGAGTCGTTCATATTTAGTCGTTTTCAGGCAATATTCAGAATTTTTGAAAATCTCACTTTTTTGTGAAAATATCCACTAAATTAGGGATTAATATGTGTGAGGGTACCACAGGAGAGTTCCAAATGTGTGTGGGTAGAATATATATCCCACGGGGGTAAAATTGAAAAAAGTTGAAACATTTTTTTTTTTGGACTTAGTCATTTTTTCGGCGTTTATCGAACTTTCAGATAGGGGAAATGTCAGTGAGCGTTCCGATTTCAGTTCCAGAGTGATTCGCCCGATGAGTCCTTCATACTTACTCGTTTTCAGCCAATTTTCTGAATTTTTGAAAATGTCACTTTTTTGTGAAAATATCCACTAAATGAGGGAATAATATGTGTGAGGGTACCCCAGGAGAGTTCCAAATGTGTGTGGGTAGAATAGATATCACACGGGGTAAAATTGAAAAAAGTTGAAAAAAAAATTATTTTGGACTTAGTCATTTTTCCGGCGTTTATCAGACTTTCAGGGAGGGGAAATGTCAGTGAGCGTTACAATTTCAGTTCCAGAGCGATTCGCCCGATGAGTCCTTCATATTTAGTTGTTTTCAGCCAATTTTCTGAATTTTTGAAAATTTCATGTTTTTGAGTAAATATCCACTAAATGAGGGAACTATATGTGTGAGGGTACCCCAGAAGAGTTCCAAATGTGTGTGGGTAGAATATATATATCCCACGGGGTAAAATTGAAAAAAGTTGAAAAAAAATTTATTTTGGACTTAGTCATTTTTCCGGAGTTTATCAGACTTTCAGATAGAGGAAATGTCAGTGAGCGCTCCAATTTCAGTTCCAGAGCGATTCGCCTGATGAGTTCTTCATATTTAGTCGTTTTCAGCCAATATTCTGAATTTTTGAAAATTTCACTTTTTTGTGAAAATATCCTCTAAATGAGGGAATAATATGTGTGAGGGTATGCCAGCAGAGTTCCAAATGTGTGTGGGTAGAATATATATCCCACGGGGCTAAAATTGAAAAAAGTTTAAAAAAAAATTTTTCAGGACGTAATCATTTTTCTGGCGTTTATCAGACTTTCAGAGAGGGGAAATGTCAGTGAGCGTTCCGATTTCATTTCCAGAGCGATTCGTCCGATGAGTCCTTCATATCTAGTTGTTTTCAGCCAATTTTCTGAATTTTTGAAAATTTCACTTTTTTGTGAAAATATCCACTAAATGAGGGAATATTATGTGTGAGGGTACCACAGGAGTGTTCCAAATGTGTGTGGGTAGAATATATATCCCACGGGGTTAAAATTGAAAAAAGTTGAAAAAAATTTTTTGGGGGACTTAGTCATTTTTCAGGCGTTTATCAGACTTTCAGATAAGGTAAATGTCAGTGAGCGTTCCGATTTCAGTTCCAGAGCAATTCGCCCGATGAGTCCTTCATATTTACTCGTTTTCAGCCAATTTTCAGAATTTTTGAAAATTTCACTTTTTGTGAAAATATCCACTAAATGAGGGAATAATATGTGTGAGGGTACCCCAGGAGAGTTCCAAATGTGTGTGGGTAGAATATATATCCCACGGGGGTAAAATTGAAAAAAGTTGAAAAAAATTTTTTTTGGACTTAATCTTTTTTCAGGCGTCTATCAGACTTTCACATAGTGGAAATGTTAGAGAGCGTTCCGATTTCAGTTACAGAGCGATTCACCCAATGAGTCATTTATATTTAGTCATTTTCAGCCAACTTTCTGAATTTTTGAAAATTTTACTTTTTTGTGAAAATATCCACTAAATGAGTGAACTATATGTGTGAGGGTACCCCAGGAGAGTTCCAAATGTGTGTGGGTAGAATATATATCCCACGGGGTAAAATTGAAAAAAGTTTAAAAAAATTTTTTTGGACTTAGTCATTTTTCCGGCGTTTATCAGACTTTCAGGGAGGGGAAATGTCAGTGAGCATTCCGATTTAAGTTCCAGAGCGATTCGCCCAATGAGTCATTCGTATTTAGTCGTTTTCAGCCAATTTTCTGAATTTTTGAAAATTTCACTTTTTTGTGAAAATATCCACTAAATGAGGGAATAATATGTGTGAGGGTACCCCAGGAGAGTTCCAAATGTGTGTGGGTAGAATATATATCCCACGGGGTAAAATTGAAAAAAGTTTAAAAAAAATTTTTTGGACTTAGTCATTTTTCCGCCGTTTATCAATCTTTCAGATAAGGGAAATATCAGTGAGCATTCCGATTTCAGTTCCAGAGCGATTCGCCTGATGAGTACTTCATATTTAGTCGTTTTCAGCCAATATTCTGAATTTTTGAAAATTTCACTTTTTTGTGAAAATATCCTCTAAATGAGGGAATAATATGTGTGAGGGTATGCCAGGAGAGTTGCAAATGTGTGTGGGTAGAATATATATCACACGGGGCTAAAATTGAAAAAAGTTGAAAAAAAATTTTTTCAGGACGTAGTCATTTTTCTGGCGTTTATCAGACTTTCAGAGAGGGGAAATGTCAGTGAGCGTTCCGATTTCATTTCCAGAGCGATTCGTCCGATGAGTCCTTCATATCTAGTTGTTTTCAGCCAATTTTCTGAATTTTTGAAAATTTCACTTTTTTGTGAAAATATCCACTAAATGAGGGAATATTATGTGTAAGGGTACCACAGGAGTGTTCCAAATGTGTGTGGGTAGAATAAATATCCCACGGGGTTAAAATTGAAAAAAGTTGAAAAAATTTTTTTTGGGGGACTTAGTCATTTTTCCGGCGTTTATCAGACTTTCAGATAAGGTAAATGTCAGTGAGCGTTCCGATTTCAGTTACAGAGCGATTCACCCAATGAGTCATTTATATTTAGTCATTTTCAGCCAACTTTCTGAATTTTTGAAAATTTTACTGTTTTGTGAAAATATCCACTAAATGAAGGAATAATGTGTGTGAGGGTACCCCAGGAGAGTTCCAAATGTGTGTGGGAAGAATATATATCCACGGGGGAAAAAATTGAAAAAAGTTGAAAAAAATTTTGGGGGGGACTTAGTCATTTTTCTGGCGTTTATCAGACTTTCAGATAGGTGAAATGTCAGTGAGCGTTCCGATTTCAGTTCTAGAGCGATTCGCCCGATGAGTCCTTCATATTTAGTCGTTTTCAGCCAATTTTCTGAATTTTTTAAAATTTCCCTTTTTTGTGAAAATATCCACTAAATGAGGGAATAATATGTGTGAGGGTACCCCAGGAGAGTTCCAAATGTGTGTGGGTAGAATATATATCCCTCGGGGTAAAATTGAAAAAAGTTGAAAAAAAAATTTTTTGGGACTTAGTCATTTTTCTGGCGTTTATCAGTCTTTCAGATAAGGAAAATGTCAGTGAGCGTTCCGATTTCAGTTCCAGAGTGATTTGCCCGATGACTCCTTCATATTTACTCGTTTTCAGCCAATTTTCTGAACTTTTGAAAATTTCACTTTTTCGTGAAAATATCCACTAAATGGGGCAATAATATGTGTGAGGGTACCGCAGGAGAGTTCCAAATGGTTGTGGGTAGAATATATATCCCACGGGGATAAAATTGAAAAAAGTTGAAACATTTTTTTTTTTCGACTTAGTCATTTTTCAGGCGTTTGTCAGACATTCAGATAGGGGAAATGTCAGTGAGCGTTCCGATTTCAGTTCCAGGGCGATTCGCCCGATGAGTGCTTCATATTTAGTCGTTTTCAGCCAATTTTCAGAATTCTTGAAAATTTCACTTTTTTGTGAAAATATCCTCTAAATGAGGGAATAATATGTGTGAGGGTACGCCAGGAGAGTTCCAAATGTGTGTGGGTAGAATATATATCCCACGGGGCTAAAATTGAAAAAAGTTTAAAAAAAAATTTTTCAGGACGTAGTCATTTTTCTGCCGTTTATCAGACTTTCAGATAAGGGAAATGTCAGTGAGCGTTCCGATTTCAGTTACATAGCGATTCAAACAATGAGTCATTTATATTTAGTCATTTTCAGCCAACTTTCTTAATTTTTGAAAATTTTACTTTTTTGTGAAAATATCCACTAAATGAGGGAATAATATGTGTGAGGGTACGCCAGGAGAGTTCCAAATGTGTGTGGGTAGAATATATATCCCACGGGGCTAAAATTGAATAAAGTTGAAGAAAAAATTTTTCAGGACGTAGTCATTTTTCTAGCATTTATCAGACTTTCAGATAGGGGAAATGTCAGTGAACGTTCCGATTTCATTTCCAGAGCGATTCGTCCGATGAGTCCTTCATATCTAGTTGTTTTCAGCCAGTTTTCTGAATTTTTGAAAATTTCACTTTTTTGTGAAAATATCCACTAAATGAGGGAATAATATGTGTGAGGGTACCCCAGGAGAGTTCCAAATGTGTGTGGGTAGAATATATATCCCACGGGGGTAAAATTGAAAAAAGTTGAAAAAAATTATTTTTGGACTTAATCATTTTTCAGGCGTCTATCAGACTTTCAGATAGGGGAAATATCAGAGAGCATTCCGATTTCAGTTACAGAGCGATGTACCCAATGAGACATTTATATTTAGTCATTTTCAGCCAACTTTCTGAATTTTTGAAAATTTTACTTTTTTGTGAAAATATCCACTAAATGAGGGAATAATGTGTGTGAGGGTACCCCAGGAGAGTTCCAAATGTGTGTGGGAAGAATATATATCCACGGGGAAAAAATTGAAAAAAGTTGAAAAAAATTTTTTGGGGGACTTAGTCATTTTTCCAGCGTTTATCAGACTTTCAGATAGGGGAAAGGTCAGTGAGCATTCCGATTTCAGATCCAGAGCGATTCGCCCAATGAGTCATTCATATTTACTCGTTTTCAGCCAATTTTCAGAATTTTTGAAAATTTCACTTTTTTGTGAAAATATCCACTAAATGAGGGAATAATATGTGTGAGGGTACCCCAGGAGAGTTCCAAATGTGTGTGGTTAGAATATATATCCCACGGGGGTAAAATTGAAAAAAGTTAAAAAAAATTTTTGGGGGTGTCTTAGTCATTTTTCCGGCGTTTATCAGACTTTCAGATAGGGGAAATATCAGTGAGCGTTCCGATTTCATTTCCAGAGCGATTCGTCCGATGAGTCCTTCATATCTAGTTGTTTTCAGCCAGTTTTCTGAATTTTTGAAAATTTCACTTTTTTGTGAAAATATCCACTAAATGAGGGAATAATATGTGTGAGGGTATGCCAGGAGAGTTCCAAATGTGTGTGGGTAGAATATATATCCCACGGGGCTAAAATTGAAAAAAGTTGAAAAAAAAATTTTTCAGGACGTAGTCATTTTTCTGGCGTTTATCAGACTTTCAGATAGGGGAAATATCAGTGAGCGTTCCGATTTCATTTCCAGAGCGATTCGTCCGATGAGTCCTTCATATCTAGTTGTTTTCAGCCAGTTTTCTGAATTTTTGAAAATTTCACTTTTTTGTGAAAATATCCACTAAATGAGGGAATAATATGTGTGAGGGTACCCCAGGAGAGTTCCAAATGTGTGTGGGTAGAATATATATCCCACGGGGGTAAAATTGAAAAAAGTTGAAAAAAATTTTTTTTGGACTTAATCATTTTTCAGGCGTCTATCAGACTTTCAGATAGGGGAAATGTCAGAGAGCATTCCGATTTCAGTTATAGAGCGATGCACCCAATGAGTCATTTATATTTAGTCATTTTCAGCCAACTTTCTGAATTTTTGAAAATTTTACTTTTTTGTGAAAATATCCACTAAATGAGGGAATAATGTGTGTGAGGGTACCCCATTAGAGTTCCAAATGTGTGTGGGAAGAATATATATCCCACGGGGGTAAAATTGAAAAAAGTTGAAAAAAATTTTTTTTTCAACTTAGTCATTTTTCAGGCGTTTATCAGACTTTCAGATAGGGGCAATGTCAGTGAGCATTCCGATTTCAGTTCCAGAGCGATTCGCCCAATGAGTCGTTCATATTTAGTCGTTTTCAGCCAATTTTCAGTATTTTTGAAAATTGTACTTTTTTGTGAAAATATCCACTAAATGAGGGAATAATGTGTGTGAGGGTACCCCAGGAGAGTTCCAAATGTGTATGGGAAGAATATATATCCACGGGGAAAAAAATGAAAAAAGTTGAAAAAATTTTTTTGGGGGACTTAGTCATTTTTCTGGCGTTTATCAGACTTTCAGATAGGGGAAATGTCAGTGAGCATTCCGATTACAGTTCCAGAGCGATTCGCCCAATGAGTCCATCATATTTAGTCGTTTTCAGACAATTTTCTGAATTTTTGAAAATTTCACTTTTTAGTGAACATATCTACTAAATGAGGCAATAATATGTGTGAGGGTACCCCAGGAGAGTTCCAAATGTGTGTGGGTAGAACATATATCCCACGTGGTTTAATTGAAAAAAGTTGAAAACATTTTTTTTTGGACTTAGTCATTTTTTCAGCATTTATCAGACTTTCAGATAGGGGAAATGTCAGTGAGCATTCCGATTTCAGTTCCAGAGCGATTCGCCCAATGAGTCATTCATATTTAGTCGTTTTCAGCCAATTTTCAGAATTTTTGAAAATTTCACTTTTTTGTGAAAATATCCACTAAATGAGGGAATAATATGTGTGAGGGTACCCCAGGAGAGTTCCAAATGTGTGTGGGTAGAATATATATCCCACTGGGGTAAAATTGAAAAATGGTAAAAAAAAAATAAATTTTTAACTTAGTCATTTTTTCAGCATTGATCAGACTTTCAGATAGGGGAAATGTCAGTGAGCGTTCCGATTTCAGTTCCAGAGCAATTCGCCCGATGAGTCCTTCATATTTAGTCATTTTCTGCCAATTTTCTGAATTTTTGAAAATTTCACTTTTTTGTGTAAATATCCACTAAATGAGGGAACAATATGTGTGAGGGTACCCCAGGAGAGTTCCAAATGTGAGTGGGTAGAATATATATCCACAGGGGTAAAATTGAAAAAAGTTGAAAAAAAATTTGGGGGGGACATAGTCATTTTTCCGGCGTTTATCAGATTTTCAGATAGGGGAAATGTCAGTGAGCATTCCGATTTCAGTTCCAGAGCGATTCGCCCAATGAGTCCTTCATATTTAGGCGTTTTCAGCCAATTTTCAGAATTTTTGAAAATTTCACTTTTTTGTGAAAGTATCCACTTAATGAAGGAATAATATGTGTGAGGGTACCCCAGGAGAGTTCCAAATGTGTGTGGGAAGAATATATATCCCACGTGGGTAAAATTGAAAAAAGTTGAAAAACATTTTTTTTGGTAATTAGTCATTTTTCTGGCGTTTATCAGACTTTCAGATAGGGGAAATGTCAGTGAGCATTCCGATTTCAGTTCCAGAGCGATTCGCCCAATGAGTCCTTCATATTTATTCCTTTTCAGCCAATTTTCTGAATTTTTGAAAATTTCACTTTTTTGTGAAAATATCCACTAAATGAGGGAATAATATGTGTGAGGGTACCCCAGGAGAGTTCCAAATGTGTGTGGGTAGAATATATATCCAAGAGGGTAAAATTGAAAAAAGTTTAAAAAATTTTTTGGGAGGACTTAGTCATTTTTCCAGCGTCTATCAGACTTTCAGATAGGGGAAATGTCAGTGAGCGTTCCGATTTCAGTTCCAGAGCAATTCGCCTGATGAGTCCTTCATATTTACTCGTTTTCAACCAATTTTCAGAATATTTGAAAATTTCACTTTTTTGTGAAAATATCCACTAAATGAGGGAATAATATGTGTGAGGGTACCCCAGGAGAGTTCCAAATGTGTGTGGGTAGAATATATATCCCACAGGGGTAAAATTGAAAAAAGTTGAAAAAATTTTTTTTTTGGACTTAGTCATTTTTACGGCGTTTATCAGACTTTCAGATAGGGAAATGTCAGTGAGCATTCCAATTTCAGATCCAGAGCGATTTGCCCGATGAGTCCTTCATATTTAGTCGTTTTCAGCCAATTTTCTGAATTTTTTTAAATTTCCCTTTTTTGTGAAAATATCCACTAAATGAGGGAATAATATGTGTGAGGGTACCCCAGGAGAGTTCCAAATGTGTGTGGGTAGAATATATATCCCACGGGGGTAAAATTGAAAAAAGTTGAAAACATTTTTTTTTGGACTTAATTATTTTTCAGGCGTCTATCAGACTTTCAGATAGGGGAAATGTTCGAGAGCGTTCCGATTTCAGTTACATATCGATTCACCCAATGAGTCATTTATATTTAGTCATTTTCAGCCAACTTTCTTAATTTTTGAAAATTTTACTTTTTTGTGAAAATATCCACTAAATGAGGGAATAATATGTGTGAGGGTACGCCAGGAGAGTTCCAAATGTGTGTGGGTAGAATATATATCCCACGGGGCTAAAATTGAAAAAAGTTGAAGAAAAAATTTTTCAGGACGTAGTCATTTCTCTAGCATTTATCAGACTTTCAGATAGGGGAAATGTCAGTGAACGTTCCGATTTCATTTCCAGAGCGATTCGTCCGATGAGTCCTTCATATCTAGTTGTTTTCAGCCAGTTTTCTGAATTTTTGAAAATTTCACTTTTTTGTGAAAATATCCACTAAATGAGGGAATAATATGTGTGAGGGTACCCCAGGAGAGTTCCAAATGTGTGTGGGTAGAATATATATCCCACGGGGGTAAAATTGAAAAAAGTTGAAAAAAATTTTTTTTGGACTTAATCATTTTTCAGGCGTCTATCAGACTTTCAGATAGGGGAAATATCAGAGAGCATTCCGATTTCAGTTACAGAGCGATGTACCCAATGAGACATTTATATTTAGTCATTTTCAGCCAACTTTCTGAATTTTTGAAAATTTTACTTTTTTGTGAAAATATCCACTAAATGAGGGAATAATGTGTGTGAGGGTACCACAGGAGAGTTCCAAATGTGTGTGGGTAGAATATATATCCCACTGGGGTAAAATTGAAAAATGGTAAAAAAAAATAAATTTTTAACTTAGTCATTTTTTCAGCGTTGATCAGACTTTCAGATAGGGGAAATGTCAGTGAGCATTCCGATTACAGTTCCAGAGCGATTCGCCCAATGAGTCCGTCAAATTTAGTCGTTTTCAGCCAATTTTCTGAATTTTTGAAAATTTCACTTTTTAGTGAAAATATCTTTTCTAAATGAGGGAATAATATGTGTGAGGGTACCCCAGGAGAGTTCCAAATGTGTGTGGTTAGAATATATATCCCACGGGGGTAAAATTGAAAAAAGTTAAAAAAATTTTTTGGGGGTGTCTTAGTCATTTTTCCGGCGTTTATCAGACTTTCAGATAACGGAAATATCAGTGAGCGTTCCGATTTCATTTCCAGAGCGATTCGTCCGATGAGTCCTTCATATCTAGTTGTTTTCAGCCAGTTTTCTGAATTTTTGAAAATTTCACTTTTTTGTGAAAATATCCACTAAATGAGGGAATAATATGTGTGAGGGTATGCCAGGAGAGTTCCAAATGTGTGTGGGTAGAATATATATCCCACGGGGCTAAAATTGAAAAAAGTTGAAAAAAAAATTTTTCAGGACGTAGTCATTTTTCTGGCGTTTATCAGACTTTCAGATAGGGGAAATATCAGTGAGCGTTCCGATTTCATTTCCAGAGCGATTCGTCCGATGAGTCCTTCATATCTAGTTGTTTTCAGCCAGTTTTCTGAATTTTTGAAAATTTCACTTTTTTGTGAAAATATCCACTAAATGAGGGAATAATATGTGTGAGGGTACCCCAGGAGAGTTCCAAATGTGTGTGGGTAGAATATATATCCCACGGGGGTAAAATTGAAAAAAGTTGAAAAAATTTTTTTTTGGACTTAATCATTTTTCAGGCGTCTATCAGACTTTCAGATAGGGGCAATGTCAGTGAGCATTCCGATTTCAGTTCCAGAGCGATTCGCCCAATGAGTCGTTCATATTTAGTCGTTTTCAGCCAATTTTCAGTATTTTTGAAAATTGTACTTTTTTGTGAAAATATCCACTAAATGAGGGAATAATGTGTGTGAGGGTACCCCAGGAGAGTTCCAAATGTGTATGGGAAGAATATATATCCACGGGGAAAAAAATGAAAAAAGTTGAAAAAATTTTTTTAGGGGTGTCTTAGTCATTTTTCTGGCGTTTATCAGACTTTCAGATAGGGGAAATGTCAGTGAGCATTCCGATTACAGTTCCAGAGCGATTCGCCCAATGAGTCCATCATATTTAGTCGTTTTCAGACAATTTTCTGAATTTTTGAAAATTTCACTTTTTAGTGAACATATCTACTAAATGAGGCAATAATATGTGTGAGGGTACCCCAGGAGAGTTCCAAATGTGTGTGGGTAGAACATATATCCCACGTGGTTTAATTGAAAAAAGTTGAAAACATTTTTTTTTGAACTTAGTCATTTTTTCAGCATTGATCAGACTTTCAGATAGGGGAAATGTCAGTGAGCGTTCCGATTTCAGTTCCAGAGCAATTCGCCCGATGAGTCCTTCATATTTAGTCATTTTCTGCCAATTTTCTGAATTTTTGAAAATTTCACTTTTTTGTGTAAATATCCACTAAATGAGGGAACAATATGTGTGAGGGTACCCCAGGAGAGTTCCAAATGTGAGTGGGTAGAATATATATCCCACGGGGTAAAATTGAAAAAAGTTGAAAAACATTTTTTTTGGTAATTAGTCATTTTTCTGGCGTTTATCAGACTTTCAGATAGGGGAAATGTCAGTGAGCATTCCGATTTCAGTTCCAGAGCGATTCGCCCAATGAGTCCTTCATATTTATTCCTTTTCAGCCAATTTTCTGAATTTTTGAAAATTTCACTTTTTTGTGAAAATATCCACTAAATGAGGGAATAATATGTGTGAGGGTACCCCAGGAGAGTTCCAAATGTGTGTGGGTAGAATATATATCCAAGAGGGTAAAATTGAAAAAAGTTTAAAAAAATTTTTGGGAGGACTTAGTCATTTTTCCAGCGTCTATCAGACTTTCAGATAGGGGAAATGTCAGTGAGCGTTCCGATTTCAGTTCCAGAGCAATTCGCCTGATGAGTCCTTCATATTTACTCGTTTTCAACCAATTTTCAGAATTTTTGAAAATTTCACTTTTTAGTGAAAATATCTACTAAATGAGGGAATAATATGTGTGAGGGTACCCCAGGAGAGTTCCAAATGTGTGTGGGTAGAACATATATCCCACGTGGTTTAATTGAAAAAAGTTGAAAACATTTTTTTTTGGACTTAGTCATTTTTTCAGCATTTATCAGACTTTCAGATAGGGGAAATGTCAGTGAGCATTCCGATTACAGTTCCAGAGCGATTCGCCCGATGAGTCCTACATATTTAGTCGTTTTCAGCAATTTTTCCGAATTTTTGAAAATTTCACTTTTTTGTGAAAATATCCACTAAATGAGGGAATAATATGTGTGAGGGTACGCTAGGATAGTTCCAAATGTGTGTGGGTAGAATAAATATCCCACGGGTGTAAAATTTAAAAAAGTTGAAAAAATTTTTTTTTTGGACTTAGTCATTTTTCCGGCGTTTATCAGACTTTCAGATAGGGGAAATGTCAGTGAGCATTCCGATTTCAGATCCAGAGCAATTCGCCTGATGAGTCCTTCATATTTACTCGTTTTCAACCAATTTTCAGAATTTTTGAAAATTTCACTTTTTTGTGAAAATATCCACTAAATGAGGGAATAATATGTGTAAGGGTACCCCAGGAGAGTTCCAAATGTGTGTGGGTAGAATATATATCCCACGGGGGTAAAATTGAAAAAAGTTTTAAAAAATTTTTTTGGGGAATTAGTCATTTTTCTGGCGTTTATCAGCCTTTCAGATAGGGGAAATGTCAGTGAGATTTCCGATTTCAGCTCCAGAGCGATTCACCCGATGAGTCCTTCATATTTAGTCGTTTTCAGCCAATTTTCAGAATTTTTGAAAATTTCACTTTTTTCTAAAAATATCCACTAAATAAGGGAATAAAATGTGTGAGGGTACCCCAGGAGAGTTCCAAATGTGTCTGGGTAGAATATATATCCCACGGGGGTAAAATGTAAAAAAGTTGAAAAAATATTTTTTTTGGAATTAGTCATTTTTCTGGCGTTTATCAGACTTTCAGATAGCGGAAATGTCAGCGAGCATTCAGATTTCAGTTCCAGAGCGATTCGCCCAATGAGTCCTTCATATTTATTCCTTTTCAGCCAATTTTCTGAATTTTTGAAAATTTCACTTTTTTGTGAAAATATCCTCTAAATGAGGGAATAATATGTGTGAGGATACGCCAGGAGAGTTCCAAATGTGTGTGGGTAGAATATATATCCCACGGGGGTAAAATTGAAAAAAAAATTTTTTTGGACTGTCATTTTTCCGGCGTTAATCAGACTTTCAGATAGGAGAAATGTCAGTGAGCTTTCCGATTTCAGTTCCAGAGCGATTCGCCCGATGAGTCCTTCATATTTACTCGCTTTCAGCAAATTTTCAGAATTTTAGAAAATTTCACTTTTTTGTGAAAATATCCACTAAATGAAGGAATAATATGTGTGAGGGTACCCCAGGAGAGTTCCAAATGTGTGTGGGTAGAATATATATCCCACAGGGATAAAATTGAAAAAAGTTGAAAAATTTTTTGGGGGGGACTTAGTCATTTTTCCGGCGTTTATCAGACTTTCAGATAGGGGAAATGTCAGTGAGCGTTCCGATTTCAGTTCCACAGCGATTCGCCCGATGAGTCCTTCATATTTACTCGCTCTCAGCAAATTTTCAGAATTTTAGAAAATTTCACTTTTTTGTGAAAATATCCAGTAAATGAGGGAATAATATGTGTGAGGTTACCCCAGGAGAGTTCCAAATGTGTGTGGGTAGAATATATATCACTTTTTTGTGAAAATATCCTCTAAATGAGGGAATAATATGTGTGAGGATACGCCAGGAGAGTTCCAAATGTGTGTGGGTAGAATATATATCCCACGGGGGTAAAATTGAAAAAAGTTGAAAAAAAAATTTTTGGGGAATTATTCATTTTTCTGGCGTTTATCAGACTTACAGATAGGGTAAATGTCAGTGAGCATTCCGATTTCAGTTCCAGAGCGATTCGCCCGATGAGTCCTTCATATTTAGTCGTTTTCAGCCAATTTTCAGAATTTTTGAAAATTTCACTTTTTTGTGAAAATATCCAATAAATGAGGGAATAATATGTGTAAGGGTACCCCAGCAGAGTTCCAAATGTGTGTAGGTAGAATATATATCCCACGGGGGTAAAATTGAAAAAAGTTTAAAAAAAATTTTTGGGGGGAATTAGTCATTTTTCTGGCGTTTATCAGACTTTCAGATAGGGGAAATATCAGTGAGCATTCCGATTTCAGTTCCAGAGCGATTCTCCCAATGAGTCCTTGATATTTATTCCTTTTCAGCCAATTTTCTGAATTTTTGAAAATTTCACTTTTTTGTGAAAATATCCACTAAATGAGGGAATAACATGTGTGAGGGTACCCCAGGAGAGTTTCAAATGTGTGTGGGTAGAATATATATCACTTTTTTTTTAAAATATCCACTTAATGAGGGAATAATATGCGTGAGGGTACCCCAGGAGAGTTCCAAATGTGTGTCGGTAGAATATATATCCCACGGGGGTAAAATTGGAAAAAGTTGAAAAAAAATTTTTTTTAGACTTAGTCATTTTTCTGGCGTTTATCAGACTTTCAGATAGGGAAAATGTCAGTGAGCGTTCCGATTTCAGTTCCAGAGCGATTCGCCCAGTGAGTCCTTCATATTTAGTCGTTTTCATCCAATTTTCAGAATTTTTGAAAATTTCACTTTTTTGTGAAAATATCCACTAAATGAGGGAATAATATGTGTGAGGGTACCCCAGGAGAGTTCCAAATGTGTGTGGGTAGAATATATATCCCACGCGGGAAAAATTGAAATCAGTTGAAAAAAATTTTTTTTTGGACTTAGTCCCTTTTCAGTTGTTTATCAGATTTTCAGATAGGGGAAATGTCAGTGAGCGTTCCGATTTCAGTTCCAGAGCGATTCGTCCCGATGAGTCCTTCATATTTAATTGTTTTCAGCCAGTTTTCTGAATTTTTCAAAATTTCACTTTTTTGTGAAAATATCCACTAAATGAGGTAATAATACGTGTGAGGGTACCCCAGGAGAGTTCCAAATGTGTGTGGGTAGAATATATATCCCACGGGGGAAAAATTGAAAAAAGTTGAAAAAAAATTTTTTTTTGGACTTAGTCCTTTTTCAGGCTTTTATCAGATTTTCAGATAGGGGAAATGTCAGTGAGCATTCCGATTTCAGTTCCAGAGCGATTCGCCCAATGAGTCCTTCATATTTAGTTGTATTCAGCCAATTTTCTGAATTTTTGATAATTTCACTTTTTTTGTGAAAATATCAACTAAGTAAGGGAATAATATGTGTGAGGGTACCCCAGGAGAGTTTCAAATGTGTGTGGGTAGAATATATATCCCACGGGGGTAAAATTGAAAAAAGTTGAAAAAAATTTTTTTTTGGACTCAGTCATTTTTTCAGCGTTTATCACACTTTCAGATAGGAGAAATGTCAGTGAGCGTTCTGATTTCAGATCCAGAGCGATTTGCCCGATGACTCCTTCATATTTAGTCGTTTTCATCCAATTTTCAGAATTTTTGAAAATGTCACTTTTTTGTGAAAATATCCACTAAATGAGAGAATAATATGTGTAAGGGTACCCCAGGAGAGTTCCAAATGTGTGTGGGTAGAATATATATCCACGGGGGTAAAATTGAAAAGAGTTGAAAACATTTTTTGAAGGGACTTAGTCATTTTTCCGGCGTTTATCAGACATTCAGATAGGGGAAATGTCAGTGAGCGTTCCGATTTCAGTTCCAGAGCGATTCGCCCGATGAGTCCTTCATATTTAGTCTTTTTCAGCCAATTTTCAGAATTTTTGAAAATTTCACTTTTTTGTGAACATATCCACTAAATGAGGGAATAATATGTTTGAGGGTACCCCACGAAAGTTCCAAATGTGTGTGGGTAGAATATATATCCCACGGGGGTAAAATTGAAAAAAGTTGAAAAAATTTTTTTGGGGGACTTAGTCATTTTTTCGGCGTTTATCAGACTTTCAGATAGGGGAAATGTCAGTGAACATTCCGATTTCAGTTCCAGAGCGATTGGCCCGATGAGTCCTTCATATTTAGTAGTTTTCAGCCTATTTTTAGAATTTCTGAAAATTTCACTTTTTTGTGAAAATATCCAATAAATGAGGGAATAATATGTGTGAGGGTACCCCAGGAGAGTTCCAAATGTGTGTGGGTAGACTATATATCCACGGGGGTAAAATTGAAAAAAGTTGAAACATTTTTTGAAGGGACTTAGTCATTTTTCCGGCGTTTATCAGACTTTCAGATAGGGGAAATGTCAGTGAGCGTTCCGATTTCAGTTCCAGAGCGATTCGCCCGATGAGTCCTTCATATTTAGTCGTTTTCAACCAATTTTCTGAATTTTTGAAAATTTCACTTTTTTTGTGAAAATATCCACTAAATGAGGGAATAATACGTGTGAGGGTACCCCAGGAGAGTTCCAAATGTGTGTGGGTAGAATATATATCATTTTTTTGTGAAAATATCCACTGAATGAGGGAATAATATGTGTGAGGGTACACCAGGAGAGTTCCAAATGTGTGTGGGTAGATTATGCATCCCACGGGGGTAAAATTGTAATAAGTTGAAAAATTATTTTTTTTGGACTTAGTCATTTTTCAAGCGTTTATCAAACTTTCAGATAGGGGAAATGTCAGTGAGCGTTCCGATTTCAGTTCCAGAGCGGTTTGCCCAATGAGTCCTTCATATTTAGTCGTTTTCAGCCAATTTTCTGAATTTTTGAAAATTTCACTTTTTTGGTGAAAATATCCACTATATAAGGGAATAATATGTGTGAGGGTACTCCAGGAGAGTTTCAAATGTGTGTGGGTAGAATATATATCCCACGGGGGTAAAATTGAAAAAAGTTGAAAAATTTTTTTTGGGGGACTTAGTCATTTTTTCTGCGTTTATCAGACTTTCAGATAGGGGAAATGTCAGTGAGCATTCCGATTTCAGTTCCAGAGCGATTGGCCCGATCAGTCCTTCATATTTAGTAGTTTTCAGCCTATTTTCAGAATTTCTGAAAATTTCACTTTTTTGTGAAAATATCCACTAAATGAGGGAATAATATGTGTGAGGGTACCCCAGGAGAGTTCCAAATGTGTGTGGGTAGAATATATATCACTTTTTTGTGAAAATATCCACTGAATGAGGGAATAATATGTGTGAGGGTACCCCAGGAGAGTTCCAAATGTTTGTGGGTAGAATATATATCCCACGGGGGTAAAATTAAAAAAAGTTTAAAAAAATTTTTTTTTGAATAAGTCATTTTGCCGGCGTTTATCAGACTTTCAGATAGGGGAAATGTCAGTAAACATTCCGATATGAGTTCCATAGCGATTCGCCCGATGAGTCCTTCATATTTAGTCGTTTTCAGCCAATTTTCAGAATTTTTGAAAATTTCACTTTTTTGTGAAAATATCCACTAAATGAGGGAATAATATGTGTGAGGGTACCCCAGGAGAGTTCCAAATGTGTGTGGGTAAAATATATATCCACGGGGGTAAAATTGAAAAAAGTTGAAAACATTTTTTGGGGGACTCAGTCATTTTTCCGGCGTTTATCAAACTTTCAGAAAAGGGAAATGTCAGTGAGCGTTCCAATTTCAGTTCCAGAGCGATTCGCCCGATGAGTCCTTCATATTTAGTAGTTTTCAGCCAATTTTCTGAATTTTTGAAAATTTCACTTTTTTCTGAAAACATCCACTAAATGAGGGAATAATATGTGTGAGGGTACCCCAGGAGAGTTCCAAATGTGTGTGGGCAGAATATATATCCCACGGGGTAAAATTGAAAAAAGTTGAAATTAAATTTTTTTTGGACTTAGACATTTTTCCGGCGTTTATCAAACTTTCAGATAGGGGAAATGTCAGCAAGCGTTCCGATTTCAGTTCCAGAGCGATTCGCCCGATGAGTCCTTCATATTTAGTAGTTTTCAGCCAATTTTCAGAATTTTTGAAAATTTCACTTTTTTGTGAAAATATCCACTAAATGAGGGAATAATATGTGTGAAGGTACCCCAGGAGAGTTCCAAATGTGTGTGGGTAGAATATATATCCCACGGTGGTAAAATTGAAAAAAGTTGAAAAAAAATTTTTTTTGGACTTAGACATAGTTCCAGCGTTTATCAAACTTTCAGATAGGGGAAATGTCAGTGAGCGTTCCGATTTCAGTTCCAGAGCGATTCGTCCCGATGAGTCCTTCATATTTAGTAGTTTTCAGCCAATTTTCAGAATTTTTGAAAATTTCACTTTTTTGTGAAAATATCCACTAAATGAGGGAATAATATGTGTGAGGGTAACCCAGGAGAGTTCCAAATGTGTGTGGGTAGAATATATATCCCACGGGGGTAAAATTGAAAAAAGTTGAAAAAAAATTTTTTTTGGACTTAGTCATTTTTCCGGCGTTTATCAAACTTTCAGATAGGGGAAATGTGATTGAGCGTTCTGATTTCAGTTCCAGAGCGATTCGCCCGATGAGTCCTTCATGTTTAGTCATTTTCAGCCAATTTTCAAAATTTTTGAAAATTTCACTTTTTTGTGAAAATATCCACTAAATGAGGGAATAATATGTGTGAGGGTACCCCAGGAGAGTTCCAAATGTGTGTGGGTAGAACGTATTTACCACGGGGGTACAACTGAAAAAAGTTGAAAAAAATATTTTTTTGGACTTAGTCATTTTTCCGGCGTTTATCAGACTTTCAGATAGGGGAAATGTCAGTGAGCGTTCCGATTTCAGTTCCAGAGCGATTTGCCCGATGAGTCCTTCATATTTACTCGTTTTCAGCCAATTTTCAGAATTTTTGAAAATTTCACTTTTTTGTGAAAATATCCACTAAATAAGGGAATAATATGTGTGAGGGTACCCCAGGAGAGTTCCAAATGTGTGTGGGTAGAATATATATCCCACGGGGGTAAAATATAAAAAAGTTTAAAAAAAAATTTTTTGGACTTAGACATTTTTCCGGCGTTTATCAAACTTTCAGATAGGGGAAATGTCAGTGAGCGTTCCGATTTCAGTTCCAGAGCGATTTGCCCGATGAGTCCTTCATATTTAGTCATTTTCAGCCAATTTTCAGAGTTTTTGAAAATTTCACTTTTTTGTGAAAATATCCACTAAATGAGGCAATAATATGTGTGAGGGTACCCAAGGAGAGTTCCAAATGTGTGTGGGTAGAATATATATCCCACGGGGGTAAAATTGAAAAAAGTTGAAAAATTTTTTTGGGGGACTTAGTCATTTTTCCGGCCTTTATCAAACTTTCAGAGGGGGGAAATGTCAGTGAGCGTTCCGATTTCAGTTCCAGAGCGATTCGCCCGATGAGTCCTTCATATTTATTCGTTTTCAGCCAATTTTCAGAATTTTTGAAAATTTCACTTTTTTGTGAAAATATCCACTAAATGAGGGAATAATATGTGTGAGGGTACCCCAGGAGAGTTCCAAATGTGTGTAGGTAGAATATATATCCCACGGGGGTAAAATTGAAAAATGTTGAAAAAATTTTTTAGGGGACTTAGTCATTTTTCCGGCGTTTATCAGACTTTCAGATAGGGGAAATGTCAGTGAGCGTTCCGATTTCAGTTCCAGAGCGATTCGCCCGATGAGTCCTTCATATTTAGTCGTTTTCAGCCAATTTTCAAAATTTTTGAAAATTTCACTTTTTTGTGAAAATATCCACTAAATAAGGGAATAATATGTGTGAGGGTACCCCAGGAGAGTTCCAAATGTGTGTGGGTAGAATATATATCCCACGGGGGTAAAATATAAAAAAGTTTAAAAAAAATTTTTTTGGACTTAGACATTTTTCCGGCGTTTATCAAACTTTCAGATAGGGGAAATGTCAGTGAGCGTTCCGATTTCAGTTCCAGAGCGATTTGCCCGATGAGTCCTTCATATTTAGTCATTTTCAGCCAATTTTCAGAGTTTTTGAAAATTTCACTTTTTTGTGAAAATATCCACTAAATGAGGCAATAATATGTGTGAGGGTACCCCAGGAGAGTTCCA
Organism: Phyllobates terribilis; assembly: GCF_046119375.1. Classification (NCBI taxonomy): domain Eukaryota; kingdom Metazoa; phylum Chordata; class Amphibia; order Anura; family Dendrobatidae; genus Phyllobates; species Phyllobates terribilis. The sequence continues at coordinate 124,310,632 of NW_027362768.1, forward strand.
AATGTGTGTGGGTAGAATATATATCCCACGGGGGTAAAATTGAAAAAAGTTGAAAAATTTTTTTGGGGGACTTAGTCATTTTTCCGGCCTTTATCAAACTTTCAGAGAGGGGAAATGTCAGTGAGCGTTCCGATTTCAGTTCCAGAGCGATTCGCCCGATGAGTCCTTCATATTTATTAGTTTTCAGCCAATTTTCAGAATTTTTGAAAATTTCACTTTTTTGTGAAAATATTCACTAAATGAGGGAATAATATGTGTGAGGGTACCCCAGGAGAGTTCCAAATGTGTGTAGGTAGAATATATATCCCACGGGGGTAAAATTGAAAAAAGTTTAAAAAATTTTTTGGGGACTTAGTCATTTTTCCGGCGTTTATCAAACTTTCAGATAGGGGAAATGTCAGTGAGCGTTCCGATTTCAGTTCCAGAGCGATTCGCCCGATTTGTCCTTCATATTTAGTCGTTTTCAGACAATTTTCAGAATTTTTGAAAATTTAACTTTTTTGTGAAAATATCCACTAAATGAGGGAATAATATGTGTGAGGGTACCCCAGGAGAGTTCCAAATGTGTGTGGGTAGAATATATATCCCACGGGGGTAAAATTGAAAAAAGTTGAAAAAAAATTTTTTTAGGACTTAGTCATTTTTCCGGCGTTTATCAAACTTTCACATAGGGGAAATGTGAGTGAGCGTTCCGATTTCAGTTCCAGAGCGATTCGCCCGATGAGTCCTTCATATTTAGTCGTTTTCAGCCAATTTTCTGAATTTTTGAAAATTTCACTTTTTTGTGAAAATATCCACTAAATGAGGGAATAATATGTGTGAGGGTACCCCAGGAGAGTTCCAAATGTGTGTGGGTAGAACGTATATACCACGGGGGTACAATTGAAAGAAGTTGAAAAAAATTTTTTTTTGGACTTAGCCATTTTTCCGGCATTTATCAGACTTTCAGATAGGGGAAATGTCAGTGAGCGTTCCGATTTCAGTTCCAGAGCGATTCGCCCGATGAGTCCTTCATATTTACTCGTTTTCAGCCAATTTTCTGAATTTTTGAAAATTTCACTTTTTTTGTAAAAATATCCACTAAATGAGGGAATAATACATGTGGGGGTACCCCAGGAGAGTTCCAAATGTGTGTGGGTAGAACGTATATCCCACGTGGGTAAAATTGAAAAAAGTTGAAAAAAATTTTTTTTTGGGACGTAGTCATTTTTCTGTCATTTATCAAACTTTCAGATAGGGGAAATGTCAGTGAGCGTTCCGATTTCAGTTCCAGAGCGATTCGCCCGATGAGTCCTTCATATTTAGTCGTTTTCAGACAATTTTCAGAATTTTTGAAAATTTCACTTTTTTGTGAAAATATCCACTAAATGAGGGAATAATATGTGTGAGGGTACCCCAGGAGAGTTCCAAATGTGTGTGGGTCGAATATATATCCCACGGGGGTAAAATTGAAAAAAGTTGCAAAAAATTTTTTTTTGGACTTAGACATTTTTCTGTCATTTATCAGACTTTCAGATAGGGGAAATGTCAGTGAGCATTCCGATTTCAGTTCCAGAGCGATTCGCCCGATGAGTCCTTCATATTTAGTAGTTTTCATCCAATTTTCAGAATTTTTGAAAATTTCACTTTTTTGTGAAAATATCCAATAAATGAGGGAATAATATGTGTGAAAGTACCCCAGGAGAGTTCCAAATGTGTGTGGGTAGAATATATATCCCACGGGGGTAAAATTGAAAAAAGTTGAAAAAAAATTTTTTTTGGACTTAGTCATTTTTCCGGCGTTTATCAGACTTTCAGATAGGGGAAATGTCAGTGAGCATTCCGATTTCAGTTCCAGAGCGATTCGCCCGATGAGTCCTTCATATTTAGTAGTTTTCATCCAATTTTCAGAATTTTTGAAAATTTCACTTTTTTCTGAAAATATCCACTAAATGAGGGAATAACATCTGTGAGGGTACCCCAGGAGAGTTCCAAATGTGTGTGGGTCGAATATATATCCCACGGGGGTAAAATTGAAAAAAGTTGAAAAAATTTTTTTTTGGCCTTAGACATTTTTCCAGCGTTTATCAAACTTTCAGATAGGGGAAATGTCAGTGAGCGTTCCGATTTCAGTTCCAGAGCGATTCGCCCGATGAGTCCTTCATATTTAGTCGTTTTCAGCCAATTTTCTGAATGTTTGAAAACTTCACTTTTTTGTGAAAATATCCACTAAATGAGGGAATAATATGTGTGAGGGTACCCCAGGAGAGTTCCAAATGTGTGTGGGTAGAATATATATCCCACGGGGGTAAAATTGAAAAAAGTTGAAAAAAATTTTTTTTTCGACGTAGTCATTTTTCTGTCATTTATCAGACTTTCAGATAGGGGAAATGTCAGTGAGCGTTCCGAATTCAGTTCCAGAGCGATTCGCCCGATGAGTCCTTCATATTTAGTCGTTTTCAGCCAATTTTCAGAATTTTTGAAAATTTCACTTTTTTGTGAAAATATCCACTAAATGAGGGAATAATATGTGTGAGGGTACCCCAGGAGAGTTCCAAATGTGTGTGGGTAGAATATATATCCCACGGGGGTAAAATTGAAAAAAGTTGAAAAAATTTTTTTTTTGGACTTAGTCATTTTTTCAGCGTTTATCAGACTTTCATATAGGGGTAATGTCAGTGAGCATTCCGATTTCAGTTCCAGAGCGATTCGCCCGATGAGTCCTTCATATTTAGTCGTTTTCTGCCAATTTTCAGAATTTTTGAAAATTTCACTTTTTTGTGAAAATATCCAATAAATGAGGGAATAATATGTGTGAAAGTACCCCAGGAGAGTTCCAAATGTGTGTGGGTAGAATATATATCCCACGGGGGTAAAATTGAAAAAAGTTGAAAAATTTTTTGGGGGGACTTAGTCATTTTTCCGGCGTTTATCAAACTTTCAGATAGGGGAAATGTCAGTTAGCATTCCGATTTCAGTTCCAGAGCTATTCGCCCGATGAGTCCTTCATATTTAGTAGTTTTCAGCCAATTTTCTGAATGTTTGAAAATTTCACTTTTTTGTGAAAATATCCACTAAATGAGGGAATAATACGTGTGAGGGTAACCCAGGAGAGTTCCAAATGTGTGTGGGTAGAACGTATATCCCACGGGGGTAAAATTTAAAAAAGTTGAAAAAAATTTTTTTTTCGACGTAGTCATTTTTCTGTCATTTATCAGACTTTCAGATAGGGGAAATGTCAGTGAGCGTTCCGATTTCAGTTCCAGAGAGATTCGCCCGATGAGTCCTTCATATTTAGTCATTTTCAGCCAATTTTCTGAATTTTTGAAAATTTCACTTTTTTTGTGAAAATATCCACTAAATGAGGGAATAATATGTGTGAGGGTACCCCAGGAGAGTTCCAAATGTGTGTCGGTAGAATATATATCCCACGGGGGTAAAATTTAAAAAAGTTGAAAAAAATTTTTTTTTGGACGTAGTAATTTTTCTGTCATTTATCAGACTTTCAGATAGGGGAAATGTCAGTGAGCGTTCCGATTTCAGTTCCAGAGCGATTCGCCCGATGAGTCCTTCATATTTAGTAGTTTTCAGCCAATTTTCAGAATTTTTGAAAATTTCACTTTTTCGTGAAAATATCCACTAAATGAGGGAATAATACGTGTGAGGGTAACCCAGGAGAGTTCCAAATGTGTGTGGGTAGAACGTATATCCCACGGGGGTAAAATTGAAAAAAGTTGAAAACAATTTTTTTTTGGACTTAGTCATTTTTTCAGCGTTTATCAGACTTTCAGATAGGGGAAATGTCAGTGAGCGTTCCGATTTCAGTTCCAGAGCGATTCGCCCGATTAGTCCTTCATATTTAGTCGTTTTCAGCCAATTTTCTGAATTTTTGAAAATTTCACTTTTTTGTGAAAATATCCACTAAATGAGGGAATAATATGTGTGAGGGTACCCCAGGAGAGTTCCAAATGTGTGTCGGTAGAATATATATCCCACGGGGGTAAAATTGAAAAAAGTTGAAAAATTTTTTGAGGGGACTTAGTCATTTTTCCGGCGTTTATCAAACTTTCAGATAGGGGAAATGTCAGTGAGCGTTCCGATTTCAGTTCCAGAGCGATTCGCCCGATGAGTCATTCATATTTAGTCATTTTCAGCCAATTTTCTGAATTTTTGAAAATTTCACTTTTTTGTGAAAATATCCACTAAATGAGGGAATAATACGTGTGGGGGTACCCCAGGAGAGTTCCAAATGTGTGTGGGTAGAACGTATATCCCACGGGGGTAAAATTGAAAAAAGTTGAAAAAAATTATTTTTGGGACTTAGTCATTTTTCCGGCGTTTATCAGACTTTCAGATAGGGGAAATGTCAGTGAGCGTTCCGATTTCAGTTCCAGAGCGATTCGCCCGATGAGTCCTTCATATTTAGTCGTTTTCAGCCAATTTTCAGAATTTTTGAAAATTTCACTTTTTTGTGAAAATATCCACTAAATGAGGGAATAATATGTGTGAGGGTACCCCAGGAGAGTTCCAAATGTGTTTGGGTAGAATATATATCCCACGGGGGTAAAATTGAAAATTCAACGTTTATCAGACTTTCAGATAGGGGAAATGTCATTGAGCATTGTGATTTCAGTTCCAGAGCGATTCGCCCGATGAGTCCTTCATATTTTGTCGTTTTCAGCCAATTTTCTGAATTTTTGAAAATTTCACTTTTTTTGTGAAAATATCCACTAAATGAGGGAATAATATGTGTGAGGGTACCCCAGGAGAGTTCCTAATGTGTGTGGGTAGAATGTATATCCCACGGGGGTAAAATTGAAAAAAGTTGAAAAAATTTTTTTTTGAACTTAGTCATTTTTCCGGCGTTCATCAGACTATCAGATAGGGGAAATGTCACTGAGCCTTCCGATTTCAATTTCAGAGCGATTCGCCCGATGAGTCCTTCATATTTAGTAGTTTTCAGACAATTTTCAGAATTTTTGAAAATTTCACTTTTTTGTGAAAACATCCACTAAATGAGGGAATAATATGTGTGAGGGTACCCCAGTGGAGTTCCAAATGTGTGTGGGTAGAATATATATCCCACGGGCGTAAAATAGAAAAAGGTTGAAAAAAAATTTTTTTTGACGTAGTCATTTTTCTGTCATTTATCAGACTTTCAGATAGGGGAAATGTCAGTGAGCGTTCCGATTTCAGTTCCAGAGCGATTCGCCCAATGAGTCCTTCATATTTAGTCGTTTTCAGCCAATTTTCAGAATTTTTGAAAATTTCACTTTTTTGTGAAAATATCCACTAAATGAGGGAATAATACGTGTGAGGGTAACCCAGGAGAGTTCCAAATGTGTGTGGGTAGAACGTATATCCCACGGGGGTAAAATTGAAAAAAGTTAAAAAAAAATTTTTTTGGACTGTCATTTTTCCGACGTTCATCAGACTATCAGATAGGGGAAATGTCACTGAGCCTTCCGATTTCAGTTCCAGAGCGATTCGCCCGATGAGTCCTTCATATTTAGTCGTTTTCAGCCAATTTTCAGAATTTTTGAAAATTTCCCTTTTTTGTGAAAATATCCACTAAATGAGGGAATAATATGTGTGAGGGTACCCCAGGAGAGTTCCAAATGTGTGTGGGTAGAATATATATCCCACGGGGGTAAAATTGAAAAAAGTTGAAAAAATTTTTGGGGGGACTTAGTCATTTTTCTGGCGTTTATCAAACTTTCAGATAGGGGAAATGTCACTGAGCCTTCCGATTTCAGTTTCAGAGCGATTCGCCCGATGAGTCCTTCATATTTAGTAGTTTTCAGCCAATTTTCAGAATTTTTGAAAATTTCACTTTTTTGTGAAAACATCCACTAAATGAGGGAATAATATGTGTGAGGGTACCCCAGTGGAGTTCCAAATGTGTGTGGGTAGAATATATATCCCACGGGGGTAAAACAGAAAAAGGTTGAAAAAAAATTTTTTTTGGACCTAGACATTTTTCAGGCGTTTATCAAACTTTCAGATAGGAAAAATGTCAGTGAGCGTTCCGATATCAGTTCCAGAGCGATTCGCCCGATGAGTCCTTCATATTTAGTAGTTTTCAGACAATTTTCAGAATTTTTGAAAATTTCACTTTTTTGTGAAAACATCCACTAAATGAGGAAATAATATGTGTGAGGGTACCCCAGTGGAGTTCCAAATGTGTGTGGGTAGAATATATATCCCACGGGGTTAAAATAGAAAAAGGTTGAAAAAAAATTTTTTTTGGACCTAGACATTTTTCCGGCGTTTATCAAACTTTCAGATAGGGGAAATGTCAGTGAGCATTCCGATATCAGTTCCAGAGCGATTCGGCCAAAGAGTCCTTCATATTTAGCAGTTTTCAGCCAATTTTCTGAATGTTTGAAAATTTCACTTTTTTGTGAAAATATCCACTAAATGAGGGAATAATACGTGTGAGGGTAACCCAGGAGAGTTCCAAATGTGTGTGGGTAGAACGTATATCCCACGGGGGTAAAATTTAAAAAAGTTGAAAAAAATTTTTTTTTCGACGTAGTCATTTTTCTGTCATTTATCAGACTTTCAGATAGGGGAAATGTCAGTGAGCGTTCCGATTTCAGTTCCAGAGAGATTCGCCCAATGAGTCCTTCATATTTAGTCGTTTTCAGCCAATTTTCTGAATTTTTGAAAATTTCACTTTTTTTGTGAAAATATCCACTAAATGAGGGAATAATATGTGTGAGGGTACCCCAGGAGAGTTCCAAATGTGTGTCGGTAGAATATATATCCCAAGGGGGTAAAATTGAAAAAAGTTTAAAAATTGTTTTTTTGGACTTAGTCATTTTTCCGGCGTTTATCAGACTTTCAGATAGGGGAAATGTCAGTGAGCATTCCGATTTCAGTTCCAGAGCGATTCGCCCGATGAGTCCTTCATATTTAGTAGTTTTCATCCAATTTTCAGAATTTTTGAAAATTTCACTTTTTTCTGAAAATATCCACTAAATGAGGGAATAATATGTGTGAGGGTACCCAAGGAGAGTTCCAAATGTGTGTGGGTAGAATATATATCCCACGGGGGTAAAATTTAAAAAAGTTGAAAAAAATTTTTTTTTGGACGTAGTCATTTTTCTGTCATTTATCAGACTTTCAGATAGGGGAAATGTCAGTGAGCGTTCCGATTTCAGTTCCAGAGCGATTCGCCCGATGAGTCCTTCATATTTAGTCATTTTCAGCCAATTTTCAGAATTTTTGAAAATTTCACTTTTTCGTGAAAATATCCACTAAATGAGGGAATAATATGTGTGAGGGTACCCCAGGAGAGTTCCAAATGTGTGTGGGTCGAATATATATCCCACGGGGGTAAAATTGAAAAAAGTTGAAAAAAATATTTTTTTGGACTTAGACATTTTTCCGGCGTTTATCAAACTTTCAGATAGGGGAAATATCAGTTAGCATTCCGATTTCAGTTCCAGAGCGATTCGCCCGATGAGTCCTTCATATTTAGTAGTTTTCAGCCATTTTTCTGAATGTTTGAAAATTTCACTTTTTTGTGAAAATATCCACTAAATGAGGGAATAATACGTGTGAGGGTAACCCAGGAGAGTTCCAAATGTGTGTGGGTAGAACGTATATCCCACGGGGGTAAAATTGAAAAAAGTTGAAAACAATTTTTTTTTGGACTTAGTCATTTTTTCAGCGTTTATCAGACTTTCAGATAGGGGAAATGTCAGTGAGCGTTCCGATTTCAGTTCCAGAGCGATTCGCCCGATGAGTCCTTCATATTTAGTCGTTTTCAGCCAATTTTCTGAATTTTTGAAAATTTCACTTTTTTGTGAAAATATCCACTAAATGAGGGAATAATATGTGTGAGGGTACCCCAGGAGAGTTCCAAATGTGTGTCGGTAGAATATATATCCCACGGGGGTAAAATTGAAAAAAGTTGAAAAATTTTTTGGGGGGACTTAGTCATTTTTCCGGCGTTTATCAAACTTTCAGATAGGGGAAATGTCAGTGAGCGTTCCGATTTCAGTTCCAGAGCGATTCGCCCGATGAGTCATTCATATTTAGTCATTTTCAGCCAATTTTCAGAATTTTTGAAAATTTCACTTTTTTGTAAAAATATCCACTAAATGAGGGAATAATACGTGTGGGGGTACCCCAGGAGAGTTCCAAATGTGTGTGGGTAGAACGTATATCCCACGGGGGTAAAATTGAAAAAAGTTGAAAAAAATTATTTTTGGGACTTAGTCATTTTTCCGGCGTTTATCAGACTTTCAGATAGGGGAAATGTCAGTGAGCGTTCCGATTTCAGTTCCAGAGCGATTCGCCCGATGAGTCCTTCATATTTAGTCGTTTTCAGCCAATTTTCAGAATTTTTGAAAATTTCACTTTTTTGTGAAAATATCCACTAAATGAGGGAATAATATGTGTGAGGGTACCCCAGGAGAGTTCCAAATGTGTTTGGGTAGAATATATATCCCACGGGGGTAAAATTGAAAATTCAACGTTTATCAGACTTTCAGATAGGGGAAATGTCATTGAGCATTGTGATTTCAGTTCCAGAGCGATTCGCCCGATGAGTCCTTCATATTTTGTCGTTTTCAGCCAATTTTCTGAATTTTTGAAAATTTCACTTTTTTTGTGAAAATATCCACTAAATGAGGGAATAATATGTGTGAGGGTACCCCAGGAGAGTTCCTAATGTGTGTGGGTAGAATGTATATCCCACGGGGGTAAAATTGAAAAAAGTTGAAAAAAATTTTTTTTGAACTTAGTCATTTTTCCGGCGTTCATCAGACTATCAGATAGGGGAAATGTCACTGAGCCTTCCGATTTCAATTTCAGAGCGATTCGCCCGATGAGTCCTTCATATTTAGTAGTTTTCAGACAATTTTCAGAATTTTTGAAAATTTCACTTTTTTGTGAAAACATCCACTAAATGAGGGAATAATATGTGTGAGGGTACCCCAGTGGAGTTCCAAATGTGTGTGGGTAGAATATATATCCCACGGGCGTAAAATAGAAAAAGGTTGAAAAAAAATTTTTTTTGACGTAGTCATTTTTCTGTCATTTATCAGACTTTCAGATAGGGGAAATGTCAGTGAGCGTTCCGATTTCAGTTCCAGAGCGATTCGCCCAATGAGTCCTTCATATTTAGTCGTTTTCAGCCAATTTTCAGAATTTTTGAAAATTTCACTTTTTTGTGAAAATATCCACTAAATGAGGGAATAATACGTGTGAGGGTAACCCAGGAGAGTTCCAAATGTGTGTGGGTAGAACGTATATCCCACGGGGGTAAAATTGAAAAAAGTTAAAAAAAAATTTTTTTGGACTGTCATTTTTCCGACGTTCATCAGACTATCAGATAGGGGAAATGTCACTGAGCCTTCCGATTTCAGTTCCAGAGCGATTCGCCCGATGAGTCCTTCATATTTAGTCGTTTTCAGCCAATTTTCAGAATTTTTGAAAATTTCCCTTTTTTGTGAAAATATCCACTAAATGAGGGAATAATATGTGTGAGGGTACCCCAGGAGAGTTCCAAATGTGTGTGGGTAGAATATATATCCCACGGGGGTAAAATTGAAAAAAGTTGAAAAAATTTTTGGGGGGACTTAGTCATTTTTCTGGCGTTTATCAAACTTTCAGATAGGGGAAATGTCACTGAGCCTTCCGATTTCAGTTTCAGAGCGATTCGCCCGATGAGTCCTTCATATTTAGTAGTTTTCAGCCAATTTTCAGAATTTTTGAAAATTTCACTTTTTTGTGAAAACATCCACTAAATGAGGGAATAATATGTGTGAGGGTACCCCAGTGGAGTTCCAAATGTGTGTGGGTAGAATATATATCCCACGGGGGTAAAACAGAAAAAGGTTGAAAAAAAATTTTTTTTGGACCTAGACATTTTTCAGGCGTTTATCAAACTTTCAGATAGGAAAAATGTCAGTGAGCGTTCCGATATCAGTTCCAGAGCGATTCGCCCGATGAGTCCTTCATATTTAGTAGTTTTCAGACAATTTTCAGAATTTTTGAAAATTTCACTTTTTTGTGAAAACATCCACTAAATGAGGAAATAATATGTGTGAGGGTACCCCAGTGGAGTTCCAAATGTGTGTGGGTAGAATATATATCCCACGGGGTTAAAATAGAAAAAGGTTGAAAAAAAATTTTTTTTGGACCTAGACATTTTTCCGGCGTTTATCAAACTTTCAGATAGGGGAAATGTCAGTGAGCATTCCGATATCAGTTCCAGAGCGATTCGGCCAAAGAGTCCTTCATATTTAGCAGTTTTCAGCCAATTTTCTGAATGTTTGAAAATTTCACTTTTTTGTGAAAATATCCACTAAATGAGGGAATAATACGTGTGAGGGTAACCCAGGAGAGTTCCAAATGTGTGTGGGTAGAACGTATATCCCACGGGGGTAAAATTTAAAAAAGTTGAAAAAAATTTTTTTTTCGACGTAGTCATTTTTCTGTCATTTATCAGACTTTCAGATAGGGGAAATGTCAGTGAGCGTTCCGATTTCAGTTCCAGAGAGATTCGCCCAATGAGTCCTTCATATTTAGTCGTTTTCAGCCAATTTTCTGAATTTTTGAAAATTTCACTTTTTTTGTGAAAATATCCACTAAATGAGGGAATAATATGTGTGAGGGTACCCCAGGAGAGTTCCAAATGTGTGTCGGTAGAATATATATCCCAAGGGGGTAAAATTGAAAAAAGTTTAAAAATTGTTTTTTTGGACTTAGTCATTTTTCCGGCGTTTATCAGACTTTCAGATAGGGGAAATGTCAGTGAGCATTCCGATTTCAGTTCCAGAGCGATTCGCCCGATGAGTCCTTCATATTTAGTAGTTTTCATCCAATTTTCAGAATTTTTGAAAATTTCACTTTTTTCTGAAAATATCCACTAAATGAGGGAATAATATGTGTGAGGGTACCCAAGGAGAGTTCCAAATGTGTGTGGGTAGAATATATATCCCACGGGGGTAAAATTTAAAAAAGTTGAAAAAAATTTTTTTTTGGACGTAGTCATTTTTCTGTCATTTATCAGACTTTCAGATAGGGGAAATGTCAGTGAGCGTTCCGATTTCAGTTCCAGAGCGATTCGCCCGATGAGTCCTTCATATTTAGTCATTTTCAGCCAATTTTCAGAATTTTTGAAAATTTCACTTTTTCGTGAAAATATCCACTAAATGAGGGAATAATATGTGTGAGGGTACCCCAGGAGAGTTCCAAATGTGTGTGGGTCGAATATATATCCCACGGGGGTAAAATTGAAAAAAGTTGAAAAAAATATTTTTTTGGACTTAGACATTTTTCCGGCGTTTATCAAACTTTCAGATAGGGGAAATATCAGTTAGCATTCCGATTTCAGTTCCAGAGCGATTCGCCCGATGAGTCCTTCATATTTAGTAGTTTTCAGCCATTTTTCTGAATGTTTGAAAATTTCACTTTTTTGTGAAAATATCCACTAAATGAGGGAATAATACGTGTGAGGGTAACCCAGGAGAGTTCCAAATGTGTGTGGGTAGAACGTATATCCCACGGGGGTAAAATTGAAAAAAGTTGAAAACAATTTTTTTTTGGACTTAGTCATTTTTTCAGCGTTTATCAGACTTTCAGATAGGGGAAATGTCAGTGAGCGTTCCGATTTCAGTTCCAGAGCGATTCGCCCGATGAGTCCTTCATATTTAGTCGTTTTCAGCCAATTTTCTGAATTTTTGAAAATTTCACTTTTTTGTGAAAATATCCACTAAATGAGGGAATAATATGTGTGAGGGTACCCCAGGAGAGTTCCAAATGTGTGTCGGTAGAATATATATCCCACGGGGGTAAAATTGAAAAAAGTTGAAAAATTTTTTGGGGGGACTTAGTCATTTTTCCGGCGTTTATCAAACTTTCAGATAGGGGAAATGTCAGTGAGCGTTCCGATTTCAGTTCCAGAGCGATTCGCCCGATGAGTCATTCATATTTAGTCATTTTCAGCCAATTTTCAGAATTTTTGAAAATTTCACTTTTTTGTAAAAATATCCACTAAATGAGGGAATAATACGTGTGGGGGTACCCCAGGAGAGTTCCAAATGTGTGTGGGTAGAACGTATATCCCACGGGGGTAAAATTGAAAAAAGTTGAAAAAAATTATTTTTGGGACTTAGTCATTTTTCCGGCGTTTATCAGACTTTCAGATAGGGGAAATGTCAGTGAGCGTTCCGATTTCAGTTCCAGAGCGATTCGCCCGATGAGTCCTTCATATTTAGTCGTTTTCAGCCAATTTTCAGAATTTTTGAAAATTTCACTTTTTTGTGAAAATATCCACTAAATGAGGGAATAATATGTGTGAGGGTACCCCAGGAGAGTTCCAAATGTGTTTGGGTAGAATATATATCCCACGGGGGTAAAATTGAAAATTCAACGTTTATCAGACTTTCAGATAGGGGAAATGTCATTGAGCATTGTGATTTCAGTTCCAGAGCGATTCGCCCGATGAGTCCTTCATATTTTGTCGTTTTCAGCCAATTTTCTGAATTTTTGAAAATTTCACTTTTTTTGTGAAAATATCCACTAAATGAGGGAATAATATGTGTGAGGGTACCCCAGGAGAGTTCCTAATGTGTGTGGGTAGAATGTATATCCCACGGGGGTAAAATTGAAAAAAGTTGAAAAAAATTTTTTTTGAACTTAGTCATTTTTCCGGCGTTCATCAGACTATCAGATAGGGGAAATGTCACTGAGCCTTCCGATTTCAATTTCAGAGCGATTCGCCCGATGAGTCCTTCATATTTAGTAGTTTTCAGACAATTTTCAGAATTTTTGAAAATTTCACTTTTTTGTGAAAACATCCACTAAATGAGGGAATAATATGTGTGAGGGTACCCCAGTGGAGTTCCAAATGTGTGTGGGTAGAATATATATCCCACGGGCGTAAAATAGAAAAAGGTTGAAAAAAAATTTTTTTTGACGTAGTCATTTTTCTGTCATTTATCAGACTTTCAGATAGGGGAAATGTCAGTGAGCGTTCCGATTTCAGTTCCAGAGCGATTCGCCCGATGAGTCCTTCATATTTAGTTGTTTTCAGCCAATTTTCAGAATTTTTGAAAATTTCACTTTTTTGTGAAAATATCCACTAAATGAGGGAATAATACGTGTGAGGGTAACCCAGGAGAGTTCCAAATGTGTGTGGGTAGAACGTATATCCCACGGGGGTAAAATTGAAAAAAGTTAAAAAAAAATTTTTTTGGACTGTCATTTTTCCGACGTTCATCAGACTATCAGATAGGGGAAATGTCACTGAGCCTTCCGATTTCAGTTCCAGAGCGATTCGCCCGATGAGTCCTTCATATTTAGTCGTTTTCAGCCAATTTTCAGAATTTTTGAAAATTTCCCTTTTTTGTGAAAATATCCACTAAATGAGGGAATAATATGTGTGAGGGTACCCCAGGAGAGTTCCAAATGTGTGTGGGTAGAATATATATCCCACGGGGGTAAAATTGAAAAAAGTTGAAAAAATTTTTGGGGGGACTTAGTCATTTTTCTGGCGTTTATCAGACTTTCAGATAGGGGAAATGTCAGTGAGCGTTCCGATTTCAGTTCCAGAGCGATTCGCCCGATGAGTCCTTCATATTTAGTAGTTTTCAGCCAATTTTCAGAATTTTCGAAAATTTCACTTTTTTGTGAAAATATCCACTAAATGAGGGAATAATATGTGTGAGGGTACCCCAGGAGAGTTCCAAATGTGTGTGGGTAGAATATATATCCCACGTGGGTAAAATTGAAAAAAGTTGAAAAATTTTTTTGGGGGACTTAGTCATTTTTCCGGCGTTTATCAAACTTTCAGATAGGGGAAATGTCAGTGAGCGTTCCGATTTCAGTTCCAGAGCGATTCGCCCGATGAGTCGTTCATATTTAGTCGTTTTCAGCCAATTTTCTGAATTTTTGAAAATTTCACTTTTTTGTAAAAATATCCACTAAATGAGGGAAAAATACGTGTGGGGGTACCCCAGGAGAGTTCCAAATGTGTGTGGGTAGAACGTATATCCCACGGGGGTAAAGTTGAAAAAAGTTGAAAAAAAATTTTTTTTGGACGTAGTCATTTTTCTGTCATTTATCAGACTTTCAGATAGGGGAAATGTCAGTGAGCGTTCCGATTTCAGTTCCAGAGCAATTCGCCCAATGAGTCCTTCATATTTAGTCGTTTTCAGCCAATTTTCAGAATTTTTGAAAATTTCACTTTTTTGTGAAAATATCCACTAAATGAGGGAATAATATGTGTGAGGGTACCCCAGGAGAGTTCCAAATGTGTGTGGGTAGAATATATATCCCACGGGGGTAAAATTGAAAATTCAGCGTTTATCAGGCTTTCAGATAGGGGAAATGTCAGTGAGCGTTCCGATTTCAGTTCCAGAGCGATTCGCCCGATGAGTCCTTCATATTTAGTAGTTTTCAGCCAATTTTCAGAATTTTTGAAAATTTCACTTTTTTGTGAAAACATCCACTAAATGAGGGAATAATATGTGTGAGGGTACCACAGGAGAGTTCCAAATGTGTGTGGGTAGAATATATATCCCACGGGGGTAAAATTGAAAAAAGTTGAAAATATTTTTTTTTTGGACTTAGTCATTTTTCCGGCGTTTATCAGACTTTCAGATAGGGGAAATGTCAGTGAGCATTCGGATTTCAGTTCCAGAGCGATTCGCCCGATGAGTCCTTCATATTTAGTAGTGTTCAGCCAATTTTCAGAATTTTTGAAAATTTCACTTTTTTGTGAAAACATCCACTAAATGAGGGAATAATATGTGTGAGGGTACCATAGGAGAGTTCCAAATGTGTGTGGGTAGAATATATATCCCACGGGGGTAAAATTGAAAAAAGTTGAAAACATTTTTTTTTTGGACTTAGTCATTTTTCCGGCGTTTATCAGACTTTCAGATAGGGGAAATGTCAGTGAGCATTCGGATTTCAGTTCCAGAGCGATTCGCCCGATGAGTCCTTCATATTTAGTAGTTTTCAGCCAATTTTCAGAATTTTTGAAAATTTCACTTTTTTGTGAAAACATCCACTAAATGAGGGAATAATATGTGTGAGGGTACCACAGGAGAGTTCCAAATGTGTGTGGGTAGAATATATATCCCACGGGGGTAAAATAGAAAAAGGTTGAAAAAAATTTTTTTTTTGACCTAGATTATTTTTCCTGCGTTTATCAAACTTTCAGATACGGGAAATGTCAGTGAGCATTCCGATTTCAGTTCCAGAGCGATTCGCCCGATGAGTCCTTCATATTTAGTCATTTTCAGCCAATTTTCTGAATTTTTGAAAATTTCACTTTTTTGAGAAAATATCCACTAAATGAGGGAATAATATGTGTGAGGGTACCCCAGGAGAGTTCCAAATGTGTGTGGGTAGAATATATATCCCACGGGGGTAAAATTGAAAAAAGTTGAAAATTTTTTTTTCTTGGACTTAGTCATTTTTCCGGCGTTTATCAGACTTTCAGATAGGGGAAATGTCAGTGAGCATTCCGATTTCAGTTCCAGAGCGATTCGCCCGATGAGTCCTTCATATTTAGTAGTTTTCAGCCAATTTTCAGAATTTTTGAAAATTTCACTTTTTTGTGAAAATATCCACTAAATGAGGGAATAATATGTGTGAGGGTACCCCAGGAGAGTTCCAAATGTGTGTGGGTAGAATATATATCCCACGGGGGTAAAATTGAAAAAAGTTGAAAAATTTTTTTGGGGGACTTAGTCATTTTTCCGGCGTTTATCAAACTTTCAGATAGGGGAAATGTCAGTGAGCGTTCCGATTTCAGTTCCAGAGCGATTCGCCCGATGAATCATTCATATTTAGTCGTTTTCAGACAATTTTCAGAATTTTTGAAAATTTCACTTTTTTGTGAAAACATCCACTAAATGAGGGAATAATATGTGTGAGGGTACCCCAGTGGAGTTCCAAATGTGTGTGGGTAGAATATATATCCCACGGGGGTAAAATAGAAAAAGGTTGAAAAAAAATTTTTTTTTGACCTAGATTATTTTTCCTGCGTTTATCAAACTTTCAGATACGGGAAATGTCAGTGAGCGTTCCGATTTCAGTTCCAGAGCGATTCGCCCGATGAGTCCTTCATATTTATTCGTTTTCAGCCAATTTTCAGAGTTTTTGAAAATTTCACTTTTTTGTGAAAATATCCACTAAATGAGGGAATAATATGTGTGAGGGTACCCCAGGAGAGTTCAAATATGTGTGGGTAGAATATATATCCCACGGGGGTAAAATTTAAAAAAGTTGAAAAAAATTTTTTTTTGGACTTAGTCATTTTTTCAGCGTTTATCAGACTTTCAGATAGGGGAAATGTCAGTGAGCGTTCCGATTTCAGTTCCAGAGCGATTCGCCCGATGAGTCCTTCATATTTAGTCGGTTTCAGCCAATTTTCTGAATTTTTGAAAATTTCACTTTTTTGTGAAAATATCTACTAAATGAGGGAATAATACGTGTGAGGGTACCCCAGGAGAGTTCCAAATGTGTGTGGGTAGAATATATATCCCACGTGGGTAAAATTGAAAAAAGTTGAAAAATTTTTTTGGGGGACTTAGTCATTTTTCCGGCGTTTATCAAACTTTCAGATAGGGGAAATGTCAGTGAGCGTTCCGATTTCAGTTCCAGAGCGATTCGCCCGATGAGTCGTTCATATTTAGTCGTTTTCAGCCAATTTTCAGAATTTTTGAAAATTTCACTTTTTTGTAAAAATATCCACTAAATGAGGGAATAATACATGTGGGGGTACCCCAGGAGAGTACCAAATGTGTGTGGGTAGAATATATATCCCACGGGGGTAAAATTGTAAAGAATTGAAAAAAAATTTTTTTTGGACTTTGTCATTTTTCCGGCGTCTATCAAACTTTCAGATAGGGGAAATGGCAGTGAGCGTTCCGATTTCAGTTCCAGAGCGATTCGCCTGATGAGTCCTTCATATTTAGTCGTTTTCAGCCAATTTTCTGAATGTTTGAAAATTTCACTTTTTTGTGAAAATATCCACTAAATGAGGGAATAATACGTGTGAGGGTACCCCAGGAGAGTTCCAAATGTGTGTCGGTGGAACGTATATCCCACGGGGGTAAAATTTAAAAAAGTGGAAAACATTTTTTTTTTGGACTTAGTCATTTTTACGGCGTTTATCAGACTTTCAGATAGGGGAAATGTCAGTGAGCATTCCGATTTCAGTTCCAGAGCGATTCGCCCGATGAGTCCTTCATATTTAGTAGTTTTCAGCCAATTTTCAGAATTTTTGAAAATTTCTCTTTTTTGTGAAAACATCCACTAAATGAGGGAATAATATGTGTGAGGGTACCCCAGGAGAGTTCCAAATGTGTGTGGGTAGAATATATATCCCACGGGGGTTAAATTGAAAAAAGTTGAAAAAAATTTTTTTTTGGACGTAGTCATTTTTCTGTCATTTATCAGACTTTCAGATAGGGGAAATGTCAGTGAGCGTTCCAGTTTCAGTTCCAGAGCGAATTGCCCGATGAGTCCTTCATATTTAGTCGTTTTCAGCCAATTTTCAGAATTTTTGAAAATTTCACTTTTTTGTGAAAATATCCACTAAATGAGGGAATAATATGTGTAAGGGTACCCCAGGAGAGTTCTAAATGTGTGTGGGTAGAATATATATCCCACGGGGGTAAAATTGAAAATTCAGCGTTTATCAGACTTTCAGATAGGGGAAATGTCAGTGAGCGTTCCGATTTCAGTTCCAGAGTTATTCGCCCGATGAGTCCTTCATATTTAGTAGTTTTCAGCCAATTTTCAGAATTTTTGAAAATTTCACTTTTTTTGTGAAAATATCCACTAAATGAGGGAATAATATGTGTGAGGGTACCCCAGGAGAGTTCCAAATGTGTGTGGGTAGAATATATATCCCACGGGGGTAAAATTGAAAAAAGTTTAAAAAAATTTTTTTTTGGACTTAGTCATTTTTCCGGCGTTTATCAAACTTTCAGATAGGGGAAATGTCAGTGAGCGTTCCGATTTCAGTTCCAGAGCGATTTGCCCGATGAGTCCTTCATATTTAGTCGTTTTTAGCCAATTTTCAGAAATTTTGAAAATTTCACTTTTTTGTGAAAATATCCACTAAATGAGGGAATAATATGTGTGAGGGTACCCCAGTGGAGTTCCAAATGTGTGTGGGTAGAATATATATCCCACGGGGGTAAAATAGAAAAAGGTTGAAAAAAAATTTTTTTTTGACCTAGTTTATTTTTCCGGCGTTTATCAAACTTTCAGATAGGGGAAATGTCAGTGAGCATTCCGATTTCAGTTCCAGAGCGATTCGCCCGATGAGTCCTTCATATTTAGTCGTTTTCAGCCAATTTTCAGAATTTTTGAAAATTTCACTTTTTTGTAAAAACATCCACTAAATGAGGGAATAATACGTGTGGGGGTAGTCCAGGAGAGTTCCAAATGTGTGTGGTTAGAATATATATCCCACGGGGGTAAAATTGAAAAAAGTTGAAAAATTTTTTTGGGGGACTTAGTCATTTTTCCGGCGTTTATCAAACTTTCAGATAGGGGAAATGTCAGTGAGCGTTCCGATTTCAGTTCCAGAGCGATTCGCCCGATGAGTCCTTCATATTTAGTCGTTTTCAGCCAATTTTCAGAATTTTTGAAAATTTCACTTTTTTGTGAAAATATCCACTAAATGAGGGAATAATACGTGTGAGGGTACCCCAGGAGAGTTCCAAATGTGTGTGGGTAGAACGTATATCCCACGGGGGTAAAATTGAAAAAAGATAAAAAACATTTTTTTTTTGGACGTAGTCATTTTTCTCTCATTTATCAGACTTTCAGATAGGGGAAATGTCAGTGAGCGTTCCGATTTCAGTTCCAGAGCGATTCGCCCGATGAGTCCTTCATATTTAGTCGTTTTCAGCCAATTTTCTGAATTTTTGAAAATTTCACTTTTCTGTGAAAATATCCACTAAATGAGGGAATATTATTTGTGAGGGTAAGCCAGGAGAGTTCCAAATGTGTGTGGGTAGAATATATATCCCACGGGGGTAAAATTGAAAAAAGTAAAAAACATTTTTTTGGGGGACTTAGTCATTTTTCCGGCGTTTAGCAAACTTTCATATAGGGGAAATGTCAGTGAGCGTTCCGATTTCAGTTCCAGAGCGTTTCGCCCGATGAGTCCTTCATATTTAGTCGTTTTCAGCCAATTTTCAGAATTTTTTAAAAATTTTACTTTTTTGTGAAAATATCCACTAAATGAGGGAATAATACATGTGAGGGTACCCCAGGAGAGTTCCAAATGTGTGTGGGTAGAATATATATCCCACGGGGGTAAAATTGAAAAAAGTTGAAATTTTTTTTTTTCGAAATTAGTCATTTTTCTGGCGTTTATCAGACTTTCAGATATGGGAAATGTCAGTGAGTGTTCCGATTTCAGTTCCAGAGCGATTCGCCCGATGAGTCCTTCATATTTAGTTGTTTTCAGCCAATTTTCTGAATTTTTGAAAATTTCACTTTTTTGTGAAAATATCCAATAACTGAGGGAATAATATGTGTGAGGGTACCCCAGGAGAGTTCCAAATGTGTGTGGGTAGAATGTATATCCCACGGGGGTAAACTCGAAAAAAGTTGAAAAAAAATTTTTTTTGGACTTAGTCATTTTTCCGGCGTTTATCAAACTTTCAGATAGGGGAAATGTCAGTGAGCGTTCTAATTTCAGTTCCAGAGCAATTCGCCCGATGAGTCCTACATATTTAGTCCTTTTCAGCCAATTTTCAGAATTTTTGAAAATTTCACTTTTTTGTGAAAATATCCACTAAATGAGGTAATATTATTTGTGAGGATATGCCAGGAGAGTTCCAAATGTGTGTCGGTAGGATTTATATCCCACGGGGTAAAATTGAAAAAAGTTGAAAAAATGTTTTTTTTGGACTTAGTCATTTTTCTGGCGTTTATCAGACTTTCAGATAGGGGAAATGTCAGTGAGCATTCCGATTTCAGTTCCAGAGCAATTCGCCTGATGAGTCCTTCATATTTAGTGATTTTCAGCCAATTTTCAGAATTTTTGAAAATGTCACTTTTTTGTGAAAATATCCACTAAATGAGGGAATAATATTTGTGAAGGTACGCCAGGAGCGTTCCAAATGTGTGTGGGTAGAATATATATCCCACGGGGGTAAAATTGAAAAAAGTTTTAAAAAATTTTTTTGGGACTTAGTCATTTTTCCAGCTTTTATCAGACTTTCAGATAGGGGAAATGTCAGTGAGCATTCCGATTTCAGTTCCAGAGCGATTCGCCCAATGAGTCCTTCATATTTAGTCGTTTTCAGCCAATTTTTAGAATTTTTGAAAATTTCACTTTTTTGTGAAAATATCCACTTAATGAGGGAATAATATGTGTGAGGGTACCCCAGGAGAGTTCCAAATGTGTGTGGGTAGAATATATATCCCACGGGGGTAAAATTGAAAAAAGTTTAAAAAAATTTTTTTTGGACTTAGTAATTTCTCCGGCGTTTATCACACTTTCACATAGGGGAAATGTCAGTGAGCATTCCGATTTCAGTTCCAGAGCGATTCGCCCGATGAGTCCTTCATATTTTGTCGTTTTCAGCCAATTTTCAGAATTTTTGAAAATTTCACTTTTTTGTGAAAATATCCACTAAATGAGGGAATAATATGTGTGAGGGTACCCCAGGAGAGTTCCAAATGTGTGTGGGTAGAATATATATCCCACGGCGGTAAAATTGAAGAAAGTTGAAAACATTTTTTTTTTGGACTTAGTCATTTTTCTGGCGTTTATCAGACTTTCAGATAGGGGAAATGTCAGTGAGCATTCCGATTTCAGTTCCAGAGTGATTCGCCCGATGAGTCCTTCATATTTAGTAGTTTTCAGCCAATTTTCAGAATTTTTGAAAATTTCACTTTTTTGTGAAAATATCCACTAAATGAGGGAAAAATATCTGTGAGTGTACCCCAGGAGAGTTCCAAATGTGTGTGGGTAGAATATATATCCCACGGGGTAAAATTGAAAAAAGTTGAAAAAAAAATTTTTTTGGACTAACTCATTTTTCCGGCGTTTATCAGACTTTCAGAGACGGAAAATGTCAGTGAGCATTCCAATTTCATTTCCAGAGCGATTTGCCCAATGAGTCCTTCATATTTAGTGATTTTCAGCCAATTTTCAGAATTTTTGAAAATTTCACTTTTTTGTGAAAATATCCACTAAATGAGGGAATATTATTTGTGAGGATATGCCAGGAGAGTTCCAAATGTGTGTCGGTAGGATATATATCCCACAGGGGTAAAATTGAAAAAAGTTGAAAAAAAATTTTTTTTTGACTTAGTCATTTTTCAGGCATTTATCAAACTTTCGGATAGGGGAAATGTCAGTGAGCATTCCGATTTCAGTTCCAGAGTGATTCGCCCGATGAGTCCTTCATATTTAGTTGTTTTCAGCCAATTTTCAGAATTTTTGAAAATTTCACTTTTTTGTGAAAATATCCACTAAATGAGGGAATAAAATGTGTGAGGGTACCCCAGGAGAGTTCCAAATGTGTGTGGGTAGAATATATATCCCACGGGGGTAAAATTGAAAAAAAATTTTTATTGGACTTAGTCATTTTTCCGTCGTTTATCAGACTTTCAGATAGGGGAAATGTCAGTGAGCACTCCAATTTCACTTCCAGAGCGATTCGCCCAATGAGTCCTTCATATTTAGTGATTTTCAGCCAATTTTCAGAATTTTTGAAAATGTCACTTTTTTGTGAAAATATGCACTAAATGAGGGAATAATATGTGTGAGGGTACCCCAGTAGAGTTCCAAATATGTGTGGGTAGAATATATATCCCACTGGGGTAAAATTGAAAAAAGTTAAAAAAAATTTTTTTTTGGACTTAGTCATTTTTCTGGCGTTTATCAGACTTTCAGATAGGGGAAATGTCAGTGAGCATTCCGATTTCAGTACCAGAGCGAATTGCCCGATGAGTCCTTCATATTTAGTGATTTTCAGCCAATTTTGTGAATTTTTGAAAATGTCACTTTTTTGTGAAAATATCCACTAAATGAGGGAATAATATGTGTGAGGGTACCCCAGGAGAGTTCCAAATGTGTGTGGGTAGAATATATATCCCACGGGGGTAAAATTGAAAAAAGTTTAAAAAAAATTTTTTTGGACTTAGTCATTTTTCCAGCGTTTATCAGACTTTCAGATAGGGGAAATGTCAGTGAGCATTCCGATTTCAGTTACAGAGTGATTCGCCCGATGAGTCCTTCATATTTAGTCGTTTTCAGCCAATTTTCAGAATTTTTGAAAATTTCACTTTTTTGTGAAAATATCCACTAAATGAGGGAATAAAATGTGCGAGGGTACCCCAGGAGAGTTCCAAATGTGTGTGGGTAGAATATATATCCCACAGGGGTAAAATTGAAAAAAGTTGAAAAAAAATTTTTTTTGGACTTAGTCATTTTTCAGGCATTTATCAAACTTTCGGATAGGGGAAATGTCAGTGAGCATTCCGATTTCAGTTCCAGAGTGATTCGCCCGATGAGTCCTTCATATTTAGTCGTTTTCAGCCAATTTTCAGAATTTTTGAAAATTTCACTTTTTTGTGAAAATATCCACTAAATGAGGGAATAAAATGTGTGAGGGTACCCCAGGAGAGTTCCAAATGTGTGTGGGTAGAATATATATCCCACGGGGGTAAAATTGAAAAAAAATTTTTATTGGACTTAGTCATTTTTCCGTCGTTTATCAGACTTTCAGATAGGGGAAATGTCAGTGAGCACTAAAATTTCACTTCCAGAGCGATTCGCCCAATGAGTCCTTCATATTTAGTGATTTTCAGCCAATTTTCTGAATTTTTGAAAATGTCACTTTTTTGTGAAAATATGCACTAAATGAGGGAATAATATGTCTGAGGGTACCCCAGGAGAGTTCCAAATATGTGTGGGTAGAATATATATCCCACGGGGGTAAATTTGAAAAAAGTTGAAAAAAATTTTTTTTTGGACTTAGTCATTTTTCTGGCGTTTATCAGATTTTCAGATAGGGGAAATGTCAGTGAGCATTCCGATTTCAGTTCCAGAGTGATTCGCCCGATGAGTCCTTCATATTTAGTCGTTTTCAGCCAATTTTCAGAATTTTTGAAAATTTAACTTTTTTGTGAAAATATCCACTAAATGAGGGAATAATATATGTGAGGGTACCCCAGGAGAGTTCCAAATATGTGTGGGTAGAATATATATCCCACGGGGGTAAAATTGAAAAAAAATTTTTTTTGGAGTTACTCATTTTTACGGCATTTATCAGATTTTCAGAAAGGGGAAATGTCAGTGAGCATTCCGATTTCAGTACCAGAGCGAATTGCCCGATGAGTCCTTCATATTTAGTGATTTTCAGCCAATTTTGTGAATTTTTGAAAATGTCACTTTTTTGTGAAAATATCCACTAAATGAGGGAATAATATGTGTGAGGGTACCCCAGGAGAGTTCCAAATGTGTGTGGGTAGAATATATATCCCACGGGGGTAAAATTGAAAAAAGTTTAAAAAAAATTTTTTTGGACTTAGTCATTTTTCCAGCGTTTATCAGACTTTCAGATAGGGGAAATGTCAGTGAGCATTCCGATTTCAGTTCCAGAGTGATTCGCCCGATGAGTCCTTCATATTTAGTCGTTTTCAGCCAATTTTCAGAATTTTTGAAAATTTCACTTTTTTGTGAAAATATCCACTAAATGAGGGAATATTATTTGTGAGGATATGCCAGGAGAGTTCCAAATGTGTGTCGGTAGGATATATATCAGACGGGGTAAAATTGAAAAAAGTTGAAAAAATGTTTTTTTTGGACTTAGTCATTTTTCCGGCGTTTATCAGACTTTCAGATAGGGGAAGTGTCAGTGAGCATCCCGATTTCAGTTCCAGAGCGATTCGCCCGATGAGTCCTTTATATTTAGTTGTTTTCAGCCAATTTTCAGAATTTTTGAAAATTTCACTTTTTTGTGAAAATATCCACTAAATGAGGGAATAATATATGTGAGGGTACCCCAGGAGAGTTCCAAATATGTGTGGGTAGAATATATATCCCACTGGGGTAAAATTGAAAAAATTTGAAAAAAATTTTTTTTTGGACTTAGTCATTTTTCTGGCGTTTATCAGACTTTCAGATAGGGTAAATGTCAGTGAGCATTCCGATTTCAGTTCCAGAGTGATTCGCCCGATGAGTCCTTCATATTTAGTCGTTTTCAGCCAATTTTCAGAATTTTTGAAAATTTCACTTTTTTGTGAAAATATCCACTAAATGAGGGAATAAAATGTGTGAGGGTACCCCAGGAGAGTTCCAAATGTGTGTGGGTAGA
Organism: Phyllobates terribilis; assembly: GCF_046119375.1. Taxonomy (NCBI): domain Eukaryota; kingdom Metazoa; phylum Chordata; class Amphibia; order Anura; family Dendrobatidae; genus Phyllobates; species Phyllobates terribilis. The sequence goes on from NW_027362768.1 coordinate 124,334,940, forward strand.
ATATATATCCCACGGGGGTAAAATTGAAAAAAAAATTTTATTGGACTTAGTCATTTTTCCGTCGTTTATCAGACTTTCAGATAGGGGAAATGTCAGTGAGCACTCCAATTTCACTTCCAGAGCGATTCGCCCAATGAGTCCTTCATATTTAGTGATTTTCAGCCAATTTTCTGAATTTTTGAAAATGTCACTTTTTTGTGAAAATATGCACTAAATGAGGGAATAATATGTGTGAGGGTACCCCAGGAGAGTTCCAAATATGTGTGGGTAGAATATATATCCCACTGGGGTAAAATTGAAAAAAGTTGAAAAAAATTTTTTTTTGGACTTAGTCATTTTTCTGGCTTTTATCAGACTTTCAGATAGGGGAAATGTCAGTGAGCGTTCCAATTTCAGTTCGAGAGTGATTCGCCCGATGAGTCCTTCATATTTAGTCATTTTCAGCCAATTTTCAGAATTTTTGAAAATTTCACTGTTTTGTGAAAATATCCACTAAATGAGGGAATAATATGTGTGAGGGTACCCCAGGAGAGTTCCAATTGTGTGTGGGTAGAATATATATCCCAAGGGGGTAAAATTGAAAAAAGTTGAAAAAAATTTTTTTTTAGACTTAGTCATTTTTCTGGCGTTTATCAGATTTTCAGATAGGGGAAATGTCAGTGAGCGTTCCGCTTTCAGTTGCAGAGTGATTCGCCCGATGAGTCCTTCATATTTAGTCGTTTTCAGCCAATTTTCAGAATTTTTGAAAATTTCACTTTTTTGTGAAAATATCCACTAAATGAGGGAATATTATTTGTGAGGATATGCCAGGAGAGTTCCAAATGTGTGTCGGTAGGATATATATCCCACGGGGTAAAATTGAAAAAAGTTGAAAAAATGTTTTTTTTGGACTTAGTCATTTTTCCGGCGTTTATCAGACTTTCAGATAGGGGAAATGTCAGTGCGCACTCCAATTTCACTTCCAGAGCGATTCGCCCAATGAGTCCTTCATATTTAGTGATTTTCAGCCAATTTTCTGAATTTTTGAAAATGTCACTTTTTTGTGAAAATATGCACTAAATGAGGGAATAATATGTGTGAGGGTACCCCAGGAGAGTTCCAAATATGTGTGGGTAGAATATATATCCCACTGGGGTAAAATTGAAAAAAGTTGAAAAAAATTTTTTTTTGGACTTAGTCATTTTTCTGGCTTTTATCAGACTTTCAGATAGGGGAAATGTCAGTGAGCGTTCCAATTTCAGTTCCAGAGTGATTCGCCCGATGAGTCCTTCATGTTTAGTCATTTTCAGCCAATTTTCAGAATTTTTGAAAATTTCACTGTTTTGTGAAAATATCCACTAAATGAGGGAATAATATGTGTGACTGTACCCCAGGAGAGTTCCAAATGTGTGTGGGTAGAATATATATCCCACTGGGTAAAATTGAAAAAAGTTGAAAAAAAATTTTTTTTGGACTTACTCATTTTTCCGGCGTTTATCAGACTTTCAGATAGGGGAAATGTCAGTGAGCGTTCCAATTTCAGTTCCAGAGTGATTCGCCCGATGAGTCCTTCATATTAAGTCATTTTCAGCCAATTTTCAGAATTTTTGAAAATTTCACTTTTTTGTGAAAATATCCACTAAATGAGGGAATAATATGTGTGACTGTACCCCAGGAGATTTCCAAATGTGTGTGGGTAGAATATATATCCCACTGGGTAAAATTGAAAAAAGTTGAAAAAAAATTTTTTTTGGACTTACTCATTTTTCCGGCGTTTATCAGACTTTCAGAGAGGGGAAATGTCAGTGAGCATTCCGATTTCATTTCCAGAGCGATTCGCCCGATGAGTCCTTCATATTTAGTGATTTTCAGCCAATTTTCGGAATTTTTGAAAATTTCACTTTTTTGTGAAAATATCCACTAAATGAGGGAATAATATGTGTGAGGGTACCCCAGGAGAGTTCCAAATGTGTGTGGGTAGAATATATATCCCACAGGGGTAAAGTTGAAAAAAGTTGAAAAAAATTTTTTTTTGGACTTAGTCATTTTTCCGTTGTTTATCAAACTTTCAGATAGGGGAAATGTCAGTGAGCGTTCCAATTTCAGTTCCAGAGCAATTTGCCCGATGAGTCCTTCATATTTACTCGTTTTCAGCCAATTTTCAGAATTTTTCAAAATTTCACTTTTTTGTGAAAATATCCACTAAATGAGGGAATAATATGTGTGAGGGAACCCCAGGAGAGTTCCAAGTATGTGTGGGTAGAATATATATCCCACGGGGGTAAAATTGAAAAAGGTTGAAAACATTTTTTTTTTCGACTTAGTCATTTTTCTGGCGTTTATCAGACTTTCAGAAAGGGGAAATGTCAGTGAGCATTCCGATTTCAGTTCCAGAGCAATTCGTCCGATGAGTCCTTCATATTTAGTGATTTTCAGCCAATTTTCAGAATATTTGAAAATTTCACTTTTTGTGAAAATATCCACTAAATGAGTGAATAATATGTGTGAGGGTACCCCAGGAGAGTTCCAAATGTGTGTGGGTAGAATATATATCCCACGGGGGTAAAATTGAAAAAAGTTGAAAAAAATTTTTTTTTTGGACTTACTCATTTTTCTGGCGTTTATCAGACTTTCAGATAGGGGAAATGTCAGTGAGCATTCCGATTTCAGTTCCAGAGTGATTCGCCCGATGAGTCCTTCATATTTAGTCGTTTTCAGCCAATTTTCAGAATTTTTGAAAATTTCACTTTTTTGCGAAAATATCCACTAAATGAGGGAATAATATGTGTGAGGGTACCCCAGGAGAGTTCCAAATGTGTGTGGGTAAAATATATATCCCACGGGGGTAAAATTGAAAAAAGTTGAAAAAAATCTTTTTTTGGACTGTCATTTTTCTGGCGTTTATCAGACTTTCAGATAGGGGAAATGTCAGTGAGCATTCCGATTTCAGTTCCAGAGCGATTCGCCCGATGAGTCCTTCATATTTAGTCGTTTTCAGCCAATTTTCAGAATTTTTGAAAATGTCACTTTTTTGTGAAAATATCCACTAAATGAGGGAATAATATTTGTGAGGGTATGCCAGGAGAGTTCCAAATGTGCGTGGGTAGAACATACAGTATATCCCACGGGGGTAAAATTGAAAAAAGTTGAAAAAAAATTTTTTTTGGACTTAGTCATTTTTCAGGCATTTATCAAACTTTCGGATAGGGGAAATGTCAGTGAGCATTCCGATTTCAGTTCCAGAGTGATTCGCCCGATGAGTCCTTCATATTTAGTCGTTTTCAGCCAATTTTCAGAATTTTTGAAAATTTCACTTTTTTGTGAAAATATCCACTAAATGAGGGAATAAAATGTGTGACTGTACCCCAGGAGAGTTCCAAATGTGTGTGGGTAGAATATATATCCCACGGGGGTAAATTTGAAAAAAGTTGAAAAAAATTTTTTTTTGGACTTAGTCATTTTTCTGGCGTTTATCAGATTTTCAGATAGGGGAAATGTCAGTGAGCATTCCGATTTCAGTTCCAGAGTGATTCGCCCGATGAGTCCTTCATATTTAGTTGTTTTCAGCCAATTTTCAGAATTTTTGAAAATTTAACTTTTTTGTGAAAATATCCACTAAATGAGAGAATAATATATGTGAGGGTACCCCAGGAGAGTTCCAAATATGTGTGGGTAGAATATATATCCCACGGGGGTAAAATTGAAAAAAAAATTTTTTTGGAGTTACTCATTTTTCCGGCATTTATCAGATTTTCAGAAAGGGGAAATGTCAGTGAGCATTCCGATTTCAGTACCAGAGCGAATTGCCCGATGAGTCCTTCATATTTAGTGATTTTCAGCCAATTTTGTGAAATTTTGAAAATGTCACTTTTTTGTGAAAATATCCACTAAATGAGGGAATAATATGTGTGAGGGTACCCCAGGAGAGTTCCAAATGTGTGTGGGTAGAATATATATCCCACGGGGGTAAAATTGAAAAAAGTTTAAAAAAAATTTTTTTGGACTTAGTCATTTTTCCAGCGTTTATCAGACTTTCAGATAGGGGAAATGTCAGTGAGCATTCCGATTTCAGTTCCAGAGTGATTCGCCCGATGAGTCCTTCATATTTAGTCGTTTTCAGCCAATTTTCAGAATTTTTGAAAATTTCACTTTTTTGTGAAAATATCCACTAAATCAGGGAATAAAATGTGTGAGGGTACCCCAGGAGAGTTCCACATGTGTGTGGGTAGAATATATATCCCACTGGGTAAAATTGAAAAAAGTAGAAAAAAAATTTTTTTTGGACTTACTCATTTTTCCGGCGTTTATCAGACTTTCAGAGAGGGGAAATGTCAGTGAGCATTCCGATTTCATTTCCAGAGCGATTCGCCCGATGAGTCCTTTATATTTAGTGATTTTCAGCCAATTTTCAGAATTTTTGAAAATTTCACTTTTTTGTGAAAATATGCACTAAATGAGGGAATAATATGTCTGAGGGTACCCCAGGAGAGTTCCAAATATGTGTGGGTAGAATATATATCCCACTGGGGTAAAATTGAAAAAAGTTGAAAAAAATTTTTTTTTGGACTTAGTCATTTTTCTGGCTTTTATCAGACTTTCAGATAGGGGAAATGTCAGTGAGCGTTCCAATTTCAGTTCCAGAGTGATTCGCCCGATGAGTCCTTCATATTTAGTCATTTTCAGCCAATTTTCAGAATTTTTGAAAATTTCACTTTTTTGTGAAAATATCCACTAAATGAGGGAATAATATGTGTGACTGTACCCCAGGAGAGTTCCAAATGTGTGTGGGTAGAATATATATCCCACGGGGGTAAATTTGAAAAAAGTTGAAAAAAATTTTTTTTTGGACTTAGTCATTTTTCTGGCGTTTATCAGATTTTCAGATAGGGGAAATGTCAGTGAGCATTCCGATTTCAGTTCCAGAGTGATTCGCCCGATGAGTCCTTCATATTAAGTCGTTTTCAGCCAATTTTCAGAATTTTTGAAAATTTAACTTTTTTGTGAAAATATCCACTAAATGAGGGAATAATATATGTGAGGGTACCCCAGGAGAGTTCCAAATATGTGTGGGTAGAATATATATCCCACGGGGGTAAAATTGAAAAAAAATTTTTTTTGGAGTTACTCATTTTTACGGCATTTATCAGATTTTCAGAAAGGGGAAATGTCAGTGAGCATTCCGATTTCAGTACCAGAGCGAATTGCCCGATGAGTCCTTCATATTTAGTGATTTTCAGCCAATTTTGTGAATTTTTGAAAATGTCACTTTTTTGTGAAAATATCCACTAAATGAGGGAATAATATGTGTGAGGGTACCCCAGGAGAGTTCCAAATGTGTGTGGGTAGAATATATATCCCACGGGGGTAAAATTGAAAAAAGTTTAAAAAAAATTTTTTTGGACTTAGTCATTTTTCCAGCGTTTATCAGACTTTCAGATAGGGGAAATGTCAGTGAGCATTCCGATTTCAGTTCCAGAGTGATTCGCCCGATGAGTCCTTCATATTTAGTCGTTTTCAGCCAATTTTCAGAATTTTTGAAAATTTCACTTTTTTGTGAAAATATCCACTAAATGAGGGAATATTATTTGTGAGGATATGCCAGGAGAGTTCCAAATGTGTGTCGGTAGGATATATATCAGACGGGGTAAAATTGAAAAAAGTTGAAAAAATGTTTTTTTTGGACTTAGTCATTTTTCCGGCGTTTATCAGACTTTCAGATAGGGGAAGTGTCAGTGAGCATCCCGATTTCAGTTCCAGAGCGATTCGCCCGATGAGTCCTTTATATTTAGTTGTTTTCAGCCAATTTTCAGAATTTTTGAAAATTTCACTTTTTTGTGAAAATATCCACTAAATGAGGGAATAATATATGTGAGGGTACCCCAGGAGAGTTCCAAATATGTGTGGGTAGAATATATATCCCACGGGGGTAAAATTGAAAAAAATTTTTTATTGGACTTAGTCATTTTTCCGTCGTTTATCAGACTTTCAGATAGGGGAAATGTCAGTGAGCACTCCAATTTCACTTCCAGAGCGATTCGCCCAATGAGTCCTTCATATTTAGTGATTTTCAGCCAATTTTCTGAATTTTTGAAAATGTCACTTTTTTGTGAAAATATGCACTAAATGAGGGAATAATATGTGTGAGGGTACCCCAGGAGAGTTCCAAATATGTGTGGGTAGAATATATATCCCACTGGGGTAAAATTGAAAAAAGTTGAAAAAAATTTTTTTTTGGACTTAGTCATTTTTCTGGCTTTTATCAGACTTTCAGATAGGGGAAATGTCAGTGAGCGTTCCAATTTCAGTTCGAGAGTGATTCGCCCGATGAGTCCTTCATATTTAGTCATTTTCAGCCAATTTTCAGAATTTTTGAAAATTTCACTGTTTTGTGAAAATATCCACTAAATGAGGGAATAATATGTGTGACTGTACCCCAGGAGAGTTCCAAATGTGTGTGGGTAGAATATATATCCCACTGGGTAAAATTGAAAAAAGTTGAAAAAAAATTTTTTTTGGACTTACTCATTTTTCCGGCGTTTATCAGACTTTCAGATAGGGGAAATGTCAGTGAGTGTTCCAATTTCAGTTCCAGAGTGATTCGCCCGATGAGTCCTTCATATTAAGTCATTTTCAGCCAATTTTCAGAATTTTTGAAAATTTCACTTTTTTGTGAAAATATCCACTAAATGAGGGAATAATATGTGTGACTGTACCCCAGGAGATTTCCAAATGTGTGTGGGTAGAATATATATCCCACTGGGTAAAATTGAAAAAAGTTGAAAAAAAATTTTTTTTGGACTTACTCATTTTTCCGACGTTTATCCGACTTTCAGATAGGGGAAATGTCAGTGAGCATTCCGATTTCAGTACCAGAGCAATTCACCCGATGAATCCTTCATATTAAGTGATTTTCAGCCAATTTACAGAATATTTGAAAATTTCACTTTTTGTGAAAATATCCACTAAATGAGCGAATAATATGTGTGAGGGTACCCCAGGAGAGTTCCAAATGTGTGTGGGTAGAATATATATCCCATGGGGGTAAAATTGAAAAAAGTTGAAAAAAATTTTTTTTTGGACTTTGTCATTTTTCTGGCGTTTATCAGACTTTCAGATAGGGGAAATGTCCGTGAGCATTCCGATTTCAGTTCCAGAGTGATTCGCCCGATGAGTCCTTCATATTTAGTCGTTTTCAGCCAATTTTCAGAATTTTTGAAAATTTCACTTTTTTGTGAAAATATCCACTAAATGAGGGAATAATATTTGTGAGGGTATGCCAGGAGAGTTCCAAATGTGCGTGGGGAGAATATACAGTATATCCCACGAGGGTAAAATTGAAAAAAGTTGAAAAAAATTTTTTTGGGACTTAGTCATTTTTCTGGCGTTTATAAGACTTTCAGATACGGAAAATGTCAGTGAGCATTCCGATTTCAGTTCCAGAGTGATTCGCCCGATGAGTCCTTCATATTTAGTCGTTTTCAGCCAATTTTCAGAATTTTTGAAAATTTCACTTTTTTGTGAAATTATCCACTAAATGAGGGAATAATATGTGTGAGGGTACCCCAGGAGAGTTCCAAATGTGTGTGGGTAGAATATATATCCCACGGGGGTAAAATTGAAAAAAGTTGAAAAAAATTTTTTTTTTGGACTTAGTCATTTTTCTGGCGTTTATAAGACTTTCAGATACGGAAAATGTCAGTGAGCATTCCGATTTCAGTTTCAGAGTGATTCGCCCGATGAGTCCTTCATATTTAGTCGTTTTCAGCCAATTTTCAGAATTTTTGAAAATTTCACTTTTTTGTGAAAATATCCACTAAATGAGGGAATAATATGTGTGAGGGAACCCCAGGAGAGTTCCAAGTATGTGTGGGTAGAATATATATCCCACGGGGGAAAAATTGAAAAAAGTTGAAAAAATATTTGGGGGGACTTAGTCATTTTTCTGGCGTTTATCAGACTTTCAGATAGGGGAAATGTCAGTGAGCGTTCCGACTTCAGTTCCAGAGCGATTCGCCTGATGAGTCCTTCATATTTAGTCGTTTTCAGCCAATTTTCAGAATTTTTTAAAATTTCACTTTTTTGTGAAGATATAGACTAAATGAGGGAATAATATGTGTGAAGGTACCCCAGGAGAGATCCAAATGTGTGTGGGTAGAATATATATCCCACGGGGGTAAAATTGAAAAAAGTTGAAAAAAAATTTTTTTGGTACTTAGTCATTTTTCTGGCGTTTATCAGACTTTCAGATAGGGGAAATGTCAGTAAGCATTCCGATTTCAGTTCCAGAGCGATTCGCCCGATGAGTCCTTAATATTTAGTCGTTTTCAGCCAATTTTCAAAATTCTTGAAAATTTCACTTTTTTGTGAAAATATCCACTAAATGAGGGAATAATATGTGTGAGGGTACCCCAGGAGAGTTCCAAATGTGTGTGGGTAGAATAAATATCCCACGGGGAAAAAATTGAAAATAGTTGAAAAAAAATTTTTTTTGGACTTTGTCATTTTTCAGACGTTTATCAGACTTTCAGAAAGGGGAAATGTCAGTCAGCGTTCCGATTTCAGTTCCAGAGCGATTCGCCCGATGAGTCCTTCATATTTAGTCGTTTTCAGCCAATTTTAAAAATTTTTGAAAATTTCACTTTTTGTGAAAATATCCACTAAATGAGGGAATAATATGTGTGAGGGTACCCCAGGAGAGTTCCAAATGTGTGTGGGTAGAATAAATATCCCACAGGGGTAAAATTGAAAAAAGTTGAAAAAATTTTTTTTTTGGACTTAGTCATTTTTACGGCGTTTAGCAGACTTTCAGATAGAGGAAATGTCAGTGAGCATTCCGATTTCAGTTCCAGAGCGATTCGTCCGATGAGTCCTTCATATTTAGTTGTATTCAGCCAATTTTCAGAATTTTTGAAAATTTCACTTTTTTGTGAAAATATCCACTAAATGAGGGAATAATATGTGTGAAGGTACCCCAGGAGAGATCCAAACTTGTGTGGGTAGAATATATATCCCACGGGGGTAAAATTGAAAATAGTTGAAAAAAAATTTTTTTTGGACTTAGTCATTTTTCCGGCGTTTATCAGACTTTCAGAAAGGGGAAATGTCAGTGAGCGTTCCGATTTCAGTTCCAGAGCGATTTGCTCTATGAGTCCTTCATATTTAGTCGTTTTCAGCCAATTTTCAAAATTTTTGGAAATTTCACTTTTTTTGTGAAATTATCTACTAAATGAGGGAATAATATGTGTGAGGGTACCCCAGGAGAGTTCCAAATGTGTGTGGGTAGAATATATATCCCACGGGGGTAAAATTGAAAATAGCTGAAAAAATTTTTTTTTGGACTTAGTCAGTTTTCCGGTGTTTATCAGACTTTCAGAAAGGGGAAATGTCAGTGAGCATTCCGATTTCAGTTCCAGAGCGATTCGCCCGATGAGTCCTTCATATTTAGTTGTTTTCAGACAATTTTCTGAATTTTTGAAAATTTCACTTTTTTGTGAAAATAGCCACTAAATGAGGAAATAATATGTGTGAAGGTACCCCAGGAGAGATCCAAATGTGTGTGGGTAGAATATATATCCCACAGGGGTAAAATTGAAAATAGTTGAAAAAAAATTTTTTTGGGACTTAGTCATTTTTCCGGCGTTTATCAAACTTTCAGATAGGGGAAATGTCAGTGAGCATTGCGATTTCAGTTCCAGAGCAATTCGCCCGATGAGTCCTTCATATTTAGTTGTATTCAGCCAATTTTCAGAATTTTTGAAAATTTCACTTTTTGGTGAAAATATCCACTAAATGAGGGAATAATATGTGTGAGGGTACCCCAGGAGAGTTCCAAATGTGTGTGGGTAGAATAAATATCCCACAGGGGTAAAATTGAAAAAAGGTGAAAAAAATTTTTTTTTGGACTTTGTCATTTTTCAAGCGTTTATCAGGCTTTCATAAAGGGGAAATGTCAGTGAGCGTTCCGATTTCAGTTCCAGAGCAATTCGCCCGATGAGTCCTTCATATTTAGTCGTTTTCAGCCAATTTTAAAAATTTTTGAAAATTTCACTTTTTTGTGAAAATATCCACTAAATGAGGGAATAATATGTGTGAGGGTACCCCAGGAGAGTTCCAAATGTGTGTGGGTAGAATAAATATCCCACAGGGGTAAAATTGGAAAAAGTTGAAAAAAATTTTTTTTTCGACTTTGTCATTTTTCTGGCGTTTATCAGACTTTCAAATAGGGGAAATGTCAGGGAGCATTTTGATTTCAGTTCCAGAGCGATTCGCCCAAGGAGTCCTTCATATTTAGTCGTTTTCAGCCAATTTTCTAAATTTTTGAAAATTTCACTTTTTTGTGAAAATATCCACTAAATGAGGGAATAATATGTGTGAGGGTACCCCAGGAGAGTTCCAAATGTGTGTGGGTAGAATATATATCCACGGGGGTAACATTGAAAAAAGTTGAAAAAATTTTTTGGGGGGACTTAGTCATTTTTCTGGCGTTTATCAGACTTTCAGATAGGGGAAATGTCAGTGAGCGTTCCGACTTCAGTTCCAGAGCGATTCGCCTGATGAGTCGTTCATATTTAGTCGTTTTCAGCCAATTTTCAGAATTTTTGAAAATTTCACTTTTTTGTGAAGATATAGACTAAATGAGGGAATAATATGTGTGAAGGTACCCCAGGAGAGATCCAAATGTGTGTGGGTAGAATATATATCCCACGGGGGTAAAATTGAAAAAAGTTGAAAAAAATTTTTTTTGGTACTTAGTCATTTTTCAGGAGTTTATCAGACTTTCATAAAGGGGAAATGTCAGTGAGCGTTCCGATTTCAGTTCCAGAGCGATTCGCCCGATGAGTCCTTAATATTTAGTCGTTTTCAGCCAATTTTCAAAATTTTTGAAAATTTCACTTTTTTGTGAAAATATCCACTAAATGAGGGAATAATATGTGTGAGGGTACCCCAGGAGAGTTCCAAATGTGTGTGGGTAGAATAAATATCCCACGGGGAAAAAATTGAAAATAGTTGAAAAAAAATTTTTTTTGGACTTTGTCATTTTTCAGGAGTTTATCAGACTTTCATAAAGGGGAAATGTCAGTGAGCGTTCCGATTTCAGTTCCAGAGCGATTCGCCCGATGAGTCCTTCATATTTAGTCGTTTTCAGCCAATTTTAAAAATTTTTCAAAAATTTCACTTTTTTGTGAAAATATCCACTAAATGAGGGAATAATATGTGTGAGGGTACCCCAGGAGAGTTCCAAATGTGTGTGGGTAGAATATATATCCCACGGGGGTAAAATTGAAAATAGTTGAAAAAATTTTTTTTTGGACTTAGTCATTTTTACGGCGTTTATCAGACTTTCAGAAAGGGGAAATGTCAGTGAGCATTCCGATTTCAGTTCCAGAGCGATTCGCCCGATGAGTCCTTCATATTCAGTTGTATTCAGCCAATTTTCAGAAATTTTGAAAATTTCACTTTTTTGTGAAAATATCCACTAAATGAGGGAATAATATGTGTGAAAGTACCCCAGGAGAGTTCCAAATGTGTGTGGGTAGAATAAATATCCCACGGGGAAAAAATTGAAAATTGTTGAAAAAAAATTTTTTTGGGACTTAGTCATTTTTCCGGCGTTTATCAAACTTTCAGATAGGGGAAATGTCAGTGAGCATTGCGATTTCAGTTCCAGAGCGATTCGCCCGATGAGTCCTTCATATTTAGTTGTATTCAGCCAATTTTCAGAATTTTTGAAAATTTCACTTTTTTGTGAAAATATCCACTAAATGAGGGAATAATATGTGTGAAGGTACCCCAGGAGAGTTCCAAATGTGTGTGGGTAGAATATATATCCCACGGGGGTAAAATTGAAAAAAGGTGAAAAAAATTTTTTTTGGACTTTGTCATTTTTCAGGCGTTTATCAGACTTTCATAAAGGGGAAATGTCAGTGAGCGTTCCGATTTCAGTTCCAGAGCGATTCGCCCGATGAGTCCTTCATATTTAGTCGTTTTCAGCCAATTTTCAAAATTTTTGAAAATTTCACTTTTTTGTGAAAATATCCACTAAATGAGGGAATAATATGTGTGAGGGTACCCCAGGAGAGTTCCAAATGTGTGTGGGTAGAATAAATATCCCACAGGGGTAAAATTGAAAAAAGTTGAAAAAAATTTTTTTTTGGACTTAGTCATTTTTACGGCGTTTATCAGACTTTCAGATAGAGGAAATGTCAGTGAGCATTCCGATTTCAGTTCCAGAGCGATTCGTCCGATGAGTCCTTCATAAGTAGTTGTATTCAGCCAATTTTCAGAATTTTTGAAAATTTCACTTTTTTGTGAAAATATCCACTAAATGAGGGAATAATATGTGTGAAGGTACCCCAGGAGAGATCCAAATTTGTGTGGGTAGAATATATATCCCACGGGGGTAAAATTGAAAATAGTTGAAAAAAAATTTTTTTTGGACTTAGTCATTTTTCCGGCGTTTATCAGACTTTCAGAAAGGGGAAATGTCAGTGAGCGTTCCGATTTCAGTTCCAGAGCGATTCGCCCGATGATTCCTTTCATATTTAGGTGTATTCAGCCAATTTTCAGAAATTTTGAAAATTTCACTTTTTTGTGAAAATATCCACTAAATAAGGGAATAATATGTGTGAAGGTACCCCAGGAGAGTTCCAAATGTGTGTGGGTAGAATACATATCCCACGGGGGTAAAATTGAAAAAAGGTGAAAAAAATTTTTTTTGGACTTAGTCATTTTTCCGGCGTTTATCAGACTTTCAGATAGGGGAAATGTCAGTGAGCGTTCCGATTTCAGTTCCAGAGCGATTCGCCCGATGAGTCCTTCATATTTAGTTGCGTTCAGCCAATTTTCAGAATTTTTGAAAACTTCACTTTTTTGTGAAAATATCCACTAAATGAGGGAATAATATGTGTGAAGGTACCCCAGGAGAGTTCCAAATGTGTGTGGGTAGAATATATATCCCACGGGGGTAACATTGAAAAAAGTTGAAAAAATTTTTTGGGGGGACTTAGTCATTTTTCTGGCGTTTATCAGACTTTCAGAAAGGGGAAATGTCAGTGAGCGTTCCGATTTCAGTTCCAGAGCGATTCGCCCGATGAGTCCTTAATATTTAGTCGTTTTCAGCCAATTTTCAAAATTTTTGAAAATTTCACTTTTTTGTGAAAATATCCACTAAATGAGGGAATAATATGTGTGAGGGTACCCCAGGAGAGTTCCAAATGTGTGTGGGTAGAATAAATATCCCACGGGGAAAAAATTGAAAATAGTTGAAAAAAAATTTTTTTTGGACTTTGTCATTTTTCAGGAGTTTATCAGACTTTCATAAAGGGGAAATGTCAGTGAGCGTTCCGATTTCAGTTCCAGAGCGATTCGCCCGATGAGTCCTTCATATTTAGTCGTTTTCAGCCAATTTTAAAAATTTTTCAAAAATTTCACTTTTTTGTGAAAATATCCACTAAATGAGGGAATAATATGTGTGAGGGTACCCCAGGAGAGTTCCAAATGTGTGTGGGTAGAATAAATATCCCACGGGGAAAAAATTGAAAATTGTTGAAAATAAATTTTTTTGGGACTTAGTCATTTTTCCGGCGTTTATCAAGCTTTCAGATAGGGGAAATGTCAGTGAGCATTGCGATTTCAGTTCCAGAGCGATTCTCCCGATGAGTCCTTCATATTTAGTTGTATTCAGCCAATTTTCAGAATTTTTGAAAATTTCACTTTTTTGTGAAAATATCCACTAAATGAGGGAATAATATGTGTGAGGGTACACCAGGAGAGTTCCAAATGTGTGTGGGTAGAATATATATCCCACGGGAGTAAAATTGAAAATAGTTTAAAAAAATTTTTTTTTGGACTTAGTCATTTTTCCGGCGTTTATCAGACTTTCAGAAAGGGGAAATGTCAGTGAGCGTTCCGATTTCAGTTCCAGAGCGATTCGCCCTATGAGTCCTTCATATTTAGTCGTTTTCAGCCAATTTTCAAAATTTTTGAAAATTTCACTTTTTTTGAGAAAATATTCACTAAATGAGGGAATAATATGTGTGAGGGTACCCCAGGAGAGTTCCAAATGTGTGTGGGTAGAATAAATATCCCACGGGGGTAAAATTGAAAAAAGTTGAATAAAATGTTTTTTTGGACTTAGTCATTTTTTCGGCGTTTATCAGACTTTCAGATAGGGGAAATGTCAGTGAGCGTTCCGATTTCAGTTCCAGAGCGATTCGCCTTATGAGTCCTTCATATTTAGTCGTTTTCAGCCAATTTTCAAAATTTTTGAAAATTTCACTTTTTTTGTGAAAATATCTACTAAATGAGGGAATAATATGTGTGAGGGTACCCCAGGAGAGTTCCAAATGTGTGTGGGTAGAATAAATATCCCACGGGGGTAAAATTGAAAAAAGTTGAAAAAAATTTTTTTTTGGACTTTGTCATTTTTCAGGCGTTTATCAGACTTTCATATAGGGGAAATGTCAGTGAGCATTTTGATTTCAGTTCCAGAGCGATTCGCCCAAGGAGTCCTTCATATTTAGTCGTTTTCAGCCAATTTTCTAAATTTTTGAAAATTTCACTTTTTTGTGAAAATATCCACTAAATGAGGGAATTATATGTGTGAGGTTACCCCAGGAGAGTTCCAAATGTGTGTGGGTAGAATAAATATCCCACAGGGGTAAAATTGAAAAAAGTTGAAAAAAATTTTTTTTTGGACTTAGTCATTTTTACGGCGTTTATCAGACTTTCAGATAGAGGAAATGTCAGTGAGCATTCCGATTTCAGTTCCAGAGCGATTCGTCCGATGAGTCCTTCATATTTAGTTGTATTCAGCCAATTTTTAGAATTTTTGAAAATGTCACTTTTTTGTGAAAATATCCACTAAATGAGGGAATAATATGTGTGAAGGTACCCCAGGAGAGATCCAAATTTGTGTGGGTAGAATATATATCCCACGGGGGTAAAATTGAAAATAGTTGAAAAAAAAATTTTTTTTTACTTAGTAATTTTTCCGGCGTTTATCAGACTTTCAGAAAGGGGAAATGTCAGTGAGCGTTCCGATTTCAGTTCCAGAGCGATTCGCCCGATGAGTCCTTAATATTTAGTCGTTTTTAGCCAATTTTCAAAATTTTTGAAAATTTCACTTTTTTGTGAAAATATCCACTAAATGAGGGAATAATATGTGTGAGGGTACCCCAGGAGAGTTCCAAATGTGTGTGGGTAGAATAAATATCCCACGGGGAAAAAATTGAAAATAGTTGAAAAAAAATTTTTTTTGGACTTTGTCATTTTTCAGGCGTTTATCAGACTTTCAGAAAGGGGAAATGTCAGTGAGCGTTCCGATTTCAGTTCTAGAGCGATTCGTCCGATGAGTCCTTCATATTTAGTTGTATTCAGCCAATTTTCAGAATTTTTGAAAATTTCACTTTTTTGTGAAAATATCCACTAAATGAGGGAATAATATGTGTGAAGGTACCCCAGGAGAGATCCAAATTTGTGTGGGTAGAATATATATCCCACGGGGGTAAAATTGAAAATAGTTGAAAAAAATTTTTTTTGGACTTAGTCTTTTTTCCGGCGTTTATCAGACTTTCAGAAAGGGGAAATGTCAGTGAGCGTTCCGATTTCAGTTCCAGAGCGATTCGCTCTATGAGTCCTTCATATTTAGTCGTTTTCAGCCAATTTTCAAAATTTTTGAAAATTTCACTTTTTTTGTGAAATTATCTACTAAATGAGGGAATAATATGTGTGAGGGTACCCCAGGAGAGTTCCAAATGTGTGTAGTTAGAATATATATCCCACGGGGGTAAAATTGAAAATAGTTAAAAAAATTTTTTTTTGGACTTAGTCATTTTTCCGGCATTTATCAGACTTTCAGAAAGGGGAAATGTCAGTGAGCATTCCGATTTCAGTTCCAGAGCGATTCGCCCGATGAGTCCTTCATATTTAGTTGTTTTCAGCCAATTTTCTGAATTTTTGAAAATTTCACTTTTTTGTGAAAATAGCCACTAAATGAGGAAATAATATGTGTGAAGGTACCCCAGGAGAGATCCAAATGTGTGTGGGTAGAATATATATCCCACAGGGGTAAAATTGAAAATAGTTGAAAAAAAATTTTTTTGGGACTTAGTCATTTTTCCGGCGTTTATCAAACTTTCAGATAGGGGAAATGTCAGTGAGCATTGCGATTTCAGTTCCAGAGCGATTCGCCCGATGATTCCTTCATATTTAGTTGTATTCAGCCAATTTTCAGAATTTTTGAAAATTTCACTTTTTTGTGAAAATATCCACTAAATGAGGGAATAATATGTGTGAGGGTACCCCAGGAGAGTTCCAAATGTGTGTGGGTAGAATAAATATCCCACAGGGGTAAAATTGAAAAAAGGTGAAAAAAATTTTTTTTTGCACTTTGTCATTTTTCAGGCGTTTATCAGACTTTCATAAAGGGGAAATGTCAGTGAGCGTTCCGATTTCAGTTCCAGAGCGATTCGCCCGATGAGTCCTTCATATTTAGTCGTTTTCAGCCAATTTTCAAAATTTTTGAAAATTTCACTTTTTTGTGAAAATATCCACTAAATGAGGGAATAATATGTGTGAGGGTACCCCAGGAGAGTTCCAAATGTGTGTGGGTAAAATAAATATCCCACAGGGGTAAAATTGAAAAAAGATGAAAAAATTTTTTTTTTCGACTTTGTCATTTTTCAGGCGTTTATCAGACTTTCAAATAGGGGAAATGTCAGGGAGCATTTCGATTTCAGTTCCAGAGCGATTCGCCCAAGGAGTCCTTCATATTTAGTCGTTTTCAGCCAATTTTCTAAATTTTTGAAAATTTCACTTTTTTGTGAAAATATCCACTAAATGAGGGAATAATATGTGTGAGGGTACCCCAGGAGAGTTCCAAATGTGTGTGGGTAGAATATATATCCACGGGGGTAACATTGAAAAAAGTTGAAAAAATTTTTTGGGGGGACTTAGTCATTTTTCTGGCGTTTATGAGACTTTCAGATAGGGGAAATGTCAGTGAGCGTTCCGACTTCAGTTCCAGAGCGATTCGACTGATGAGTCATTCATATTTAGTCGTTTTCAGCCAATTTTCAGAATTTTTGAAAATTTCACTTTTTTGTGAAGATATAGACTAAATGAGGGAATAATATGTGTGAAGGTACCCCAGGAGAGATCCAAATGTGTGTGGGTAGAATATAAATCCGACGGGGGTAAAATTGAAAAAAGTTGAAAAAAATTTTTTTTGGTACTTAGTCATTTTTCTGGCGTTTATCAGACTTTCAGAAAGGGGAAATGTCAGTGAGCGTTCCGATTTCAGTTCCAGAGCGATTCGCCCGATGAGTCCTTAATATTTAGTCGTTTTCAGCCAATTTTCAAAATTTTTTGAAAATTTCACTTTTTTGTGAAAATATCCACTAAATGAGGGAATAATATGTGTGAGGGTACCCCAGGAGAGTTCCAAATGTGTGTGGGTAGAATAAATATCCCACGGGGAAAAAATTGAAAATAGTTGAAAAAAAATTTTTTTTGGACTTTTCATTTTTCAGGAGTTTATCAGATTTTCATAAAGGGGAAATGTCAGTGAGCGTTCCGATTTCAGTTCCAGAGCGATTCGCCCGATGAGTCCTTCATATTTAGTCGTTTTCAGCCAATTTTAAAAATTTTTCAAAAATTTCACTTTTTTGTGAAAATATCCACTAAATGAGGGAATAATATGTGTGAGGGTACCCCAGGAGAGTTCCAAATGTGTGTGGGTAGAATATATATCCCACGGGGGTAAAATTGAAAATAGTTGAAAAATTTTTTTTTTGGACTTAGTCATTTTTCCGGCGTTTATCAGACTTTCAGAAAGGGGAAATGTCAGTGAGCATTCCGACTTCAGTTCCAGAGCGATTCGCCCGATGAGTCCTTCATATTTAGTTGTATTCAGCCAATTTTCAGAAATTTAGAAAATTTCACTTTTTTGTGAAAATATCCACTAAATGAGGGAATAATATGTGTGAAAGTACCCCAGGAGAGTTCCAAATGTGTGTGGGTAGAATAAATATCCCACGGGGAAAAAATTGAAAATTGTTGAAAAAAATTTTTTTTGGGACTTAGTCATTTTTCCGGCGTTTATCAAACTTTCAGATAGGGGAAATGTCAGTGAGCATTGCGATTTCAGTTCCAGAGCGATTCGCCCGATGAGTCCTTCATATTTAGTTGTATTCAGCCAATTTTCAGAATTTTTGAAAATTTCACTTTTTTGTGAAAATATCCACTAAATGAGGGAATAATATGTGTGAGGGTACACCAGGAGAGTTCCAAATGTGTGTGGGTAGAATATATATCCCACGGGAGTAAAATTGAAAATAGTTTAAAAAAAATTTTTTTTGGACTTAGTCATTTTTCGGGCGTTTATCAGACTTTCAGAAAGGGGAAATGTCAGTGAGCATTGCGATTTCAGTTCCAGAGCGATTCGCCCGATGAGTCCTTCATATTTAGTTGTATTCAGCCAATTTTCAGAATTTTTGAAAATTTCACTTTTTTGTGAAAATATCCACTAAATGAGGGAATAATATGTGTGAGGGTACCCCAGGAGAGTTCCAAATGTGTGTGGGTAGAATAAATATCCCACGGGGGTAAAATTGAAAAAAGTTGAATAAAATGTTTTTTTGGACTTAGTCATTTTTTCGGCGTTTATCAGACTTTCAGAAAGGGGAAATGTCAGTGAGCGTTCCGATTTCAGTTCCAGAGCGATTCGCTCTATGAGTCCTTCATATTTAGTCATTTTCAGCCAATTTTCAAAATTTTTGAAAATTTCACTTTTTTTGTGAAATTATCTACTAAATGAGGGAATAATATGTGTGAGGGTACCCCAGGAGAGTTCCAAATGTGTGTGGGTAGAATATATATCCCACGGGGGTAAAATTGAAAATAGTTGAAAAAATTTTTTTTTGGACTTAGTCATTTTTCCGGCGTTTATCAGACTTTCAGAAAGGGGAAATGTCAGTGAGCATTCCGATTTCAGTTCCAGAGCGATTCGCCCGATGAGTCCTTCATATTTAGTTGTTTTCAGCCAATTTTCTGAATTTTTGAAAATTTCACTTTTTTGTGAAAATAGCCACTAAATGAGGAAATAATATGTGTGAAGGTACCCCAGGAGAGATCCAAATGTGTGTGGGTAGAATATATATCCCACAGGGGTAAAATTGAAAATAGTTGAAAAAAAATTTTTTTGGGACTTAGTTATTTTTCCGGCGTTTATCAAACTTTCAGATAGGGGAAATGTCAGTGAGCATTGCGATTTCAGTTCCAGAGCGATTCGCCCGATGAGTCCTTCATATTTAGTTGTATTCAGCCAATTTTCAGAATTTTTGAAAATTTCACTTTTTTGTGAAAATATCCACTAAATGAGGGAATAATATGTGTGAGGGTACCCCAGGAGAGTTCCAAATGTGTGTGGGTAGAATAAATATCCCACAGGGGTAAAATTGAAAAAAGGTGAAAAAAATTTTTTTTTGGACTTTGTCATTTTTCAGGCGTTTATCAGACTTTCATAAAGGGGAAATGTCAGTGAGCGTTCCGATTTCAGTTCCAGAGCGATTTGCCCGATGAGTCCTTCATATTTAGTCGTTTTCAGCCAATTTTAAAAATTTTTGAAAATTTCACTTTTTTGTGAAAATATCCACTAAATGAGGGAATAATATGTGTGAGGGTACCCCAGGAGAGTTCCAAATGTGTGTGGGTAGAATATATATCCACGGGGGTAACATTGAAAAAAGTTGAAAAAATTTTTTGGGGGGACTTAGTCATTTTTCTGGCGTTTATCAGACTTTCAGATAAAGGAAATGTCAGTGAGCGTTCCGACTTCAGTTCCAGAGCGATTCGCCTGATGAGTCATTCATATTTAGTCGTTTTCAGCCAATTTTCAGAATTTTTGAAAATTTCACTTTTTTGTGAAGATATAGACTAAATGAGGGAATAATATGTGTGAAGGTACCCCAGGAGAGATCCAAATGTGTGTGGGTAGAATATATATCCCACGGGGGTAAAATTGAAAAAAGTTGAAAAAAATTTTTTTGGGTACTTAGTCATTTTTCTGGCGTTTATCAGACTTTCAGAAAGGGGAAATGTCAGTGAGCGTTCCGATTTCAGTTCCAGAGCGATTCGCCCGATGAGTCCTTAATATTTAGTCGTTTTCAGCCAATTTTAAAAATTTTTCAAAATTTCACTTTTTTGTGAAAATATCCACTAAATGAGGGAATAATATGTGTGAGGGTACCCCAGGAGAGTTCCAAATGTGTGTGGGTAGAATATATATCCCACGGGGGTAAAATTGAAAATTGTTGAAAAAAAATTTTTTTGGGACTTAGTCATTTTTCCGGCGTTTATCAAACTTTCAGATAGGAGAAATGTCAGTGAGCATTGCGACTTCAGTTCCAGAGCGATTCGCCCGATGAGTCCTTCATATTTAGTTGTATTCAGCCAATTTTCAGAATTTTTGAAAATTTCACTTTTTTGTGAAAATATCCACTAAATGAGGGAATAATATGTGTGAGGGTACACCAGGAGAGTTCCAAATGTGTGTGGGTAGAATATATATCCCACGGGAGTAAAATTGAAAATAGTTTAAAAAAAATTTTTTTTGGACTTAGTCATTTTTCCGGCGTTTATCAGACTTTCAGAAAGGGGAAATGTCAGTGAGCATTCCGGTTTCAGTTCCAGAGCGATTCGCCCGATGAGTCCTTCATATTTAGTCGTTTTCAGCCAATTTTCAAAATTTTTGAAAATTTCACTTTTTTGTGAAAATATCCACTAAATGAGGGAATAATATGTGTGAGGGTACCCCAGGAGAGTTCCAAATGTGTGTGGGTAGAATAAATATCCCACAGGGGTAAAATTGAAAAAAGTTGAAAAAAATTTTTTTTTGGACTTAGTCATTTTTACGGCGTTTATCAGACTTTCAGATAGAGGAAATGTCAGTGAGCGTTCCGATTTCAGTTCCAGAGCGATTCGCCCTATGAGTCCTTCATATTTAGTCGTTTTCAGCCAATTTTCAAAATTTTTGAAAATTTCACTTTTTTTGTGAAAATATCCACTAAATGAGGGAATAATATGTGTGAGGGTACCCCAGGAGAGTTCCAAATGTGTGTGGGTAGAATAAATATCCCACGGGGGTAAAATTGAAAAAAGTTGAATAAAATGTTTTTTTGGACTTAGTCATTTTTTCGGCGTTTATCAGACTTTCAGAAAGGGGAAATGTCAGTGAGCGTTCCGATTTCAGTTCCAGAGCGATTCGCCTTATGAGTCCTTCATATTTAGTCGTTTTCAGCCAATTTTCAAAATTTTTGAAAATTTCACTTTTTTTGTGAAAATATCTACTAAATGAGGGAATAATATGTGTGAGGGTACCCCAGGAGAGTTCCAAATGTGTGTGGGTAGAATATATATCCCACGGGGGTAAAATTGAAAACAGTTGAAAAAAATTTTTTTTGGACTTAGTCATTTTTCCGGCGTTTATCAGACTTTCAGATAGGGGAAATGTCAGTGAGCGTTCCGATTTCAGTTCCAGAGCGATTCGCCCGATGAGTCCTTCATATTTAGTTGTGTTCAGCCAATTTTCAGAATTTTTGAAAATTTCACTTTTTTGTGAAAATATCCACTAAATGAGGGAATAATATGTGTGAAGGTACCCCAGGAGAGTTCCAAATGTGTGTGGGTAGAATATATATCCCACGGGGGTAAAATTGAAAAAAGGTGCAAAAAATTTTTTTTGGACTTTGTCATTTTTCAGGCGTTTATCAGACTTTCATAAAGGGGAAATGTCAGTGAGCGTTCCGATTTCAGTTCCAGAGCGATTCGCCTGATGAGTCCTTCATATTTAGTCGTTTTCAGCCAATTTTCAAAATTTTTGAAAATTTCACTTTTTTGTGAAAATATCCACTAAATAAGGGAATAATATGTGTGAGGGTACCCCAGGAGAGTTCCAAATGTGTGTGGGTAGAATAAATATCCCACAGGGGTAAAATTGAAAAAAGTTGAAAAAAATTTTTTTTTGGACTTAGTCATTTTTACGGCGTTTATCAGACTTTCAGATAGAGGAAATGTCAGTGAGCATTCCGATTTCAGTTCCAGAGCGATTCGTCCGATGAGTCCTTCATATTTAGTTGTATTCAGCCAATTTTCAGAATTTTTGAAAATTTCACTTTTTTGTGAAAATATCCACTAAATGAGGGAATAATATGTGTGAAGGTACCCCAGGAGAGTTCCAAATGTGTGTGGGTAGAATATATATCCCACGGGGGTAAAATTGAAAAAAGTTGAAAAAATTTTTTTTTTGGACTTTGTCATTTTTCAGGCGTTTATCAGACTTTCATATAGGGGAAATGTCAGTGAGCATTTTGATTTCAGTTCCAGAGCGATTCGCCCAAGGAGTCGTTCATATTTAGTCGTTTTCAGCCAATTTTCAGAATTTTTGAAAATGTCACTTTTTTGTGAAAATATCCACTAAATGAGGGAATAATATGTGTGAAGGTACCCCAGGAGAGTTCCAAATGTGTGTGGGTAAAATATATATCCACGGGGGTAACATTGAAAACAGTTGAAAAAAATTTTTGGGGGGACTTAGACATTTTTCTGGCGTTTATCAGACTTTCAGATAGGGGAAATGTCAGTGAGCGTTCCGACTTCAGTTCCAGAGCGATTCGCCTGATGAGTCCTTCATATTTAGTCGTTTTCAGCAAATTTTCAGAATTTTTGAAAATTTCACTTTTTTGTGAAAATATAGACTACATGAGGGAATAATATGTGTGAAGGTACCCCAGGAGAGATCCAAATGTGTGTGGGTAGAATATATATCCACGGGGGTAAAATTGAAAAAAGTTGAAAAAATTTTTTGGGGGGACTTAGTCATTTTTCCGGCGTTTATCAGACTTTCAGATAGGGGAAATGTCAGTGAGCGTTCCGATTTCAGTTCCAGAGCGATTCGCCTGAAGAGTCCTTTATATTTAGTCGTTTTCAGCCAACTTTCAGAATTTTTGAAAATTTCACTTTTTTGTGAAAATATCCACTAAATGAGGGAATAATATGTGTGAGGGTACCCCAGGAGAGTTCCAAATGTGTGTGGGTAGAATATATATCCCACGGGGGTAAAATTGAAAAAAGTTGAAAAAAATGTTTTTTTGGACTTAGTCATTTTTCCGGCGTTTATCAAACTTTCAGATAGGGGAAATGTCAGTGAGCATTCCGATTTCAGTTCCAGAGCGATTCACCCGATGAGTCCTTCATATTTAGTTGTTTTCAGACAATTTTCAGAATTTTTAAAAATGTCACTTTTTTGTGAAAATATCCACTAAATGAGGGAATAATATGTGTGAGGGTACCGAAGGAGAGTTCCAAATGTGTGTGGGTAGAATATATATCCACGGGGGTAAAATTGAAAAAAGTTGAAAAAACTTTTTTGGTGGACTTAGTCATTTTTCCGGCGTTCATCACACTTTCAGATAGGGGAAATGTCAGTGAGCGTTCCGATTTCAGTTCCAGAGCGATTCGCCCGATGAGTTCTTCATATTTAGTTGTTTTCAGCCAATTTTCAGAATTTTTGAAAATTTCACTTTTTTGTGAAAATATCCACTAAATGAGGGAAAAATATGTGTGAAGGTACCCCAGCAGAGATCCAAATGTGTGTGAGTAGAATATATATCCCACGGGGGTAAAATTGAAAAAAGTTAAAGAAAAATTTTTTTTGGACTTAGTCATTTTTCCGGCGTTTATCAAACTTTCAGATAGGGGAAATGTCAATGAGCGTTCCGATTTCAGTTCCAGAGCGATTCGCCCGATGAGTCCTTCATATTTAGTCGTTTTCAGCCAATTTTCAAAATTTTTGAAAATTTCACTTTTTTTGTGAAAATATCCACTAAATGAGGGAATAATATGTGTGAGGGTACCCCAGGAGAGTTCCAAATGTGTGTGGGTAGAATATCCCACTGGGGTAAAATTGAAAAAAGTTTAAAAAATTTTTTTTTTGGACTTAGTCATTTTTCCGGCGTTTATCAGACTTTCAGAAAGGGGAAATGTCAGTGAGCATTGCGATTTCAGTTCCAGAGCGATTCGCCCGATGAGTCCTTCATATTTAGTTGTATTCAGCCAATTTTCAGAATTTTTGAAAATTTCACTTTTTTGTGAAAATATCCACTAAATGAGGGAATAATATGTGTGAGGGTACCCCAGGAGAGTTCCAAATGTGTGTGGGTAGAATAAATATCCCACGGGGGTAAAATTGAAAAAAGTTGAATAAAATGTTTTTTTGGACTTAGTCATTTTTTCGGCGTTTATCAGACTTTCAGAAAGGGGAAATGTCAGTGAGCGTTCCGATTTCAGTTCCAGAGCGATTCGCTCTATGAGTCCTTCATATTTAGTCGTTTTCAGCCAATTTTCAAAATTTTTGAAAATTTCACTTTTTTTGTGAAATTATCTACTAAATGAGGGAATAATATGTGTGAGGGTACCCCAGGAGAGTTCCAAATGTGTGTGGGTAGAATATATATCCCACGGGGGTAAAATTGAAAATAGTTGAAAAAATTTTTTTTTGGACTTTGTCATTTTTCAGGCGTTTATCAGACTTTCATAAAGGGGAAATGTCAGTGAGCGTTCCGATTTCAGTTCCAGAGCGATTCGCCCGATGAGTCCTTCATATTTAGTCGTTTTCAGCCAATTTTAAAAATTTTTGAAAATTTCACTTTTTTGTGAAAATATCCACTAAATGAGGGAATAATATGTGTGAGGGTACCCCAGGAGAGTTCCAAATGTGTGTGGGTAGAATATATATCCACGGGGGTAACATTGAAAAAAGTTGAAAAAATTTTTTGGGGGGACTTAGTCATTTTTCTGGCGTTTATCAGACTTTCAGATAAAGGAAATGTCAGTGAGCGTTCCGACTTCAGTTCCAGAGCGATTCGCCTGATGAGTCATTCATATTTAGTCGTTTTCAGCCAATTTTCAGAATTTTTGAAAACTTCACTTTTTTGTGAAGATATAGACTAAATGAGGGAATAATATGTGTGAAGGTACCCCAGGAGAGATCCAAATGTGTGTGGGTAGAATATATATCCCACGGGGGTAAAATTGAAAAAAGTTGAAAAAAATTTTTTTTGGTACTTAGTCATTTTTCTGGCGTTTATCAGACTTTCAGAAAGGGGAAATGTCAGTGAGCGTTCCGATTTCAGTTCCAGAGCGATTCGCCCGATGAGTCCTTAATATTTAGTCGTTTTCAGCCAATTTTAAAAATTTTTCAAAATTTCACTTTTTTGTGAAAATATCCACTAAATGAGGGAATAATATGTGTGAGGGTACCCCAGGAGAGTTCCAAATGTGTGTGGGTAGAATATATATCCCACGGGGGTAAAATTGAAAATTGTTGAAAAAAAATTTTTTTGGGACTTAGTCATTTTTCCGGCGTTTATCAAACTTTCAGATAGGGGAAATGTCAGTGAGCATTGCGATTTCAGTTCCAGAGCGATTCGCCCGATGAGTCCTTCATATTTAGTTGTATTCAGCCAATTTTCAGAATTTTTGAAAATTTCACTTTTTTGTGAAAATATTCACTAAATGAGGGAATAATATGTGGGAGGGTACCCCAGGAGAGTTCCAAATGTGTGTGGGTAGAATATATATCCACAGGGGTAAAATTGAAAAAAGTTGAAAAAACTTTTTTGGTGGACTTAGTCATTTTTCCGGCGTTTATCAAACTTTCAGATAGGGAAAATGTCAGTGAGCGTTCCTATTTCAGTTCCAGAGCGATTCGCCCGATGAGTCCTTCATATTTAGTCGTTTTCAGCCAATTTTCAGAATTTTTGAAAATTTCACTTTTTTGTGAAAATATCCACTAAATGAGGGAATAATATGTGTGAAGGTACCCCAGCAGAAATCCAAATGTGTGTGGGTAGAATATATATCCACGGGGGTAAAATTGAAAAAAGTTGAAAAAATTTTTTGGGGGGACTTAGTCATTTTTCCGGCGTTTATCAGACTTTCAGATAGGGGAAATGTCAGTGAGCGTTCCGATTTCAGTTCCAGAGCGATTCGCCCGATGAGTCCTTCATACTTAGTCGTTTTCAGCCAATTTTCTGAATTTTTGAAAATGTCACTTTTTTGTGAAAATATAGACTAAATGAGGGAATAATATGTGTGAAGGTACCCCAGGAGAGATCCAAATGTATGTGGGTAGAATATATATCCCACGGGGGTAAAATTGAAAAAAGTTGAAAAAAATGTTTTTTTGGACTTAGTCATTTTTCCGGCGTTTATCAAACTTTCAGATAGGGAAAATGTCAGTGAGCATTCCGATTTCAGTTCCAGAGCGATTCACCCGATGAGTCCTTCATATTTAGTTGTTTTCAGACAATTTTCAGAATTTTTGAAAATTTCACTTTTTTGTGAAAATATCCACTAAATGAGGGAATAATATGTGTGAAGGTACCCCAGCAGAAATCCAAATGTGTGTGGGTAGAATATATATCCACGGGGGTAAAATTGAAAAAAGTTGAAAAAATTTTTTGGGGGACTTAGTCATTTTTCCGGCGTTTATCAGACTTTCAGATAGGGGAAATGTCAGTGAGCGTTCCGATTTCAGTTCCAGAGCGATTCGCCCGATGAGTCTTTCATACTTAGTTGTTTTTAGCCAATTTTCTTAATTTTTGAAAATTTCACTTTTTTGTGAAAATATCCACTAAATGAGGGAATAATATGAGTGAGGGTACCCCAGGAGAGTTCCAAATGTGTGTGGGTAGAATATATATCCACGGGGGTAAAATTGAAAAAAGTTGAAAAAATTTTTTGGGTGGACTTAGTCATTTTTCCGGCGTTTATCAGACTTTCAGATAGGGGAAATGTCAGTGAGCGTTCCGATTTCAGTTCCAGAGCGATTCGCCCGATGAGTCCTTCATACTTAGTCGTTTTCAGCCAATTTTCTGAATTTTTGAAAATGTCACTTTTTTGTGAAAATATAGACTAAATGAGGGAATAATATGTGCGAAGGTACCCCAAGAGAGATCCAAATGTGTGGGTAGAATATATATCCCACGGGGGTAAAATTGAAAAAAGTTGAAAAAATTTTTTTGTTGGACTTAGTCATTTTTCCGGCGTTTATCAGACTTTCAGATAGGGGAAATGTCAGTGAGCGTTCCGATTTCAGTTCCAGAGCGATTCGCCCGATGAGTCCTTCATACTTAGTCGTTTTCAGCCAATTTTATGAATTTTTGAAAATTTCACTTTTTTGTGAAAATATCCATTAAATGAGGGAATAATATGTGGGAGGGTACCCCAGGAGAGTTCCAAATGTGTGTGGGTAGAATATATATCCACGGGGGTAAAATTGAAAAAAGTTGAAAAAATTTTTTGGGGGGACTTAGTCATTTTTCCGGAGTTTATCAGACTTTCAGATAGGGGAACTGTCAGTGAGCATTCAGTTTTCAGTTCCAGAGCGATTCGCCCGATAAGTCCTTCATATTTAGTCGTTTTCAGCCAATTCTCTGAATTTTTGAAAATTTAACTTTTTTGTGAAAATATCCACTAAATGAGGGAATAATATGTGTGAGGGTACCCCAGGAGAGTTCCAAATGTGTGTGGGTAGAATATATATCCCACGGAGATAAAATTGAAAAAAGTTGAAAAAAAATTTTTTTGGGTGGACTTAGTCATTTTTCCGGCGTTTATCAGACTTTCAGATAGGGGAAATGTCAGTGAGCGTTCCGATTTCAGTTCCAGAGCGATTCGCCCGATGAGTCTTTCATATTTAGTTGTTTTCAGCCAATTTTCTGAATTTTTGAAAATTTCACTTTTATGTGAAATTATCCACAAAATGAGGGAATATTATGTGTGAGGGTACCCAAGGAGAGTTCCAAATGTGTGTGGGTAGAATATACATCCCACGGGGGTAAAATTGAAAAAGGTTGAAAAAAAATTATTTTTGGACTTAGTCATTTTTTCAGCGTTTATCAGACTTTCAGATAGGGGAAATGTCAGTGAGCGTTCCGATTTCAGTTCCAGAGTGATTCGCCCGATGAGTCCTTCATATTTAGTCGGTTTCAGCCAATTTTCAGAATTTTTGAAAATTTCACTTTTTTTGTGAAAATATCCACTAAATGAGGGAATAATATGTGTGAGGGTACCTCAGGAGAGTTCAAAATGTGTGTGGGTAGAATATATATCCCACGGGGGTAAAATTGAAAAAGTTGAAAAATGTTTTTTTCGGACTTAGTCATTTTTTCAGCGTTTATCAGACTTTCAGATAAGAGAAATGTCATTGAGCTTCCGATTTCAGTTCCAGAGCGATTCGCCTGATGAGTCCTTCATATTTAGTCGTTTTCAGCCAATTTTCAGAATTTCTGAAAATTTTGCTTTTTTGTGAAAATATCCACTAAATGAGGGAATAATATGTGTGAGGGTACCCCAGGAGAGTTCCAAATGTGTTTGGGTAGAATATATATCCCACGGGGGTAAAATTGAAAAAGTTGAAATTTTTTTTTTCGGACTTAGTCATTTTTCCGGCGTTTATCAGACTTTCAGATAGGGAAAATGTCAGTGAGCATTCCGATTTCAGTTCCAGAGAGATTCGTCCGATGAGTTCTTCACATTTAGTCGTTTTCAGCCAATTTTCAGAATTTCTGAAAATTTCACTTTTTTGTGAAAATATCCACTGAATGAGGGAATAATATGCCTGAGGGTACCCCAGGAGAGTTCAAAATGTGTGTGGGTAGAATATATATCCCACGGGGGTAAAAATGAAAAAAGTTTAAAAAAAATTTTTTTTGGACTTAGTAATTTTTTCAGCATTTATCAGACTTTCAGATAGAGGAAATGTCAGTGAGTGTTCCAATTTCAGTACCAGAGCGATTCGCCCAATGAGTCCTTCATATTTAGTCG
The DNA here is from genome assembly GCF_046119375.1 of Phyllobates terribilis. Taxonomy (NCBI): domain Eukaryota; kingdom Metazoa; phylum Chordata; class Amphibia; order Anura; family Dendrobatidae; genus Phyllobates; species Phyllobates terribilis. The sequence continues at coordinate 124,363,806 of NW_027362768.1, forward strand.
TTTTCAGACAATTTTCTGAATTTTTGAAAATTTCACTTTTTAGTGAAAATATCCACTAAATGAGGGAATAATATGTGTGAGGGTACCCCAGGAGAGTTCCAAATGTGTGTGGGTAGAATATATATCCCACGGGGGTAAAATTGAAAAAAGTTTAAAAAAAATTTGGGGGGGGCTTAGTCATTTTTCCGGCGTTTATCAGACTTTCAGATAGAGGAAATGTCAGTGAGCATTCCAATTTTAGTACCAGAGCGATTCGACCGATGAGTCCTTCATATTTAGTCGTTTTCAGGCAATTTTCAGAATTTCTGAAAATTTCGCTTTTTTAGGAAAATATCCACTAAATGAGAGAATAATATGTGTGAGGGTACCCCAGGAGAGTTCCAAATGTGTGTGGGTAGAATATATATCCCACGGGGGTAAAATTGAAAAAAGTTGCAAAAAATTTTTTTTGGACTTAGTCATTTTTGCGGCGTTTAGCAGACTTTCAGATAGGGGAAATGTCAGTGAACATTCTGATTTCAGTTCCAGAGCGATTCGCCCGATGAGTCCTTCATATTTAGTTTTCAGCCAATTTTCAGAATTTTTGAAAATGTCACTTTTTTGTGAAAATATCCACTAAATGAGGGAATAATATGTGTGAGGGTACCCCAGGGGAGTTCCAAATGTGTGTGGGTAGAATATATATCCCACGGGGGTAAAATTGAAAAAAGTTGAAAAAAATTTTTTTTTGGACTTAGTCATTTTTTTCAGCGTTTATCAGACTTTCAGATAGGAGAAATGTCAGTGAATGTTCCGATTTCAGTTCCAGAGCGATTCGCCCAATGAGTCCTTCATATTTAGTTGTTTTCAGCCAATTTTCTGAATTTTTGAAAATTTCACTTTTTTGTGAAAATATCCACTAAATGAGGGAATAATATGTGTGAGGGTACCCCAGGAGAGTTCCAAATGTGTGTGGTTAAAATATATATCCCACGGGGGAAAAAATTGGAAAAAGTTGAAAAAATGTTTTTTTTGTACTTAGTCATTTTTTCAGCATTTATCAGACTTTCAGATAGGGGAAATGTCATTGAGCGTTTCGATTTTAGTTCCAGAGCAATTCGCTAGATGAGTGCTTCATATTTAGTCGTTTTCAGACAATTTTCTGAATTTTTGAAAATTTCACTTTTTTGTGAAAATATCCACTAAATGAGGGAATAATTTGTGTGAGGGTACCCCAGGAGAGTTCCAAATATGTGTGGGTAGAATATATATCCCACGGGGGTAAAATTGAAAAAAGTTTAAAAAATTTTTTGGGGGGGCTTAGTCATTTTTCCGGCGTTTATCAGACTTTCAGATAGGGAAAATGTCAGTGAGCGTTCCGATTTCAGTTCCAGAGCGATTCGTCCGATGAGTTCTTCACATTTAGTCGTTTTTAGCCAATTTTCAGAATTTCTGAAAATTTCACTTTTTTGTGAAAATATCCACTAAATGAGGGAATAATATGTGTGAGGGTACCCCAGGAGAGTTCCAAATGTGTGAGGGTAGAATATATATCTCACGGGGGTAAAATTGAAAATAGTTGAAAAATTTTTTTTTTTGGACTTAGTCATTTTTCCAGCGTTTATCAGACTTTCATATTGCGGAAATGTCAGTGAGCATTACGATTTCAGATCCAGAGCGATTTGCCCGATGAGTCCTACATATTTAGTCGTTTATAGCTAATTTTCAGAATTTTTAAAAATTTCACTTTTTTTTTTAAAATATCCACTACATAAGGGAATAATATGTGTGAGGGTATACCAAGAGAGTTCCAAATGTTTGTGGGTAGAATATGTATCCCACGGGGGTAAAATTGAAAAAAGTTGAAAAATTTTTTTTTTTGGACTTAGTCATTTTTCCGGCGTTTATCAGACTTTCATATTGGGGAAATGTCAGTGAGCGTTCCGATTTCAGTTCCAGAGAGATTCGCCCGATGAGTCCTTCATATTTAGTCGTTTTCAGACAATTTTCAGAATTTTTGAAAATTTCACTTTTTTTGTGAAAATATCCACTAAATGAGGGAATAATATGTGTGAGGGTACCTCAGGAGAGTTCCAAATGTGTGTGGGTAGAATATATATCCCACGGGGGTAAAATTGAAAATAGTTGAACAAAAAATTTTTTAGACTGTCATTTTTCCGGCATTTATCAAACTTTCAGATAGGGGAAATGTCAGTGAGCGTTCCGATTTCAGTTCCAGAGCGATTCGCCCGATGAGTCCTTCATATTTAGTCATTTTCAGCCAATTTTCAGAATTTTTGAAAATTTCACTTTTTTGTGAAATTATCCACAAAATGAGGAAATAATATGTGTGAGGGTACCCCAGGAGAGTTCCAAATGTGTGTGGGTAGAATATATATCCCACGGGGGTAAAATTGAAAAAGGTTGAAAATAATTTATTTTGGACTTAGTCATTTTTCCAGCGATTATCATACTTTCAGATAGGGGAAATGTCAGTGAGCATTCCGATTTCAGTTCCAGACCGATTCGCCCGATGAGTCCTTCATATTTAGTCGTTTTCAGCCAATATTCAGAATTTTTGAAAATTTCACTTTTTTGTGAAAATATCCACTAAATGAGGGAATAACATGTGTGAGGCTACCCCAGGAAAGTTCCAAATGTGTGTGGGTAGAATATATATCCCACGGGGGTAAAATTGAAAATGGTTGAAAAAAATTTATTTTTGGACTTAGTCATTTTTCCGGCGTTTATCAGACTTTCAGATAGGGGAAATGTCAGTGAGCGTTCCGATTTCAGTTCCAGAGAGATTCGCCCGATGAGTCCTTCATATTTAGTCGTTTTCAGACAATTTTCAGAATTTTTGAAAATTTCACTTTTTTTGTGAAATTATCCACTAAATGAGGGAATAATATGTGTGAGGGTACCTCAGGAGAGTTCCAAATGTGTGTGGGTAGAATATATATCCCACGGGGGTAAAATTGAAAATAGTTGAACAAAAAATTTTTTTAGACTTAGTCATTTTTCCGGCGTTTATCAGACTTTCAGATAGGGGAAATGTCAGTGAGCGTTCCGATTTCAGTTCCAGAGCGATTCGCCCGATGAGTCCTTCATATTTACTAGTTTTCAGCCAATTTTCTGAATTTTTGAAAATTTCACTTTTTTGTGAAAATATCCACTAAATGAGGGAATAATATGTGTGAGGGTACCCCAGGAGAGTTCCAAATGTGTTTAGGTAGAACATACATCCCACGGGGGTAAAATTCAAAAAAGTTGAAAAAATTTTTTTTTTGGACTTAGTCATTTTTCCGGCGTTTATCAGACTTTCATATTGGGGAAATGTCAGTGAGCGTTCCGATTTCAGTTCCAGAGCGATTCGCCCGATGAGTCCTACATATTTAGTCGTTTATAGCTAATTTTCCGAATTTTTGAAAATTTCACTTTTTTGTGAAAATATCCACTAAATAAGGGAATAATATGTGTGAGGGTACCCCAGGAGAGTTCCAAATGTTTGTGGGTAGAATATATATCCCACGTGGGTAAAATTGCAAAAAGGTGAAAAAAATTTTTTTTTAGACTTAGTCATTTTTCCGGCGTTTATCAGACTTTCATATTGGGGAAATATCAGTGAGCGTTCCGATTTCAGTTCCAGAGAGATTCGCCCGATGAGTCCTTCATATTTAGTCGTTTTCAGCCAATTTTGAGAATTTTTGAAAATTTCACTTTTTTGTGAAATTATCCACAAAATGAGGGAATAATATGTGTGAGGGTACCCCAGGAGAGTTCCAAATGTGTGTGGGTAGAATATATATCCCACGGGGGTAAAATTGAAAATGGTTGAAAAAAATTTATTTTTGGACTTAGTCATTTTTCCGGCGTTTATCAGACTTTCAGATAGGGGAAATGTCAGTGAGCATTCCGATTTCAGTTCCAGAGCGATTCGCCCGATGAGTCCTTCATATTTAGTCGGTTTCAGGGAATTTTTAGAATTTTTGAAAATTTCACTTTTTTTGCGAAAGTATCCACTAAATGAGGGAATAATATGTGTGAGGGTACCTCAGGAGAGTTCCAAATGTGTGTGGGTAGAATATATATCCCACGGGGGTAAAATTGAAAAAAGTTTAAAAAAATTTTTTGGGGGACTTAATCATTTTTCCAGCGTTTATCAGACTTTCAGAAAGGGAAAATGTCAGTGAGCGTTCCGATTTCAGTTCCAGAGCGATTCGTCCGATGACTTATTCACATTTAGTTGTTTTCAACCAATTTTCAGAATTTCTGAAAATTTCACTTTTTTGTGAAAATATCCACTAAATGAGGGACTAATATGTGTGAGGGTACCCCAGGAGAGTTCCAAATGTGTGTGGGTAGAATATATATCCCACGGGGGTAAAATTGAAAAAAGTTGAAAAATTTTTTTTTCTGGAGTTAGTCATTTTTCCGGCGTTTATCAGACTTTCAGATAGGGGAAATGTCAGTGAGCGTTACGATTTCAGTTCCAGAGCGATTCGCCCGATGAGTCCTTCATATTTAGTCGTTTTCAGCCAGTTTTCAGAATTTCTGAAAATTTCACTTTTTTGTGAAAACATCCACGAAATGAGGGAATAATATGTGTGAGGGTACCCCAGGAGAGTTCCAAATGTGTGTGGGTAGAATATATATCCCACGGTGGTAAAATTGAAAAAAGTTGAAAACATTTTTTTTTTGGACTTATTCATTTTTCTGGAGTTTATCAGACTTTCAGATAGGGGAAATGTCAGTGAGCGTTCCGATTTCAGTTCCAGAGCGATTCGTCCGATGAGTTCTTCACATTTAGTCGTTTTCAGCCAATTTTCAGAATTTCTGAAAATTTCACATTTTTGTGAAAATATCCACTAAATGAGGGAATAATATGTGTGAGGGTACCCCAGGAGAGTTCCAAATGTGTGTGGGTAGAATATATATCCCACGGGGGTAAAATTGAAAAAAGTTGAAAAAAAATTTGGGGGGGACTTAGTCATTTTTCCGGCGTTTATCAGACTTTCAGATAGGGGAAATGTCAGTGAGCGCTCCGATTTCAGTTCCAGAGCGATACGCCCGATGAGTCCTGCATATTTACTCATTTTCAACCAATTTTCAGAATTTTTGAAAATTTCATTTTTTTGTGAAAATATCCACTAAATGAGGGAATAATATGTGTGAGGGTACCCCAGGAGAGTTCCAAATGTGTGTGGGTAGAATATATATCCCACGGGGGTTAAATTGAAAAAAGTTTAAACATTTTTTTTCTGGACTTACTCATTTTTCCGGCGTTTATCAGACTTTCAGATCGGGGAAATGTCAATGAGCGTTCCGATTTCAGTTCCAGAGCGATTCGCTCGATGAGTCCTTCATATTTAGTGGTTTTCAGCCAATTTTTTGAATTTTTGAATATTTCACTTTTTTGTGAAAATATCCACTAAATGACGGAATAATATGTGTGAGGGTACCCCAGGAGAGTTCCAAATGTATGTGGGTAGAATATATATCCCACGGGGGTAAAATTGAAAAAAGTTTAAAACATTTTTTTTTTGGACTTACTCATTTTTCCTGCGTTTATCAGACTTTCAGATAGGGGAAATGTCAGTGAGCATTCCAATTTCATTTCCAGAGCGATTCGCCCTATGAGTCCTTCATATTTAGTCGTTTTCAGCCAATTTTCAGTATTTTTGAAAATTTCACTTTTTTGTGAAAATATCCACTAAGTTAGGGAATAATATGTGTGAGGGTACCATAGGAGAGTTCCAAATGTGTGTGGGTAGAATATATATCCCACGGGGGTAAAATTGAAAAAAGTTTAAAAAAATTTGGGGGGGGACTTACTTATTTTTCCGGCGTTTATCAGACTGTCAGATAGGGGAAATGTCAGTGAGCATTCTGATTTCAGTTCCAGAGCGCTTTGCCTGATGAGTTCTTCATATTTAGTCGTTTTCAGCCAATTTTCAGAATTTTTGAAAATTTCACTTTTTTGTGAAAATATCCACTAAATGAGGGAATAATATGTGTGAGGGTACCCCAGGAGAGTTCCAAATGTGTGTGGGTAGAATATATATCCCACGGGGGTAAAATTGAAAAAATTTTTTTTTTCGACTTAGTCATTTCTTCAGCGTTTATCAGACTTTCAGATAGGGGAAATGTCAGTGATTGCTCCGATTTCAGTTCCAGAGCGATTCGCTCGATGAGTCCTTCATATTTCGTGGTTTTCAGCCAATTTTCAGAATTTTGAAAATTCCACTTCTTTGTGAAAATATCCACTGAGGGAATAATATTTGTGAGGGTACGCCAGGAGAGTTCCAAATGTGTGTGGGTAGAATATATATCCCACGGGGGTAAAATTGAAAAAAGTTGAAAAAAAAATTATTTTTGGACTTCGTCATTTTTTCAGCGTTTATCAGACTTTCAGATCGGGGAAATGTCAATGAGCGTTCCGATTTCAGTTCCAGAGCGATTCGCTCGATGAGTCCTTCATATTTAGTGGTTTTCAGCCAATTTTTTTAATTTTTGAAAATTTCACTTTTTTGTGAAAATATCCACTAAATGAGGGAATAATATGTGTGAGGGTACCCCAGGAGAGTACCAAATGTATGTGTGTAGAATATATATCCCACGGGGGTAAAATTGAAAAAAGTTGAAAAAAATTTTTTTTTGGACTTAGTCATTTTTCCGGCGTTTATCAAACTTTCAGATAGGGGAAATGTCAGTGAGCGTTCCAATTTCAGTTCCAGAGCGATTCGCCCTGAGTCCTTCATATTTAGTCGTTTTCAGCCAATTATCAGAATTTTTGAATATTTAACTTTTTTGTGAAAATATCCACTAAATGAGGGAATAATATGTGTGAGGGTACCCCAGGAAAGTTCCAAATGTATGTGGGTAGAATATATATCCAACGGGGGTAAAATTGAAAAAAGTTTAAAAAAATTTTTTTTGGGACTTAGTCATTTTTCCGGCGTTTATCAGACTTTCAGAAAGAGAAAATGTCAGTGAGTTTTCTGATTTCAGCTCCAGAGCGATTCGCCCGATGAGTCCTTCATATTTAGTCGTTTTCAGCCAATTTTCTGAATTTTTTAAAATTTCACTTTTTTGTGAAAATATCCACTAAATGAGGGAATAATATGTGTGAGGGTACCCCAGGAGAGTTCCAAATGTGTGTGGGTAGAATATATATCCCAAGAGGGTAAAATTGAAAAAAGTTGAAAAAATTTTTTTTTTGGAATTAGTCATTTTTCCGGCGTTTATCAGACTTTCAGTTAGCGAAAATGTCAGTGAGATTTCTGATTTCAGTTCCAGAGCGATTCACCCGATGAGTCCTTCATATTTAGTCGTTTTCAGCCAATTTTCGGAATTTTTGAAAATTTCACTTTTTTGTGAAAATATCCACTAAATGAGGGAATAATATGTGTGAGGGTACGCCAGGAGAGTTCCAAATGTGTGTGGGTAGAATATATATCCCACGGGGGTAAAATTGAAAAAAGTTGAAAAAAATTTGTTTTTGGACTGTCATTTTTCCAACGTTTATCAGACTTTCAGATAGAGAAAATGTCAGTGAGTTTTCCGATTTCAGTTCCAGAGCGATTCGCCCGATGAGTCCTTCATATTCAGTCTTTTTCAGCCAATTTTCGGAATTTTTGAAAATGTCACTTTTTTGTGAAAATATCCACTAAATGAGGGAATAATATGTGTGAGGGTACCCCAGGAGAGTTTAAAATGTGTGTGGGTAGAATATATATCCCACGGGGGTAAAATTTAAAAAAAAATTATTTTTGGACTTACTCATTTTTTCAGAGTTTATCAGACTTTCAGATAGGGGAAATGTCAGTGAGCATTCCGATTTCAGTTCCAGAGCGATTCGCCCGATGAGTCCTTCATATTTAGTTGTTTTCAGCCAATTTTTTGAATTTTTGAAAATTTCACTTTTTTGTGAAAATATCCACTAAATGAGGGAATAATATGTGTGAGGGTACCCCAGGAAAGTTCCAAATGTATGTGGGTAGAATATATATCCCACGAGGGTTAAATTGAAAAAAGTTTAAAACATTTTTTTTTTGGACTTACTCATTTTTCCGGCGTTTATCAGCCTTTCAGATAGGGGAAATGTCAGTGAGCATTCCGATTTCAGTTCCAGAGCGATTCGCCCGATGAGTTCTTCATATTTAGACGTTTTAAGCCAATTTTCAGAATTTTGAAAATTTCACTTTTTTGTGAAAATATCCATGAAATGAGGGAATAATATGTGTGAGGGTACCCCAGGAGAGTTTCAAATGTGTGTGGGTAGAATATATATCCCACGGGGGTAAAATTGAAAAAAAATTTTTTTTGGACTTACTCATTTTTTCAGCGTTTATCAGACTTTCAGACAGGGGAAATGTTTGTGATCGTTCCAATTTCAGTTCCAGAGCAATTCCCCAGATGAGTCCTTCATATTTAGTCGTTTTCAGCCAATTTTCTGAATTTTTGAAAATTTCACTTTTTTGTGAAAATATCCACTAAATGAGGGAATAATATGTGTGAGGGTATGCCAGGAGAGGTCCAAATGTTTGTTGGTAGAATATATATCCAACGGGGGTAAAATTTAAAAAAGTTTAAAAAAATTTTTTTTTGGACTTAGTCATTTTTCCGGCGTTTATCAGACTTTCAGATAGAGAAAATGGCAGTGAGTTTTCTGATTTCAGCTCCAGAGCAATTCGCCCGATGAGTCCTTCATATTTAGTAGTTTTCAGCCAATTTTCTGAATTTTTGAAAATTTCACTTTTTTGTGAAAATATCCACTAAATGAGGGAATAATATGTGTGAAGGTACGCCAGGAGAGTTCCAAATGTGTGTGGGTAGAATATATATATAATGTGGGTAAAATTGAAAAAAGTTTTAAAAAAATTATTTTTGGACTTAGTCATTTTTCCGGCGTTTATCAGACTTTCAGATAGGGGAAATGTCAGTAATCAGTCCGATTTCAGTTCCAGAGCGATTCGCTCGATTAGTCCTTCATATTGGGTGGTTTTCAGCCAATTTTCTGAAATTTTAAAAATTTCAATTTTTTGTGAAAATATCCACTAAATGAGGGAATAATATGTGTGAGGGTACGCCAGGAGAGTTCCAAATGTGTGTGGGTAGAATATATATCCCAAGAGGGTAAAATTGAAAAAAGTTGAAAAAATTTTTTTTTTGGAATTAGTCATTTTTCCGGCGTTTATCAGACTTTCAGATAGCGAAAATGTCAGTGAGATTTCTGATTTCAGTTCCAGAGCGATTCACCCGATGAGTCCTTCATATTAAGTGGTTTTCAGCCAATTTTCGGAATTTTTGAAAATTTCACTTTTTTGTGAAAATATCCACTAAATGAGGGAATAATATGTGTGAGGGTACGCCAGGAGAGTTCCAAATGTGTGTGGGTAGAATATATATCCCAAGAGGGTAAAATTGAAAAAAGTTGAAAAAATTTTTTTTTTGGAATTAGTCATTTTTCCGGCGTTTATCAGACTTTCAGATAGCGAAAATGTCAGTGAGATTTCTGATTTCAGTTCCAGAGCGATTCACCCGATGAGTCCTTCATATTAAGTCGTTTTCAGCCAATTTTCGGAATTTTTGAAAATTTCACTTTTTTGTGAAAATATCCACTAAATGAGGGAATAATATGTGTGAGGGTACGCCAGGAGAGTTCCAAATGTGTGTGGGTAGAATCTATATCCCACGGGGGTAAAATTGAAAAAAGTTGAAAAAAATTTTTTTTGGACTGTCATTTTTCCAGCGTTTATCAGACTTTCAGATAGGGGAAATGTCAGTGAGCGTTCCGATTTCAGTTCCAGAGCGATTCTCCCGATGAGTCCTTCATATTTAGTCCTTTTCAGACAATTTTCTGAATTTTTGAAAATTTCACTTTTTTTTGAAAATATCCACTAAATGAGGGAATAATATGTGTGAGGGTACCCCAGGAGAGTTAAAATATGTGTGGGTAGAATATATATCCCACGGGGGTAAAATTGAAAAAAAATTTTTTTGAGACTTAGTCATTTTTCCGGCGTTTATCAGACTTTCAGATAGGGGAAATGTCAGTGAGCGTTCCGATTTCAGTTCCAGAGCGATTCTCCCGATGAGTCCTCCATATTGGGTCGTTTTCAGCCAATTTTCTGAATTTTTGAAAATTTAAATTTTTTGTGAAAATATCCACTAAATGAGGGAATAATATGTGTGAGGGTACACCAGGAGAGTTCCAAATGTGTGTGGGTAGAATATATATCCAACAAGGGTAAAATAGAAAAAAGTTGAAAAAAAATTTTTTTTTGACTTAGTCATTTTTCCGGCGTTTATCAGACTTTCAGATAGAGAAAATGTCAGTGAGTTTTCTGATTTCAGTTCCAGAGCGATTCTCCCGATGAGTCCTTCATATGTAGTCCTTTTCAGCCAATTTTCTGAATTTTTGAAAATTTCACTTTTTTTTGAAAATATCCACTAAATGAGAGAATAATATGTGTGAGGGTACCCCAGGAGAGTTCCAAATGTGTGTGGGTAGAATATATATCCCACGGGGGTAAAATTGAAAAAAAATTTTTTAGGGACTTAGCCATTTTTCCGGCGTTTATCAGACTTTCAGATAGAGAAAATGTCAGTGAGTTTTCTGATTTCAGCTCCAGAGCGATACGCCCGATGAGTCCTTCATATTTAGTCGTTTTCAGCGAATTTTCTGAATTTTTGAAAATTTCACTTTTTTGTGAAAATATCCACTAAATGAGGGAATAATATGTGTGAGGGTACGCCAGGAGAGTTCCAAATGTGTGTGGGTAGAATATAAATCCAACAGGGGTAAAATTTAGAAAAGTTTCAAAAAAATTTTTTTTGGACTTAGTCATTTTTTCAGCGTTTATCAGACTTTCAGATAGGGGAAATGTCAGTGAGCGTTCCGATTTCAGTTCCAGATCGATTCGCTCGATGAGTCCTTCATATTGGGTCGTTTTTAGCCAATTTTCTGAATTTTTGAAAATTTCAATTTTTTGTGAAAATATCCACTAAATGAGGGAATAATATGTGTGAGGGTACACCAGGAGAGTTCCAAATGTGTGTGGGTAGAATATATATCCAACAAGGGTAAAATTGAAAAAAGTGTAAAAAAAATTTTTTTGGGACTTAGTCATTTTTTCAGCGTTTATCAGACTTTCAGATAGGGGAAATGTCAGTGAGCTTTCCGATTTCAGTTCCAGAGCGATTCGCCCGATGAGTCCTTCATATTTAGTTGTTTTCAGCCAATTTTCTGAATTTTTGAAATTTCACTTTTTTGTGAAAATATCCACTAAATGAGGGAATAATATGTGTGAGGGTACGCCAGGAGAGTTCCAAATGTGTGTGGGTAGAATACATATCCCACGGGGGTAAAATTGAAAAAAGTTTAAAAAAATTTTTTTGGGGACATAGTCATTTTTTCAGCGTTTATCAGACTTTCAGATAGAGAAAATGTCAGTGAGTTTTCTGATTTCAGTTCCAGAGCGATTCGCCCCATGAGTCATTCATACTTAGTCGTTTTCAGGCAATTTTTAAAATTTTTGAAAATTTCACTTTTTTGTGAAAATATCCACTAAATGAGGGAATAATATGTGTGAGGGTACGCCAGGAGAGTTCCAAATGTGTGTGGGTAGAATACATATCCAACAAGGGTAAAATTGAAAAAAGTTTTTAAAAATTTTTTTTTGGACTTAGTCATTTTTTCAGCGTTTATCAGTCTTTCAGATAGGGGAAATGTCACTGAGCGTTCCGATTTCAGTTCCAGAGCGATTCTCTCAATGAGTCCTTCATACTTAGTCGTTTTCAGCCAATTTTCTGAATTTTTGAAAATTTCACTTTTTTTTGAAAATATCCACTAAATGAGGGAATAATATGTGTGAGGGTACGCCAGGAGAGTTCCAAATGTGTGTGGGTAGAATACATATCCCACGGGGGTAAAATTGAAAAAAGTTGAAAATTTTTTTTTTTTTAACTTAGTCATTTTTTCAGCGTTTATCAGACTTTCAGATAGGGGAAATGTCAGTGAGCGTTCCGATTTCAGTTCCAGAGCGATTCTCTCGATGAGTCCTTCATATTGGGTCGTTTTCAGCCAATTTTCTGAATTTTTGAAAATTTCAATTTTTTGTGAAAATATCCACTAAATGAGGGAATAATATGTTGAGGGTACCCCAGGAGAGTTCCAAATGTGTGTGGGTAGAATATATATCCCACGGGGGTAAAATTGAAAAAAGTTGAAAAAATTTTTTTTTTGGACTTAGTCATTTTTTCAGCGTTTATCAGGCTTTCAGATAGGGGAAATGTCAGTGAGCATTCCGATTTCAGTTCCAGAGCGATTCGCCCGGTGAGTCCTTCATATTTAGTCCTTTTCAGCCAATTTTCTGAATTTTTGAAAATTTCACTTTTTTTTGAAAATATCCACTAAATGAGGGAATAATATGTGTGAGGGTGCTCCAGGAGAGTTCCAAATGTGTGTGGGTAGAATATATATCCAACAAGGGTAAAATTGAAAAAAGTTTAAAAAAAATTTTTTTTGGACTTATTCATTTTTTCAGCGTTTATCAGACTTTCAGATAGAGGAAATGTCAGTGAGTTTTCAGATTTCAGTTCCAGAGCGATTCGCCTGATGAGTCCTTCATACTTAGTCGTTTTCAGCCAATTTTCAGAATTTTTGAAAATTTCTCTTTTTTGTGAAAATATCCACTGAATGAGGGAATAATATGTGTGAGGGTACGCCAGGAGAGTTCCAAATGTGTGTGGGCAGAATACATATACCACGGGGGTAAAATTGAAAAAAGTTTAAAAAAATTTTTTTTTTAACTTAGTCATTTTTTCAGCATTTATCAGACTTTTAGATAGGGGAAATGTCAGTGAGCGTTCCGATTTCAGTTACAGAGCGACTCGCCCAATGAGTCCTTCATATTTAGTCGTTTTCAGCCAATTTTCTGAATTTTTGAAAATTTCACTTTTTTGTGAAAATATCCACTAAATGAGGGAATAATATGTGTGAGGGTACGCCAGGAGAGTTCCAAATGTGTGTGGGTAGAATACATGTCCCACGGGGGTAAAATTGAAAAAAGTTGAAAAAAATTTTTTTTTAGACTTGGTCATTTTTTCAGCGTTTATCAGACTTTCAGATAGGGGAAATGTCAGTGAGCGTTCCGATTTCAGTTCCAGAGCGATTCGCCCGATGAGTCCTTCATATTTAGTCCTTTTCAGCCAATTTTCTGAATTTTTTAAAATTTCACTTTTTTGTGAAAATATCCACTAAATGAGGGAATAATATGTGTGAGGGTACGCCAGGAGAGTTCCAAATGTGTGTGGGTAGAATATATATATAACTGGGGTAAAATTGAAAAAAGTCTAAAAAAAATTTTTTTTGGACTTAGTCATTTTTTCAGCGTTTATCAGACTTTCAGATAAAGGAAATGTCAGTGAGTTTTCTGATTTCAGTTCCAGAGCGATTCGCCTGATGAGTCCTTCATACTTAGTCGTTTTCAGCCAATTTTCAGAATTTTAGAAAATTTCACTTTTATTGTGAAAATATCCACTAAATGAGGGAATAATATGTGTGAGGGTATGCCAGGAGAGTTCCAAATGTGTGTGGGTAGAATACATATCCCACGGGTGTAAAATTTAAAAAAGTTGAAAAAAATTTTTTTTTTAACTTAGTCATTTTTTCAGCGTTTATCAGACTTTCAGATAGGGGAAATGTCAGTGAGCGTTCCGATTTCAGTTCCAGAGCGATTCTCTCAACGAGTCCTTCATATTGGGTCATTTTCAGCCAATTTTCAGAATTTTTGAAAATTTCACTTTTTTGTGAAAATATCCACTAAATGAGGGAATAATATGTGTGAGGGTACGCCAGGAGAGTTCCAAATGTGTGTGGGTAGAATATATATATAACTGGGGTAAAATTGAAAAAAGTTGAAAAAATTTTTTTTTTGCACTTGGTCATTTTTTCAGCGTTTATCAGACTTTCAGATAGGGGAAATGTCAGTGAGCGTTCCGATTTCAGTTCCAGAGCGATTCGCCCGATGAGTCCTTCATATTTAGTCCTTTTCAGCCAATTTTCTGAATTTTTTAAAATTTCACTTTTTTGTGAAAATATCCACTAAATGAGGGAATAATATGTGTGAGGGTACGCCAGCAGAGTTCCAAATGTGTGTGGGTAGAATACATATCCAACAAGGGTAAAATTGAAAAAAGTTTTTAAAAATTTTTTTTTGGACTTAGTCATTTTTTCAGCGTTTATCAGTCTTTCAGATAGGGGAAATGTCACTGAGCGTTCCGATTTCAGTTCCAGAGCGATTCTCTCGATGAGTCCTTCATACTTAGTCGTTTTCAGCCAATTTTCTGAATTTTTGAAAATTTCACTTTTTTTTGAAAATATCCACTAAATGAGGGAATAATATGTGTGAGGGTACGCCAGGAGAGTTCCAAATGTGTGTGGGTAGAATACATATCCCACGGGGGTAAAATTGAAAAAAGTTGAAAATTTTTTTTTTTTTAACTTAGTCATTTTTTCAGCGTTTATCAGACTTTCAGATAGGGGAAATGTCAGTGAGCGTTCCGATTTCAGTTCCAGAGCGATTCTCTCGATGAGTCCTTCATATTGGGTCATTTTCAGCCAATTTTCTGAATTTTTGAAAATTTCAATTTTTTGTGAAAATATCCACTAAATGAGGGAATAATATGTTGAGGGTACCCCAGGAGAGTTCCAAATGTGTGTGGGTAGAATATATATCCCACGGGGGTAAAATTGAAAAAAGTTGAAAAAATTTTTTTTTTGGACTTAGTCATTTTTTCAGCGTTTATCAGGCTTTCAGATAGGGGAAATGTCAGTGAGCATTCCGATTTCAGTTCCAGAGCGATTCGCCCGGTGAGTCCTTCATATTTAGTCCTTTTCAGCCAATTTTCTGAATTTTTGAAAATTTCACTTTTTTTTGAAAATATCCACTAAATGAGGGAATAATATGTGTGAGGGTACACCAGGAGAGTTCCAAATGTGTGTGGGTAGAATATATATCCAACAAGGGTAAAATTGAAAAAAGTTTAAAAAAAATTTTTTTTGGACTTAGTCATTTTTTCAGCGTTTATCAGACTTTCACATAGGGGAAATGTCAGTGAGCTTTCCGATTTCAGTTCCAGAGCGATTCGCCCGATGAGTCCTTCATATTTAGTCGTTTTCAGCCAATTTTCTGAATTTTTGAAAATTTCACTTTTTTGTGAAAATATCCACTAAATGAGGGAATAATATGTGTGAGGGTGCTCCAGGAGAGTTCCAAATGTGTGTGGGTAGAATATATATCCAACAAGGGTAAAATTGAAAAAAGTTTAAAAAAAATTTTTTTTGGACTTAGTCATTTTTTCAGCGTTTATCAGACTTTCACATAGGAGAAATGTCAGTGAGCTTTCCGATTTCAGTTCCAGAGCGATTCGCCCGATGAGTCCTTCATATTTAGTCGTTTTCAGCCAATTTTCTGAATTTTTGAAAATTTCACTTTTTTGTGAAAATATCCACTAAATGAGGGAATAATATGTGTGAGGGTGCTCCAGGAGAGTTCCAAATGTGTGTGGGTAGAATATATATCCAACAAGGGTAAAATTGAAAAAGTTTAAAAAAAATTTTTTTTGGACTTATTCATTTTTTCAGCGTTTATCAGACTTTCAGATAGAGGAAATGTCAGTGAGTTTTCAGATTTCAGTTCCAGAGCGATTCGCCTGATGAGTCCTTCATACTTAGTCGTTTTCAGCCAATTTTCAGAATTTTTGAAAATTTCTCTTTTTTGTGAAAATATCCACTGAATGAGGGAATAATATGTGTGAGGGTACGCCAGGAGAGTTCCAAATGTGTGTGGGCAGAATACATATCCCACGGGGGTAAAATTGAAAAAAGTTTAAAAAAATTTTTTTTTTAACTTAGTCATTTTTTCAGCATTTATCAGACTTTTAGATAGGGGAAATGTCAGTGAGCGTTCCGATTTCAGTTACAGAGCGACTCGCCCAATGAGTCCTTCATATTTAGTCGTTTTCAGCCAATTTTCTGAATTTTTGAAAATTTCACTTTTTTGTGAAAATATCCACTAAATGAGGGAATAATATGTGTGAGGGTACGCCAGGAGAGTTCCAAATGTGTGTGGGTAGAATACATGTCCCACGGGGGTAAAATTGAAAAAAGTTGAAAAAAATTTTTTTTTAGACTTGGTCATTTTTTCAGCGTTTATCAGACTTTCAGATAGGGGAAATGTCAGTGAGCATTCCGATTTCAGTTCCAGAGCGATTCGCCCGGTGAGTCCTTCATATTTAGTCCTTTTCAGCCAATTTTCTGAATTTTTGAAAATTTCACTTTTTTTTGAAAATATCCACTAAATGAGGGAATAATATGTGTGAGGGTACACCAGGAGAGTTCCAAATGTGTGTGGGTAGAATATATATCCAACAAGGGTAAAATTGAAAAAAGTTTAAAAAAAATTTTTTTTGGACTTAGTCATTTTTTCAGCGTTTATCAGACTTTCACATAGGGGAAATGTCAGTGAGCTTTCCGATTTCAGTTCCAGAGCGATTCGCCCGATGAGTCCTTCATATTTAGTCGTTTTCAGCCAATTTTCTGAATTTTTGAAAATTTCACTTTTTTGTGAAAATATCCACTAAATGAGGGAATAATATGTGTGAGGGTGCTCCAGGAGAGTTCCAAATGTGTGTGGGTAGAATATATATCCAACAAGGGTAAAATTGAAAAAAGTTTAAAAAAAATTTTTTTTGGACTTAGTCATTTTTTCAGCGTTTATCAGACTTTCACATAGGAGAAATGTCAGTGAGCTTTCCGATTTCAGTTCCAGAGCGATTCGCCCGATGAGTCCTTCATATTTAGTCGTTTTCAGCCAATTTTCTGAATTTTTGAAAATTTCACTTTTTTGTGAAAATATCCACTAAATGAGGGAATAATATGTGTGAGGGTGCTCCAGGAGAGTTCCAAATGTGTGTGGGTAGAATATATATCCAACAAGGGTAAAATTGAAAAAGTTTAAAAAAAATTTTTTTTGGACTTATTCATTTTTTCAGCGTTTATCAGACTTTCAGATAGAGGAAATGTCAGTGAGTTTTCAGATTTCAGTTCCAGAGCGATTCGCCTGATGAGTCCTTCATACTTAGTCGTTTTCAGCCAATTTTCAGAATTTTTGAAAATTTCTCTTTTTTGTGAAAATATCCACTGAATGAGGGAATAATATGTGTGAGGGTACGCCAGGAGAGTTCCAAATGTGTGTGGGCAGAATACATATCCCACGGGGGTAAAATTGAAAAAAGTTTAAAAAAATTTTTTTTTTAACTTAGTCATTTTTTCAGCATTTATCAGACTTTTAGATAGGGGAAATGTCAGTGAGCGTTCCGATTTCAGTTACAGAGCGACTCGCCCAATGAGTCCTTCATATTTAGTCGTTTTCAGCCAATTTTCTGAATTTTTGAAAATTTCACTTTTTTGTGAAAATATCCACTAAATGAGGGAATAATATGTGTGAGGGTACGCCAGGAGAGTTCCAAATGTGTGTGGGTAGAATACATGTCCCACGGGGGTAAAATTGAAAAAAGTTGAAAAAAATTTTTTTTTAGACTTGGTCATTTTTTCAGCGTTTATCAGACTTTCAGATAGGGGAAATGTCAGTGAGCGTTCCGATTTCAGTTCCAGAGCGATTCGCCCGATGAGTCCTTCATATTTAGTCCTTTTCAGCCAATTTTCTGAATTTTTTAAAATTTCACTTTTTTGTGAAAATATCCACTAAATGAGGGAATAATATGTGTGAGGGTACGCCAGGAGAGTTCCAAATGTGTGTGGGTAGAATATATATATAACTGGGGTAAAATTGAAAAAAGTCTAAAAAAAATTTTTTTTGGACTTAATCATTTTTTCAGCGTTTATCAGACTTTCAGATAGGGGAAATGTCAGTGAGCGTTCCGATTTCAGTTCCAGAGCGATTCGCAGTATGAGTCCTTCATATTTAGTCGTTTTCAGCCAATTTTCTGAATTTTTGAAAATTTCACTTTTTTGTGAAAATATCCACTAAATGAGGGAATAATATGTGTGAGGGTACCCCAGGAGAGTTCCAAATGTGTGTGGGTAGAATATATATCCAACAAGGGTAAAATTGAAAAAGTTTAAAAAAAATTTTTTTTGGACTTATTCATTTTTTCAGCGTTTATCAGACTTTCAGATAGAGGAAATGTCAGTGAGTTTTCAGATTTCAGTTCCAGAGCGATTCGCCTGATGAGTCCTTCATACTTAGTCGTTTTCAGCCAATTTTCAGAATTTTTGAAAATTTCTCTTTTTTGTGAAAATATCCACTGAATGAGGGAATAATATGTGTGAGGGTACGCCAGGAGAGTTCCAAATGTGTGTGGGCAGAATACATATCCCACGGGGGTAAAATTGAAAAAAGTTTAAAAAAATTTTTTTTTTAACTTAGTCATTTTTTCAGCATTTATCAGACTTTTAGATAGGGGAAATGTCAGTGAGCGTTCCGATTTCAGTTACAGAGCGACTCGCCCAATGAGTCCTTCATATTTAGTCGTTTTCAGCCAATTTTCTGAATTTTTGAAAATTTCACTTTTTTGTGAAAATATCCACTAAATGAGGGAATAATATGTGTGAGGGTACGCCAGGAGAGTTCCAAATGTGTGTGGGTAGAATACATGTCCCACGGGGGTAAAATTGAAAAAAGTTGAAAAAAATTTTTTTTTAGACTTGGTCATTTTTTCAGCGTTTATCAGACTTTCAGATAGGGGAAATGTCAGTGAGCGTTCCAATTTCAGTTCCAGAGCGATTCGCCCGATGAGTCCTTCATATTTAGTCCTTTTCAGCCAATTTTCTGAATTTTTTAAAATTTCACTTTTTTGTGAAAATATCCACTAAATGAGGGAATAATATGTGTGAGGGTACGCCAGGAGAGTTCCAAATGTGTGTGGGTAGAATATATATATAACTGGGGTAAAATTGAAAAAAGTCTAAAAAAAATTTTTTTTGGACTTAATCATTTTTTCAGCGTTTATCAGACTTTCAGATAGGGGAAATGTCAGTGAGCGTTCCGATTTCAGTTCCAGAGCGATTCGCAGTATGAGTCCTTCATATTTAGTCGTTTTCAGCCAATTTTCTGAATTTTTGAAAATTTCACTTTTTTGTGAAAATATCCACTAAATGAGGGAATAATATGTGTGAGGGTACCCCAGGAGAGTTCCAAATGTGTGTGGGTAGAATATATATCCAACAAGGGTAAAATTGAAAAAAGTAAAAAAAAAAAATTTTTTCGACTTAGTCATTTTTTCAGCGTTTATCAGACTTTCAGATAGGGGAAATGTTAGTGAGTTTTCTGATTTCAGTTCCAGAGCGATTCGCCTGATGAGTCCTTCATACTTAGTCGTTTTCAGCCAATTTTCAGAATTTTTGAAAATTTCACCTTTTTGTGAAAATATCCACTAAATGAGGGAATAATATGTGTGAGGGTATGCCAGGAGAGTTCCAAATGTGTGTCGGTAGAATATATAACCAACGGGGGTAAAATTGAAAAAAGTTTAAAAAAAAATTTTTTTGGACTTAGTCATTTTTTCAGCGTTTATCATGCTTCCAGATAGGGGAAATGTCAGTGAGCATTCCGATTTCAGTTCCAGAGCGATTCGCCCGATGAGTCCTTCATATTTAGTCCTTTTCAGCCAATTTTCTGAATTTTTGAAAATTTCACTTTTTTGTGAAAATGTCCACTAAATGAGGCAATAATATGTGTGAGGGTACCCCAGGAGAGTTCCAAATGTGTGTGGGTAGAATACATATCCCACGGGGGTAAAATTGAAAAAAGTTTAAAAAAATTTTTTTTTTAACTTAGTCATTTTTTCAGCGTTTATCAGACTTTGAGATAGGGGAAATGTCAGTGAGCGTTCCGATTTCAGTTCCAGAGCGATTCTCTCGATGAGTCCTTCATATTGGGTCGTTTTCAGCCAATTTTCTGAATTTTTGAAAATTTCAATTTTTTGTGAAAATATCCACTAAATGAGGGAATAATATGTGTGAGGGTATGCCAGGAGAGTTCCAAATGTGTGTGGGTAGAATACATGTCCCACGGGGGTAAAATTGAAAAAAGTTGAAAAAATTTTTTTTTTTTACTTAGTCATTTTTTCAGCGTTTATTAGACTTTCAGATAGGGGAAATGTCAGTGAGCGTTCCGATTTAAGTTCCAGAGCGATTCTCTCGATGTGTCCTTCATATTGGGTCATTTTCAGCCAATTTTCTGAATTTTTGAAAATTTCAATTTTTTGTGAAAATATCCACTAAATGAGGGAATAATATGTGTGAGGGTACGCCAGGAGAGTTCCAAATGTGTGTGGGTAGAATACATGTCCCACGGGGGTAAAATTGAAAAAAGTTGAAAAATTTTTTTTTTTTACTTAGTCATTTTTTCAGCGTTTATCAGACTTTCAGATAGGGGAAATGTCAGTGAGCGTTCCGATTTCAGTTGCAGAGCGATTCTCTCGATGAGTCCTTCATATTGCGTCATTTTCAGCCAATTTTCTGAATTTTTGAAAATTTAAATTTTTTGTGAAAATATCCACTGAATGAGGGAATAATATGTGTGAGGGTACGCCAGGAGAGTTCCAAATGTGTGTGGGTAGAATACATGTCCCACGGGGGTAAAATTGAAAAAAGTTGAAAAAATTTTTTTTTAACTTAGTCATTTTTTCAGCATTTATCAGACCTTTAGATAGGGGAAATGTCAGTGAGTGTTCCGATTTCAGTTCCAGAGCGATTCGCCCGATGAGTCCTTCATATTTAGTCATTTTCAGCCAATTTTCTGAATTTTTGAAAATTTCACTTTTTTGTGAAAATATCCACTAAATGAGAGAATAATATGTGTGAGGGTACGCCAGGAGAGTTCCAAATGTGTGTGGGTAGAATATATATATAACTGGGGTAAAATTGAAAAAAGTCTAAAAAAAAATTTTTTGGGGACTTAATCATTTTTTCAGCGTTTATCAGACTTTCAGATAGAGAAAATGTCAGTGAGTTTTCTGATTTCAGTTCCAGAGCGATTCGCCCGATGAGTCCTTCATACTTAGTCGTTTTCAGCCAATTTTTAGAATTTTTAAAAATTTCACTTTTTTGTGAAAACATCCACTAAATGAGGTAATAATATGTGTGAGGGTACGCCAGGACAGTTCCAAATGTGTGTGGGTAGAATACATATCCCACGGGGGTAAAATTGAAAAAGTTGAAAAAAATTTTTTTTTTAACTTAGTCATTTTTTCAGCGTTTATCAGACTTTCAGATAGGGGAAATGTCAGGGAGCATTCCGATTTCAGTTCCAGAGCGATTCGCAGGATGAGTCCTTCATATTTAGTCGTTTTCAGCCAATTTTCTGAATTTTTTAAAATTTCACTTTTTTGTGAAAATATCCACTAAATGAGGGAATAATATGTGTGAGGGTACACCAGGAGAGTTCCAAATGTGTGTGGGTAGAATATATATCCAACAAGGGTAAAATTGAAAAAATTTAAAAAAATTTTTTTTTGGACTTAGTCATTTTTTCAGCGTTTATCAGACTTTCAGATAGAGGAAATGTTAGTGAGTTTTCTGATTTCAGTTCCAGAGCGATTCGCCTGATGAGTCCTTCATACTTAGTCGTTTTCAGCCAATTTTCAGAATTTTTGAAAATTTCACTTTTTTGTGAAAATATCCACTAAATGAGGGAATAATATGTGTGAGGGTATGCCAGGAGAGTTCCAAATGTGTGTGGGTAGAATATATAACCAACGGGGGTAAAATTGAAAAAAGTTTAAAAAAAATTTTTTTTGGACTTAGTCATTTTTTCAGCGTTTATCAGGCTTTCAGATAGGGGAAATGTCAGTGAGCATTCCGATTTCAGTTCCAGAGCGATTCGCCCGATGAGTCCTTCATATTTAGTCCTTTTCAGCCAATTTTCTGAATTTTTGAAAATTTCACTTTTTTTTGAAAATATCCACTAAATGAGGCAATAATATGTGTGAGGGTACCCCAGGAGAGTTCCAAATGTGTGTGGGTAGAATATATATCCAACGGGGGTAAAATTGAAAAAAGTTGAAAAAAAATTTTTTTTTTTAACTTAGTCATTTTTTCAGCGTTTATCAGACTTTCAGATAGGGGAAATGTCAGTGAGCGTTCCGATTTCAGTTGCAGTGCGATTCTCTCGATGAGTCCTTCATATTGGGTCGTTTTCAGCCAATTTTCTGAATTTTTGAAAATGTCACTTTTTTGTGAAAATATCCACTAAATGAGGGAATAATTTGTGGGAGGGTACCCCAGGAGAGTTCCAAATGTGTGTGGGTAGAATATATATCCAACAAGGGTAAAATTGAAAAAAGTTGAAAAAAATTTTTTTTTGGACTTAGTCATTTTTTCAGCGTTTATCAGACTTTCAGATAGGGGAAATGTCAGTGAGCGTTCCGATTTCAGTTCCAGAGCGATTCGCCCGATGAGTCCTTCATATTTAGTCATTTTCAGCCAATTTTCTGAATTTTTGAAAATTTCACTTTTTTGTGAAAATATCCACTAAATGAGGGAATAATATGTGTGAGGGTACGCCAGGAGAGTTCCAAATGTGTGTGGGTAGAATATATATATAACTGGGGTAAAATTGAAAAAAGTCTAAAAAAAATTTTTTTTGGACTTAATCATTTTTTCAGCATTTATCAGACTTTCAGATAGGGGAAATGTCAGTGAGCGTTCCGATTTCAGTTACAGAGCGATTCGCCCGATGAGTCCTTCATATTTAGTCGTTTTCAGCCAATTTTCTGAATTTTTCAAAATTTCACTTTTTTGTGAAAATATCCACTGAATGAGGGAATAATATGTGTGAGGGTGCGCCAGGAGAGTTCCAAATGTGTGTGGGTAGAATATATATCCAACAAGGGTAAGATTGAAAAAAGTTCCAAAAAAAATTTTTTTTGGACTTAGTCATTTTTTCAGCGTTTATCAGACTTTCAGATAGAGAAAATGTCAGTGAGTTTTCTGATTTCAGTTCCAGAGCGATTCGCCCGATGAGTCCTTCATACTTAGTCGTTTTCAACCAATTTTTAGAATTTTTGAAAATTTCACTTTTTTGTGAAAATATCCACTAAATGAGGGCATAATATGTGTGAGGGTAAGCCAGGAGAGTTCCAAATGTGTGTGGGTAGAATACATATCCCACGGGGGTAAAATTGAAAAAAGTTTAAAAAAATTTTTTTTTGGACTTAGTCATTTTTTCAGCGTTTATCAGTCTTTCAGATAGGGGAAATGTCAGTGAGCGTTCAGATTTCAGTTCCAGAGCGATTCGCTCGATGAGTCCTTCATATTTAGTCGTTTTCAGCCAATTTTCTGAATTTTTGAAAATTTCAATTTTTTGTGAAAATATCCACTAAATGAGGGAATAATATGTGTGAGGGTGCGCCAGGAGATTTCCAAATGTGTGTGGGTAGAATATATATCCAACAAGGGTAAAATTGAAAAAAGTTGAAAAAATTTTTTTTTGGTACTTAGTCATTTTTTCAACGTTTATCAGACTTTCAGATAGGGGAAATGTCAGTGAGCGTTCCGATTTCAGTTCCAGATCGATTCGCCCGATGAGTCCTTCATATTTAGTCGTTTTCAGCCAATTTTCAGAATTTTTGAAAATTTCACTTTTTTGTGAAAATATCCACTAAATGAGGGAAGAATATGTGTGAGGGTACGCCAGGAGAGTTCCAAATGTGTGTGGGTAGAATACATATCCCACGGGGGTAAAATTTAAAAAGTTGAAAATTTTTTTTTTTTTAACTTAGTCATTTTTTCAGCGTTTATCCGACTTTCAGATAGGGGAAATGTCAGTGAGCGTTGCGATTTCAGTTCCAGAGCGATTCTCTCGATGAGTCCTTTATATTGGGTCATTTTCAGCCAATTTTCTGCCAATTTTCTGAGTTTTTGAAAATTTCAATTTTTTGTGAAAATATCCACTAAATAAGGGAATAATATGTGTGAGGGTGCGCCAGGAGAGTTCCAAATGTGTGTGGGCAGAATATATATCCAACAAGGGTAAAATTGAAAAAAGTTTAAAAAAATTTTTTTTTGGACTTAGTCATTTTTTCAGCGTTTATCAGACTTTCAGATAGGGGAAATGTCAGTGAGTGTTCCGATTTCAGTTCCAGAGCGATTCGCCCGATGAGTCCTTCATATTTAGTCGTTTTCAGCCAATTTTCTGAATTTTTGAAAATTTAACTTTTTTTTGAAAATATCCACTAAATGAGGGAATAATATGTGTGAGGGTACCCCAGGAGAGTGCCAAATGTGTGTGGGTAGAATATCCCACGGGGGTAAAATTGAAAAAAGTTGAAAAAAATTTTTTTTTTAACTTCGTCATTTTTTCAGCGTTTATCAGACTTTCAGATAGGGGAAATGTCAGTGAGCGTTCCGATTTCAGTTCCAGAGCGATTCTCTCGATGAGTCCTTCATATTGGGTCGTTTTCAGCCAATTTTCTGAATTTTTGAAAATTTCACTTTTTTGTGAAAATATCCACTAAATGAGGGAATAATATGTGTGAGGGTGCGCCAGGAGAGTTCCAAATGTGTGTGGGTAGAATATATATCCAACAAGGGTAAAATTGAAAAAAGTTTAAAAAAAATTTTTTTTGGAGTTAGTCATTTTTTCAGCATTTATCAGACTTTCAGATAGGGGAAATGTCAGTGAGCGTTCCGATTTCAGTTCCAGAGCGATTCGCCCGATGAGTCCTTCATATTTAGTCGTTTTCAGCCAATTTTCTGAATTTTTGAAAATTTTACTTTTTTGTGAAAATATCCACTAAATGAGGGAATAATATGTGTGAGGGTACGCCAGGAGAGTTCCAAATGTGTGTGGGTAGAATACATGTCCCACGGGGGTAAAATTGAAAAAAGTTGAAAAAAATTTTTTTTTGGACTTTGTCATTTTTTCAGCGTTTATCAGACTTTCAGATAGGGGAAATGTCAGTGAGCGTTCCGATTTCAGTTCCAGAGCGATTCGCCCGATGAGTCCTTCATATTTAGTCGTTTTCCGCCAATTTTCTGAATTTTTGAAAATTTTACTTTTTTGTGAAAATATCCACTAAATGAGGGAATAATATGTGTGAGGGTATGCCAGGAGAGTTCCAAATGTGTGTGGGTAGAATACATGTCCCACGGGGGTAAAATTGAAAAAAGTTGAAAAAATTTTTTTTTTTTACTTAGTCATTTTTTCAGCGTTTATTAGACTTTCAGATAGGGGAAATGTCAGTGAGCGTTCCGATTTAAGTTCCAGAGCGATTCTCTCGATGTGTCCTTCATATTGGGTCATTTTCAGCCAATTTTCTGAATTTTTGAAAATTTCAATTTTTTGTGAAAATATCCACTAAATGAGGGAATAATATGTGTGAGGGTACGCCAGGAGAGTTCCAAATGTGTGTGGGTAGAATACATGTCCCACGGGGGTAAAATTGAAAAAAGTTGAAAAATTTTTTTTTTTTACTTAGTCATTTTTTCAGCGTTTATCAGACTTTCAGATAGGGGAAATGTCAGTGAGCGTTCCGATTTCAGTTGCAGAGCGATTCTCTCGATGAGTCCTTCATATTGCGTCATTTTCAGCCAATTTTCTGAATTTTTGAAAATTTAAATTTTTTGTGAAAATATCCACTGAATGAGGGAATAATATGTGTGAGGGTACGCCAGGAGAGTTCCAAATGTGTGTGGGTAGAATACATGTCCCACGGGGGTAAAATTGAAAAAAGTTGAAAAAATTTTTTTTTAACTTAGTCATTTTTTCAGCATTTATCAGACCTTTAGATAGGGGAAATGTCAGTGAGTGTTCCGATTTCAGTTCCAGAGCGATTCGCCCGATGAGTCCTTCATATTTAGTCATTTTCAGCCAATTTTCTGAATTTTTGAAAATTTCACTTTTTTGTGAAAATATCCACTAAATGAGAGAATAATATGTGTGAGGGTACGCCAGGAGAGTTCCAAATGTGTGTGGGTAGAATATATATATAACTGGGGTAAAATTGAAAAAAGTCTAAAAAAAAATTTTTTGGGGACTTAATCATTTTTTCAGCGTTTATCAGACTTTCAGATAGAGAAAATGTCAGTGAGTTTTCTGATTTCAGTTCCAGAGCGATTCGCCCGATGAGTCCTTCATACTTAGTCGTTTTCAGCCAATTTTTAGAATTTTTAAAAATTTCACTTTTTTGTGAAAACATCCACTAAATGAGGTAATAATATGTGTGAGGGTACGCCAGGACAGTTCCAAATGTGTGTGGGTAGAATACATATCCCACGGGGGTAAAATTGAAAAAGTTGAAAAAAATTTTTTTTTTAACTTAGTCATTTTTTCAGCGTTTATCAGACTTTCAGATAGGGGAAATGTCAGGGAGCATTCCGATTTCAGTTCCAGAGCGATTCGCAGGATGAGTCCTTCATATTTAGTCGTTTTCAGCCAATTTTCTGAATTTTTTAAAATTTCACTTTTTTGTGAAAATATCCACTAAATGAGGGAATAATATGTGTGAGGGTACACCAGGAGAGTTCCAAATGTGTGTGGGTAGAATATATATCCAACAAGGGTAAAATTGAAAAAATTTAAAAAAATTTTTTTTTGGACTTAGTCATTTTTTCAGCGTTTATCAGACTTTCAGATAGAGGAAATGTTAGTGAGTTTTCTGATTTCAGTTCCAGAGCGATTCGCCTGATGAGTCCTTCATACTTAGTCGTTTTCAGCCAATTTTCAGAATTTTTGAAAATTTCACTTTTTTGTGAAAATATCCACTAAATGAGGGAATAATATGTGTGAGGGTATGCCAGGAGAGTTCCAAATGTGTGTGGGTAGAATATATAACCAACGGGGGTAAAATTGAAAAAAGTTTAAAAAAAATTTTTTTTGGACTTAGTCATTTTTTCAGCGTTTATCAGGCTTTCAGATAGGGGAAATGTCAGTGAGCATTCCGATTTCAGTTCCAGAGCGATTCGCCCGATGAGTCCTTCATATTTAGTCCTTTTCAGCCAATTTTCTGAATTTTTGAAAATTTCACTTTTTTTTGAAAATATCCACTAAATGAGGCAATAATATGTGTGAGGGTACCCCAGGAGAGTTCCAAATGTGTGTGGGTAGAATATATATCCAACGGGGGTAAAATTGAAAAAAGTTGAAAAAAAATTTTTTTTTTTAACTTAGTCATTTTTTCAGCGTTTATCAGACTTTCAGATAGGGGAAATGTCAGTGAGCGTTCCGATTTCAGTTGCAGTGCGATTCTCTCGATGAGTCCTTCATATTGGGTCGTTTTCAGCCAATTTTCTGAATTTTTGAAAATGTCACTTTTTTGTGAAAATATCCACTAAATGAGGGAATAATTTGTGGGAGGGTACCCCAGGAGAGTTCCAAATGTGTGTGGGTAGAATATATATCCAACAAGGGTAAAATTGAAAAAAGTTGAAAAAAATTTTTTTTTGGACTTAGTCATTTTTTCAGCGTTTATCAGACTTTCAGATAGGGGAAATGTCAGTGAGCGTTCCGATTTCAGTTCCAGAGCGATTCGCCCGATGAGTCCTTCATATTTAGTCATTTTCAGCCAATTTTCTGAATTTTTGAAAATTTCACTTTTTTGTGAAAATATCCACTAAATGAGGGAATAATATGTGTGAGGGTACGCCAGGAGAGTTCCAAATGTGTGTGGGTAGAATATATATATAACTGGGGTAAAATTGAAAAAAGTCTAAAAAAAATTTTTTTTGGACTTAATCATTTTTTCAGCATTTATCAGACTTTCAGATAGGGGAAATGTCAGTGAGCGTTCCGATTTCAGTTACAGAGCGATTCGCCCGATGAGTCCTTCATATTTAGTCGTTTTCAGCCAATTTTCTGAATTTTTCAAAATTTCACTTTTTTGTGAAAATATCCACTGAATGAGGGAATAATATGTGTGAGGGTGCGCCAGGAGAGTTCCAAATGTGTGTGGGTAGAATATATATCCAACAAGGGTAAGATTGAAAAAAGTTCCAAAAAAAATTTTTTTTGGACTTAGTCATTTTTTCAGCGTTTATCAGACTTTCAGATAGAGAAAATGTCAGTGAGTTTTCTGATTTCAGTTCCAGAGCGATTCGCCCGATGAGTCCTTCATACTTAGTCGTTTTCAACCAATTTTTAGAATTTTTGAAAATTTCACTTTTTTGTGAAAATATCCACTAAATGAGGGCATAATATGTGTGAGGGTAAGCCAGGAGAGTTCCAAATGTGTGTGGGTAGAATACATATCCCACGGGGGTAAAATTGAAAAAAGTTTAAAAAAATTTTTTTTTGGACTTAGTCATTTTTTCAGCGTTTATCAGTCTTTCAGATAGGGGAAATGTCAGTGAGCGTTCAGATTTCAGTTCCAGAGCGATTCGCTCGATGAGTCCTTCATATTTAGTCGTTTTCAGCCAATTTTCTGAATTTTTGAAAATTTCAATTTTTTGTGAAAATATCCACTAAATGAGGGAATAATATGTGTGAGGGTGCGCCAGGAGATTTCCAAATGTGTGTGGGTAGAATATATATCCAACAAGGGTAAAATTGAAAAAAGTTGAAAAAATTTTTTTTTGGTACTTAGTCATTTTTTCAACGTTTATCAGACTTTCAGATAGGGGAAATGTCAGTGAGCGTTCCGATTTCAGTTCCAGATCGATTCGCCCGATGAGTCCTTCATATTTAGTCGTTTTCAGCCAATTTTCAGAATTTTTGAAAATTTCACTTTTTTGTGAAAATATCCACTAAATGAGGGAAGAATATGTGTGAGGGTACGCCAGGAGAGTTCCAAATGTGTGTGGGTAGAATACATATCCCACGGGGGTAAAATTTAAAAAGTTGAAAATTTTTTTTTTTTTAACTTAGTCATTTTTTCAGCGTTTATCCGACTTTCAGATAGGGGAAATGTCAGTGAGCGTTGCGATTTCAGTTCCAGAGCGATTCTCTCGATGAGTCCTTTATATTGGGTCATTTTCAGCCAATTTTCTGCCAATTTTCTGAGTTTTTGAAAATTTCAATTTTTTGTGAAAATATCCACTAAATAAGGGAATAATATGTGTGAGGGTGCGCCAGGAGAGTTCCAAATGTGTGTGGGCAGAATATATATCCAACAAGGGTAAAATTGAAAAAAGTTTAAAAAAATTTTTTTTTGGACTTAGTCATTTTTTCAGCGTTTATCAGACTTTCAGATAGGGGAAATGTCAGTGAGTGTTCCGATTTCAGTTCCAGAGCGATTCGCCCGATGAGTCCTTCATATTTAGTCGTTTTCAGCCAATTTTCTGAATTTTTGAAAATTTAACTTTTTTTTGAAAATATCCACTAAATGAGGGAATAATATGTGTGAGGGTACCCCAGGAGAGTGCCAAATGTGTGTGGGTAGAATATCCCACGGGGGTAAAATTGAAAAAAGTTGAAAAAAATTTTTTTTTTAACTTCGTCATTTTTTCAGCGTTTATCAGACTTTCGGATAGGGGAAATGTCAGTGAGCGTTCCGATTTCAGTTCCAGAGCGATTCTCTCGATGAGTCCTTCATATTGGGTCGTTTTCAGCCAATTTTCTGAATTTTTGAAAATTTCACTTTTTTGTGAAAATATCCACTAAATGAGGGAATAATATGTGTGAGGGTGCGCCAGGAGAGTTCCAAATGTGTGTGGGTAGAATATATATCCAACAAGGGTAAAATTGAAAAAAGTTTAAAAAAAATTTTTTTTGGAGTTAGTCATTTTTTCAGCATTTATCAGACTTTCAGATAGGGGAAATGTCAGTGAGCGTTCCGATTTCAGTTCCAGAGCGATTCGCCCGATGAGTCCTTCATATTTAGTCGTTTTCAGCCAATTTTCTGAATTTTTGAAAATTTTACTTTTTTGTGAAAATATCCACTAAATGAGGGAATAATATGTGTGAGGGTACGCCAGGAGAGTTCCAAATGTGTGTGGGTAGAATACATGTCCCACGGGGGTAAAATTGAAAAAAGTTGAAAAAAATTTTTTTTTGGACTTTGTCATTTTTTCAGCGTTTATCAGACTTTCAGATAGGGGAAATGTCAGTGAGCGTTCCGATTTCAGTTCCAGAGCGATTCGCCCGATGAGTCCTTCATATTTAGTCGTTTTCCGCCAATTTTCTGAATTTTTGAAAATTTTACTTTTTTGTGAAAATATCCACTAAATGAGGGAATAATATGTGTGAGGGTATGCCAGGAGAGTTCCAAATGTGTGTGGGTAGAATACATGTCCCACGGGGGTAAAATTGAAAAAAGTTGAAAAAATTTTTTTTTTTTACTTAGTCATTTTTTCAGCGTTTATTAGACTTTCAGATAGGGGAAATGTCAGTGAGCGTTCCGATTTAAGTTCCAGAGCGATTCTCTCGATGTGTCCTTCATATTGGGTCATTTTCAGCCAATTTTCTGAATTTTTGAAAATTTCAATTTTTTGTGAAAATATCCACTAAATGAGGGAATAATATGTGTGAGGGTACGCCAGGAGAGTTCCAAATGTGTGTGGGTAGAATACATGTCCCACGGGGGTAAAATTGAAAAAAGTTGAAAAATTTTTTTTTTTTACTTAGTCATTTTTTCAGCGTTTATCAGACTTTCAGATAGGGGAAATGTCAGTGAGCGTTCCGATTTCAGTTGCAGAGCGATTCTCTCGATGAGTCCTTCATATTGCGTCATTTTCAGCCAATTTTCTGAATTTTTGAAAATTTAAATTTTTTGTGAAAATATCCACTGAATGAGGGAATAATATGTGTGAGGGTACGCCAGGAGAGTTCCAAATGTGTGTGGGTAGAATATATATATATAACTGGGGTAAAATTGAAAAAAGTAAAAAAAAAATTTTTTTTGGACTTAATCATTTTTTCAGCGTTTATCAGACTTTCAGATAGGGGAAATGTCAGTGAGCGTTCCGATTTCAGTTACAGAGCGATTCGCCCGATGATTCCTTCATATTTAGTCGTTTTCAGCCAATTTTCTGAATTTTTGAAAATTTCACTTTTTTGTGAAAATATCCACTAAATGAGGGAATAATATCTGTGAGGGTACGCCAGGAGAGTTCCAAATGTGTGTGGGTAGAATACATGTCCCACGGGGGTAAAATTGAAAAAAGTTGAAAAAAATTTTTTTTTGGACTTGGTCATTTTTTCAGCGTTTATCAGACTTTCAGATTGGGGAAATGTCAGTGAACGTTCCGATTTCAGTTCCAGAGCGATTCGCCCGATGAGTCCTTCATATTTAGTCCTTTTCAGCCAATTTTCTGAATTTTTTAAAATTTCACTTTTTTGTGAAAATATCCACTAAATGAGGGAATAATATGTGTGAGGGTACGCCAGGAGAGTTCCAAATGTGTGTGGGTAGAATACATATCCAACGGGGGTAAAATTGAAAAAAGTTTAAAAAAATTTTTTTTGCGACTTAGTCATTTTTTCAGCGTTTATCAGACTTTCATATAGGGGAAATGTCAGTGAGCGTTCCGATTTCAGTTGCAGAGCGATTCTCTCGATGAGTCCTTCATATTGGGTCATTTTCAGCCAATTTTCTGAATTTTTGAAAATTTCAATTTTTTGTGAAAATATCCACTAAATGAAGGAATAATATGTGTGAGGGTGCGCCAGGAGAGTTCCAAATGTGTGTGGGTAGAATATATATCCAACAAGGGTAAAATTCAAAAAAAGTTTTAAAAATTTTTTTTTTGGACTTAGTCATTTTTTCAGCGTTTATCGGTCTTTCAGATAGGGGAAATGTCAGTGAGAGTTCCGATTTCAGTTCCAGAGCGATTCTCTCGACGAGTCCTTAATATTGGGTCGTTTTCAGCCAATTTTCTGAATTTTTGAAAATTTCAATTTTTTTTTAAAATATCCACTAAATGAGGGAATAATATGTGTGAGGGTACCCCAGGAGAGTTCCAAATGTGTGTGGGTAGAATATATATCCCACGGGGGTAAAATTGAAAAAGGTTGAAAACATTTTTTTTTTAACTTAGTCATTTTTTCAGCATTTATCAGACTTTTAGATAGGGGAAATGTCAGTGAGCGTTCCGATTTCAGTTCCAGAGCGATTCGCCCGATGAGTCCTTCCTATTTAGTCATTTTCAGCCAATTTTCTGAATTTTTGAAAATTTCACTTTTTTGTGAAAATATCCACTAAATGAGGGAATAATATGTGTGAGGGTACGCCAGGAGAGTTCCAAATGTGTGTGGGTAGAATATATATATAACTGGGGTAAAATTGAAAAAAGTAAAAAAAAAATTTTTTTTTTACTTAGTCATTTTTTTAGCGTTTATCAGACTTTCAGATAGGGGAAATGTCAGTGAGCGTTCCGATTTCAGTTGCAGAGCGATTCTCTCGATGAGTCCTTCATATTGGGTCATTTTCAGCCAATTTTCTGAATTTTTGAAAATTTCAATTTTTTGTGAAAATATCCACTAAATGAAGGAATAATATGTGTGAGGGTGCGCCAGGAGAGTTACAAATGTGTGTGGGTAGAATATATATCCAACAAGGGTAAAATTGAAAAAAGTTTTAAAAATTTTTTTTTTGGACTTAGTCATTTTTTCAGCGTTTATCAGTCTTTCAGATAGGGGAAATGTCAGTGAGAGTTCCGATTTCAGTTGCAGAGCGATTCTCTAGATGAGTCCTTCATATTGCGTCATTTTCAGCCAATTTTCTGAATTTTTGAAAATTTAAATTTTTTGTGAAAATATCCACTAAATGAGGGAATAATATGTGTGAGGGTGCGCCAGGAGAGTTCCAAATGTGTGTGGGTAGAATATATATCCAACAAGGGTAAAATTGAAAAAAGTTTTAAAAAATTTTTTTTTGGACTTAGTCATTTTTTCAGCGTTTATCAGTCTTTCAGATAGGGGAAATGTCAGTGAGCGTTCCGATTTCAGTTCCAGAGCGATTCGCCCGATGAGTCCTTCCTATTTAGTCATTTTCAGCCAATTTTCTGAATTTTTGAAAATTTCACTTTTTTGTGAAAATATCCACTAAATGAGGGAATAATATGTGTGAGGGTACGCCAGGAGAGTTCCAAATGTGTGTGGGTAGAATATATATATAACTGGGGTAAAATTGAAAAAAGTAAAAAAAAAATTTTTTTTTTACTTAGTCATTTTTTTAGCGTTTATCAGACTTTCAGATAGGGGAAATGTCAGTGAGCGTTCCGATTTCAGTTGCAGAGCGATTCTCTCGATGAGTCCTTCATATTGGGTCATTTTCAGCCAATTTTCTGAATTTTTGAAAATTTCAATTTTTTGTGAAAATATCCACTAAATGAAGGAATAATATGTGTGAGGGTGCGCCAGGAGAGTTACAAATGTGTGTGGGTAGAATATATATCCAACAAGGGTAAAATTGAAAAAAGTTTTAAAAATTTTTTTTTTGGACTTAGTCATTTTTTCAGCGTTTATCAGTCTTTCAGATAGGGGAAATGTCAGTGAGAGTTCCGATTTCAGTTCCAGAGCGATTCTCTCGACGAGTCCTTAATATTGGGTCGTTTTCAGCCAATTTTCTGAATTTTTGAAAATTTCAATTTTTTGTGAAAATATCCACTAAATGAGGGAATAATATGTGTGAGGGTACCCCAGGAGAGTTCCAAATGTGTGTGGGTAGAATATATATCCCACGGGGGTAAAATTGAAAAAGGTTGAAAAAATTTTTTTTTTAACTTAGTCATTTTTTCAGCATTTATCAGACTTTTAGATAGGGGAAATGTCAGTGAGCGTTCCGATTTCAGTTCCAGAGCGATTCGCCCGATGAGTCCTTCATATTTAGTCATTTTCAGCCAATTTTCTGAATTTTTGAAAATTTCACTTTTTTGTGAAAATATCCACTAAATGAGGGAATAATATGTGTGAGGGTACGCCAGGAGAGTTCCAAATGTGTGTGGGTAGAATATATATATAACTGGGGTAAAATTGAAAAAAGTCTAAAAAAAATTTTTTTTGGACTTAATCATTTTTTCAGCGTTTATCAGACTTTCAAATAGAGAAAATGTCAGTGAGTTTTCCGATTTCAGTTCCAGAGCGATTCGCAGGATGAGTCCTTCATATTTAGTCGTTTTCAGCCAATTTTCTGAATTTTTGAAAATTTCACTTTTTTGTGAAAACATCCACTAAATGAGGGAATAATATGTGTGAGGGTACACCAGGAGAGTTCCAAATGTGTGTGGGTAGAATATATATTCAACAAGGGTAAAATTGAAAAAAGTTTTAAAAAATTTTTTTTTGGACTTAGTCATTTTTTCAGCGTTTATCAGTCTTTCAGATAGGGGAAATGTCAGTGAGCGTTCCGATTTCAGTTCCAGAGCGATTCGCCCGATGAGGCCTTCATATTTAGTCGTTTTCAGCCAATTTTCTGAATTTTTGAAAATTTTACTTTTTTGTGAAAATATCCACTAAATGAGGGAATAATATGTGTGAGGGTACACCAGGAGAGTTCCAAATGTGTGTGGGTAGAATACATATCCCACGGGGGTAAAATTGAAAAAGTTGAAAAAAATTTTTTTTTTAACTTAGTCATTTTTTCAGCGTTTATCAGACTTTCAGATAGGGGAAATGTCAGTGAGCGTTCCGATTTAAGTTCCAGAGCGATTCTCTCGATGTGTCCTTCATATTTAGTCGTTTTCAGCCAATTTTCTGAATTTTTGAAAATTTCACTTTTTTGTGAAAATATCCACTAAATGAGGGAATAATATGTGTGAGGGTACACCAGAAGAGTTCCAAATGTGTGTGGGTAGAATATATATCCAACAAGGGTAAAATTGAAAAAAGTTTTAAAAAATTTTTTTTTGGACTTAGTCATTTTTTCAGCGTTTATCAGTCTTTCAGATAGGGGAAATGTCAGTGAGCGTTCCGATTTCAGTTCCAGAGCGATTCGCCCAATGAGTCCTTCATACTTAGTCGTTTTCAGCCAATTTTTAGAATTTTTGAAAATTTTACTTTTTTGTGAAAATATCCACTAAATGAGGGAATAATATGTGTGAGGGTGCGCCAGGAGAGTTCCAAATGTGTGTGGGTAGAATATATATCCAACAAGGGTAAAATTGAAAAAAGTTTTAAAAAATTTTTTTTTGGACTTAGTCATTTTTTCAGCGTTTATCAGTCTTTCAGATAGGGGAAATGTCAGTGAGCGTTCCGATTTCAGCTCCAGAGCGATTCGCCCGATGAGTCCTTCATATTTATTCATTTTCAGCCAATTTTCTGAATTTTTGAAAATTTCACTTTTTTGTGAAAATATCCACTAAATGAGGGAATAATATGTGTGAGGGTACGCCAGGAGAGTTCCAAATGTGTGTGGGTAGAATATATATATAACTGGGGTAAAATTGAAAAAAGTAAAAAAAAAATTTTTTTTTTACTTAGTCATTTTTTTAGCGTTTATCAGACTTTCAGATAGGGGAAATGTCAGTGAGCGTTCCGATTTCAGTTGCAGAGCGATTCTCTCGATGAGTCCTTCATATTGGGTCATTTTCAGCCAATTTTCTGAATTTTTGAAAATTTCAATTTTTTGTGAAAATATCCACTAAATGAAGGAATAATATGTGTGAGGGTGCGCCAGGAGAGTTACAAATGTGTGTGGGTAGAATATATATCCAACAAGGGTAAAATTGAAAAAAGTTTTAAAAATTTTTTTTTTGGACTTAGTCATTTTTTCAGCGTTTATCAGTCTTTCAGATAGGGGAAATGTCAGTGAGAGTTCCGATTTCAGTTCCAGAGCGATTCTCTCGACGAGTCCTTAATATTGGGTCGTTTTCAGCCAATTTTCTGAATTTTTGAAAATTTCAATTTTTTGTGAAAATATCCACTAAATGAGGGAATAATATGTGTGAGGGTACCCCAGGAGAGTTCCAAATGTGTGTGGGTAGAATATATATCCCACGGGGGTAAAATTGAAAAAGGTTGAAAAAATTTTTTTTTTAACTTAGTCATTTTTTCAGCATTTATCAGACTTTTAGATAGGGGAAATGTCAGTGAGCGTTCCGATTTCAGTTCCAGAGCGATTCGCCCGATGAGTCCTTCATATTTAGTCATTTTCAGCCAATTTTCTGAATTTTTGAAAATTTCACTTTTTTGTGAAAATATCCACTAAATGAGGGAATAATATGTGTGAGGGTACGCCAGGAGAGTTCCAAATGTGTGTGGGTAGAATATATATATAACTGGGGTAAAATTGAAAAAAGTCTAAAAAAAATTTTTTTTGGACTTAATCATTTTTTCAGCGTTTATCAGACTTTCAAATAGAGAAAATGTCAGTGAGTTTTCCGATTTCAGTTCCAGAGCGATTCGCAGGATGAGTCCTTCATATTTAGTCGTTTTCAGCCAATTTTCTGAATTTTTGAAAATTTCACTTTTTTGTGAAAACATCCACTAAATGAGGGAATAATATGTGTGAGGGTACACCAGGAGAGTTCCAAATGTGTGTGGGTAGAATATATATTCAACAAGGGTAAAATTGAAAAAAGTTTTAAAAAATTTTTTTTTGGACTTAGTCATTTTTTCAGCGTTTATCAGTCTTTCAGATAGGGGAAATGTCAGTGAGCGTTCCGATTTCAGTTCCAGAGCGATTCGCCCGATGAGGCCTTCATATTTAGTCGTTTTCAGCCAATTTTCTGAATTTTTGAAAATTTTACTTTTTTGTGAAAATATCCACTAAATGAGGGAATAATATGTGTGAGGGTACACCAGGAGAGTTCCAAATGTGTGTGGGTAGAATACATATCCCACGGGGGTAAAATTGAAAAAGTTGAAAAAAATTTTTTTTTTAACTTAGTCATTTTTTCAGCGTTTATCAGACTTTCAGATAGGGGAAATGTCAGTGAGCGTTCCGATTTAAGTTCCAGAGCGATTCTCTCGATGTGTCCTTCATATTTAGTCGTTTTCAGCCAATTTTCTGAATTTTTGAAAATTTCACTTTTTTGTGAAAATATCCACTAAATGAGGGAATAATATGTGTGAGGGTACACCAGAAGAGTTCCAAATGTGTGTGGGTAGAATATATATCCAACAAGGGTAAAATTGAAAAAAGTTTTAAAAAATTTTTTTTTGGACTTAGTCATTTTTTCAGCGTTTATCAGTCTTTCAGATAGGGGAAATGTCAGTGAGCGTTCCGATTTCAGTTCCAGAGCGATTCGCCCAATGAGTCCTTCATACTTAGTCGTTTTCAGCCAATTTTTAGAATTTTTGAAAATTTTACTTTTTTGTGAAAATATCCACTAAATGAGGGAATAATATGTGTGAGGGTGCGCCAGGAGAGTTCCAAATGTGTGTGGGTAGAATATATATCCAACAAGGGTAAAATTGAAAAAAGTTTTAAAAAATTTTTTTTTGGACTTAGTCATTTTTTCAGCGTTTATCAGTCTTTCAGATAGGGGAAATGTCAGTGAGCGTTCCGATTTCAGCTCCAGAGCGATTCGCCCGATGAGTCCTTCATATTTATTCATTTTCAGCCAATTTTCTGAATTTTTGAAAATTTCACTTTTTTGTGAAAATATCCACTAAATGAGGGAATAATATGTGTGAGGGTACGCCAGGAGAGTTCCAAATGTGTGTGGGTAGAATATATATATAACTGGGGTAAAATTGAAAAAAGTAAAAAAAAAATTTTTTTTTTACTTAGTCATTTTTTTAGCGTTTATCAGACTTTCAGATAGGGGAAATGTCAGTGAGCGTTCCGATTTCAGTTGCAGAGCGATTCTCTCGATGAGTCCTTCATATTGGGTCATTTTCAGCCAATTTTCTGAATTTTTGAAAATTTCAATTTTTTGTGAAAATATCCACTAAATGAAGGAATAATATGTGTGAGGGTGCGCCAGGAGAGTTACAAATGTGTGTGGGTAGAATATATATCCAACAAGGGTAAAATTGAAAAAAGTTTTAAAAATTTTTTTTTTGGACTTAGTCATTTTTTCAGCGTTTATCAGTCTTTCAGATAGGGGAAATGTCAGTGAGAGTTCCGATTTCAGTTCCAGAGCGATTCTCTCGACGAGTCCTTAATATTGGGTCGTTTTCAGCCAATTTTCTGAATTTTTGAAAATTTCAATTTTTTGTGAAAATATCCACTAAATGAGGGAATAATATGTGTGAGGGTACCCCAGGAGAGTTCCAAATGTGTGTGGGTAGAATATATATCCCACGGGGGTAAAATTGAAAAAGGTTGAAAAAATTTTTTTTTTAACTTAGTCATTTTTTCAGCATTTATCAGACTTTTAGATAGGGGAAATGTCAGTGAGCGTTCCGATTTCAGTTCCAGAGCGATTCGCCCGATGAGTCCTTCATATTTAGTCATTTTCAGCCAATTTTCTGAATTTTTGAAAATTTCACTTTTTTGTGAAAATATCCACTAAATGAGGGAATAATATGTGTGAGGGTACGCCAGGAGAGTTCCAAATGTGTGTGGGTAGAATATATATATAACTGGGGTAAAATTGAAAAAAGTCTAAAAAAAATTTTTTTTGGACTTAATCATTTTTTCAGCGTTTA
Source organism: Phyllobates terribilis (assembly GCF_046119375.1). Classification (NCBI taxonomy): domain Eukaryota; kingdom Metazoa; phylum Chordata; class Amphibia; order Anura; family Dendrobatidae; genus Phyllobates; species Phyllobates terribilis. The sequence goes on from NW_027362768.1 coordinate 124,402,289, forward strand.
TCAGACTTTCAAATAGAGAAAATGTCAGTGAGTTTTCCGATTTCAGTTCCAGAGCGATTCGCAGGATGAGTCCTTCATATTTAGTCGTTTTCAGCCAATTTTCTGAATTTTTGAAAATTTCACTTTTTTGTGAAAACATCCACTAAATGAGGGAATAATATGTGTGAGGGTACACCAGGAGAGTTCCAAATGTGTGTGGGTAGAATATATATTCAACAAGGGTAAAATTGAAAAAAGTTTTAAAAAATTTTTTTTTGGACTTAGTCATTTTTTCAGCGTTTATCAGTCTTTCAGATAGGGGAAATGTCAGTGAGCGTTCCGATTTCAGTTCCAGAGCGATTCGCCCGATGAGGCCTTCATATTTAGTCGTTTTCAGCCAATTTTCTGAATTTTTGAAAATTTTACTTTTTTGTGAAAATATCCACTAAATGAGGGAATAATATGTGTGAGGGTACACCAGGAGAGTTCCAAATGTGTGTGGGTAGAATACATATCCCACGGGGGTAAAATTGAAAAAGTTGAAAAAAATTTTTTTTTTAACTTAGTCATTTTTTCAGCGTTTATCAGACTTTCAGATAGGGGAAATGTCAGTGAGCATTCCGATTTAAGTTCCAGAGCGATTCTCTCGATGTGTCCTTCATATTTAGTCGTTTTCAGCCAATTTTCTGAATTTTTGAAAATTTCACTTTTTTGTGAAAATATCCACTAAATGAGGGAATAATATGTGTGAGGGTACACCAGAAGAGTTCCAAATGTGTGTGGGTAGAATATATATCCAACAAGGGTAAAATTGAAAAAAGTTTTAAAAAATTTTTTTTTGGACTTAGTCATTTTTTCAGCGTTTATCAGTCTTTCAGATAGGGGAAATGTCAGTGAGCGTTCCGATTTCAGTTCCAGAGCGATTCGCCCAATGAGTCCTTCATACTTAGTCGTTTTCAGCCAATTTTTAGAATTTTTGAAAATTTTACTTTTTTGTGAAAATATCCACTAAATGAGGGAATAATATGTGTGAGGGTGCGCCAGGAGAGTTCCAAATGTGTGTGGGTAGAATATATATCCAACAAGGGTAAAACTGAAAAAAGTTTTAAAAAATTTTTTTTTGGACTTAGTCATTTTTTCAGCGTTTATCAGTCTTTCAGATAGGGGAAATGTCAGTGAGCGTTCCGATTTCAGCTCCAGAGCGATTCGCCCGATGAGTCCTTCATATTTATTCATTTTCAGCCAATTTTCTGAATTTTTGAAAATTTCACTTTTTTGTGAAAATATCCACTAAATGAGGGAATAATATGTGTGAGGGTACGCCAGGAGAGTTCCAAATGTGTGTGGGTAGAATATATATATAACTGGGGTAAAATTGAAAAAAGTCTAAAAAAAATTTTTTTTGGACTTAATCATTTTTTCAGCGTTTATCAGACTTTCAGATAAGGGAAATGTCAGTGAGCGTTCCGATTTCAGTTACAGAGCGATTCGCCCGATGAGTCCTTCATATTTAGTCGTTTTCAGCCAATTTTCTGAATTTTTGAAAATTTTACTTTTTTGTGAAAATATCCACTAAATGAGGGAATAATATGTGTGAGGGTACGCCAGGAGAGTTCCAAATGTGTGTGGGTAGAATACATGTCCCACGGGGGTAAAATTGAAAAAAGTTGAAAAATTTTTTTTTTGGGACTTAGTCATTTTTTCAGCGTTTATCAGACTTTCAGATAGGGGAAATGTCAGTGAGGGTTCCGATTTCAGTTCCAGAGCGATTCTCTCGATGAGTCCTTCATATTGGGTCGTTTTCAGCCAATTTTCTGAATTTTTGAAAATTTCACTTTTTTGTGAAAATATCCACTAAATGAGGGAATAATATGTGTGAGGGTACGCCAGGAGAGTTCCAAATGTGTGTGGGTAGAATATATATCCAACAAGGGTAAAATTGAAAAAAGTTGAAAAAATTTTTTTTTTTAACTTAGTCATTTTTTCAGCGTTTATCAAACTTTCAGATAGGGGAAATGTCAGTGAGCGTTCCGATTTCAGTTCCAGAGCGATTCTCTCGATGAGTCCTTCATATTGGGTCGTTTTCAGCCAATTTTCTGAATTTTTGAAAATTTCACTTTTTTGTGAAAATATCCACTAAATGAGGGAATAATATGTGTGAGGGTACGCCAGGAGAGTTCCAAATGTGTGTGGGTAGAATACATGTCCCACGGGGGTAAAATTGAAAAAAGTTTAAAAAAATTTTTTTTTGGACTTAGTCATTTTTTCAGCGTTTATCAGACTTTCAGATAGGGGAAATGTCAGTGAGCGTTCCGATTTCAGTTCCAGAGTGATTCGCCCGATGTGTCCTTCATATTTAGTCGTTTTCAGCCAATTTTCTGAATTTTTGAAAATTTCACTTTTTTGTGAAAATATCCACTAAATGAGGGAATAATATGTGTGAGGGTACCCCAGGAGAGTGCCAAATGTGTGTGGGTAGAATACATATCCCACGGGGGTAAAATTGAAAAAAGTTGAAAAAATTTTTTTTTTTAACTTAGTCATTTTTTCAGCGTTTATCAGACTTTCAGATAGGGGAAATGTCAGTGAGCGTTCCGATTTCAGTTCCAGAGCGATTCTCTCGATGAGTCCTTCATATTGGGTCGTTTTCAGCCAATTTTCTGAATTTTTGAAAATTTCACTTTTTTGTGAAAATATCCACTAAATGAGGGAATAATATGTGTGAGGGTACGCCAGGAGAGTTCCAAATGTGTGTGGGTAGAATACATGTCCCACGGGGGTAAAATTGAAAAAAGTTGAAAAAAATTTTTTTTTGGACTTAGTCATTTTTTCAGCGTTTATCAGACTTTCAGATAGGGGAAATGTCAGTGAGCGTTCCGATTTCAGTTCCAGAGTGATTCGCCCGATGAGTCCTTCATATTTAGTCGTTTTCAGCCAATTTTCTGAATTTTTGAAAATTTCACTTTTTTGTGAAAATATCCACTAAATGAGGGAATAATATGTGTGAGGGTACGCCAGGAGAGTTCCAAATGTGTGTGGGTAGAATATATATTCAACGGGGGTAAAATTGAAAAAAGTTTAAAAAAATTTTTTTTTGGACTTAGTCATTTTTTCAGCGTTTATCAGGCTTTCAGATAGGGGAAATGTCAGTGAGCATTCCGATTTCAGTTCCAGAGCGATTCGCCCGTTGAGTCCTTCATATTTAGTCCTTTTCAGCCAATTTTCAGAATTTTTGAAAATTTCACTTTTTTTTGAAAATATCCACTAAATGAGGGAATAATATATGTGAGGGTACCCCAGGAGAGTGCCAAATGTGTGTGTGTAGAATACATATCCCACGGGGGTAAAATTGAAAAAAGTTGAAAAAAATTTTTTTTTTAACTTAGTCATTTTTTCAGCGTTTATCAGACTTTCAGATAGTGGAAATGTCAGTGAGCGTTCCGATTTCAGTTCCAGAGCGATTCTCTCGATGAGTCCTTCATATTGGGTCGTTTTCAGCCAATTTTCTGAATTTTTGAAAATTTCACTTTTTTGTGAAAATATCCAGAAAATGAGGGATTAATATGTGTGAGGGTACACAGGGAGAGTTCCAAATGTGTTTGGGTAGAATATATATCCCACGGGGGTAAAATTGAAAAAAGTTGAGAAAATTTTTTTTTTTGGACTTAGTCATTTTTTCAGCGTTTATCAGACTTTCAGATAGGGGAAATGTCACTGAGCATTCCGATTTCAGTTCCAGAGCAATTCTCCCGATGAGTCCTTCATATTTAATAGTTTTCAGCCAATTTTCAGAATTTTTGAAAATGTCACTTTTTTGTGAAAATATCCACTAAATGAGGGAATAATATGTGTGAGGGTACCCCAGGAGAGTTCCAAATGTGTGTGAGTAGAATATATATCCACAGGGGCAAAATTGAAAAAAGTTGAAAAATTTTTATTGGGGGACTTAGTCATTTTTCCGGCGTTTATCAGACTTTCAGATAGGGGAAATGTCAGTGAGCGTTCCGATTTCAGTTCCAGAGCGATTCGCCCGATGAGTCCTTCATATTTAGTCGTTTTCAGCCAATTTTTGGAATTTTTGAAAATTTCACTTTTTTGTGAAAATATCCACTAAATGAGGGAATAATATGTGTGAGGGTACACCAGGAGAGTTCCAAATGTGTGTGGGTAGAATATATATCCCACTGGGGTAAAATTGAAAAAAAAATTTTTTTGCACTTAGTCATTTTTCAGGCGTTTATCAGACTTCCAGATAGGGGAAATGTCAGTGAGCATTCCGATATCACTTCCAGAGCGATTCGCCCGATGAGTCCTTCATATTTAGTCGTTTTCAGCCAATTTTCAGAATTTTTGAAAATTTCACTTTTTTGTGAAAATGTCCACTAAATGAGGGAATAATATGTGTGAGGGTACCCCAGGAGAGTTCCAAATGTGTGTGGGTAGAATATATATCCCACGGGGGTAAAATTGAAAAAAGTTTAAAAATAATTTTTTTCGGACTTAGTCATTTTTCCGGCGTTTATCAGACTTTCAGATAGGGGAAATGTCAGTGAGCATTCCGATTTCAGTTCCAGAGCGATTCGCCCGATGAGTCCTTCATATTTAGTCGTTTTCATGCAATTTTCTGAATTTTTGAAAATTTCACTTTTTTGTGAAAATATCCACTATATGAGGGAATAATATGTGTGAGGGTACCCCAGGAGAGTTCCAAATGTGTGTGGGTAGAATATATATTCCACGGCGGTAAAATTGAAAAAAGTTGAAAAAAATTTTTTTGGGAACTTAGTCATTTTTCCGGCGTTTATCAGGCTTTCAGATAGGGGAAATGTCAGTGAGCGTTCCGATTTCAGTTCCAGAGTCATTCGCCCGATGAGTCCTTCATATTGGGTCGTTTTCAGCCAATTTTCTGAATTTTTGAAAATTTCACTTTTTTGTGAAAATATCCAGAAAATGAGGGATTAATATGTGTGAGGGTACACAGGGAGAGTTCCAAATGTGTTTGGGTAGAATATATATCCCACGGGGGTAAAATTGAAAAAAGTTGAGAAAAAAATTTTTTTTGGACTTTGTCATTTTTTCAGCGTTTATCAGACTTTCAGATAGGGGAAATGTCACTGAGCATTCCGATTTCAGTTCCAGAGCAATTCTCCCGATGAGTCCTTCATATTTAATAGTTTTCAGCCAATTTTCACAATTTTTGAAAATGTCACTTTTTTGTGAAAATATCCACTAAATGAGGGAATAATATGTGTGAGGGTACCCCAGGAGAGTTCCAAATGTGTGTGAGTAGAATATATATCCACGGGGGCAAAATTGAAAAAAGTTGAAAAATTTTTATTGGGGGACTTAGTCATTTTTCCGGCGTTTATCAGACTTTCAGATAGGGGAAATGTCAGTGAGCGTTCCGATTTCAGTTCCAGAGCGATTCGCCCGATGAGTCCTTCATATTTAGTCGTTTTCAGCCAATTTTCGGAATTTTTGAAAATTTCACTTTTTTGTGAAAATATCCACTAAATGAGGGAATAATATGTGTGAGGGTACACCAGGAGAGTTCCAAATGTGTGTGGGTAGAATATATATCCCACTGGGGTAAAATTGAAAAAAAAATTTTTTTGCACTTAGTCATTTTTCAGGCGTTTATCAGACTTCCAGATAGGGGCAATGTTAGTGAGCATTCCGATTTCAGTTCCAGAGCGATTCGCCCAATGAGTCCTTCATATTTAGTCGTTTTCATGAAATTTTCTGAATTTTTGAAAATTTCACTTTTTTGTGAAAATATCCACTAAATGAGGGAATAATATGTGTGAGGGTACCCCAGGAGAGTTCCAAATGTGTGTGGGTAGAATATATATCCACGGGGCGTAAAATTGAAAAAAGTTGAAAATTTTTTTTTTCGGGACTTAGTCATTTTTCCTGCGTTTATCAGTCTTTCAGATAGGGGAAATGTCAGTGAGCATTGCGATATCACTTCCAGAGCGATTCGCCCGATGAGTCCTTCATATTTAGTCGTTTTCAGCCAATTTTCAGAATTTTTGAAAATTTCACTTTTTTGTGAAAATGTCCACTAAATGAGGGAATAATATGTGTGAGGGTACCCCAGGAGAGTTCCAAATGTGTGTGGGTAGAATATATATCCCACGGGGGTAAAATTGAAATAACTTGAAAAAATTTTTTTTTGGACTTAGTCATTTTTCCGGCGTTTATCAGACTTTCAGATAGGGGAAATGTCAGTGAGCATTCCAATTTCAGTTCCAGAGCGATTCGCCCAATGAATCCTTCATATTTAGTCGTTTTCAGCCAATTTTCTGAATTTTTTAAAATTTCACTTTTTTGTGAAAATATCCACTAAATGAGGGAATAATAATTGTGAGGGTAAGCCAGGAGAGTTCCAAATGTGTGTGGGTAGAATATATATCCCACTGGGGTAAAATTGAAAAAAATTTTTTTTTTGGACTTAGTCATTTTTCCGGCGTTTATCAGACTTCCAGATAGGGGCAATGTCAGTGAGCGTTCCGATTTCAGTTCCAGAGTGATTCGCCCAATGAGTCCTTCATATTTAGTCGTTTTCAGCCAATTTTCAGAATTTTTTAAAATTTCACTTTTTTTGTGAAAATATCCACTAAATGAGGGAATAATATGTGTGAGGGTACCCCAGGAGAGCTCCAAATGTGTGTGGGTAGAATACATATCCCACAGGGGTAAAATTGAAAAAAGTTTAAAAAAAAATTTTTTTGGACTTAGTCATTTTTCCGGCATTTATCAGACTTCTAGATAGGTGCAATGTTAGTGAGCATTCCGATTTCAGTTCCAGAGCGATTCGCCCAATGAGTCCTTCATATTTAGTCGTTTTCATGCAATTTTCTGAATTTTTGAAAATTTCACTTTTTTGTGAAAATATCCACTAAATGAGGGAATAATATGTGTGAGGGTACCCCAGGAGAGTTCCAAATGTGTGTGGGTAGAATATATATCCCACGGGGGTAAAATTGAAAAAAGTTTAAAAAAATTTTTTTTGGGACTTAGTCATTTTTCCCGTGTTTATCAGACTTTCAGATAGAGGAAATGTCAGTGAGCATTCCGATTTCAGTTCCAGAGCGATACGCCCAATGAGTCCTTCATATTTAGTCGTTTTCATGCAATTTTCTGAATTTTTGAAAATTTCACTTTTTTGTGAAAATATCCACTAAATGAGGGAATAATATGTGTGAGGGTACCCCAGGAGAGTTCCAAATGTGTGTTGGTAGAATATATATCCCACGGCGGTAAAATTGAAAAAAGTTGAAAATTTTTTTTTGGGACTTAGTCATTTTTCCTGCGTTTATCAGACTTTCAGATAGGGGAAATGTCAGTGAGCATTCCGATTTCAGTTCCAGAGCGATTCGCCCGATGAGTCCTTCATATTTAGTCGTTTTCAGCCTATTTTCAGCATTTTTGAAAATTTCACTTTTTTGTGAAAATATCCACTAAATCAGGGAATAATATGTGTGCGGGTACCCCAGGAGAGTTCCAAATGTGTGTGGGTAGAATATATATCCCACGGGGGTAAAATTGAAAAAGGTTGAAAAAATTTTTTTTTTTAACTTAGTCATTTTTTCAGCGTTTATCAGACTTTCAGATAGGGGAAATGTCAGTGAGCGTTCCGATTTCAGTTCCAGAGCGATTCGGCCGATGAGTCCTTCATATTTCGTCGTTTTCAGCCAATTTTCAGAATTTTTGAAAATTTCACTTTTTTGTGAAAATATCCCCTAAATGAGGGAATAATATGTGTGAGGGTACCCCAGGAGAGTTCCAAATGTGTGTGGGTAGAATATATATCCCACGGCGGTAAAATTGAAAAAAGTTGAAAAATGTTTTTTGGGACTTAGTCATTTTTCCTGCGTTTATCAGACTTTCAGATAGGGGAAATGTCAGTGAGGGTTCCGATTTCAGTTCCAGAGCGATTCTCTCGATGTGTCCTTCATATTGGGTCGTTTTCAGCCAATTTTCTGAATTTTTGAAAATTTAACTTTTTTGTGAAAATATCCACTAAATGAGGGAATAATATGTGTGAGGGTACGCCAGGAGAGTTCCAAATGTGTGTGGGTAGAATATATATCCAACAAGGTTAAAATTGAAAAAAGTTTAAAATTTTTTTTTTTTGGAGTTAGTCATTTTTTCAGCATTTATCAGACTTTCAGATAGGGGAAATGTCAGTGAGCGTTCCGATTTCAGTTCCAGAGCGATTTGCCCGATGAGTCATTCATATTTAGTCGTTTTCAGCCAATTTTCTGAATTTTTGAAAATTTCACTTTTTTGTGAAAATATCCACTAAATGAGGGAATAATATGTGTGAGGGTACGCCAGGAGAGTTCCAAATGTGTGTGGGTAGAATACATGTCCCACGGGGGTAAAATTGAAAAAAGTTGAAAAAAATTTTTTTTTGGACTTCGTCATTTTTTCAGCGTTTATCAGGCTTTCAGATAGGGGAAATGTCAGTGAGCATTCCGATTTCAGTTCGAGAGCGATTCGCCCGATGAGTCCTTCATATTTAGTCGTTTTCAGCCAATTTTCCGAATTTTTTAAAATTTCACTTTTTTGTGAAAATATCCACTATATGAGGGAATAATATGTGTGAGGGTACCCCAGGAGAGTTCCAAATGTGTGTGGGTAGAATATATATCCCACGGCGGTAAAATTGAAAAAAGTTGAAAAAATTTTTTTTGGGAACTTAGTCATTTTTCCGGCGTTTATCAGGTTTTCAGATAGGGGAAATGTCAGTGAGCGTTCCGATTTCAGTTCCAGAGTCATTCGCCCGATGAGTCCTTGATATTTAGTCGTTTTCAACCAATTTTCAGAATTTTTGAAAATTTCACTTTTTTGTGAAAATATCCACTAAATGAGGGAATGATATGTGTGCGGGTACCCCAGGAGAGTTCCAAATGTGTTTGGGTAGAATATATATCCCACGGGGGTAAAATTGAAAAAAGTTTAAAAATAATTTTTTTGGGACTTAGTCATTTTTCCGGCGTTTATCAGACTTTCAGATAGGGGAAATGTCAGTGAGCATTCCAATTTCAGTTACAGAGCGATTCGCCCAATGAATCCTTCATATTTAGTCGTTTTCAGCCAATTTTCTGAATTTTTTAAAATTTCACTTTTTTGTGAAAATATCCACTAAATGAGGGAATAATAATTGTGAGGGTAAGCCAGGAGAGTTCCAAATGTGTGTGGGTAGAATATATATCCCACTGGGGTAAAATTGAAAAAAATTTTTTTTTTGGACTTCGTCATTTTTCAGGCGTTTATCAGACTTCCAGATAGGGGCAATGTCAGTGAGCGTTCCGATTTCAGTTCCAGAGTGATTCGCCCAATGAGTCCTTCATATTTAGTCGTTTTCAGCCAATTTTCAGAATTTTTTAAAATTTCACTTTTTTTGTGAAAATATCCACTAAATGAGGGAATAATATGTGTGAGGGTACCCCAGGAGAGCTCCAAATGTGTGTGGGTAGAATACATATCCCACAGGGGTAAAATTGAAAAAAGTTTAAAAAAAAAATTTTTTGGACTTAGTCATTTTTCCGGCATTTATCAGACTTCCAGATAGGGGCAATGTTAGTGAGCATTCCGATTTCAGTTCCAGAGCGATTCGCCCAATGAGTCCTTCATATTTAGTCGTTTTCATGCAATTTTCTGAATTTTTGAAAATTTCACTTTTTTGTGAAAATATCCACTAAATGAGGGAATAATATGTGTGAGGGTACCCCAGGAGAGTTCCAAATGTGTGTGGTAGAATATATATCCACGGGGGTAAAATTGAAAAAAGTTGAAAATTTTTTTTTTCGGGACTTAGTCATTTTTCCTGCGTTTATCAGTCTTTCAGATAGGGGAAATGTCAGTGAGCATACCGATATCACTTCCAGAGCGATTCGCCGATGAGTCCTTCATATTTAGTCGTTTTCAGCCAATTTTCAGAATTTTTGAAAATTTCACTTTTTTGTGAAAATGTCCACTAAATGAGGGAATAATATGTGTGAGGGTACCCCAGGAGAGTTCCAAATGTGTGTGGGTAGAATATATATCCCACTGGGGTAAAATTGAAAAAAATTTTTTTTTTGGACTTAGTCATTTTTCAGGCGTTTATCAGACTTCCAGATAGGGGCAATGTCAGTGAGCGTTCCAATTTCAGTTCCAGAGCGATACGCCCAATGAGTCCTTCATATTTAGTCGTTTTCAGCCAATTTTCAGCATTTTTGAAAATTTCACTTTTTTGTGAAAATATCCACTAAATGAGGGAATAATATGTGTGCGGGTACCCCAGGAGAGTTCCAAATGTGTGTGGGTAGAATATATATCCCACGGGGGTAAAATTGAAAAAAGTTGAAAAAATTTTTTTTTTTAACTTAGTCATTTTTTCAGCGTTTATCAGACTTTCAGATAGGGGAAATGTCAGTGAGCGTTCCGATTTCAGTTCCAGAGCGATTCGGCCGATGAGTCCTTCATATTTCGTCGTTTTCAGCCAATTTTCAGAATTTTTGAAAATTTCACTTTTTTGTGAAAATATCCACTAAATGAGGGAATAATATGTGTGAGGGTACCCCAGGAGAGTTCCAAATGTGTGTGGGTAGAATATATATCCCACGGCGGTAAAATTGAAAAAAGTTGAAAAATGTTTTTTGGGACTTAGTCATTTTTCCTGCGTTTATCAGACTTTCAGATAGGGGAAATGTCAGTGAGCATTCCGATTTCAGTTCCAGAGCGATTCGCCCGATGAGTCCTTCATATTTAGTCGTTTTCAGCCAATTTTCAGAATTTTTGAAAATTTCACTTTTTTGTGAAAATATCCACTAAATGAGGGAATAATATGTGTGCGGGTACCCCAGGAGAGTTCCAAATGTGTTTGGGTAGAATATATATCCCACAGCGGTAAAATTGAAAAAAGTTGAAAAAATATTTTTTTTTACTTAGTCATTTTTCCGGCGTTTATCAGACTTTCAGATAGGGGAAATGTCAGTGAGCGTTCCGATTTCAGTTCCAGAGCGATTCGCCCGATGAGTCCTTCATATTTAGTCGTTTTCAGCCAATTTTCTGAATTTTTGAAAATTTCACTTTTTTGTGAAAATATCCACTAAATGAGGGAATATTATGTGTGCGTGTACGCCAGAAGAGTTCCAAATGTGTGTGGGTAGAATACATGTCCCACGGGGGTAAAATTGAAAAAAGTTGAGAAAAATTTTTTTTTGGACTTAGTCATTTTTTCAGCGTTTATCAGACTTTCAGATAGGGGAAATGTCAGTGACCTTTCCGATTTCAGTTCCAGAGCGATTCTGCCGATGAGTCCTTCATATTTAGTCGTTTTCAGCCAATTTTCAGAATTTTTGAAAATTTCACTTTTTTGTGAAAATATCCACTAAATGAGGGAATAATATGTGTGAGGGTGCGCCAGGAGATTTCCAAATGTGTGTGGGTAGAATATATATCCAACAAGGGTAAAATTTAAAAAAGTTTAAAAAAATTTTTTTTTGGACTTAGTCATTTTTTCAGCGTTTATCAGACTTTCAGATAGAGGAAATGTCAGTGAGCGTTCTGATTTCAGTTCCAGAGCGATTCGCCCGATGAGTCCTTCATATTTAGTCGTTTTCAGCCAATTTTCTGAATTTTTGAAAATTTAACTTTTTTTTGAAAATATCCACTAAATGAGGGAATAATATGTGTGAGGGTGCGCCAGGAGATTTCCAAATGTGTGTGGGTAGAATACATATCCCACGGGGGTAAAATTGAAAAAAGTTGAAAAAAATTTTTTTTTGGACTTAGTCATTTTTTCAGCGTTTATCAGTCTTTCAGATAGGGGAAATGTCAGTGAGCGTTCCGATTTCAGTTCCAGAGCGATTCTCTCGATGAGTCCTTCATATTGGGTCATTTTCAGCCAATTTTCAGCCAATTTTCTGAATTTTTGAAAATTTCAATTTTTTGTGAAAATATCCACTAAATGAGGGAATAATATGTGTGAGGGTACGCCACGAGAGTTCCAAATGTGTGTGGGTAGAATATATATTCAACGGGGGTAAAATTGAAAAAAGTTTAAAAAAATTTTTTCTTGGACTTAGTCATTTTTTCAGCGTTTATCAGGCTTTCAGATAGGGGAAATGTCAGTGAGCATTCCGATTTCAGTTCCAGAGCGATTCGCCCGTTGAGTCCTTCATATTTAGTCCTTTTCAGCCAATTTTCAGAATTTTTGAAAATTTCACTTTTTTTTGAAAATATCCACTAAATGAGGGAATAATATATGTGAGGGTACCCCAGGAGAGTGCCAAATGTGTGTGGGTAGAATACATATCCCACGGGGGTAAAATTGAAAAAAGTTGAAAAAATTTTATTGGGGGACTTAGTCATTTTTCTGGCGTTTATCAGACTTTCAGATAGGGGAAATGTCAGTGAGCATTCCGATTTCAGTTCCAGAGCGATTCGCCCAATGAGTCCTTAATATTTAGTCGTTTTCAGCCAATTTTCAGAATTTTGAAAATTTCACTTTTTTGTGAAAATATCCACAAAATGAGGGAATAATATGTGTGAGGATACCCCAGGAGAGTTCCAAATGTGTGTGGGTAGAATATATATCCCACGGGGGTAAAATTGAAAAAAGTTGAAAAAAATTTTTTTTTGGATGTAGTCATTTTTCTGGCGTTTATCAGACTTTCAGACAGGGGAAATGTCAGTGAGTGTTCCGATTTCAGTTCCAGAGCGATTCGCCCGATGAGTCCTTGATATTTAGTCGTTTTCAGCCAATTTTCAGAATTTTTGAAAATTTTACTTTTTTGTGAAAATATCCACTAAATGAGGGAATAATATGTGTGAGGGTACCCCAGGAGAGTTCCAAATGTGTGTGGGTAAAATATATATCCACAGGGGTAAAATTGAAAAAAGTTGAAAATTTTTTTTTTAACTTAGTCATTTTTCCGGCGTTTATCAGACTTTCAGATATGGGAAATGTCAGTGAGCGTTCCTATTTCAGTTCCAGAGTGAATCGCTCGATGAGTCCTTCATATTTAGTCGTTTTCAGCCAATTTTCGGAATTTTTGAAAATTTCACTTTTTTGTGAAAATATCCACAAATGAGGGAATAATATGTGTGAGGGTACACCAGGAGAGTTCCAAATGTGTGTGGGTAGAATATATATCCCACTGGGGTAAAATTGAAAAAAAAAATTTTTTGCACTTAGTCATTTTTCAGGTGTTTATCAGACTTCCAGATAGGGGAAATGTCAGTGAGCATTCCGATATCACTTCCAGAGCGATTCGCCCGATGAGTCCTTCATATTTAGTCGTTTTCAGCCAATTTTCAGAATTTTTGAAAATTTCACTTTTTTGTGAAGATGTCCACTAAATGAGGGAATAATATGTGTGAGGGTACCCCTGGAGAGTTCCAAATGTGTGTGGGTAGAATATATATCCCACGGGGGTAAAATTGAAATAACTTGAAAAAATTTTTTTTTGGACTTAGTCATTTTTCCGGCGTTTATCAGACTTTCAGATAGGGGAAATGTGAGTGAGCATTCGAATTTCAGTTCCAGAGCGATTCGCCCAATGAATCCTTCATATTTAGTCGTTTTCAGCCAATTTTCTGAATTTTTTAAAATTTCACTTTTTTGTGAAAATATCCACTAAATGAGGGAATAATAATTGTGAGGGTAAGCCAGGAGAGTTCCAAATGTGTGCGGGTAGAATATATATCCCACTGGGGTAAAATTGAAAAAAATTTTTTTTTTGGACTTAGTCATTTTTCAGGCGTTTATCAGACTTCCAGATAGGGGCAATGTCAGTGAGCGTTCCGATTTCAGTTCCAGAGCGATTCGCCCAATGAGTCCTTAATATTTAGTCGTTTTCAGCCAATTTTCAGAATTTTTGAAAATTTCACTTTTTTGTGAAAATATCCACTAAATGAGGGAATAATATGTGTGCGGGTACCCCAGGAGAGGTCCAAATGTTTTTGGGTAGAATATATATCCCACGGGGGTAAAATTGAAAAAAGTTGAAAAAAATTTTTTTTTGGACTTAGTCATTTTTCGGGCGTGTATCAGACTTTCAGATAGGGGAAATGTCAGTGAGCGTTCCGATTTCAGTTGCAGAGCGATTCGCCCAATGAGTCCTTCATATTTAGTCGTTTTCAGCCAATTTTCAGAAGTTTTGAAAATTTCACTTTTTTGTGAAAATATCCACTAAATGAGGGAATAATATGTGTGAGGGTACCCCAGGAGAGTTCCAAATGTGTGTGGGTAGAATATATATCCAACGGGGGTAAAATTGAAAAAAGTTTAAAAATAATTTTTTTGGGACTTAGTCATTTTTCCGGCGTTTATCAGACTTTCAGATAGGGGAAATGTCAGTGAGCATTCCGATTTCAGTTCCAGAGCGATTCGCCCGATGAGTCCTTCATATTTAGACGTTTTCAGCCAATTTTCAGAATTTTTGAAAATTTCACTTTTTTGTGAAAATATCCACTAAATTAGGGAATAATATGTGTGAGGGTACCCCAGGAGAGATCCAAATATGTGTGGGTAGAATATATATCCCACGGCGGTAAAATTGAAAAAAATTTTTTTTTGGACTTAGTCATTTTTCGGGCGTGGATCAGACTTTCAGATAGGGGAAATGTCAGTGAGCGTTCCGATTTCAGTTGCAGAGCGATTCGCCCAATGAGTCCTTCATACTTAGTCGTTTTCAGCCAATTTTCCGAATTTTTGAAAATTTCACTTTTTTGTGAAAATATCCACTATATGAGGGAATAATATGTGTGAGGGTACTCCAGGAGAGTTCCAAATGTGTGTGGGTAGAATATATATCCCACGGCGGTAAAATTGAAAAAAGTTGAAAAAAATTTTTTTGGGAACTTAGTCATTTTTCCGGCGTTTATCAGGCTTTCAGATAGGGGAAATGTCAGTGAGCGTTCCGATTTCAGTTCCAGAGTCATTCGCTCGATGAGTCCTTGATATTTAGTCGTTTTCAGCCAATTTTCAGAATTTTTGAAAATTTCACTTTTTTGTGAAAATATCCACTAAATGAGGGAATAATATGTGTGAGGGTACCCCAGGAGAGTTCCAAATGTGTGTGGGTAGAATATATATCCCACGGGGGTAAAATTGAAAAAAGTTTAAAAATAATTTTTTTGGGACTTAGTCATTTTTCCGGCGTTTATCAGACTTTCAGATAGGGGAAATGTCAGTGAGCATTCCGATTTCAGTTCCAGAGCGATACGCCCGATGAGTCCTTCATATTTAGTCGTTTTCAGCCAATTTTCAGAATTATTGAAAATTTCACTTTTTTGTGAAAATATCCACTAAATGAGGGGATAATATGTGTGAGGGTACCCCAGGAGAGTTCCAAATGTGTGTGGGTAGAATATATATCCCACGGGGGTAAAATTGAAAAAAGTTTAAAAAAATTTTTTTTGGGACTTAGTCATTTTTCCCGCGTTTATCAGACTTTCAGATAGAGGAAATGTCAGTGAGCATTCCGATTTCAGTTCCAGAGCGATTCGCCCGATGAGTCCTTCATACTTAGTCGTTTTGAGCCAATTTTCAGAATTTTTGAAAATTTCACTTTTTTGTGAAAATATCCACTAAATTAGGGAATAATATGTGTGAGGGTACCCCAGGAGAGTTCCAAATATGTGTGGGTAGAATATATATCCCACGGCGGTAAAATTGAAAAAAGTTGCAAAAAATTTTTTTGGGAACTTAGTCATTTTTCCGGCGTTTATCAGGCTTTCAGATAGGGGAAATGTCAGTGAGCGTTCCGATTTCAGTTCCAGAGTCATTCGCTCGATGAGTCCTTCATACTTAGTCGTTTTCAGCCAATTTTCCGAATTTTTGAAAATTTCACTTTTTTGTGAAAATATCCACTATATGAGGGAATAATATGTGTGAGGGTACCCCAGGAGCGTTCCAAATGTGTGTGGGTAGAATATATATCCCACGGCGGTAAAATTGAAAAAAGTTGAAAAAAATTTTTTTGGGAACTTAGTCATTTTTCCGGCGTTTATCAGGCTTTCAGATAGGGGAAATGTCAGTGAGCGTTCCGATTTCAGTTCCAGAGTCATTCGCTCGATGAGTCCTTGATATTTAGTCGTTTTCAGCCAATTTTCAGAATTTTTGAAAATTTCACTTTTTTGTGAAAATATCCACTAAATGAGGGAATAATATGTGTGAGGGTACCCCAGGAGAGTTCCAAATGTGTGTGGGTAGAATATATATCCCACGGGGGTAAAATTGAAAAAAGTTTAAAAATAATTTTTTTGGGACTTAGTCATTTTTCCGGCGTTTATCAGACTTTCAGATAGGGGAAATGTCAGTGAGCATTCCGATTTCAGTTCCAGAGCGATACGCCCGATGAGTCCTTCATATTTAGTCGTTTTCAGCCAATTTTCAGAATTATTGAAAATTTCACTTTTTTGTGAAAATATCCACTAAATGAGGGGATAATATGTGTGAGGGTACCCCAGGAGAGTTCCAAATGTGTGTGGGTAGAATATATATCCCACGGGGGTAAAATTGAAAAAAGTTTAAAAAAATTTTTTTTGGGACTTAGTCATTTTTCCCGCGTTTATCAGACTTTCAGATAGAGGAAATGTCAGTGAGCATTCCGATTTCAGTTCCAGAGCGATTCGCCCGATGAGTCCTTCATACTTAGTCGTTTTGAGCCAATTTTCAGAATTTTTGAAAATTTCACTTTTTTGTGAAAATATCCACTAAATTAGGGAATAATATGTGTGAGGGTACCCCAGGAGAGTTCCAAATATGTGTGGGTAGAATATATATCCCACGGCGGTAAAATTGAAAAAAGTTGCAAAAAATTTTTTTGGGAACTTAGTCATTTTTCCGGCGTTTATCAGGCTTTCAGATAGGGGAAATGTCAGTGAGCGTTCCGATTTCAGTTCCAGAGTCATTCGCTCGATGAGTCCTTCATACTTAGTCGTTTTCAGCCAATTTTCCGAATTTTTGAAAATTTCACTTTTTTGTGAAAATATCCACTATATGAGGGAATAATATGTGTGAGGGTACCCCAGGAGCGTTCCAAATGTGTGTGGGTAGAATATATATCCCACGGCGGTAAAATTGAAAAAAGTTGAAAAAAATTTTTTTGGGAACTTAGTCATTTTTCCGGCGTTTATCAGGCTTTCAGATAGGGGAAATGTCAGTGAGCGTTCCGATTTCAGTTCCAGAGTCATTCGCTCGATGAGTCCTTGATATTTAGTCGTTTTCAGCCAATTTTCCGAATTTTTGAAAATTTCACTTTTTTGTGAAAATATCCACTAAATGAGGGAATAATATGTGTGAGGGTACCCCAGGAGAGTTCCAAATGTGTGTGGGTAGAATATATATCCCACGGGGGTAAAATTGAAAAAAGTTTAAAAATAATTTTTTTGGGACTTAGTCATTTTTCCGGCGTTTATCAGACTTTCAGATAGGGGAAATGTCAGTGAGCATTCCGATTTCAGTTCCAGAGCGATTCGCCGCATGAGTCCTTCATATTTAGTCGTTTTCAGCCAATTTTCAGAATTTTTGAAAATTTCACTTTTTTGTGAAAATATCCACTAAATGAGGAAATAATATGTGTGAGGGTACCCCAGGAGAGTTCCAAATGTGTGTGGGTAGAATATATATCCCACGGGGGTAAAATTGAAAAAAGTTTAAAAAAAATTTTTTTGGGACTTAGTCATTTTTCCCGCGTTTATCAGACGTTCAGATAGAGGAAATGTTAGTGAGCATTCCGATTTCAGTTCCAGAGCGATTCGCCCGATGAGTCCTTCATACTTAGTCGTTTTGAGCCAATTTTCAGAATTTTTGAAAATTTCACTTTTTTGTGAAAATATCCACTAAATTAGGGAATAATATGTGTGAGGTTACCCCAGGAGAGTTCCAAATATGTGTGGGTAGAATATATATCCCACGGCGGTAAAATTGAAAAAAGTTGCAAAAAATTTTTTTGGGAACTTAGTCATTTTTCCGGCGTTTATCAGGCTTTCAGATAGAGGAAATGTCAGTGAGCGTTCCGATTTCAGTTCCAGAGTCATTCGCTCGATGAGTCCTTCATACTTAGTCGTTTTCAGCCAATTTTCCGAATTTTTGAAAATTTCACTTTTTTGTGAAAATATCCACTATATGAGGGAATAATATGTGTGAGGGTACCCCAGGAGAGTTCCAAATGTGTGTGGGTAGAATATATATCCCACGGCGGTAAAATTGAAAAAAGTTGAAAAAAATTTTTTTGGGAACTTAGTCATTTTTCCGGCGTTTATCAGGCTTTCAGATAGGGGAAATGTCAGTGAGCGTTCCGATTTCAGTTCCAGAGTCATTCGCTCGATGAGTCCGTGATATTTAGTCGTTTTCAGCCAATTTTCCGAATTTTTGAAAATTTCACTTTTTTGTGAAAATATCCACTAAATGAGGGAATAATATGTGTGAGGGTACCCCAGGAGAGTTCCAAATGTGTGTGGGTAGAATATATATCCCACGGGGGTAAAATTGAAAAAAGTTTAAAAATAATTTTTTGGGACTTAGTCATTTTTCCCACGTTTATCAGACGTTCAGATAGAGGAAATGTTAGTGAGCATTCCGATTTCAGTTCCAGAGCGATTCGCCCGATGAGTCCTTCATATTTAGTCGTTTTCAGCCAATTTTCAGAATTTTTGAAAATTTCACTTTTTTTGTGAAAATATCCACTAAATGAGGGAATAATATGTGTGAGGGTACCCCAGGAGAGTTCCAAATGTGTGTGGGTAGAATATATATCCCACGGGCGTAAAATTGAAAAAAGTTAAAAAAAAATTTTTTGGGACTTAGTCATTTTTCCCGCGTTTATCAGACTTTCAGATAGAGGAAATGTCAGTGAGCATTCCGATTTCAGTTCCAGAGCGATTCGCCCGATGAGTCCTTCATACTTAGTCGTTTTGAGCCAATTTTCAGAATTTTTGAAAATTTCACTTTTTTGTGAAAATATCCACTAAATTAGGGAATAATATGTGTGAGGGTACCCCAGGAGAGTTCCAAATATGTGTGGGTAGAATATATATCCCACGGCGGTAAAATTGAAAAAAGTTGAAAAAAATTTTTTTGGGAACTTAGTCATTTTTCCGGCGTTTATCAGGCTTTCAGATAGGGGAAATGTCAGTGAGC
The DNA here is from genome assembly GCF_046119375.1 of Phyllobates terribilis. Classification (NCBI taxonomy): domain Eukaryota; kingdom Metazoa; phylum Chordata; class Amphibia; order Anura; family Dendrobatidae; genus Phyllobates; species Phyllobates terribilis. The sequence goes on from NW_027362768.1 coordinate 124,421,415, forward strand.
GTTCCGATTTCAGTTCCAGAGTCATTCGCTCGATGAGTCCTTCATATTTAGTCGTTTTCAGCCAATTTTCCGAATTTTTGAAAATTTCACTTTTTTGTGAAAATATCCACTAAATGAGGGAATAATATGTGTGAGGGTACCCCAGGAGAGTTCCAAATGTGTGTGGGTAGAATATATATCCCACGGGGGTAAAATTGAAAAAAGTTTAAAAATAATTTTTTTGGGACTTAGTCATTTTTCCGGCGTTTATCAGACTTTCAGATAGGGGAAATGTCAGTGAGCATTCCGATTTCAGTTCCAGAGCGATTCGCCCGATGAGTCCTTCATATTTAGTCGTTTTCAGCCAATTTTCAGAATTTTTGAAAATTTCTCTTTTTTGTGAAAATATCCACTAAATGAGGGAATAATATGTGTGAGGGTACCCCAGGAGAGTTCCAAATGTGTGTGGGTAGAATATATATCCCACGGGGGTAAAATTGAAAAAAGTTAAAAAAAATTTTTTTGGGACTTAGTCATTTTTCCCGCGTTTATCAGACTTTCAGATAGAGGAAATGTCAGTGAGCATTCCGATTTCAGTTCCAGAGCGATTCGCCCGATGAGTCCTTCATACTTAGTCGTTTTGAGCCAATTTTCAGAATTTTTGAAAATTTCACTTTTTTGTGAAAATATCCACTAAATGAGGGAATAATATGTGTGAGGGTAAACCAGGAGAGTTCCAAATGTGTGTGGGTAGAATATATATCCCACGGGGGTAAAATTGAAAAAAGTTTAAAAATAATTTTTTTGGGACTTAGTCATTTTTCCGGCGTTTATCAGACTTTCAGACAGGGGAAATGTCAGTGAGCATTCCGATTTCAGTTCCAGAGCGATTCGCCCGATGAGTCCTTCATATTTAGTCGTTTTCAGCCAATTTTCAGAATTTTTGAAAATTTCACTTTTTTTGTGAAAATATCCACTAAATGAGGGAATAATATGTGTGAGGGTACCCCAGGAGAGTTCCAAATGTGTGTGGGTAGAATATATATCCCACGGGGGTAAAATTGAAAAAAGTTTAAAAAAATTTTTTTGGGACTTAGTCATTTTTCCCGCGTTTATCAGACTTTCAGATAGAGGAAATGTCAGTGAGCATTCCGATTTCAGTTCCAGAGCGATTCGCCCGATGAGTCCTTCATACTTAGTCGTTTTGAGCCAATTTTCAGAATTTTTAAAAATTTCACTTTTTTGTGAAAATATCCACTAAATTAGGGAATAATATGTGTGAGGGTACCCCAGGAGAGTTCCAAATATGTGGGGGTAGAATATATATCCCACGGCGGTAAAATTGAAAAAAGTTGAAAAAAATTTTTTTTTGAACTTAGTCATTTTTCCCGCGTTTATCAGACTTTCAGATAGGGAAAATGTCAGTGAGCATTCCGATTTCAGTTCCAGAGTGATTCGCCCGATGAGTCCTTCATATTTAGTCGTTTTCAGCCGATTTTCCGAATTTTTGAAAATTTCACTTTTTTGTGAAAATATCCACTATATGAGGGAATAATATGTGTGAGGGTACCCCAGGAGAGTTCCAAATGTGTATGGGTAGAATATATATCCCACGGCGGTAAAATTGAAAAAAGTTGAAAAAAATTTTTTTGGGAACTTAGTCATTTTTCCCACGTTTATCAGGCTTTCAGATAGGGGAAATGTCAGTGAGCGTTCCGATTTCAGTTCCAGAGTCATTCGCCCGATGAGTCCTTGATATTTAGTCGTTTTCAGCCAATTTTCAGAATTTTTGAAAATTTCACTTTTTTGTGAAAATATCCACTAAATGAGGGAACAATATGTGTGCGGGTACCCCAGGAGAGTTCCAAATGTGTTTGGGTAGAATATATATCCCACGGGGGTAAAATTGAAAAAAGTTTAAAAATAATTTTTTTGGGACTTAGTCATTTTTCCGTCGTTTATCAGACTTTCAGATAGGGGAAATGTCAGTGAGCATTCCGATTTCAGTTCCAGAGCGATTCGCCCGATGAGTCCTTCATATTTAGTCGTTTTCAGTCAATTTTCTGAATTTTTGAAAATTTCACTTTTTTGTGAAAATATCCACTAAATGAGGGAATAATATGTGTGAGGGTACCCCAGGAGAGTTCCAAATGTGTGTGGGTAGAATATATATCCCACGGGGGTAAAATTGAAAAAAGTTTAAAAAAATTTTTTTGGGACTTAGTCATTTTTCCCGCGTTTATCAGACTTTCAGATAGAGGAAATGTCAGTGAGCATTCCGATTTCAGTTCCAGAGCGATTCGCCCGATGAGTCCTTCATACTTAGTCGTTTTGAGCCAATTTTCAGAATTTTTAAAAATTTCACTTTTTTGTGAAAATATCCACTAAATTAGGGAATAATATGTGTGAGGGTACCCCAGGAGAGTTCCAAATATGTGTGGGTAGAATATATATCCCACGGCGGTAAAATTGAAAAAAGTTGAAAAAAATTTTTTTTTGAACTTAGTCATTTTTCCCGCGTTTATCAGACTTTCAGATAGGGAAAATGTCAGTGAGCATTCCGATTTCAGTTCCAGAGTGATTCGCCCGATGAGTCCTTCATATTTAGTCGTTTTCAGCCAATTTTCCGAATTTTTGAAAATTTCACTTTTTTGTGAAAATATCCACTATATGAGGGAATAATATGTGTGAGGGTACCCCAGGAGAGTTCCAAATGTGTATGGGTAGAATATATATCCCACGGCGGTAAAATTGAAAAAAGTTGAAAAAAATTTTTTTGGGAACTTAGTCATTTTTCCCGCGTTTATCAGGCTTTCAGATAGGGGAAATGTCAGTGAGCGTTCCGATTTCAGTTCCAGAGTCATTCGCCCGATGAGTCCTTGATATTTAGTCGTTTTCAGCCAATTTTCAGAATTTTTGAAAATTTCACTTTTTTGTGAAAATATCCACTAAATGAGGGAACAATATGTGTGCGGGTACCCCAGGAGAGTTCCAAATGTGTTTGGGTAGAATATATATCCCACGGGGGTAAAATTGAAAAAAGTTTAAAAATAATTTTTTTGGGACTTAGTCATTTTTCCGTCGTTTATCAGACTTTCAGATAGGGGAAATGTCAGTGAGCATTCCGATTTCAGTTCCAGAGCGATTCGCCCGATGAGTCCTTCATATTTAGTCGTTTTCAGTCAATTTTCTGAATTTTTGAAAATTTCACTTTTTTGTGAAAATATCCACTAAATGAGGGAATAATATGTGTGAGGGTACCCCAGGAGAGTTCCAAATATGTGTGGGTAGAATATATATCCCACGGCGGTAAAATTGAAAAAAGTTGAAAAAATTTTTTTTTTGAACTTAGTCATTTTTCCCGCGTTTATCAGACTTTCAGATAGGGGAAATGTCAGTGAGCATTCCAATTTCAGTTCCAGAGCGATTCGCCCGATGAGTCCTTCATACTTAGTCGTTTTCAGCCAATTTTCCGAATTTTTGAAAATTTCACTTTTTTGTGAAAATATCCACTATATGAGGGAATAATATGTGTGAGGGTACCCCAGGAGAGTTCCAAATGTGTGTGGGTAGAATATATATCCCACGGCGGTAAAATTGAAAAAAGTTGAAAAAGATTTTTTTGGGAACTTAGTCATTTTTCCGGCGTTTATCAGGCTTTCAGATAGGGGAAATGTCAGTGAGCGTTCCGATTTCAGTTCCAGAGTCATTCGCTCGATGAGTCCTTGATATTTAGTCGTTTTCAGCCAATTTTCAGAATTTTTGAAAATTTCACTTTTTTGTGAAAATATCCACTAAATGAGGGAATAATATGTGTGAGGGTACCCCAGGAGAGTTCCAAATGTGTGTGGGTAGAATATATATCCCACGGGGGTAAAATTGAAAAAAGTTTAAAAATAATTTTTTTGGGACTTAGTCATTTTTCCGGCGTTTATCAGACTTTCAGATAGGGGAAATGTCAGTGAGCATTCCGATTTCAGTTCCAGAGCGATTCGCCCGATGAGTCCTTCATATTTAGTCGTTTTCAGTCAATTTTCAGAATTTTTGAAAATTTCTCTTTTTTGTGAAAATATCCACTAAATGAGGGAATAATATGTGTGAGGGTACCCCATTAGAGTTCCAAATGTGTGTGGGTAGAATATATATCCCACGGGGGTAAAATTGAAAAAAGTTTAAAAAAAATTTTTTTGGGACTTAGTCATTTTTCCCACGTTTATCAGACGTTCAGATAGAGGAAATGTCAGTGAGCATTCCGATTTCAGTTCCAGAGCGATTCGACCGATGAGTCCTTCATACTTAGTCGTTTTGAGCCAATTTTCAGAATTTTTGAAAATTTCACTTTTTTGTGAAAATATCCACTAAATTAGGGAATAATATGTGTGAGGGTACCCCAGGAGAGTTCCAAATATGTGTGGGTAGAATATATATCCCACGGCGGTAAAATTGAAAAAAGTTGAAAAAAATTTTTTTTTGAACTTAGTCATTTTTCCCGCGTTTATCAGACTTTCAGATAGGGAAAATGTCAGTGAGCATTCCGATTTCAGTTCCAGAGCGATTCGCCCGATGAGTCCTTCATATTTAGTCGTTTTCAGCCAATTTTCCGAATTTTTGAAAATTTCACTTTTTTGTGAAAATATCCACTATATGAGGGAATAATATGTGTGAGGGTACCCCAGGAGAGTTCCAAATGTGTATGGGTAGAATATATATCCCACGGCGGTAAAATTGAAAAAAGTTGAAAAAAATTTTTTTGGGAACTTAGTCATTTTTCCCGCGTTTATCAGGCTTTCAGATAGGGGAAATGTCAGTGAGCGTTCCGATTTCAGTTCCAGAGTCATTCGCCCGATGAGTCCTTGATATTTAGTCGTTTTCAGCCAATTTTCAGAATTTTTGAAAATTTCACTTTTTTGTGAAAATATCCACTAAATGAGGGAACAATATGTGTGCGGGTACCCCAGGAGAGTTCCAAATGTGTTTGGGTAGAATATATATCCCATGGGGGTAAAATTGAAAAAAGTTTAAAAATAATTTTTTTGGGACTTAGTCATTTTTCCGTCGTTTATCAGACTTTCAGATAGGGGAAATGTCAGTGAGCATTCCGATTTCAGTTCCAGAGCGATTCGCCCGATGAGTCCTTCATATTTAGTCGTTTTCAGTCAATTTTCTGAATTTTTGAAAATTTCACTTTTTTGTGAAAATATCCACTAAATGAGGGAATAATATGTGTGAGGGTACCCCAGGAGAGTTCCAAATGTGTGTGGGTAGAATATATATCCCACGGGGGTAAAATTGAAAAAAGTTTAAAAAAAATTTTTTGGGACTTAGTCATTTTTCCCGCGTTTATCAGACTTTCAGATAGAGGAAATATCAGTGAGCATTCCGATTTCAGTTCCAGAGCGATTCGCCCGATGAGTCCTTCATACTTAGTCGTTTTGAGCCAATTTTCAGAATTTTTAAAAATTTCACTTTTTTGTGAAAATATCCACTAAATGAGGGAATAATATGTGTGAGGGTACCCCAGGAGAGTTCCAAATGTGTGTGGGTAGAATATATATCCCACGGCGGTAAAATTGAAAAAAGTTGAAAAAATTTTTTTTTTGAACTTAGTCATTTTTCCCGCGTTTATCAGACTTTCAGATAGGGAAAATGTCAGTGAGCATTCCGATTTCAGTTCCAGAGTGATTCGCCCGATGAGTCCTTCATATTTAGTCGTTTTCAGCCAATTTTCCGAATTTTTGAAAATTTCACTTTTTTGTGAAAATATCCACTATATGAGGGAATAATATGTGTGAGGGTACCCCAGGAGAGTTCCAAATGTGTATGGGTAGAATATATATCCCACGGCGGTAAAATTGAAAAAAGTTGAAAAATTTTTTTGGGGAACTTAGTCATTTTTCCCGCGTTTATCAGGCTTTCAGATAGGGGAAATGTCAGTGAGCGTTCCGATTTCAGTTCCAGAGTCATTCGCCCGATGAGTCCTTGATATTTAGTCGTTTTCAGCCAATTTTCAGAATTTTTGAAAATTTCACTTTTTTGTGAAAATATCCACTAAATGAGGGAACAATATGTGTGCGGGTACCCCAGGAGAGTTCCAAATGTGTTTGGGTAGAATATATATCCCACGGGGGTAAAATTGAAAAAAGTTTAAAAATAATTTTTTTGGGACTTAGTCATTTTTCCGTCGTTTATCAGACTTTCAGATAGGGGAAATGTCAGTGAGCATTCCGATTTCAGTTCCAGAGCGATTCGCCCGATGAGTCCTTCATATTTAGTCGTTTTCAGTCAATTTTCTGAATTTTTGAAAATTTCACTTTTTTGTGAAAATATCCACTAAATGAGGGAATAATATGTGTGAGGGTACCCCAGGAGAGTTCCAAATGTGTGTGGGTAGAATATATATCCCACAGCGGTAAAATTGAAAAAAGTTGAAAAAAATTTTTTTTTGAACTTAGTCATTTTTCTGGCATTTATCAGATTTTCAGATAGGGGAAATGTCAGTGAGCGTTCCGATTTCAGTTCCGGAGTGAATCACTCGATGAGTCCTTGATATTTAGTCGTTTTCAGCCAATTTTCAGAATTTTTGAAAATTTCACTTTTTTGTGAAAATATCCAATAAATGAGGGAATAATATGTGTGAGGGTACTCCAGGAGAGTTCCAAATGTGTTTGGGTAGAATATATATCCCACGGGGGTAAAATTGAAAAAAGTTTAAAAATAATTTTTTTGGGACTTAGTCATTTTTCCGGCGTTTATCAGACTTTCAGATAGGGGAAATGTCAGTGAGCATTCCGATTTCAGTTCCAGAGCGATTCGCCCGATGAGTCCTTCATATTTAGTCGTTTTCAGCCAATTTTCAGAAGTTTTGAAAATTTCACTTTTTTGTGAAAATATCCACTAAATGAGGGAATAATATGTGTGAGGGTACCCCAGGAGAGTTCCAAATGTGTGAGGGTAGAATATATATCCCACAGAGGTAAAATTGAAAAAAGTTGAAAAAAATTTTTTTTTGGACTTACTCATTTTTCCGGAGTTTATCAGACTTTCAGATAGGGGAAATGTCAGTGAGCATTCCGATTTCAGTTGCAGAGCGATTTGCCCAATGAGACCTTCATATTTAGTCGTTTTCAGCCAATTTTCAGAATTTTTGAAAATTTCACTTTTTTGTGAAAATATCCACTAAATGAGGGAATAATATGTGTGCGGGTACTACAGGAGAGTTCCAAATGTGTTTGGGTAGAATATATATCCCACGGGGGTAAAATTGAAAAAAGTTTAAAAATAATTTTTTTGGGACTTAGTCATTTTTCCGGCGTTTATCAGACTTTCAGATAGGGGAAATGTCAGTGAGCATTCCGATTTCAGTTCCAGAGCGATTCGCCCGATGAGTCCTTCATATTTAGTCGTTTTCAGCCAATTTTCAGAAGTTTTGAAAATTTCACTTTTTTGTGAAAATATCCACTAAATGAGGGAATAATATGTGTGAGGGTACCCCAGGAGAGTTCCAAATGTGTGAGGGTAGAATATATATCCCACAGAGGTAAAATTGAAAAAAGTTGAAAAAAATTTTTTTTTGGACTTACTCATTTTTCCGGAGTTTATCAGACTTTCAGATAGGGGAAATGTCAGTGAGCATTCCGATTTCAGTTGCAGAGCGATTTGCCCAATGAGACCTTCATATTTAGTCGTTTTCAGCCAATTTTCAGAATTTTTGAAAATTTCACTTTTTTGTGAAAATATCCACTAAATGAGGGAATAATATGTGTGCGGGTACTACAGGAGAGTTCCAAATGTGTTTGGGTAGAATATATATCCCACGGGGGTAAAATTGAAAAAAGTTTAAAAATAATTTTTTTGGGACTTAGTCATTTTTCCGGCGTTTATCAGACTTTCAGATAGGGGAAATGTCAGTGAGCATTCCGATTTCAGTTCCAGAGCGATTCGCCTGATGAATCCTTCATATTTAGTAGTTTTCAGCCAATTTTCAGAATTTTTGAAAATTTCACTTTTTTGTGAAAATATCCACTAAATGAGGGAATAATATGTGTGAGGGTACCCCAGGAGAGTTCCAAATGTGTTTGGGTAGAATATATATCCCACGGGGGTAAAATTGAAAAAAGTTTAAAAAAATTTTTTTGGGGACTTAGTCAATTTTCCCGCGTTTATCAGACTTTCAGATAGAGGAAATGTCAGTGAGCATTCCGATTTCAGTTCCAGAGCGATTCGCCCGATGAGTCCTTCATATTTAGTCGTTTTCAGCCAATTTTCAGAAGTTTTGAAAATTTCACTTTTTTGTGAAAATATCCACTAAATTAGGGAATAATATGTGTGAGGGTACCCCAGGAGAGTTCCAAATATGTGTGGGTAGAATATATATCCCACGGAGGTAAAATTGAAAAAAGTTGAAAAAAATTTTTTTTTTAACTTAGTCATTTTTCCGGTGTTTATCAGACTTTCAGATAGGGGAAATGTCAGTGAGCGTTCCGATTTCAGTTCCAGAGTCATACGCCCGATCAGTCCTTGATATTTAGTCGTTTTCAGCCAATTTTCAGAATTTTTGAAAATTTCACTTTTTTGTGAAAATATCCACTAAATGAGGGAATAATATGTGTGCGGGTACCCCAGGAGAGGTCCAAATGTGTTTGGGTAGAAGATATATCCCATGGGGGTAAAGTTGAAAAAAGTTGAAAAAAAATTTTTTTTGGACTTAGTCATTTTTCGGGCGTGTATCAGACTTTCAGATAGGGGAAATGTCAGTGAGCGTTCCGATTTCAGTTCCAGAGCGATACGCCCAATGAGTCCCTCATATTTAGTCGTTTTCAGTCAATTTTCAGAATTTTTGAAATTTCACTTTTTTTTGAAAATATCCACTAAATGAGGGAATAATATGTGTGAGGGTACCCCAGGAGAGTTCCAAATGTGTGAGGGTAGAATATATATCCCACGGCGGTAAAATTGAAAAAAGTTGAAAAAAAATATTTTTTGGACTTAGTCATTTTTCCGGAGTTTATCAGACTTTCAGATAGGTGAAATGTCAGTGAGCATTCCGATTTCAGTTCCAGAGCGATTCGCCTGATGAGTACTTCATATTTAGTCGTTTTCAGCCAATTTTCAGAATTTTTGAAAATTTCACTTTTTTGTGAAAATATCCACTAAATGAGGGAATAATATGTGTGCGGGTACCCAAGGAGTGTTCCAAATGTGTTTGGGTAGAATATATATCCCACGGCGGTAAAATTGAAAAAAGTTGAAAAAAAATTTTTTTTGAACTTAGTCATTTTTCCCGCGTTTATCAGACTTTCAGATAGGGGAAATATCAGTGAGCATTCCGATTTCAGTTCCAGAGCGATTCGCCCGATGAGTCCTTCATATTTAGTCGTTTTCAGCCAATTTTCCAAATTTTTGAAAATTTCACTTTTTTGTGAAAATATCCACTATATGAGGGAATAATATGTGTGAGGGTACCCCAGGAGAGTTCCAAATGTGTATGGGTAGAATATATATCCCACGGCGGTAAAATTGTAAAAAGTTGAAAAAAATTTTTTTGGGAACTTAGTCATTTTTCCCGCGTTTATCAGGCTTTCAGATAGGGGAAATGTCAGTGAGCGTTCCGATTTCAGTTCCAGAGTCATTTGCCCGATGAGTCCTTGATATTTAGTCGTTTTCAGCCAATTTTCAGAATTTTTGAAAATTTCACTTTTTTGTGAAAATATCCACTAAATGAGGGAACAATATGTGTGCGGGTACCCCAGGAGAGTTCCAAATGTGTTTGGGTAGAATATATATCCCACGGGGGTAAAATTGAAAAAAGTTTAAAAATAATTTTTTTGGGACTTAGTCATTTTTCCGTCGTTTATCAGACTTTCAGATAGGGGAAATGTCAGTGAGCATTCCGATTTCAGTTCCAGAGCGATTCGCCCGATGAGTCCTTCATATTTAGTCGTTTTCAGTCAATTTTCTGAATTTTTGAAAATTTCACTTTTTTGTGAAAATATCCACTAAATGAGGGAATAATATGTGTGAGGGTACCCCAGGAGAGTTCCAAATGTGTGTGGGTAGAATATACATCCCACAGCGGTAAAATTGAAAAAAGTTGAAAAAAATTTTTTTTTGAACTTAGTCATTTTTCCGGCATTTATCAGATTTTCAGATAGGGGAAATGTCAGTGAGTGTTCCGATTTCAGTTCCAGAGTGAATCGCTCGATGAGTCCTTGATATTTAGTCGTTTTCAGCCAATTTTCAGAAGTTTTGAAAATTTCACTTTTTTGTGAAAATATCCACTAAATGAGGGAATAATATGTGTGAGGGTACCCCAGGAGAGTTCCAAATGTGTGAGGGTAGAATATATATCCCACAGAGGTAAAATTGAAAAAAGTTGAAAAAAATTTTTTTTTGGACTTACTCATTTTTCCGGAGTTTATCAGACTTTCAGATAGGGGAAATGTCAGTGAGCATTCCGATTTCAGTTGCAGAGCGATTCGCCCAATGAGACCTTCATATTTAGTCGTTTTCAGCCAATTTTCAGAATTTTTGAAAATTTCACTTTTTTGTGAAAATATCCACTAAATGAGGGAATAATATGTGTGCGGGTACTACAGGAGAGTTCCAAATGTGTTTGGGTAGAATATATATCCCACGGGGGTAAAATTGAAAAAAGTTTAAAAATAATTTTTTTGGGACTTAGTCATTTTTCCGGCGTTTATCAGACTTTCAGATAGGGGAAATGTCAGTGAGCATTCCGATTTCAGTTCCAGAGCGATTCGCCTGATGAATCCTTCATATTTAGTAGTTTTCAGCCAATTTTCAGAATTTTTGAAAATTTCACTTTTTTGTGAAAATATCCACTAAATTAGGGAATAATATGTGTGAGGGTACCCCAGGAGAGTTCCAAATGTGTTTGGGTAGAATATATATCCCACGGAGGTAAAATTGAAAAAAGTTGAAAAAAAATATTTTTTGGACTTAGTCATTTTTCCGGAGTTTATCAGACTTTCAGATAGGTGAAATGTCAGTGAGCATTCCGATTTCAGTTCCAGAGCGATTCGCCCGATGAGTCCTTCATATTTAGTCGTTTTCAGCCAATTTTCAGAATTTTTGAAAATTTCACTTTTTTGTGAAAATATCCACTAAATGAGGGAATAATATGTGTGCGGGTACCCAAGGAGTGTTCCAAATGTGTTTGGGTAGAATATATATCCCACGGGGGTAAAATAGAAAAAAGGTTAAAATTAATTTTTTTGGGACTTAGTCATTATTCTGGCGTTTATCAGACTTTCAGATAGGGGAAATGTCAGTGAGCATTCCGATTTCAGTTCCAGAGCGATTCGCCCGATGAGTTCTTCATATTTAGTCGTTTTCAGTCAATTTTCTGAATTTTTGAAAATTTCACTTTTTTGTGAAAATATCCACTAAATGAGGGAATAATATGTGTGCGGGTACCCCAGGAGAGTTCCAAATGTGTTTGGGTAGAATATATATCCCAAGGGGGTAAAATTGAAAAAAGTTTAAAAATAATTTTTTTGGGACTTAGTCATTTTTCCGGCGTTTATCAGACTTTCAGATAGGGGAAATGTCAGTGAGCATTCCGATTTCAGTTCCAGAGCGATTCGCCCGATGAGTCCTTCATATTTAGTCGTTTTCAGTCAATTTTTTGAATTTTTGAAAATTTCACTTTTTTGTGAAAATATCCACTAAATTAGGGAATAATATGTGTGAGGGTACCCCAGGAGAGTTCCAAATATGTGTGGGTAGAATATATATCCCACGGAGGTAAAATTGAAAAAAGTTAAAAAAAAAATTTTTTTTAACTTAGTCATTTTTCCGGTGTTTATCAGACTTTCAGATAGGGGAAATGTCAGTGAGCGTTCCGATTTCAGTTCCAGAGTCATTCGCCCGATCAGTCCTTGATATTTAGTCGTTTTCAGCCAATTTTCAGAATTTTTGAAAATTTCACTTTTTTGTGAAAATATCCACTAAATGAGGGAATAATATGTGTGCGGGTACCCCAGGAGAGGTCCAAATGTGTTTGGGTAGAATATATATCCCATGGGGGTAAAATTGAAAAAAGTTGAAAAAAATTTTTTTTTGGACTTAGTCATTTTTCGGGCGTGTATCAGACTTTCAGATAGGGGAAATGTCAGTGAGCATTCCGATTTCAGTTCCAGAGCGATACGCCCAATGAGTCCCTCATATTTAGTCGTTTTCAGTCAATTTTCAGAATTTTTGAAATTTCACTTTTTTTTGAAAATATCCACTAAATGAGGGAATAATATGTGTGAGGGTACCCCAGGAGAGTTCCAAATGTGTGAGGGTAGAATATATATCCCACGGCGGTAAAATTGAAAAAAGTTGAAAAAAAATATTTTTTGGACTTAGTCATTTTTCCGGAGTTTATCAGACTTTCAGATAGGTGAAATGTCAGTGAGCATTCCGATTTCAGATCCAGAGCGATTCGCCCGATGAGTCCTTCATATTTAGTCGTTTTCAGCCAATTTTCAGAATTTTTGAAAATTTCACTTTTTTGTGAAAATATCCACTAAATGAGGGAATAATATGTGTGCGGGTAGCCAAGGAGTGTTCCAAATGTGTTTGGGTAGAATATATATCCCACGGGGGTAAAATTGAAAAGAGGTTAAAATTAATTTTTTTGGGACTTAGTCATTATTCTGGCGTTTATCAGACTTTCAGATAGGGGAAACGTCAGTGAGCATTCCGATTTCAGTTCTAGAGCGATTCTCGCGATGAGTCCTTCATATTTAGTCGTTTTCAGCCAATTTTCAGAATTTTTGAAAATTTCACTTTTTTGTGAAAATATCCACTTAATGAGGGAATAATATGTGTGAGGGTACCCCAGGAGAGTTCCAAATGTGTGTGGGTAGAATATATATCCCACAGCGGTAAAATTGAAAAAAGTTGAAAAAATTTTTTTTTTGAACTTAGTCATTTTTCCGGCATTTATCAGATTTTCAGATAGGGGAAATGTCAGTGAGCGTTCCGATTTCAGTTCCAGAGTGAATCGCTCGATGAGTCCTTGATATTTAGTCGTTTTCAGCCAATTTTCAGAATTTTTGAAAATTTCACTTTTTTGTGAAAATATCCACTAAATGAGGGAATAATATGTGTGCGGGTACCCAAGGAGTGTTCCAAATGTGTTTGGGTAGAATAGATATCCCACGGGGGTAAAATTGAAAAAAGGTTAAAATTATTTTTTTTGGGACTTAGTCATTATTCTGGCGTTTATCAGACTTTCAGATAGGGGAAACGTCAGTGAGCATTCCGATTTCAGTTCTAGAGCGATTCTCGCGATGAGTCCTTCATATTTAGTCGTTTTCAGCCAATTTTCAGAATTTTTGAAAATTTCACTTTTTTGTGAAAATATCCACTAAATGAGGGAATAATATGTGTGCGGGTACCCCAGGAGAGGTCCAAATGTGTTTGGGTAGAATATATATCCCATGGGGGTAAAATTGAAAAAAGTTTAAAAAAATTTTTTTTTGGACTTAGTCATTTTTCGGGCATGTATCAGACTTTCAGATAGGGGAAATGACAGTGAGCGTTCCGATTTCAGTTCCAGAGCGATTCGCCCAATGAGTCCCTCATATGTAGTCGTTTTCAGTCAATTTTCAGAATTTTTGAAATTTCACTTTTTTTTGAAAATATCCACTAAATTAGGGAATAATATGTGTGAGGGTACCCCAGGAGAGTTCCAAATGTGTGAGGGTAGAATATATATCCCACGGCGGTAAAATTGAAAAAAGTTGAAAAAAAATATTTTTTGGACTTAGTCATTTTTCCGGAGTTTATCAGACTTTCAGATAGGTGAAATGTCAGTGAGCGTTCCGATTTCAGTTGCAGAGCGATTCGCCCAATGAGTCCTTCATATTTAGTCATTTTCAGCCAATTTTCAGAATTTTTGAAAATTTCACTTTTTTGTGAAAATATCCACTAAATGAGGGAATAATATGTGTGCGGGTACCCCAGGAGAGTTCCAAATGTGTTTGGGTAGAATATATATCCCAAGGGGGTAAAATTGAAAAAAGTTTAAAAATAATTTTTTTGGGACTTAGTCATTTTTCCGGCGTTTATCAGACTTTCAGATAGGGGAAATGTCAGTGAGCATTCCGATTTCAGTTCCAGAGCGATTCGCCCGATGAGTCCTTCATATTTAGTCGTTTTCAGTCAATTTTTTGAATTTTTGAAAATTTCACTTTTTTGTGAAAATATCCACTAAATGAGGGAATAATATGTGTGATGGTACCCCAGGAGAGTTCCAAATGTGTGTGGGTAGAATATATATCCCACGGCGGTAAAATTGAAAAAAGTTGAAAAATTTTTTTGGGGACTTAGTCATTTTTCCGGCGTTTATCAGACTTTCAGATAGGGGAAATGTCAGTGAGCATTCCGATTTCAGTTCCAGAGCGATTCGCCCGATGAGTCCTTCATATTTAGTCGTTTTCAGTCAATTTTCTGAATTTTTGAAAATTTCACTTTTTTGTGAAAATATCCACTAAATGAGGGAATAATATGTGTGAGGGTACCCCAGGAGAGTTCCAAATGTGTGTGGGTAGAATATATATCCCACGGCGGTAAAATTGAAAAAAGTTGAAAAATTTTTTGGGGGACTTAGTCATTTTTCCGGCGTTTATCAGACTTTCAGATAGGGGAAATGTCAGTGAGCAATCCGATTTCAGTTCCAGAGCGATTCGCCCGATGAGTCCTTCATATTTAGTCGTTTTACAGCCAATTTTCAGAATTTTTGAAAATTTCACTTTTTTGTGAAAATATCCACTAAATGAGGGAATAATATGTGTGCGGGTACCCCAGGAGAGGTCCAAATGTGTTTGGGTAGAATATATATTCCACGGGGGTAAAATTGAAAAAAGTTGAAAAAAATTTTTTTTTGGACTTAGTCATTTTTCCGGAGTTTATCAGACTTTCAGTTAGGGGAAATGTCAGTGAGCATTCCGATTTCAGTTCCAGAGCGATTCGCCCGATGAGTCCTTCATATTTAGTTGTTTTCAGCCAATTTTCAGAATTTTTGAAAATTTCACTTTTTTGTGAAAATATCCACTAAATGAGGGAATAATATGTGTGCGGGTACCCCAGGAGAGTTCCAAATGTGTGTGGGTAGAATATATATCCCACAGCGGTAAAATTGAAAAAAGTTTAAAAAAAATTTTTTTTTGAACTTAGTCATTTTTCCGGCGTTTATCAGACTTTCAGATAGGGGAAATGTCAGTGAGCGTTCCGTTTTCAGTTGCACAGCGATTCGCCCAATGAGATCTTCATATTTAGTCGTTTTCAGCCAATTTTCAGAATTTTTGAAAATTTCACTTTTTTGTGAAAATATCCACTAAATGAGGGAATAATATGTGTGCGGGTACTCCAGGAGAGTTCCAAATGTGTTTGAGTAGAATATATATCCCACGGGGGTAAAATTGAAAAAAGTTTCAAAAAATTTTTTTGGGGACTTAGTCAATTTTCCCGCGTTTATCAGACTTTCAGATAGAGGAAATGTCAGTGAGCATTCCGATTTCAGTTCCAGAGCGATTCGCCCGATGAGTCCTTCATATTTAGTCGTTTTCAGCCAATTTTCAGAAGTTTTGAAAATTTCACTTTTTTGTGAAAATATCCACTAAATTAGGGAATAATATGTGTGAGGGTACCCCAGGAGAGTTCCAAATATGTGTGGGTAGAATACATATCCCACGGAGGTAAAATTGAAAAAAGTTGAAAAAAATTTTTTTTTGAACTTAGTCATTTTTCCGGTGTTTATCAGACTTTCAGATAGGGGAAATGTCAGTGAGCGTTCCGATTTCAGTTCCAGAGCGATTCGCCCGATGAGTCCTTCATATTTAGTCGTTTTAAGCCAATTTTCAGAATTTTTGAAAATTTCACTTTTTTGTGAAAATATCCACTAAATGAGGGAATAATATGTGAGCGGGTACCCAAGGAGTGTTCCAAATGTGTTTGGGTAGAATATATATCCCACGGGGGTAAAATTGAAAAAAGGTTAAAATTAATTTTTTTGGGACTTAGTCATTATTCTGGCGTTTATCAGACTTTCAGATAGGGGAAACGTCAGTGAGCATTCCGATTTCAGTTCCAGAGCGATTCTCGCGATGAGTCCTTCATATTTAGTCGTTTTCAGCCAATTTTCAGAATTTTTGAAAATTTCACTTTTTTGTGAAAATATCCACTAAATGAGGGAATAATATGTGTGAGGGTACCCCAAGAGAGTTCCAAATGTGTGTGGATAGAATATATATCCCACGGGGGTAAAATTGAAAAAAGTTTAAAAAATTTTTTTTTGGACTTAGTCATTTTTTCGGTGTTTATCAGACTTTCAGATAGGGGAAATGTCAGTGAGCGTTCCGATTTCAGTTCCAGAGCGATTCGCCCGATGAGTCCTTCATATTTAGTCGTTTTCAGCCAATTTTCAGAATTTTTGAAAATTTCACTTTTTTGTGAAAATATCCACTAAATGAGGGAATAATATGTGTGCGGCTACCCAAGGAGTGTTCCAAATGTGTTTGGGTAGAATATATATCCCACGGGGGTAAAATTGAAAAAAGGTTAAAATTAATTTTTTTGGGACTTAGTCATTATTCTGGCGTTTATCAGACTTTCAGATAGGGGAAACGTCAGTGAGCATTCCGATTTCAGTTCCAGAGCGATTCTCGCGATGAGTCCTTCATATTTAGTCGTTTTCAGCCAATTTTCAGAATTTTTGAAAATTTCACTTTTTTGTGAAAATATCCACTAAATGAGGGAATAATATGTGTAAGGGTACCCCAAGAGAGTTCCAAATGTGTGTGGGTAGAATATATATCCCACGGGGGTAAAATTGAAAAAAGTTTAAAAAATTTTTTTTTGGACTTAGTCATTTTTTCGGTGTTTATCAGACTTTCAGATAGGGGAAATGTAAGTGAGCGTTCCGATTTCAGTTCCAGAGCGATTCGCCCGATGAGTCCTTCATATTTAGTCGTTTTCAGCCAATTTTCAGAATTTTTGAAAATTTCACTTTTTTGTGAAAATATCCACTAAATGAGGGAATAATATGTGTGCGGCTACCCAAGGAGTGTTCCAAATGTGTTTGGGTAGAATATATATCCCACGGGGGTAAAATTGAAAAAAGGTTAAAATTAATTTTTTTGGGACTTAGTCATTTTTCTGGCGTTTATCAGACTTTCAGATAGGGGAAACGTCAGTGAGCATTCCGATTTCAGTTCCAGAGCGATTCTCGCGATGAGTCCTTCATATTTAGTCGTTTTCAGCCAATTTTCAGAATTTTTGAAAATTTCACTTTTTTGTGAAAATATCCACTAAATGAGGGAATAATATGTGTGCGGGTACCCCAGGAGAGTTCCAAATGTGTTTGGGTAGAATATATATCCCACGGGGTAAAATTGAAAAAAGTTTAAAAAAAATTTTTTTTGGGACTTAGTCATTTTTCCCGCGTTTATCAGACTTTCAGATAGAGGAAATGTCAGTGAGCATTCCGATTTCAGTTCCAGAGCAATTCGCCCGATGAGTCCTTCATATTTAGTCGTTTTCAGCCAATTTTCAGAATTTTTGAAAATTTCACTTTTTTGTGAAAATATCCACTAAATTAGGGAATAATATGTGTGAGGGTACCCCAGGAGAGTTCCAAATGTGTGTGGGTAGAATATATATCCCACAGCGGTAAAATTGAAAAAAGTTTAAAAAAAATATTTTTTGGACTTAGTCATTTTTCCGGAGTTTATCAGACTTTCAGATAGGTGAAATGTCAGTGAGCATTCCGATTTCAGTTGCAGAGCGATTCGCCCGATGAGTCCTTCATATTTAGTCGTTTTCAGCCAATTTTCAGAATTTTTGAAAATTTCACTTTTTTGTGAAAATATCCAATAAATGAGGGAATAATATGTGTGCGGGTACCCCAGGAGAGGTCCAAATGTGTTTGGGTAGAATATATATCCCACGGGGGTAAAATTGAAAAAAGTTGAAAAAAATTTTTTTTTGGACTTAGTCATTTTTCGGGCGTGTATCAGACTTTCAGATAGGGGAAATGTCAGTGAGCGTTCCGATTTCAGTTCCAGAGCGATTCGCCGTTGAGTCCTTGATATTGAGTCGTTTTCAGCCAATTTTCTGAATTTTTGAAAATTTCACTTTTTTGTGAAAATATCCACTAAATGAGGGAATAATATGTGCAAGGATACCCCAGGAGAGTTCCAAATGTGTGTGGGTAGAATATATATCCCACGGGGGTAAAATTGAAAAAAGTTGAAAACAATTTTATTTTAACTTAGTCATTTTTCCGGCGTTTATCAGACTTTCAGATAGGGGAAATGTCAGTGAGTGTTCCGATTATAGTTCCAGAGCGATTCGCCCGATGAGTCCTTCATATTTAGTCGTTTTCCGCCAATTTTCTGAATTTTTGAAAATTTTGCTTTTTTTGTGAAACTATCCACTAAATGAGGGAATAATATGTGTGAGGGTACCCCAGGAGAGATCCATATGTGTGTGGGAAGAATACATATCCCACGGGGTTAAAATTGAAAAAAGATGAAAAAAATTTTTTTTTGGACTTAGTTATTTTTCGGGTGTGTATCAGACTTTCAGATAGGGGAAATGTCAGTGAGCGTTCCGATTTCAGTTCCAGAGCAATTCACCCGTTGAGTCCTTGATATTTAGTCGTTTTCAGCCAATTTTCAGAATTTTTGAAAATTTCAATTTTTTGTGAAAATATCCACTAAATGAGGGAATAATATGTGTGATGGTAATCCAGGAGAGTTCCAAATGCGTTTGGGTAGAAAATATATCCCACGGGGGTAAAATTAAAAAAAAGTTGAAAACTATTTTTTTTTTAACTTAGTCATTTTTCCGGCGTTTATCAGACTTTCAGATAGGGGAAATGTCAGTGAGCGTTCCGATTTCAGTTCCAGAGCAATTCGAATGATGTTTACTTGAAATTTAGTCGTTTTCAGCCAATTTTCTGAATTTTTTAAAATGTCACTTTTTTTGTGAAAATATCCACTAAATGAGGGAATAATATGTGTAAGGGTACCCCAGGAGAGTTCCATATGTGTGTGGGTAGATTATATATCCCACGGGGATAAAATTGAAAAAAGTTGAATACATTTTTTTGTGGACATAGTCATTTTTCCGCCGTTTATCAGCCTTTCAGATAGGGGAAATGTCAGTGAGCGTACCGATTACAGTTCCAGAGCGTTTCGCCCGATGAGTCCTTCATATTTAGTCGTTTTCAGCTAATTTTATGAATTTTTGAAAATTTCACTTTTTTGTGAAAATATCCACTAAATGAGGGAATAATATGTGCGAGGGTACCCCAGGAGAGATCCCTATGTGTGTGGAAAGAATATATATCCCACGGGGGTAAAATTGAAAAAAGTTGAAAAAAAATTTTTGGGGGATTTAGGCTGTGTGCCCACGTAGCATTTTTCAAGCGTATATGCTGCGGAATTTCCGCAGCGTAAACGCTTGAAAAACGCATGTATATCCGCACCCCATGGTCCCCAATGGGATTCAGCAAGTTCTATGCACATGCTGCGGATTTTTCCGCAGCGTTTATGCCGCGTTCAAAAATCCGCAGCATGTCATTTAATTTTGCGTTTCCGCAAGCGGAATTGCCTTTGTCCAATGCATAAAAAACGCAAGGCAATTCCGCATGTGGAAAACGCGTGATAAACGCGCGAAAAATGCGCGATAAACGCGTGCGGAATTCCGCATGCGTTTTTCCGGGAGAGGACTTGCATTTATGCAACAGAAATTTTCTGCTTAATAAATGCAACGTGGGCACATAGCCTTAGTCATTTTTCTGCCGTTTATCAGACTTTCAGATAGGGGAAATGTCAGTGAGCGTTCCGCTTTCAGTTCCAGAGCGATTCGCCCCATGAGTCCTTCATATTTAGTCGTTTTCAGCCAATCTTCTGAATTTTTGAAAATTTCACTTTTTTGTGAAAATATCCACTAAATGAGGGAATAACATGTGTGAGGGTACCCCAGGAGAGATCCATATGTGTGTGGGATGAATATATATCCCACGGGGGTAAAATTGAAAAAAGTTGAAAAAAAATGTTTTTTGGACTTAATCATTTTTCCGGCGTTTATCAGACTTTCAGATAGGGGAAATGTCAGTGAGAGTTCCGATTTCCGTTCCAGAGCGATTCGTCCGATGAGTCCTTCATATTTAGTCGTTTTCAGCCAATTTTCTGAATTTTTGAAAATGTCACTTTTTTGTGAAAATATCCACTAAATGAGGGAATAATATGTGTGAGGGTACCCCAGGAGAGTTCCAATAGTGTGTGGGTAGAATATATATCCCACGGGGGTAAAATTGAAAAAAGTTGAAAACATTTTTTTATTGGACTTAGTCATTTTTCCGCCGTTTATCAGCTTTTCAGATAAGGGAAATGTCAGTGAGCGTTCCGATTACAGTTCCAGAGCGATTCGCCTGATGAGTCCTTCATATTTAGTCGTTTTCAGCCAATTTTCTGAATTTTTGAAAATTTCACTTTTTTGTGAAAATATCCACTAAATGAGGGAATAATATGTGTGAGGGTACCCCAGGAGAGATCCATATATGTGTGGGAAGGATATATATCCCACGGGGGGTAAAATTGAAAAAAGTTGAAAACATTTTTGGGGGGGATTTAGTCATTTTTCTGGCATTTATCAGACTTTCAGATAGGGGAAATGTCAGTGAGCGTTCTGATTTCAGTTCCAGAGTGATTCGCCTGATGAGTCCTTGATATTTAGTCGTTTTCAGCCAATTTTCAGAATTTTTGAAAATGTCACTTTTTTGTGAAAATATCCACTAAATGAGGGAATAATATGTGTGAGGGTACCCCAGGAGAGTTCCAAATGTGTGTGGGTAGAATATATACCCCACGGGGGTAAAATTGAAAAAAGTTGAAAAAAATTTTTTTAGGACTTAGTCATTTTTCCGCCGTTTATCAGCCTTTCAGATAGGGGAAATGTCAGTGAGCATTCCGATTACAGTTCCAGAGCGATTCGCCCGATGAGTCCTTCATATTTAGTCGTTTTCAGCCAATTTTCTGAATTTTTTAAAATTTTACTTTTATGTAAAAATATCCACTAAATGAGGGAATAATATGTGTGAGGGTACCCCAGGAGAGATCCATATGTGTGTGGGTAGAATATATATCCCACGGGGGTAAAATTTGCGGTATCGGAATTCCGATACTTAATTCCGATACTTTTACAATATCGAATACCGGAATCGGAAGTTCCCATAATGCCTGCGCTCTGCCGTTTCTCTGAAGGATGACAAGCTGGATGGCAGCGCTCAGATGCGATCCAGCCTGTCATCAGAATGCCATCCCAGCGTGGGAGAATTCTCCTGATTGTTTAAAAGCCGGCGTGCGGTAAAAAGCCGCCGGCTTTTAAACAAGCACACAACCCCATACTACTTCCCCGCAGCCTCCCACCCCGATCCTCCGCTCCCCTCGCCACCTCCCATCCCGATCGTAAGTTAGGACCGGGCGGGGAGCGCAGCACCAAGGAGCGGGGAGCGAAGAACCCGGGCGGGGAAGCCGGCAGTGAAAAGACTTCACCGCCGGCTTTCCCGTTCTGTGCTGCGCTTTCCCGCCGGTTATTTCAAATGAACAGCTGCGGTATCAGGTGATGCCGATCAGCTGTTCATTTGAAGTCACCGCGGTGCCCTCAGAGGGTTCATGTGAGTTCATGCTTGACTGCATTGCATGAACTCACATGAACTTTCCCACGGTCGCACAGGTCAGCCTCACCTCCCAGACCCGTCATGATTGGTGTGTGTGGGTGTCTGTGCGATGTGTGCGGGTGTGCGCGGTGTCTGTGCGATGTCTGCGGGTGTGTGCGGTGTCTGTGCGATGTGTGCGGGTGTGCGCGGTGCCTGTGCGATGTGCGCGGGTGTGCACGGTGTCTGTGTGATGTGTGCGGGTGTGTGCGTGCAGGCAGACATAGGCCGATGTGACAATACTACTCCCATCGGCCTATGTCTGTCCCCCGTCCACTTGTGCCAGCAGGATCAGCTTGATGGGAGCAGTAGTTCCCATCAGCCTGATCCTGCTATTTAAATTGCCCTACTGTGTCCCCAATAAATGTTAAATACATGTCATTGGTGGCCAGTGGTTGCCTACAATAAATTAGTTCATACATTACCTGTCCCCGCCGATCGCCACCTAAAATAAAGTAAAAAATAAAAAACTACACCTATACTCACCTAGACACCTAATTCCCCGAAGCCATCGATCTCCTGTAATAAAATATAAAATAATAAACCACAACCTTATCCTTACCCCTCCGTAGTAGTCCACGAGTGTCCCACGAAGATCTCCAGTTCAGAGCAGCCACATAGAATGTGACCGCTCTGAACCGCTGCCGCCGCTAGAATGACGGGGCCGTAAAGCAGCCCCGTCATTGCATAAGCGGGTTCACCGGAGTTCAGGCAGCGCTGCTCCGTCAACTCCTTTACGGCCCTGCTGTATCGTGAGAAATTCCCACAGTACAGCAGTGCCGTAAAGGAGTTCTCCGGAGCTGCGCTGCCTGAATGCACTCCGGTGACCTCAATCAGTGGCTCCCGCTGCCGGGAGCGGACGTGTTCCCGGCAGTGTGAACTTACAGCAGCCATGCACAGCTGTCACCATCTCCAGATGTGACAGTTGTGCATGGGAGATCAGCGCAGGAACGTGGACAGGTAACTATTTTTTTTTAGTAAACTAAGAAATTAATAAAATTGTGTGTTTTATTTCAAATAAATTATTTTTTTCTGGGTGTAGTGTGTTTTTTCTTTTTAACACTTTGTAGGTTAGTAATGGGGGTGTCTTATAGACGCCCATCATTACTAACCTGGGCTTCATGGCAGCTGGCGCTGACATGAACCCCACCCTATTACCCCCTGCCACCGCACCAGGGCAGCGTGGAAGAGCGAGGCTAAGTGCCAGAATTGGCGCATCCTATGGATGCGCCATTTCTGGGGCGGCTGACGGCTGGTGTTTCTAGCCTGGGAGGGGGCCAATATTCATGGCACCCTTCCTGGGCTATTAATATCAGCCCCCAGCTGTCTGCCTAGCCTTTGCTAGCTATTAAAATAGGGGGGACCCCACGTCATTTTTTTGGGGGGGTTCCCCATTTTAATAGCTAGCAAAGGCTAGGTATTCAGCTGGGGGCTGATATTAGTAGTCTGGGAAGCTCCGTGGGTATTACCCCCTTCCCAGGCTTCAAACATCTTCCCCAGCCGTCTGCTTAACCTCCGCTAGAGACTAAAATTATGGGGGATCCCACGCCAATTTTTTTTTTAAATAAATCCTTTATTTTAACACTAAATGACATTTGAGGAGTTAATAAAGATGCAGTCCCTAAATTATTATTTATTTTTTAATTAATTTTTCCCAAAAATTTTGACGTGGGCTTTGCTATATTTTTGTATGCCAGCCAGGTACAGCATCCAGCTTCTATGAACGCGCCATTTTCCGGGGTGGCTGCGGACTGCAATTTGCAGCGGGGGGGGGCCCAGAAAGCTTGGGTCTCCCTGCGCTGCAGATTCCAGCCCCCAGCTGCCTAGTTGTACCTGGCTGGACACAAAAATAGGGCGAAGCTCCACATATTTTTTTTTTTAATTATTTCATGAAATTCATGAAATAATAAAGAAAAAAAGGGCTTCCCTATATTGTTGTGTCCGGCCAGGTACAAATAGGCAGCTGGTGTCTGGGGGCAGCCCGTTCCTGCCTGCTGTACCTGGCTGGACACAAATATAGTGCAAAGCCCCACGTCAATTTTTTTTTAATTATTTCAGGAAATTCATGAAATAATTAAAAAAAAATTGATGTGGGGCTGCGTCCTATATTTGTGTCCAGCCAGGTACAGCAGGCAGGAACGGGCTGCCCCCAGCCACCAGCTGCCTATTTGTACCTGGCCGGACACAACAATATAGGGAAGCCCTTTTTTTCTTTATTATTTCATGAATTTCATGAAATAATTAAAAAAAAAAATATGTGGAGCTTCGCCCTATTTTTGTGTCCAGCCAGGTACAACTAGGCAGCTGGGGGCTGGAATCTGCAGCGCAGGGAGACCCAAGCTTTTTGGGCCCCACCCGCTGCAAATTGCAGTCCGCAGCCGCCCCGGAAAATGGCGCGTTCATAGAAGCGCCATCTTCTGGCGCTGTACCCAACTCATCCAGGGCCCTGGTGCGGTGGCTCACTGGGTAATAAAGGGGTTAAGGCCAGCTTGGCATTATCAGCTGGCCCTAAGCCCGAAATTCATGGGGTCACGCCAATATTAGACATGACCACCATGAATTTCTAGTAAAGTATTTAAAAAAAACACAACACCCAGAATAAAGTCCTTTAATTGAAATAAAAACACAATTCTTTATTGTTCTAAATTAAACTATACTTACCATCACGCCCATTCCAGCTGAAGCCAACGATCTCCTGCAATAAAAGAAAAATAATAAACCAACCTCATCCTTACCTTCCCTTGGATCCCACGACAGCTTCAGCTCTGCTACATCGAGATGACAGGCTGGACCGCAGCAGAACGCTGGCATCCAGCCTGTCATCCCGCAGACACTGAGAAGCGCAGGCATGCTTGCGCTCCTCAGTGTCTCTCTGTGACGGCATAAAGATGAGCCGAGTTCATGTCCAATGAACTCAGCTCACCTCATGCACGTCACTGACAGCGTGGGAAAATTCTCCTGCACTCAGCGCTTCAGCGTGAGAATTCTCCCACGCTGTCAGTGACGTACATGAAGTGAGCTAAGTTCATTGGACATGAGCTCACCTCATGCACGTCACTGACAGCGTGGGGAAATTCTCACGCTGAAGCGTTGAGTGCAGGAGAATTTTCCCACGCTGTCAGTGACGTGCATGAGGTGAGGTCATGTCCAATGAACTCGGCTCACCTCATGCACGTCACTGACAGCGTGGGAAAATTCTCCTGCACTCAGCGCTTCAGCGTGAGAATTCTCCCACGCTGTCAGTGACGTGCATGAGGTGAGCCGAGTTCATTGTCGGCTCATCTGGATGCCGTCACAGAGAGACACTGAGGAGCGCAAGCAAGCCTGCGCTTCTCAGTGTCTGCGGGATGACAGGCTGGATGGCAGCGTTCTGCTGCGGTCCAGCCTGTCATCTCGATGTAGCAGAGCTGGAGCCGTCGTGGGAACCATGGAAAGGTAAGCATGAGGTTGCTTTATTATTTTTCTTTTATTGCAGGAGATCGTTGGCTTCAGCTGGAATGGGCGTGACGGTAAGTATGGTTTAATTTAGAACAATAAAGAATTGTGTGTTTATTTAAATTAAAGGACTTTATTCTGGGTGTTTGTGTTTTTTTTTTAACTTTCACTATGGGGTTAGTAATGAGGGTGTCTTATAGACGCCTCTCCATTACTAACCTGGGCTTGATGTCAGCTGGCATTATAAGCTGACATCAACCCCAGCCCTATTACCCCACTGCCACCGCTACAGGGCAGTGGGAAGAGCGAGGCTAAGTGCCAGAATTGGCGCATCCTATGGATGCGCCATTTCTGGGGCGGCTGACGGCTGGTGTTTCTAGCCTGGGAGGGGGCCAATATTCATGGCTCCCTTCCTGGGCTATTAATATCAGTCCCAGCTGTCTGCCTAGCCTTTGCTAGCTATTAAAATAGGGGGGACCGTACGTCATTTTTTTGTGGGGGTCCCCCATTTTAATAGCTAGTAAAGGCTAGGTATTCAGCTGGGGGCTGATATTAGTAGCCTGGGAAGCTCCGTGGGTATTACCCCCTTCCCAGGCTTCAAGCATCTGCCCCAGCTGTCTGCTTAACCTCCGCTAGAGACTAAAATTACGGGGAACCCCACGCCAATTTTTTCTTAAATAAATCCTTTATTTTAACACTAAATGACAAGTACAGTAATCAACACTATTACTGTACTTCATATATATGTGACTGACATGTTTCTATCTATCTAATCTATGTATGATTCTCTTTTCCTTCTATTCTAAATTGTCGGGTACAGATGCTGAATTGCCGGCCGGCTTTCTTAAAGAGACGGTGCATGAAAACACTATTATTTTTTTATATAAATCCTTTACACTAAATGACAAGTACAGTAACCAACACTGTCACTGTACTTCATATATATGTGACTGACATGTTTCTATCTATCTAATCTATGTGTGAAGCTCTATTCTGTCTGTTATAAATTGTCGGGTACCGCTGCTGAATTGCCGGCCGGCTTTTTTAAAGAGACGGTGCATGAAAACACTATTATTTTTTTAAATAAATCCTTTACACTAAATGACAAGTACAGTAAGCAACACTGTCACTGTACTTCATATATATGTGACTGACATGTTTCTATCTACCTAATCTATGTGTGAAGCTCTATTCTTTCTGTTGTAAATTGTCGGGTACCGGTGTATGCGCTAATGAATTGCTGGCTTTTCGCATACATTCTACATTATTCTTAGTTGTTTTACTTCATGTAGAATTAACCTACAAGGAAAGAAAGGGTTTATTTTCATTCCGATATTAGTGTCCCATTGAATTGCATTGGTTTCCGTTATCGGAATCGGCGATATCCAATACTTTTTGAGTATCGGTCCGATCCAATCCGATACGATATTTCCTGATATCGGAAGGTATCGCTCAACACTACCGATAAGTCCTTCATATTTAGTCGTTTTCAGCCAATTTTCTGAATTTTTGAAAATTTCACTTTTTTGTGAAAATATCCACTAAATGAGGGAATAATATGTGTGAGGGTAACCAGGAGAGATCCATATGTGTGTGGGAAGAATATATATCCCACAAGGGTAAAATTGAAAAAAGTTAAAAAAAATTTTTTTTTGTACTTAGTGATTTTTCCGGCGTTTATCAGACTTTCAGATAGGGGAAATGTAAGTGAGCATTCCGATTTCAGTTCCAGAGCGATTCGCCCGATGAGTCCTTGATATTTAGTCGTTTTCAGCCAATTTTCAGAATTTTTGAAAATTTTAGTTTTTTATGAAATTATCCTCTAAATGAGGGAATAATATGTGTGAGGGTACCCCAGGAGAGTTCCAAATGTGTTTGGGTAGAATATATATCCCACGGGGGTAAAATTTAAAAAAGTTGAAAAATAAATTTTTCTGAACTTAGTCATTTTTTTGACGTTTATCAGACTTTCAGATAGGGGAAATGTCAGTGAGCGTTACGATTTCAGTTCCAGAGTGATTGGCCCATTAGTCCTTCATATTTAGTCGTTTTCAGCCAATTTTCAGAATTTTTGAAAGCTTCACTTTTTTTGTGAAAATATCCTCTAAATGAGGGAATAATATGTGTGAGGGTACCCCAGGAGAGTTCCAAATGTGTGTGGGTAGAATATATATCCCACGGGGGTAAAATTGAATAAAGTTGAAAATTTATTTTTTTTTTTTACTTAGTCTTTTTTCCGGCGTTTATCAGACTTTCAGATAAGGGAAATGTCAGTGAGCGTTCCGATTTCAGTTCCAGAGCGATTCGCCCATTGAGTCCTTCAAATTTAGTCGTTTTCAACCAATTTTCAGAATTTTTGAAAATTTCACTTTTTTGTGAAAATATCCACTAAATGAGGGAATAATATGTGTGAGGGTACCCCAGGAGAGTTCCAAATGTGTGTGGGTAGAATATATATCCCACGGGGGTAAAATTGAAAAAAGTTGAAAAAAATATTTTTTTTGACTTAGTCATTTTTCCGCCGTTTATCAGCCTTTCAGATAGGGGAAATGTCAGTGTGCGTTCAGATTTCAGTTCCAGAGCGATTCGACCGTTGAGTCCTTGATATTTAGTCGTTTTCAGCCAATTTTCTGAATTTTTGAAAATTTCACTTTTTTGTGAAAATATCCACTAAATGAGGAAATAATATGTGTGAGGGTAACCCAGGAGAGTTCCAAATGTGTGTGGGTAGAATATATTTCCCACGGGGGTAAAATTGAAAAAAGTTGAAAAAATAATTTTTTTTTTGACTTCAGTCATTTTTCCGGCGTTTATCAGCCTTTCAGATAGGGGAAATGTCAGTGAGCATTCCGATTTCAGTTCTAGAGCGATTCGCCCGATGAGTCCTTCATATTTAGTCGTTTTCAGCCAATTTTCAGAATTTTTGAAAATTTCACTTTTTTGTGCAAATATCCACTAAATGAGGGAATAATATGTGTGAGGGTACCCCAAGAGAGTTCCAAATGTGTTTGGGTAGAAAATATATCCCACGGGGGCAAAATTGAATAAAGTTGAAAAATTTTTTTTTTTTACTTAGTCTTTTTTCCGCCGTTTATCAGCCTTTCAGATAGGGAAAATGTCAGTGTGCGTTCAGATTTCAGTTCCAGAGCGATTCGACCGTTGAGTCCTTGATATTTAGTCGTTTTCAGCCAATTTTCAGAATTTTTGAAAATTTCTCTTTTTTGTGAAAATATCCACTAAATGAGGGAATAATATGTGTGAGGGTACCCGAGGAGAGTTCCAAATGTGTGTGGGTAGAATATATATCCCACGGGGGTAAAATTGAAAAAAGTTGAAAAAATTTTTTTTTTAGACTTAGTCATTTTTCCGGCGTTTATCAGACTTTCAGATAGGGAAAATGTCAGTGAGCGTTCCGATTTCAGTTCCAGAGCGATTCACCCGTTGAGTCCTTGATATTTAGTCGTTTTCAGCCAATTTCCAGAATTTTTGAAAATTTCACTTTTTTTGTGAAAATATCCACTAAATGAGGGAATAGTATGTGTGAGGGTACCCCAGGAGAGTGCCAAATGTGTGTGGGTAGAATATATATCCCACGGGGGTAAAATTGAAAAAAGTTTAAAAAATTTTTTTTTTAGACTTAGTCATTTTTCCGGCGTTTATTAGACTTTCAGATAGGGGAAATGTAAGTGAGCATTCCGATTTCAGTTCCAGAGCGATTCGCCCGATGAGTCCTTGATATTTAGTCGTTTTCAGCCAATTTTCAGAATTTTTGAAAATTTTAGTTTTTTATGAAATTATCCTCTAAATGAGGGAATAATATGTGAGAGGGTACCCCAGGAGAGTTCCAAAT
Source organism: Phyllobates terribilis (assembly GCF_046119375.1). Lineage (NCBI taxonomy): Eukaryota > Metazoa > Chordata > Amphibia > Anura > Dendrobatidae > Phyllobates > Phyllobates terribilis. Next base: position 124,450,415 of record NW_027362768.1, read on the forward strand.
GTGTTTGGGTAGAATATATATCCCACGGGGGTAAAATTTAAAAAAGTTGAAAAATAAATTTTTCTGAACTTAGTCATTTTTTTGACGTTTATCAGACTTTCAGATAGGGGAAATGTCAGTGAGCGTTACGATTTCAGTTCCAGAGTGATTGGCCCATTAGTCCTTCATATTTAGTCGTTTTCAGCCAATTTTCAGAATTTTTGAAAGCTTCACTTTTTTTGTGAAAATATCCTCTAAATGAGGGAATAATATGTGTGAGGGTACCCCAGGAGAGTTCCAAATGTGTGTGGGTAGAATATATATCCCACGGGGGTAAAATTGAATAAAGTTGAAATTTTTTTTTTTTTTTTTACTTAGTCTTTTTTCCGGCGTTTATCAGACTTTCAGATAAGGGAAATGTCAGTGAGCGTTCCGATTTCAGTTCCAGAGCGATTCGCCCATTGAGTCCTTCAAATTTAGTCGTTTTCAACCAATTTTCAGAATTTTTGAAAATTTCACTTTTTTGTGAAAATATCCACTAAATGAGGGAATAATATGTGTGAGGGTACCCCAGGAGAGTTCCAAATGTGTGTGGGTAGAATATATATCCCACGGGGGTAAAATTGAAAAAAGTTGAAAAAAATATTTTTTTTGACTTAGTCATTTTTCCGCCGTTTATCAGCCTTTCAGATAGGGGAAATGTCAGTGTGCGTTCAGATTTCAGTTCCAGAGCGATTCGACCGTTGAGTCCTTGATATTTAGTCGTTTTCAGCCAATTTTCTGAATTTTTGAAAATTTCACTTTTTTGTGAAAATATCCACTAAATGAGGAAATAATATGTGTGAGGGTAACCCAGGAGAGTTCCAAATGTGTGTGGGTAGAATATATTTCCCACGGGGGTAAAATTGAAAAAAGTTGAAAAAATAATTTTTTTTTTGACTTCAGTCATTTTTCCGGCGTTTATCAGCCTTTCAGATAGGGGAAATGTCAGTGAGCATTCCGATTTCAGTTCTAGAGCGATTCGCCCGATGAGTCCTTCATATTTAGTCGTTTTCAGCCAATTTTCAGAATTTTTGAAAATTTCACTTTTTTGTGCAAATATCCACTAAATGAGGGAATAATATGTGTGAGGGTACCCCAAGAGAGTTCCAAATGTGTTTGGGTAGAAAATATATCCCACGGGGGCAAAATTGAATAAAGTTGAAAAATTTTTTTTTTTTACTTAGTCTTTTTTCCGCCGTTTATCAGCCTTTCAGATAGGGAAAATGTCAGTGTGCGTTCAGATTTCAGTTCCAGAGCGATTCGACCGTTGAGTCCTTGATATTTAGTCGTTTTCAGCCAATTTTCAGAATTTTTGAAAATTTCTCTTTTTTGTGAAAATATCCACTAAATGAGGGAATAATATGTGTGAGGGTACCCGAGGAGAGTTCCAAATGTGTGTGGGTAGAATATATATCCCACGGGGGTAAAATTGAAAAAAGTTGAAAAAATTTTTTTTTTAGACTTAGTCATTTTTCCGGCGTTTATCAGACTTTCAGATAGGGAAAATGTCAGTGAGCGTTCCGATTTCAGTTCCAGAGCGATTCACCCGTTGAGTCCTTGATATTTAGTCGTTTTCAGCCAATTTCCAGAATTTTTGAAAATTTCACTTTTTTTGTGAAAATATCCACTAAATGAGGGAATAATATGTGTGAGGGTACCCCAGGAGAGTGCCAAATGTGTGTGGGTAGAATATATATCCCACGGGGGTAAAATTGAAAAAAGTTTAAAAAATTTTTTTTTTAGACTTAGTCATTTTTCCGGCGTTTATTAGACTTTCAGATAGGGAAAATGTCAGTGAGCGTTCCGATTTCAGTTCCAGAGCGATTCGCCCGATGAGTCGTTGATATTTAGTCATTTTCAGCCAATTTTCAGAATTTTTGAAAATTTCACTTTTTTGTGAAAATATCCACTAAATGAGGGAATAATATGTGTGAGGGTACCCCAGGAGAGTTCCGAATGTGTGTGGGTAGAATATATATCCCACGGGGTAAAATTGAAAAAAGTTGAAAAAAGTTTTTTTGGGAACTTAGTCATTTTTCCGCCGTTTATCAGCCTTTCAGATAGGGGAAATGTCAGTGTGCGTTCAGATTTCATTTCCAGAGCGATTCGACCGTTGAGTCCTTGATATTTAGTCGTTTTCAGCCAATTTTCAGAATTTTTGAAAATTTCACTTTTTTGTGAAAATATCCACTAAATGAGGGAATAATATGTGTGAGGGTACCCCAGGAGAGTTCCAAATGTGTGTGGGTAGAATGTATATCCCACGGGGGTAAAATTGAAAAAAGTTGAAAAAATTTTTTTTTTAGACTTAGTCATTTTTCTGCCGTTTATCAGACTTTCAGATAGGGGAAATGTCAGTGAGTATTCCGATTTCAGTTCCAGAGCGGTTAACCCGATGAGTCCTCCATATTTAGTCGTTTTCAGCCAATTTTCAGAATTTTTGAAAATTTCACTTTTTTGTGAAAATATCCACTAAATGAGGGAATAATATGTGTGAGGGTACCCCAGGAGAGTTCCAAATGTGTGTGGGTAGAACATATATCCCACGGGGGTAAAATTGAAAAAAGGTGAAAAAAATTGTTTTTTGGACTGTCATTTTCCGTCGTTCATCAGCCTTTCAGATAGGGGAAATGTCAGTGTGCGTTCCGATTTCAGTTCCAGAGCGATTCGCCCATTGAGTCCTTGATGTTTAGTTGTTTTCAGCCAATTTTCAGAATTTTTTAAAATTTCACTTTTTTTGAAAATATCCACTAAATGAGGGAATAATATGTGTGAGGGTACCCCAAGAGAGTTCCAAATGTGTTTGGGTAGAAAATATATCCCACGGGGGTAAAATTGAATAAAGTTGAAAATTTTTTTTTTTTTTCTTAGTCTTTTTTCCGGCGTTTATCAGACTTTCAGATAAGGGAAATGTCAGTGAGCGTTCCGATTTCAGTTCCAGAGCGATTCGCCCATTGAGTCCTTCATATTTAGTCGTTTTCAGCCAATTTTCAGAATTTTTGAAAATTTCACTTTTTTGTGAAAATATCCACTAAATGAGGGAATAATATGTGTGAGGGTACCCCAGGAGAGTTCCAAATGTGTGTGGGTAGAATATATATCCCACGGGGGTAAAATTGAAAAAAGTTTAAAAAATTTTTTTTTTAGACTTAGTCATTTTTCCTGCGTTTATTAGACTTTCAGATAGGGAAAATGTCAGTGAGCGTTCCGATTTCAGTTCCAGAGCGATTCGCCCGATGAGTCCTTGATATTTAGTCGTTTTCAGCCAATTTTCAGAATTTTTGAAAATTTCACTTTTTTGTGAAAATATCCACTAAATGAGGGAATAATATGTGTGAGGGTACCCCAGGAGAGTTCCGAATGTGTGTGGGTAGAATATATATCCCACGGGGTAAAATTGAAAAAAGTTGAAAAAAATTTTTTTGGGAACTTAGTCATTTTTCCGCCGTTTATCAGCCTTTCAGATAGGGGAAATGTCAGTGTGCGTTCAGATTTCAGTTCCAGAGCGATTCGACCGTTGAGTCCTTGATATTTAGTCGTTTTCAGCCAATTTTCAGAATTTTTGAAAATTTCTCTGTTTTGTGAAAATATCCACTAAATGAGGGAATAATATGTGTGAGGGTACCCCAGGAGAGTTCCAAATGTGTGTGGGTAGAATATATATCCCACAAGGGTAAAATTGAAAAAAGTTGAAAAAATTTTTTTTTTAGACTTAGTCATTTTTCCGGCGTTTATCAGACTTTCAGATAGGGGAAATGTCAGTGTTCGTTCCGATTTCAGTTCTAGAGCAATTCGCCCGATGAGTCCTTGATATATAGTTAACTGTTTTCAGCCAATTTTCAGAATTTTTGAAAATTTCACTTTTTTGTGAAAATATCCACTAAATGAGGGAATAATATGTGTGAGGGTACCCCAGGAGAGTTCCAAATGTGTGTGGGTAGAACATATATCCCACGGGGGTAAAATTGAAAAAAGGTGAAAAAAATTGTTTTTTGGACTTAGTCATTTTCCGTCGTTCATCAGCCTTTCAGATAGGGGAAATGTCAGTGTGCGTTCCGATTTCAGTTCCAGAGCGATTCGCCCATTGAGTCCTTGATGTTTAGTTGTTTTCAGCCAATTTTCAGAATTTTTTAAAATTTCACTTTTTTTGAAAATATCCACTAAATGAGGGAATAATATGTGTGAGGGTACCCCAGGAGAGTTCCAAATGTGTGTGGGTAGAATATATAACCCACGGGGGTAAAATTGAAAAAAGGTGAAAAAAATTTTTTTTTGGACTTAGTCATTTTTCCGCCGTTCATCAGCCTTTCAGATAGGGGAAATGTCAGTGTGTGTTCCGATTTCAGTTCCAGAGCGATTCGCCCGTTGAGTCCTTGATATTTAGTTGTTTTCAGCCAATTTTCAGAATTTTTGAAAATTTCACTTTTTTGTAAAAATATCCACTAAATGAGGGAATAATATGTGTGAGGGTTCCACAGGAGAGTTCCAAATGTGTGTGGGTAGAATATATATCCCACGGGGGTAAAATTGAAAAAAGTTGAAAAAAATTTTTTTTTGGACTTAGTCATTTTTCCGGCGTTTATCAGACTTTCAGAGAGGGGAAATGTCAGTGAGCATTCCGATTTCAGTTCCAGAGCGATTCGCCCGATGATTCCATCATATTTAGTCGTTTTCAGCCAATTTTCAGAATTTTTAAAAATTTCGCTTTTTTGTGAAAATATCCACTAAATGAGGGAATAATGTGTGTGAGGGTACCCCAGGAGAGTTCCAAATGTGTGTGGGTAGAATATATATCCCACGGGGATAAAATTGAAAAAAGTTGAAAAAAATTTTTTTTGGGACTTACTCATTTTTCCGCCGTTTATCAGACTTTCAGATAGGTGAAATGTCAGTGAGCGTTCCGATTACAATTCCAGAGCAATTCGGCCGTTGAGTCCTTGATATTTAGTTGTTTTCAGCCAATTTTCAGAATTTTTGAAAATTTCACTTTTTTGTGAAAATATCCACTAAATGAGGGAATAATATGTGTGAGGGTACCCCAGGAGAGTTCCAAATGTGTGTGGGTAGAATATATATCAAAAGGGGGTAAAATTGAAAAAAGTTGAAAAATTTTTTTTTTTAGACTTAGTCATTTTTCCGGCGTTTATCAGACTTTCAGATAGGGGAAATGTCAGTGAGCGTTCCAATTTCAGTTCCAGAGCGATTCACCAGATGAGTCTTCCATATTTAGTCGTTTTCAGCCAATTTTCAGAATTTTTCAAAAATTTCACTTTTTTGTGAAAATATCCACTAAATGAGGGAATAATATGTGTGAGGGCACCCCAGGAGAGTTCCAAATGTGTTTGGGTAGAATACATATCCCACGGGGGTAAAATTGAAAAAAAATTTTTTTTGGACTAAGTCAATTTTCCGGCGTTTATCAGACTTTCAGATAGGGGAAATGTCAGTGAGCGTTCCGATTTCAGTTCCAGAGCGATTCGCGCGATGAGTCCTTCATATTTAGTCGTTATCAGCCAATTTTCTGAATTTTTGAAAATTTCACTTTTTTTGTGAAAATATCCACTAAATGAGGGAATAATGTGTGTGAGGGTACCCCAGGAGAGTTCCAAATGTGTGTGGGTAGAATATACATCTCACGGGGGTAAAATTGAAAAAAGTTGAAAAATTTTTTTTTTTGAACTTAGTCATTTTTCCGGCGTTTATCAGACTTGCAGATAGGGGAAATGTCAGTGAGCGTTCCGATTTCAGTTCCAGAGCGATTCGCCCGATGAGTCCTTCATATTTAGTCGTTTTCAGCCAATTTTCAGAATTTTTGAAAATTTCACTTTTTTGTGAAAATATCCACTAAATGAGGGAATAATATGTGTGAGGGTATCCCAGGAAAATTCCAAATGTGTGTGGGTAGAATATATATCCCACGGGTGTAAAATTTAAAAAAGTTGAAAAAAATTTTTTTGGGACTTAGTCATTTTTCCGGCGTTTATAACACTTTCAGATGGGTGAAATGTCAGTGAGCATTCCGATTTCAGTTCCAGAGCGATTCGCCCGATGAGTCCTTCATATTTAGTCGTTTTCAGCCAATTTTCAAAATTTTTGAAAATTTCACTTTTTTGTGAAAATATCCACTAAATGAGAGAATAATGTGTGTGAGGGTACCCCAGGAGAGTTCCAAATGTGTGTGGGTAGAATATACATCCCACGGGGGTAAAATTGAAAAAAGTTGAAAAAATATTTTTTTTGAGCTTAGTCATTTTTCCGGCGTTTATCAGACTCTCAGATAGGGGAAATGTCAGTAAGCGTTCTGATTTCAGTTCCAGAGCGATTCGCGCGATGAGTCCTTCATATTTAGTCGTTATCAGCCAATTTTCAGAATTTTTGAAAATTTCACTTTTTTGTGAAAATATCCACTAAATGAGGGAATAATGTGTGTGAGGGTACCCCAGGAGAGTTCCAAATGTGTGTGGGTAGAATATATATCCCACGGGGGTAAAATTTAAAAAAGTTGAAAAATTTTTTTTGGGGACTTAGTGATTTTTCCGGCATTTATCAGACTTTCATATGGGGGAAATGTCAGTGAGCATTCTGATTTCAGTTCCAGAGCGATTCGCCCGATGAGTCCTTCATATTTAGTCGTTTTCAGCCAATTTTCAGAATTTTTGAAAATTTCACTTTTTTGTGAAAATATCCACTAAATGAGGGAATAATGTGTGTGAGGGTACCCCAGGAGAGTTCCAAATGTGTGTGGGTAGAATATATATCCCACGGGGGTAAAATTGAAAAAAGTTGAAAAATTTTTTTTATTGAACTTAGTCATTTTTCCGGCGTTTATCAGACTTTCAGATAGGGAAAATGTCAGTGAGCGTTCCGATTTCAGTTCCAGAGCGATTCGCCCGATGAGTCCTTCATATTTAGTCGTTTTCAGTAAATTTTCAGAATTTTTGAAAATTTCACTTTTTTGTGAAAATATCCACTAAATGAGGGAATAATATGTGTGAGGGTATCACAGGAGAGTTCCAAATGTGTGTGGGTAGAATATATATGCCACGGGGGTAAAATTTAAAAAAGTTGAAAAAAATTTTTTTGGGACTTTGTCATTTTTCCGGCGTTTATCAGACTTTCAGATGGGGGAAATGTCAGTGAACATTCCGATTTCAGTTCCAGAGCGATTCGCCCGATGAGTCGTTGATATTTAGTCGTTTTCAGCCAATTTTCAGAATTTTTGAAAATTTCACTTTTTTGTGAAAATATCCACTAAATGAGGGAATGATGTGTGTGAGGGTACCCCAGGAGAGTTCCAAATGTGTGTGGGAAGAATATATATGCCACGGGGGTAAAATTGAAAAAAGTTGAAAAACATTTTTTTTTGAACTTAGTCATTTTTCCGGCGTTTATCAGACTTTCAGATAGGGGAAATGTCAGTGAGCGTTCCGATTTCAGTTCCAGAGCGATTTGCCCGATGAGTCCTTCATATTTAGTCGTTTTCAGTAAATTTTCAGAATTTTTGAAAATTTCACTTTTTTGTGAAAATATCCATTAAATGAGGGAATAATATGTGTGAGGGTATCCCAGGAGAGTTCTAAATGTGTGTGGGTAGAATATATATCCCACGGGGGTAAAATTGAAAAAAGTTGAAAAATTTTTTTGTTTGGACTTAGTCATTTTTCCGCCGCTTATCAGCCTTTCAGATAGGGGAAATGTCAGTGAGCGTTCCGATTTCAGTTCCAGAGCGATACGCCCGTTGAGTCCTTGACATTTAGTCGTTTTCAGCCAATTTTCCGAATTTTTGAAAATTTCACTTTTTTGTGAAAATATCCACTAAATGAGGGAATAATGTGTGTGAGGGTACCCCAGGAGAGTTCCAAATGTGTGTGGGTAGAATATATATCCCACGGGGGTAAAATTGAAAAAAGTTGAAAAAAAAATTTTTTTGGACGTAGTTATTTTTCCAGCGTTTATCAGACTTTCAGATAGGGGAAATGGCAGTGAGCGTTCCGATTTCAGTTCCAGAGTGATTCGCCCGTTGAGTCCTTGATATTTAGTTGTTTTCAGACAATTTTCAGAATTTTTGAAAATGTAACTTTTTTGTGAAAATATCCACTAAATGAGGGAATAATATGTGTGAGGTTACCCCAGGAGAGCTCCAAATGTGTGTGGGTAGAATATATATCCCACGGGGGTAAAATTGAATAAAGTTGAAAAAAAATTTGCTTGGACTTAGTCATTTTTCCAGCGTTTATCAGACTTTCAGATAGGGGAAATGTCAGTGAGCATTCCGATTTCAGTTCCAGAGTGATTCGCCCTTTGAGTCCTTGATATTTAGTCATTTTCAGCCAATTTTCAGAATTTTTGAAAATGTCACTTTTTTGTGAAAATATCCACTAAATGAGGGAATAATGTGTGTGAGGGTACCCCAGGAGAGTTCCAAATGTGTGTGGGTAGAATATATATCCCACGGGGGAAAAATTGAAAAAAGTTGAAAAAAAATTTTTTTTTTACTTAGTCATTTTTCCGGCGTTTATCAGACTCTCAGATAGGGGAAATGTCAGTGAGCGTTCCGATTTCAGTTCCAGAGCGATTCGCCCGATGAGTCCTTCATATTTAGTCGTTTTCATACAATTTTCAGAATTTTTGAAAATTTCACTTTTTTGTGAAAATATCCACTAAATGAGGTAATAATGTGTGTGAGGGTACCCCAGGAGAGTTCCAAATGTGTGTGGGTAGAATATATATCCCACGGGGGTAAAATTGAAAAAAGTTGAAAAAAATTTTTTGGGACTTTGACATTTTTCCGGCGTTTATCAGACTTTCAGATAGGGGTAAATGTCAGTGAGCGTTCCGATTTCAGTTCCAGAGCGATTCGCCCTATGAGTCCTTCATATTTAGTCGTTTTCAGCCAATTTTCAGAATTTTTGAAAATTTCACTTTTTTGTGAAAATATCCACTAAATGAGGGAATAATGTGTTGAGGGTACCCCAGGAGAGTTCCAAATGTGTGTGGGTAGAATATATATCCCACGGGGGTAAAGTTGAAAAAAGTTGAAAAAGAATTTTTTTTTTACTTAGTCATTTTTCCGGCGTTTATCAGACTTTCAGATAGGGGAAATGTCAGTGAGCGTTCTGATTTCAGTTCCAGAGCGATTCGCCCGGTGAGTCCTTCATATTTAGACATTTTCAGCCAATTTTCTGAATTTTTGAAAATTTCACTTTTTTGTGAAAATATCCACTAAATGAGGGAATAATATGTGTGAGGGTACCCCAGGAGAGTTCCAAATGTGTGTGGGTAGAATATATATCCCACGGGGATAAAATTTAAGAAAGTTGAAAATAAATTGTTTTTGAACTTAGTCATTTTTCCAGCGTTTATCAGACTTTCAGATAGGGGAAATGTCAGTGAGCGTTCCGATTTCAGTTCCAGAGCGATTCGCCCGATGAGTCCTTCATATTTAGCAATTTTCAGCCAATTTTCTGAATTTTTGAAAATTTCACTTTTTTGTGAAAATATCCACTAAAAGAGGGAATAATATGTGTGAGGGTTCCCCAGGAGAGTTCCAAATGTGTTTGGGTATCCCACGGGGGTAAAATTCAAAAAAGTTGAAAAAAATTTTTGTTTGGACTTAGTCATTTTTCCGCCGTTTATCAGCCTTTCAGATAGGGGAAATGTCAGTGAGCGTTCCGATTTCAGTTCCAGAGAGATTCGCCCGTTGAGTCCTTGATATTTAGTCGTTTTCAGCCAATTTTCTGAATTTTTAAAAATTTCACTTTTTTGTGAAAATATCCACTAAATGAGGGAATAATATGTGTGAGGGTTCCCCAGGAGAGTTCCAAATGTGTGTGGGTAGAATATATATCCCACGGGGTTAAAATTTAAGAAAGTTGAAAATAAATTGTTTTTGAACTTAGTCATTTTTCCAGCGTTTATCAGACTTTCAGATAGGGGAAATGTCAGTGAGCGTTCCGATTTCAGTTCCAGAGCGATTCGCCCGTTGAGTCCTTGATATTTAGTCGTTTTCAGCCAATTTTCTGAATTTTTGAAAATTTAACTTTTTTGTGAAAATATCCACTAAATGAGGGAATAATATGTGTGAGTGTATTCCAGGAGAGTTCCAAATGTGTGTGGGTAGAATATATATCCCACGGGGGTAAAGTTGAAAAAAGTTGAAAAAAAATTTTTTTTTTACTTAGTCATTTTTCCGGCGTTTATCAGACTTTCAGATAGGGGAAATGTCAGTGAGCGTTCTGATTTCAGTTCCAGAGCGATTCGCCCGATGAGTCCTTCATATTTAGACATTTTCAGCCAATTTTCTGAATTTTTAAAAATTTCACTTTTTTGTGAAAATATCCACTAAATGAGGGAATAATATGTGTGAGGGTTCCCCAGGAGAGTTCCAAATGTGTGTGGGTAGAATATATATCCCACGGGGTTAAAATTTACGAAAGTTGCAAATAAATTGTTTTTGAACTTAGTCATTTTTCCAGCGTTTATCAGACTTTCAGATAGGGGAAATGTCAGTGAGCGTTCCGATTTCAGTTCCAGAGCGATTCGCCCGTTGAGTCCTTGATATTTAGTCGTTTTCAGCCAATTTTCTGAATTTTTGAAAATTTCACTTTTTTGTGAAAATATCCACTAAATGAGGGAATAATATGTGTGAGGGTACACCAGGAGAGATCTATATGTGTGTGGGAAAAATATATATCCCACGGGAGTAAAATTTAAAAAAGTTTAAAAAATTTTTTTTTTGGACTTAGTAATTTTTCCGCCGTTTATCAGACTTTCAGATAGGAGAAATGTCAGTGAGCGTTCCGATTTCAGTTCCAGAGCGATTCACCCGATGAGTCCTTCATATTTAGTCGTTTTCAGCCAATTTTCAGAATTTTTGAAAATTTCACTTTTTTGTGAAAATATCCACTAAATGAGGGAATAATATGTGTGAGGGTACCCCAGGAGAGTTCCAAATGTGTGTGGGTAGAATATATATCCCACGGGGGTAAAGTTGAAAAAAGTTGAAAAAAAAATTTTTTTTTACTTAGTCATTTTTCCGGCGTTTATCAGACTTTCAGATAGGGTAAATGTCAGTGAGCGTTCTGATTTCAGTTCCAGAGCGATTCGCCCGATGAGTCCTTCATATTTAGACATTTTCAGCCAATTTTCTGAATTTTTGAAAATTTCACTTTTTTGTGAAAATATCCACTAAATGAGGGAATAATATGTGTGAGGGTACCCCAGGAGAGTTCCAAATGTGTGTGGGTAGAAGATATATCCCACGGGGTTAAAATTTAAGAAAGTTGAAAATAAATTGTTTTTGAACTTAGTCATTTTTCCAGCGTTTATCACACTTTCAGATAGGGGAAATGTCAGTGAGCGTTCCGATTTCAGTTCCAGAGCGATTCGCCCGATGAGTCCTTCATATTTAGTCATTTTCAGCCAATTTTCTGAATTTTTGAAAATTTCACTTTTTTTGTGAAAATATCCACTAAATGAGGGAATAATATGTGTGAGGGTACCCCAGGAGAGATCTATATGTGTGTGGGAAAAATATATATCCCACGGGAGTAAAATTGAAAAAAGTTGAAAAAAAATTTTTTTTGGACTTAGTCATTTTTCCAGCGTTTATCAGCCTTTCAGATAGGGGAAATGTCAGTGAGCGTTCCGATTTCAGTTCCAGAGCGATTCGCCCGATGAGTCCTTCATATTTAGTCGTTTTCAGCCAATTTTCAGAATTTTTGAAAATTTCACTTTTTTGTGAAAATATCCAATAAATGAGGGAATAATATGTGTGAGGGTACCCCAGGAGAGTTCCAAATGTGTATGGGTAGAATATATATCCCACGGGGGTAAAATTTAAAAAAGTTGAAAAAAATTTTTTTTTGGACTTAGTCATTTTTCCGGCGTTTATCAGACTTTCAGAGAGGGGAAATGTCAGTGAGCGTTCCGATTTCAGTTCCAGAGCGATTAGCCCGATGAGTCCTTTATATTTAGTCGTTTTCAGACAATTTTCAGAATTTTTGAAAATTTCACTTTTTTGTGAAAATATCCACTAAATGAGGGAATAATATGTGTGAGGGTACCCCAGGAGAGTTCTAACTGTTTATGGGTAGAATATATATCCCACGAGGGTAAAATTGAAAAAAGTTGAAAATTTTTTTTTATTGGACTGTCATTTTTCCGCCGTTTATCAGCCTTTCAGATAGGGGAAATGTCAGTGAGCGTTCCGATTTCAGTTCCAGAGCGATTCGCCCGATGAGTCCTTCATATTTAGTCATTTTCAGCCAATTTTCTGAATTTTTGAAAATTTCACTTTTTTGTGAAAATATCCACTAAATGAGGGAATAATATGTGTGAGGGTACCCCAGGAGAGTTCTAACTGTTTGTGGGTAGAATATATATCCCACGAGGGTAAAATTGAAAAAAGTTGAAAATTTTTTTTTATTGGACTGTCATTTTTCCAGCGTTTATCACACTTTCAGATAGGGGAAATGTCAGTGAGCGTTCCGATTTCAGTTCCAGAGCGATTCGCCCGATGAGTCCTTCATATTTAGTCATTTTCAGCCAATTTTCTGAATTTTTGAAAATTTCACTTTTTTTGTGAAAATATCCACTAAATGAGGGAATAATATGTGTGAGGGTACCCCAGGAGAGATCTATATGTGTGTGGGAAAAATATATATCCCACGGGAGTAAAATTGAAAAAAGTTGAAAAAAAATTTTTTTTGGACTTAGTCATTTTTCCAGCGTTTATCAGCCTTTCAGATAGGGGAAATGTCAGTGAGCGTTCCGATTTCAGTTCCAGAGCGATTCGCCCGATGAGTCCTTCATATTTAGTCGTTTTCAGCCAATTTTCAGAATTTTTGAAAATTTCACTTTTTTGTGAAAATATCCAATAAATGAGGGAATAATATGTGTGAGGGTACCCCAGGAGAGTTCCAAATGTGTGTGGGTAGAATATATATCCCACGGGGGTAAAATTTAAAAAAGTTGAAAAAAATTTTTTTTTGGACTTAGTCATTTTTCCGGCGTTTATCAGACTTTCAGAGAGGGGAAATGTCAGTGAGCGTTCCGATTTCAGTTCCAGAGCGATTAGCCCGATGAGTCCTTTATATTTAGTCGTTTTCAGACAATTTTCAGAATTTTTGAAAATTTCACTTTTTTGTGAAAATATCCACTAAATGAGGGAATAATATGTGTGAGGGTACCCCAGGAGAGTTCTAACTGTTTGTGGGTAGAATATATATCCCACGAGGGTAAAATTGAAAAAAGTTGAAAATTTTTTTTTATTGGACTGTCATTTTTCCGCCGTTTATCAGCCTTTCAGATAGGGGAAATGTCAGTGAGCATTTCGATTTCAGTTCCAGAGCGATTCGCCAGTTCAGTCCTTGATATTTAGTCGTTGTCAGACAATTTTCAGAATTTTTGAAAATTTCACTTTTTTGTGAAAATATCCACTAAAAGAGGGAATAATATGTGTCAGGGTACCCCAGGAGAGTTCCAAATGTGTTTGGGTATCCCACGGGGGTAAAATTAAAAAAAGTTGAAAAAAATTTTTGTATGGACTTAGTCATTTTTCCGCCGTTTATCAGCCTTTCAGATAGGGGAAATGACAGTGAGCATTCCGATTTCAGTTCCAGAGCGATTCGCCCGTTGAGTCCTTGATATTTAGTCGTTTTCAGCCAATTTTCTGAATTTTTAAAAATTTCACTTTTTTGTGAAAATATCCACTAAATGAGGGAATAATATGTGTGAGGGTTCCCCAGGAGAGTTCCAAATGTGTGTGGGTAGAATATATATCCCACGGGGGTAAAATTGAAAAAAGTTGAAAAAAATTTTTGTTTGGACTTAGTAATTTTTCCGCCGTTTATCAGCCTTTCAGATAGGGGAAATGTCAGTGAGCGTTCCGATTTCAGTTCCAGAGCGATTCGCCCGATGAGTCCTTCATATTTAGTCATTTTCAGCCAATTTTCTTAATTTTTGAAAATTTCACTTTTTTGTGAAAATATCCACTAAATGAGGGAATAATATGTGTGAGGGTACCCCAGGAGAGATCTATATGTGTGTGGGAAAAATATATATCCCACGGGAGTAAAATTTAAAAAGTTCAAAAAAATTTTTTTTTGGACTTAGTAATTTTTCCGCCGTTTATCAGACTTTCAGATAGGAGAAATGTCAGTGAGCGTTCCGATTTCAGTTCCAGAGCGATTCGCCCGATGAGTCCTTCATATTTAGTCGTTTTCAGCCAATTTTCAGAATTTTTGAAAATTTCACTTTTTTGTGAAAATATCCAATAAATGAGGGAATAATATGTGTGAGGGTACCCCAGGAGAGTTCCAAATGTGTGTGGGTAGAATATATATCCCACGGGGGTAAAATTTAAAAAAGTTGAAAAAAATTTTTTTTTGGACTTAGTCATTTTTCCGGCGTTTATCAGACTTTCAGAGAGGGGAAATGTCAGTGAGCGTTCCGATTTCAGTTCCAGAGCGATTAGCCCGATGAGTCCTTTATATTTAGTCGTTTTCAGACAATTTTCAGAATTTTTGAAAATTTCACTTTTTTGTGAAAATATCCACTAAATGAGGGAATAATATGTGTGAGGGTACCCCAGGAGAGTTCTAACTGTTTGTGGGTAGAATATATATCCCACGAGGGTAAAATTGAAAAAAGTTGAAAATTTTTTTTTATTGGACTGTCATTTTTCCGCCGTTTATCAGCCTTTCAGATAGGGGAAATGTCAGTGAGCGTTCCGATTTCAGTTCCAGAGCGATTCGCCCGATGAGTCCTTCATATTTAGTCATTTTCAGCCAATTTTCTGAATTTTTGAAAATTTCACTTTTTTGTGAAAATATCCACTAAATGAGGGAATAATATGTGTGAGGGTACCCCAGGAGAGTTCTAACTGTTTGTGGGTAGAATATATATCCCACGAGGGTAAAATTGAAAAAAGTTGAAAATTTTTTTTTATTGGACTGTCATTTTTCCAGCGTTTATCACACTTTCAGATAGGGGAAATGTCAGTGAGCGTTCCGATTTCAGTTCCAGAGCGATTCGCCCGATGAGTCCTTCATATTTAGTCATTTTCAGCCAATTTTCTGAATTTTTGAAAATTTCACTTTTTTTGTGAAAATATCCACTAAATGAGGGAATAATATGTGTGAGGGTACCCCAGGAGAGATCTATATGTGTGTGGGAAAAATATATATCCCACGGGAGTAAAATTGAAAAAAGTTGAAAAAAAATTTTTTTTGGACTTAGTCATTTTTCCAGCGTTTATCAGCCTTTCAGATAGGGGAAATGTCAGTGAGCGTTCCGATTTCAGTTCCAGAGCGATTCGCCCGATGAGTCCTTCATATTTAGTCGTTTTCAGCCAATTTTCAGAATTTTTGAAAATTTCACTTTTTTGTGAAAATATCCAATAAATGAGGGAATAATATGTGTGAGGGTACCCCAGGAGAGTTCCAAATGTGTGTGGGTAGAATATATATCCCACGGGGGTAAAATTTAAAAAAGTTGAAAAAAATTTTTTTTTGGACTTAGTCATTTTTCCGGCGTTTATCAGACTTTCAGAGAGGGGAAATGTCAGTGAGCGTTCCGATTTCAGTTCCAGAGCGATTAGCCCGATGAGTCCTTTATATTTAGTCGTTTTCAGACAATTTTCAGAATTTTTGAAAATTTCACTTTTTTGTGAAAATATCCACTAAATGAGGGAATAATATGTGTGAGGGTACCCCAGGAGAGTTCTAACTGTTTGTGGGTAGAATATATATCCCACGAGGGTAAAATTGAAAAAAGTTGAAAATTTTTTTTTATTGGACTGTCATTTTTCCGCCGTTTATCAGCCTTTCAGATAGGGGAAATGTCAGTGAGCATTTCGATTTCAGTTCCAGAGCGATTCGCCAGTTCAGTCCTTGATATTTAGTCGTTGTCAGACAATTTTCAGAATTTTTGAAAATTTCACTTTTTTGTGAAAATATCCACTAAAAGAGGGAATAATATGTGTCAGGGTACCCCAGGAGAGTTCCAAATGTGTTTGGGTATCCCACGGGGGTAAAATTAAAAAAAGTTGAAAAAAATTTTTGTTTGGACTTAGTCATTTTTCCGCCGTTTATCAGCCTTTCAGATAGGGGAAATGACAGTGAGCGTTCCGATTTCAGTTCCAGAGCGATTCGCCCGTTGAGTCCTTGATATTTAGTCGTTTTCAGCCAATTTTCTGAATTTTTAAAAATTTCACTTTTTTGTGAAAATATCCACTAAATGAGGGAATAATATGTGTGAGGGTTCCCCAGGAGAGTTCCAAATGTGTGTGGGTAGAATATATATCCCACGGGGGTAAAATTGAAAAAAGTTGAAAAAAATTTTTGTTTGGACTTAGTAATTTTTCCGCCGTTTATCAGCCTTTCAGATAGGGGAAATGTCAGTGAGCGTTCCGATTTCAGTTCCAGAGCGATTCGCCCGATGAGTCCTTCATATTTAGTCATTTTCAGCCAATTTTCTGAATTTTTGAAAATTTCACTTTTTTGTGAAAATATCCACTAAATGAGGGAATAATATGTGTGAGGGTACCCCAGGAGAGATCTATCTGTGTGTGGGAAAAATATATATCCCACGGGAGTAAAATTTAAAAAGTTCAAAAAAATTTTTTTTTGGACTTAGTAATTTTTCCGCCGTTTATCAGACTTTCAGATAGGAGAAATGTCAGTGAGCGTTCCGATTTCAGTTCCAGAGTGATTCGCCCGATGAGTCCTTCATATTTAGTCGTTTTCAGCCAATTTTCTGAATTTTTAAAAATTTCACTTTTTTGTGAAAATATCCACTAAATGAGGGAATAATATGTGTGAGGGTTCCCCAGGAGAGTTCCAAATGTGTGTGGGTAGAATATATATCCCACGGGGTTAAAATTTAAGAAAGTTGAAAATAAATTGTTTTTGAACTTAGTCATTTTTCCAGCGTTTATCAGACTTTCAGATATGGGAAATGTCAGTGAGCGTTCCGATTTCAGTTCCAGAGCGATTCGGCCGTTGAGTCCTTGATATTTAGTCGTTTTCAGCTAATTTTCAGAATTTTTGAAAATTTCACTTTTTTGTGAAAATATCCACTAAATGAGGGAATAATGTGTTGAGGGTACCCCAGGAGAGTTCCAAATGTGTGTGGGTAGAATATATATCCCACGGCGGTAAAATTGAAAAAAGTTGAAAAAAATTTTTTTTTTGGACTTAGTCATTTTTCCGCTGTTTATCAGCCTTTCAGATAGGGGAAATGTCAGTGAGCATTCCAATTTCAGTTCCAGAGCAATT
Source organism: Phyllobates terribilis (assembly GCF_046119375.1). NCBI lineage: Eukaryota > Metazoa > Chordata > Amphibia > Anura > Dendrobatidae > Phyllobates > Phyllobates terribilis. The sequence goes on from NW_027362768.1 coordinate 124,467,715, forward strand.
TGCCCGATGAGTCCTTCATATTTAGTCGTTTTTAGCCAATTTTCAGAATTTTTGAAAATGTCATTTTTTTGTGAAAACATCCACTAAATGAGGGAATAATATGTGTGAGGGTACCCCAGGAGAGTACCAAATGTGTGTGGTTAGAATATATATCCCACGGGGGTAAAATTGAAAAAAGTTGAAAAATTTTTTTTTTTGGAGTTAGTCATTTTTCCGCCGTTTATCAGCCTTTCAGATAGGGGAAATGTCAGTGAGAGTTCCGATTTCAGTTCCAGAGCGATTTGCCCGATGAGTCCTTCATATTTAGTCGTTTTCAGCCAATTTTCAAAATTTTTGAAAATTTCACTTTTTTGTGAAAATATCCACTAAATGAGGGAATAATATGTGTGAGGGTACCCCAGGAGAGTTCCAAATGTGTGTGGGTAGAATATATATCCCACGAAGGTAAAATTGAAAAAAGTTGAAAAAAATTTTTTTTTGGACTTAGTCATTTTTCCGCTGTTTATCAGCCTTTCAGATAGGGGAAATGTCAGTGAGCGTTCCGATTTCAGTTCCAGAGCGATTCGCCAGTTCAGTCCTTGATATTTAGTCATTGTCAGCCAATTTTCAGAATGTTTGAAAATTTCACTATTTTGTGAAAATATCCACTAAAAGAGGGAATAATATGTGTCAGGGTACCCCAGGAGAGTTCCAAATGTGTGTGGGTAGAATATATATCCCACGGAGGTAAAATTGAAAAAAGTTGAAAAAAAATTATTTTTGAACTTAGTCATTTTTAGGGCGTTTATCAGACTTTCAGATATGGGAAATGTCAGTGAGCGTTCTGATTTCAGTTCCAGAGCGATTCGCCCGATGAGTCCTTCATATTTAGTCGTTTTCAGCCAATTTTCAGAATTTTTTAAAATTTCACTTTTTTGTGAAAATATATACTAAATGAGGGAATAATATGTGTGAGGATACCCCAGGAGAGTTCCAAACGTGTGTGGGCATCCCACGGGGGTAAAATTGAAAAAAAGTTGAAAAAAAATTTTTTTTTGACTTAGTCAATTTTCCGGCGTTTATCAGACTTTCAGTTAGGGGAAATGTCATTGAGAGTTCCGATTTCAGTTCCAGAGCGATTCGCCCGTTCAGTCCGTGATATTTAGTCGTTGTCAGCCAATATTCAAAATTTTTGAAAATTTCACTTTCTTGTGAAAATATCCACTAAATGAGGGAATAATATGTGTGAGGGTACCACAGGAGAGTTCCAAATGTGTGTGGGTAGAATATATATCCCACGAAGGTAAAATTGAAAAAAGTTGAAAAAATTTTTTTTTTGGACTTAGTCATTTTTCCGGCGTTTATCAGACTTTCAGATAGGGGAAATGTCAGTGAGCGTTCTGATTTCAGTTCCAGAGCGATTCGCCCGATGAGTCCTTGATATTTAGTCGTTGTCAGCCAATTTTCAGAATTTTTGAAAATTTCACTTTTTTGTGAAAATATCCACTAAATGAGGGAATAATATGTGTGAGGGTACCCCAGGAGAGTTCCAAATGCGTGTGGGTAGAATATATATCCCACGAAGGTAAAATTGAAAAAAGTTGAAAGAAATTTTTTTTTGGACTTAGTCTTTTTTCCGGCGTTTATCAGACTTTCAGATAGGGGAAATGTCAGTGAGCGTTCTGATTTCAGTTCCAGAGCGATTCGCCCGTTCAGTCCTTGATATTTCGTCGTTGTCAGCCAATTTTCAGAATTTTTGAAAATTTCACTTTTTTTGTGAAAATATCCACTAAAAGAGGAAATAATATGTGTCAGGGTACCCCAGTAGAGTTCCAAGTTTGTGTGGGTAGAATATATATCCCACGGGGGTAAAATTGAAAAAAGTTGAAAAAAATTTATTTTTGAACTTAATCATTTTTCCGGCGTTTATCAGTCTTTCAGATAGGGGAAATGTCAGTGAGCGTTCCGATTTCAGTTCCAGAGCGATTCACCCGTTCAGTCCTTGATATTTAGTCGTCAGCCAATTTTCAGAATTTTTTGAAAATTTCACTTTTTTGTGAAAATATCCACTAAATGAGGGAATAATGTGTGTGAGGGTACCCCAGGAGAATTCCAAATGTGTGTGGGTAGAATATATATCCCACGAGGGTAAAATTGAAAAGAGTTGAAAAAAATTTTTTTTTGGACTTAGTCCTTTTTCCGCCGTCTACCAGCCTTTCAGATAGGGGAAATGTCAGTGAGCGTTCCTATTTCAGTTCCAGAGCGATTCGCTCGTTCAGTCCGTGATATTTAGTCGTTGCAGCCAATTTTCAAAACTTTTGAAAATGTCACTTTTTTGTGAAAATATCCAATAAATGAGGGAATAATATGTGTGAGGGTACCACAGGAGAGTTCCAAATGTGTGTGAGTAGAATATATATCCCACGAAGATAAAATTGAAAAAAGTTGAAAAAATTTTTTTTTTGGACTTAGTCATTTTTCCGCCGTTTATCAGACGTTCAGATAGGGGAAATGTCAGTGAGCGTTCTGATTTCAGTTCCAGAGCGATTCGCCCGTTCAGTCCTTGATATTTAGTCACTGTCAGACATTTTTCAGAATTTTTGAAAGTTTCACTTTTTTGTGAAAATATCCACTAAAAGAGGAAATAATATGTGTCAGGGTACCCCAGTAGAGTTCCAAATGTGTTTGGGTAGAATATATATCCCACGGGGGTAAAATTGAAAAAAGTTGAAAAAAAATTATTTTTGAACTTAGTCATTTTTCCGGCGTTTATCAGACTTTCAGATAGGGGAAATGTCAGTGAGCGTTCCGATTTCAGTTCCAGAGCGATTCGCCCGATCAGTCCGTGATATTTAGTCGTTGTCAGCCAATTTTCAGAATTTTTGAAATTTTCCCTTTTTTGTGAAAATATCCACTAAATGAGCGAATAATGTGTGTGAGGGTACCCCAGGAGAGTTCCAAATGTGTGTGGGTAGAATATATATCCCACGGGGGTAAAATTGAAAAAAGTTGAAAAAAAATTATTTTTGAACTTAGTCCTTTTTCCGCCGTTTACCAGCCTTTCAGATAGGGGAAACGTCAGTGAGCGTTCGGATTTCAGTTCCAGAGTGATTCGCCCGATGAGTCCTTCATATTTAGTCGTTTCCAGCCAATTTTCAGAATTTTTGAAAATTTCACTTTTTTGTGAAAATATATACTTAATGAGGGAATAATATGTGTGAGGGTACCCCAGGAGACTTCCAAATGTGTGTGGGCATCCCACAAGGGTAAAATTGAAAAAAGTTGAAAAAAAGTTTTTTTTTTGACCTAGTCATTTTTCCGGCATTTATCAGACTTTCAGATAGGGGAAATGTCAGTGAGCGTTCCTATTTCAGTTCCAGAGCGATTCGCCCGTTCAGTCCGTGATATTTAGTCGTTGCAGCCAATTTTCAAAACTTTTGAAAATGTCACTTTTTTGTGAAAATATCCAATAAATGAGGGAATAATATGTGTGAGGGTACCACAGGAAAGTTCCAAATGTGTGTGAGTAGAATATATATCCCACGAAGATAAAATTGAAAAAAGTTGAAAAAATTTTTTTTTTGGACTTAGTCATTTTTCCGCCGTTTATCAGACGTTCAGATAGGGGAAATGTCAGTGAGCGTTCTGATTTCAGTTCCAGAGCGATTCGCCCGTTCAGTCCTTGATATTTAGTCACTGTCAGACAATTTTCAGAATTTTTAAAGTTTCACTTTTTTGTGAAAATATCCACTAAAAGAGGAAATAATATGTGTCAGGGTACCCCAGTAGAGTTCCAAATGTGTGTGGGTAGAATATATATCCCACAAAGGTAAAATTGAAAAAAGTTGAAAAATTTTTTTTTTGGACTAAGTCATTTTTCCGCCGTTTATCAGCCTTTCAGATAGGGAAAATGTCAGTGAGCATTCCGATTTCAGTTCCAGAGCGATTCGCCCATTCAGTCCTTGATATTTAGTCGTTGTCAGCCAATTTTCAGAATTTTTGAAAATTTCACTTTTTTGTGAAAATATCCACTAAATGAGGGAATAATGTGTGTGAGGGTGCCCCAGGAGAGTTCCAAATGTGTGTGGGTAGAATATATATCCCATGAGGGTAAAATTGAAAAAAGTTGAAAAAAATTTTTTTTTGGACTTAGTCCTTTTACCGCCGTTTACCAGCCTTTCAGATAGGGGAAATGTCAGTGAGTGTTCCGATTTCAGTTCCAGAGCGATTCGCCCGATGAGTCGTTCATATTTAGTCGTTTTCAGCCAGTTTTCAGAATTTTTTAAAATTTCACTTTTTTGTGAAAATATATACTAAATGAGGGAATAATATGTGTGAGGGTACCACAGGAGAGTTCCAAATGTGTGTGGGCATCCCACTAGGGTAAAATTGAAAAAAGTTGAAAAAAATTTTTTTTTTGACTTAGTCCTTTTTCCGCCATTTAACAGCCTTTCAGATAGAGGAAATGTCAGTGAGCGTTCCGATTTCAGCTCCAGAGCGATTCGCCCGTTCAGTCCGTGATATTTAGTCGTTGTCAGCCAATTTTCAAAATTTTTGAAAATTTCACTTTTTTGTGAAAATATCCACTAAATGAGGGAATAATATGTTTGAGGGTACCCCAGGAGAGTTCCAAATGTGTGTGGGTAGAATTTATATCCCACGAGGGTAAAATTGAAAAAAGTTGAAAAAAAATTTTTTTTGGACTTAGTCCTTTTTCCGCCGTTTAACAGCCTTTCAGATAGGGGAAATGTCAGTGAGCGTTCCAATTTCAGCTCCAGAGCGATTCGCCCGTTCAGTCCGTGATATTTAGTCGTTGTCAGCCAATTTTCAAAATTTTTGAAAATTTCAATTTTTTGTGAAAATATCCACTAAATGAGGGAATAATATGTGTGAGGGTACCCCAGGAGAGTTTCAAATGTGTGTGGGTAGAATATATATCCCACGAGGGTAAAATTGAAAAAAGTTGAAAAAAATTTTTTTTTGGACTTAGTCCTTTTTCCGCCGTTTACCAGCCTTTCAGATAGGAGAAATGTCAGTGAGTGTTCCGATTTCAGTTCCAGAGCGATTCGCCCGATGAGTCCTTCATATTTTGTCGTTTTCAGCCAATTTTCAGAATTTTTTAAAATTTCACTTTTTTGTGAAAATATATACTAAATGAGGGAATAATATGTGTGAGGATACCCCAGGAGAGTTCCAAATGTGTGTGGGCATCCCACTAGGGTAAAATTGAAAAAAGTTGAAAACATTTTTTTTTTTTACTTAGTCATTTTTCCGGCGTTTATCAGACTTTCAGATAGGGGAAATGTCAGTGAGCGTTCCGATTTCAGTTCCAGAGCGATTCGCCCGTTCAGTCCGTGATATTTAGTCGTTGTCAGACAATTTTCAAAATTTTTGAAAATTTCACTTTTTTGTGAAACTATCCACTAAATGAGGGAATAATATGTGTGAGGGTACCACAGGAGAGTTCCAAATGTGTGTGGGCAGAATATATATCCCACGAAGATAAAATTGAAAAAAGTTGAAAAAAATTTTTTTTTGGACTTAGTACTTTTTCCGCCGTTTACCAGCCTTTCAGATAGGGGAAATGTCAGTGAGCGTTCCGATTTCAGTTCCAGAGCGATTCGCCCGATGAGTCCTTCATATTTAGTCGTTGTCAGCCAATTTTCAGAATTTTTGAAAATTTCACTTTTTTGTGAAAATATCCACTAAATGAGGGAATAATGTGTGCGAGGGTACCCCAGGAGAGTTCCAAATGTGTGTGGGCATCCCACAAATGTAAAATTGAAAAAAGTTGAAAAAAAAATTTTTTTGGACTTAGTCATTTTTCCGGCGTTTATCAGCCTTTCAGATAGGGGAAATGTCAGTGAGCGTTCCGATTTCAGTTCCAGAGCGATTTGCCCGTTCAGTCCTTGATATTTAGTCGTTGTCAGCCAATTTTCTGAATTTTTGAAAATTTCACTTTTTTGTGAAAATATCCACTAAATGAGGGAATAATGTGTGTGAGGGTACCCCAGGAGAGTTCAAAATGTGTGTGGGTAGAATATATATCCCACGAGGGTAAAATTGAAAAAAGTTGAAAAAAATTTTTTTTTGGACTTAGTCCTTTTTCCGCCGTTTAACAGCCTTTCAGATAGGGGAAATGTCAGTGAGCGTTCCAATTTCAGCTCCAGAGCGATTCGCCCGTTCAGTCCGTGATATTTAGTCGTTGTCAGCCAATTTTCAAAATTTTTGAAAATTTCAATTTTTTGTGAAAATATCCACTAAATGAGGGAATAATATGTGTGAGGGTACCCCAGGAGTGTTCCAAATGTGTGTGGGTAGAATATATATCCCACGAGGGTAAAATTGAAAAAAGTTGAAAAAAATTTTTTTTTGGACTTAGTCCTTTTTCCGCCGTTTACCAGCCTTTCAGATAGGGGAAATGTCAGTGAGTGTTCCGATTTCAGTTCCAGAGCGATTCGCCCGATGAGTCCTTCATATTTAGTCGTTTTCAGCCAATTTTCAGAATTTTTTAAAATTTCACTTTTTTGTGAAAATATATACTAAATGAGGGAATAATATGTGTGAGGATACCCCAGGAGAGTTCCAAATGTGTGTGGGCATCCCACTAGAGTAAAATTGAAAAAAGTTGAAAACATTTTTTTTTTTTACTTAGTCATTTTTCCGGCGTTTATCAGACTTTCAGATAGGGGAAATGTCAGTGAGCGTTCCGATTTCAGTTCCAGAGCGATTCGCCCGTTCAGTCCGTGATATTTAGTCGTTGTCAGCCAATTTTCAAAATTTTTGAAAATGTCACTTTTTTGTGAAACTATCCACTAAATGAGGGAATAATATGTGTGAGGGTACCACAGGAGAGTTCCAAATGTGTGTGGGCAGAATATATATCCCACGAAGATAAAATTGAAAAAAGTTGAAAAAAATTTTTTTTTAGACTTAGTACTTTTTCCGCCGTTTACCAGCCTTTCAGATAGGGGAAATGTCAGTGAGCGTTCCGATTTCAGTTCCAGAGCGATTCGCCCGTTCAGTCCGTGATATTTAGTCGTTGTCAGCCAATTTTTAAAATTTTTGAAAATTTCACTTTTTTGTGAAAATATCCACTAAATGAGGGAATAATATGTGTGAGGGTACCACAGGAGAGTTCCAAATGTGTGTGGGTAGAATATATATCCCACAAAGGTAAAATTTAAAAAAGTTGAAAAATTTTTTTTTTTGGACTTAGTCATTTTTCCGCTGTTTATCAGCCTTTCAGATAGGGGAAATGTCAGTGAGCGTTCCGATTTCAGTTCCAGAGCGATTCGCCCGATGAGTACTTCATATTTAGTCGTTGTCAGCCAATTTTCAGAATTTTTGAAAATTTCACTTTTTTGTGAAAATATCCACTAAATGAGGGAATAATGTGTGCGAGGGTACCCCAGGAGAGTTCCAAATGTGTGTGGGTAGAGTATATATCCCACGGGGGTAAAATTGAAAAAAGTTGAAAAAAAATTATTTTTGAACTTAGTCATTTTTCCGGCGTTTATCAGACTTTCAGATAGGGGAAATGTCAGTGAGCATTCCGATTTCAGTTCCAGAGCGATTCGCCCGATGAGTCCTTCATATTTAGTCGTTTTCAGCCAATTTTCAGAATTTTTGAAAATTTCACTTTTTTGTGAAAATATATACTAAATGAGGGAATAATATGTGTGAGAATACCCCAGGAGAGTTCCAAATGTGTGTGGGTAGAATATATATCCCACAAAGGTAAAATTGAAAAAAGTTGAAAAATTTTTTTTTTGGACTAAGTCATTTTTCCGCCGTTTATCAGCCTTTCAGATAGGGAAAATGTCAGTGAGCATTCCGATTTCAGTTCCAGAGCGATTCGCCCATTCAGTCCTTGATATTTAGTCGTTGTCAGCCAATTTTCAGAATTTTTGAAAATTTCACTTTTTTGTGAAAATATCCACTAAATGAGGGAATAATGTGTGTGAGGGTGCCCCAGGAGAGTTCCAAATGTGTGTGGGTAGAATATATATCCCATGAGGGTAAAATTGAAAAAAGTTGAAAAAAATTTTTTTTTGGACTTAGTCCTTTTACCGCCGTTTACCAGCCTTTCAGATAGGGGAAATGTCAGTGAGTGTTCCGATTTCAGTTCCAGAGCGATTCGCCCAATGAGTCGTTCATATTTAGTCGTTTTCAGCCAGTTTTCAGAATTTTTTAAAATTTCACTTTTTTGTGAAAATATATACTAAATGAGGGAATAATATGTGTGAGGGTACCACAGGAGAGTTCCAAATGTGTGTGGGCATCCCACTAGGGTAAAATTGAAAAAAGTTGAAAAAAAATTTTTTTTTGACTTAGTCCTTTTTCCGCCATTTAACAGCCTTTCAGATAGAGGAAATGTCAGTGAGCGTTCCGATTTCAGCTCCAGAGCGATTCGCCCGTTCAGTCCGTGATATTTAGTCGTTGTCAGCCAATTTTCAAAATTTTTGAAAATTTCACTTTTTTGTGAAAATATCCACTAAATGAGGGAATAATATGTTTGAGGGTACCCCAGGAGAGTTCCAAATGTGTGTGGGTAGAATTTATATCCCACGAGGGTAAAATTGAAAAAAGTTGAAAAAAAATTTTTTTTGGACTTAGTCCTTTTTCCGCCGTTTAACAGCCTTTCAGATAGGGGAAATGTCAGTGAGCGTTCCAATTTCAGCTCCAGAGCGATTCGCCCGTTCAGTCCGTGATATTTAGTCGTTGTCAGCCAATTTTCAAAATTTTTGAAAATTTCAATTTTTTGTGAAAATATCCACTAAATGAGGGAATAATATGTGTGAGGGTACCCCAGGAGAGTTCCAAATGTGTGTGGGTAGAATATATATCCCACGAGGGTAAAATTGAAAAAAGTTGAAAAAAATTTTTTTTTGGACTTAGTCCTTTTTCCGCCGTTTACCAGCCTTTCAGATAGGGGAAATGTCAGTGAGTGTTCCGATTTCAGTTCCAGAGCGATTCGCCCGATGAGTCCTTCATATTTTGTCGTTTTCAGCCAATTTTCAGAATTTTTTAAAATTTCACTTTTTTGTGAAAATATATACTAAATGAGGGAATAATATGTGTGAGGATACCCCAGGAGAGTTCCAAATGTGTGTGGGCATCCCACTAGAGTAAAATTGAAAAAAGTTGAAAACATTTTTTTTTTTTACTTAGTCATTTTTCCGGCGTTTATCAGACTTTCAGATAGGGGAAATGTCAGTGAGTGTTCTGATTTCAGTTCCAGAGCGATTCGCCCGATGAGTCCTTCATATTTAGTCGTTTTCAGCCAATTTTCAGAATTTTTTAAAATTTCACTTTTTTGTGAAAATATATACTAAATGAGGGAATAATATGTGTGAGGATACCCCAGGAGAGTTCCAAATGTGTGTGGGCATCCCACTAGAGTAAAATTGAAAAAAGTTGAAAACATTTTTTTTTTTTACTTAGTCATTTTTCCGGCGTTTATCAGACTTTCAGATAGGGGAAATGTCAGTGAGCGTTCCGATTTCAGTTCCAGAGCGATTCGCCCGTTCAGTCCGTGATATTTAGTCGTTGTCAGCCAATTTTCAAAATTTTTGAAAATGTCACTTTTTTGTGAAACTATCCACTAAATGAGGGAATAATGTGTGCGAGGGTACCCCAGGAGAGTTCCAAATGTGTGTGGGTAGAGTATATATCCCACGGGGGTAAAATTGAAAAAAGTTGAAAAAAAATTATTTTTGAACTTAGTCATTTTTCCGGCGTTTATCAGACTTTCAGATAGGGGAAATGTCAGTGAGTGTTCTGATTTCAGTTCCAGAGCGATTCGCCCGATGAGTCCTTCATATTTAGTCGTTTTCAGCCAATTTTCAGAATTTTTTAAAATTTCACTTTTTTGTGAAAATATATACTAAATGAGGGAATAATATGTGTGAGGATACCCCAGGAGAGTTCCAAATGTGTGTGGGCATCCCACTAGAGTAAAATTGAAAAAAGTTGAAAACATTTTTTTTTTTTACTTAGTCATTTTTCCGGCGTTTATCAGACTTTCAGATAGGGGAAATGTCAGTGAGCGTTCCGATTTCAGTTCCAGAGCGATTCGCCCGTTCAGTCCGTGATATTTAGTCGTTGTCAGCCAATTTTCAAAATTTTTGAAAATGTCACTTTTTTGTGAAACTATCCACTAAATGAGGGAATAATGTGTGCGAGGGTACCCCAGGAGAGTTCCAAATGTGTGTGGGTAGAGTATATATCCCACGGGGGTAAAATTGAAAAAAGTTGAAAAAAAATTATTTTTGAACTTAGTCATTTTTCCGGCGTTTATCAGACTTTCAGATAGGGGAAATGTCAGTGAGCATTCCGATTTCAGTTCCAGAGCGATTCGCCCGATGAGTCCTTCATATTTAGTCGTTTTCAGCCAATTTTCAGAATTTTTGAAAATTTCACTTTTTTGTGAAAATATATACTAAATGAGGGAATAATATGTGTGAGAATACCCCAGGAGAGTTCCAAATGTGTGTGGGCATCCCACAAATGTAAAATTGAAAAAAGTTGAAAAAAAATTATTTTTGAACTTAGTCATTTTTCCGGCGTTTATCAGACTTTCAGATAGGGGAAATGTCAGTGAGCATTCCGATTTCAGTTCCAGAGCGATTCGCCCGTTCAGTCCTTGATATTTAGTCGTTGTCAGCCAATTTTCAGAATTTTTGAAAATTTCACTTTTTTGTGAAAATATCCACTAAATGAGGGAATAATCTGTGTGAGGATACCCCAGGAGAGTTCCAAATGCGTGTGGGTAGAATATATATCCCACGAGGGTAAAATTGAAAAAAGTTGAAAAAAATTTTTTTTTGAACTTAGTCCTTTTTCCGCCGTTTAACAGCCTTCCAGATAGAGGAAATGTCAGTGAGCGTTCCGATTTCAGCTCCAGAGCGATTCGCCCGTTCAGTCCGTGATATTTAGTCGTTGTCAGCCAATTTTCAAAATTTTTGAAAATTTCACTTTTTTGTGAAAATATCCACTAAATGAGGGAATAATATGTGTGAGGGTACCCCAGGAGAGTTCCAAATGTGTGTGGGTAGAATATATATCCCACGAGGGTAAAATTGAAAAAAGTTGAAAAAAATTTTTTTTTGGACTTAGTCCTTTTTCCGCCGTTTACCAGCCTTTCAGATAGGGGAAATGTCAGTGAGTGTTCCGATTTCAGTTCCAGAGCGATTCGCCCGATGAGTCCTTCATATTTAGTCGTTTTCAGCCAATTTTCAGAATTTTTTAAAATTTCACTTTTTTGTGAAAATATATACTAAATGAGGGAATAATATGTGTGAGGATACCCCAGGAGAGTTCCAAATGTGTGTGGGCATCCCACTAGGGTAAAATTGAAAAAAGTTGAAAACATTTTTTTTTTTGACTTAGTCATTTTTCCGGCGTTTATCAGACTTTCAGATAGGGGAAATGTCAGTGAGCGTTCCGATTTCAGTTCCAGAGCGATTCGCCCGTTCAGTCCGTGATATTTAGTCGTTGTCAGCCAATTTTCAAAATTTTTGAAAATTTCACTTTTTTGTGAAACTATCCACTAAATGAGGGAATAATATGTGTGAGGGTACCCCAGGAGAGTTCCAAATGTGTGTGGGTAGAATATATATCTCACGAGGGTAAAATTGAAAAAAGTTGAAAAAAATTTTTTTTTGGACTTAGTCCTTTTTCCGCCGTTTACCAGCCTTTCAGATAGGGGAAATGTCAGTGAGTGTTCCGATTTCAGTTCCAGAGCGATTCGCCCGATGAGTCCTTCATATTTAGTCGTTTTCAGCCAATTTTCAGAATTTTTTAAAATTTCACTTTTTTGTGAAAATATATACTAAATGAGGGAATAATATGTGTGAGGATACCCCAGGAGAGTTCCAAATGTGTGTGGGCATCCCACTAAGGTAAAATTGAAAAAAGTTGAAAACATTTTTTTTTTTGACTTAGTCATTTTTCCGGCGTTTATCAGACTTTCAGATAGGGGAAATGTCAGTGAGCGTTCCGATTTCAGTTCCAGAGCGATTCGCCCGTTCAGTCCGTGATATTTAGTCGTTGTCAGCCAATTTTCAAAATTTTTGAAAATTTCACTTTTTTGTGAAACTATCCACTAAATGAGGGAATAATATGTGTGAGGGTACCACAGGAGAGTTCCAAATGTGTGTGGGCAGAATATATATCCCACGAAGATAAAATTGAAAAAAGTTGAAAAAAAATTTTTTTTGGACTGAGTACTTTTTCCGTCGTTTACCAGCCTTTCAGATAGGGGAAATGTCAGTGAGCGTTCCGATTTCAGTTCCAGAGCGATTCGCCCGTTCAGTCCGTGATATTTAGTCGTTGTCAGCCAATTTTCAAAATTTTTGAAAATTTCACTTTTTTGTGAAAATATCCACTAAATGAGGGAATAATATGTGTGAGGGTACCACAGGAGAGTTCCAAATGTGTGTGGGTAGAATATATATCCCACAAAGGTAAAATTTAAAAAAGTTGAAAAATTTTTTTTTTTTGGACTTAGTCATTTTTCCGCTGTTTATCAGCCTTTCAGATAGGGGAAATGTCAGTGAGCGTTCCGATTTCAGTTCCAGAGCGATTCGCCCGATAAGTCCTTCATATTTAGTCGTTGTCAGCCAATTTTCAGAATTTTTGAAAATTTCACTTTTTTGTGAAAATATCCACTAAATGAGGGAATAATGTGTGCGAGGGTACCCCAGGAGAGTTCCAAATGTGTGTGGGTAGAGTATATATCCCACGGTGGTAAAATTGAAAAAAGTTGAAAAAAAATTATTTTTGAACTTAGTAATTTTTCCGGCGTTTATCAGACTTTCAGATAGGGGAAATGTCAGTGAGCGTTCCGATTTCAGTTCCAGAGCGATTCGCCCGATGAGTCCTTCATATTTAGTCGTTTTCAGCCAATTTTCAGAATTTTTGAAAATTTCACTTTTTTGTGAAAATATATACTAAATGAGGGAATAATATGTGTGAGGATACCCCAGGAGAGTTCCAAATGTGTGTGGGCATCCCACAAATGTAAAATTGAAAAAAGTTGAAAAAAAAATTTTTTTGGACTTAGTCATTTTTCCGGCGTTTATCAGACTTTCAGATAGGGGAAATGTCAGTGAGCGTTCCGATTTCAGTTCCACAGCGATTCGCCCGTTCAGTCCGTGATATTTAGTCGTTGTCAGCCAATTTTCAAAATTTTGGAAAATTTCACTTTTTTGTGAAAATATCCACTAAATGAGGGAATAATATGTGTGAGGGTACCCCAGGAGAGTTCCAAATGTGTGTCTGTAGAATATATATCCCACGAGGGTAAAATTGAAAAAAATTTTTTTTTGGACTTAGTCATTTTTCCGCCATTTATCAGCCTTTCAGATAGGGGAAATGTCAGTGAGCGTTCCGATTTCAGTTCCAGAGCGATTCGCCCGATGAGTCCTTCATATTTAGTCGTTTTCAGCCAATTTTCAGAATTTTTGAAAATTTCACTTTTTTGTGAAAATATATACTAAATGAGGGAATAATATGTATGAGGATACCCCAGGAGAGTTCCAAATGTGTGTGGGTAGAATATATATCCCACGAGGGTAAAATTGAAAAAAGTTGAAAATTTTTTTTTTTCGACTTAGTCCTTTTTCCGCCGTTTACCAGCCTTTCAGATAGGGGAAAAGTCAGTGAGCGTTCTGATTTCAGTTCCAGAGCGATTTGCCTGTTCAGTCCTTGATATTTAGTCGTTGTCAGCCAATTTTCAGAATTTTTGAAAATTTCACTTTTTTGTGAAAATATCCACTAAAAGAGGAAATAATATGTGTCAGGGTACCCCAGTAGAGTTCCAAATGTGTGTGGGTAGAATATATATCCCACGGGGGTAAAATTAAAAAAAGTTGAAAAAAATTTATTTTTGAACTTAGTCATTTTTCCGCCGTTTACCAGCCTTTCAGATAGGGGAAATGTCAGTGAGCGTTCCGATTTCAGTTCCAGAGCGATTCGCCCGTTCAGTCCGTGATATTTAGTCGTTGTCAGCCAATTTTCAAAATTTTTGAAAATTTCACTTTTTTGTGAAAATATCCACTAAATGAGGGAATAATATATGTGAGGGTACTCCAGGAGAGTTCCAAATGTGTGTGGGTAGAATATATATCCCACGAGGGTAAAATTGAAAAAAGTTGAAAAAAATTTATTTTTGGACTTAGTCATTTTTCCACCGTTTATCAGCCTTTCAGATAAGGGAAATGTCAGTGAGTGTTCCGATTTCAGTTCCAGAGCGATTCACCCGTTCAGTCCTTGATATTTAGTCGCTGTCAGCCAATTTTCAGAATTTTTGAAAATTTCACTTTTTTGTGAAAATATCCACTAAATGAGGGAATAATGTGTGTGAGGGTACCCCAGGAGAGTTACAAATGTGTGTGGGTAGAATATATATCCCACGGGGGTAAAATTGAAAAAAGTTGAAAAAAAATTTTTTTTGGACTTAGTCCTTTTTCTGCCGTTTACCAGCCTTTCAGATAGGGGAAATGGCAGTGAGCGTTCCGATTTCAGTTCCAAAGCGATTCGCCCGTTCAGTCCGTGATATTTAGTCATTGTCAGCCAATTTTCAAAATTGTTGAAAATTTCACTTTTTTGTGAAAATATCCACTAAATGAGGGAATAATATGTGTGAGGGTACCACAGGAGAGTTCCAAATGTGTGTGGGTAGAATATATATCCCACGAAGATAAAAATGAAAAAAGTTGAAAAAAAATTTTTTTTGGACTTAGTACTTTTTCCGCCGTTTACCAGCCTTTCAGATAGGGGAAATGTCAGTGAGCGTTCCGATTTCAGTTCCAGAGCGATTCGCCCGTTCAGTCCGTGATATTTAGTCGTTGTCAGCCAATTTTCAAAATTTTTGAAAATTTCACTTTTTTGTGAAAATATCCACTAAATGAGGGAATAATATGTGTGAGGGTACCACAGGAGAGTTCCAAATGTGTGTGGGTAGAATATATATCCCACAAAGGTAAAATTTAAAAAAGTTGAAAAATTTTTTTTTTTTGGACTTAGTCATTTTTCCGCTGTTTATCAGCCTTTCAGATAGGGGAAATGTCAGTGAGCGTTCCGATTTCAGTTCCAGAGCGATTCGCCCGATGAGTCCTTCATATTTAGTCGTTGTCAGCCAATTTTCAGAATTTTTGAAAATTTCACTTTTTTGTGAAAATATCTACTAAATGAGGGAATAATATGTGTGAGGATACCCCAAGAGAGTTCCAAATGTGTGTGGGCATCCCACAAAGGTAAAATTGAAAAAAGTTGAAAAAAAAATTTTTTTTGACTTAGTCATTTTTCAGCCGTTTACCAGCCTTTCAGATAGGGGAAATGTCAGTGAGCGTTCCGATTTCAGTTCCAGAGCGATTCGCCCGTTCAGTCCATGATATTTAGTCGTTGTCAGCCAATTTTCAAAATTTTTGAAAATTTCACTTTTTTGTGAAAATATCCACTAAATGAGGGAATAATATGTGTGAGGGTACCCCAGGAGAGTTCCAAATGTGTGTGGGTAGAATATATATCCCACGAGGGTAAAATTGAAAAAAGTTGAAAAAAATTTTTTTTTGGACTTAGTCCTTTTTCCGCCGTTTACCAGCCTTTCAGATAGGGGAAATGTCAGTGAGTGTTCCGACTTCAGTTCCAGAGCGATTCGCCCGATGAGTCCTTCATATTTTGTCGTTTTCAGCCAATTTTCAGAATTTTTTAAAATTTCACTTTTTTGTGAAAATATATACTAAATGAGGGAATAATATGTGTGAGGATACCCCAGGAGAGTTCCAAATGTGTGTGGGCATCCCACTAGAGTAAAATTGAAAAAAGTTGAAAACATTTTTTTTTTTTACTTAGTCATTTTTCCGGCGTTTATCAGACTTTCAGATAGGGGAAATGTCAGTGAGTGTTCTGATTTCAGTTCCAGAGCGATTCGCCCGATGAGTCCTTCATATTTAGTCGTTTTCAGCCAATTTTCAGAATTTTTTAAAATTTCACTTTTTTGTGAAAATATATACTAAATGAGGGAATAATATGTGTGAGGATACCCCAGGAGAGTTCCAAATGTGTGTGGGCATCCCACTAGAGTAAAATTGAAAAAAGTTGAAAACATTTTTTTTTTTTACTTAGTCATTTTTCCGGCGTTTATCAGACTTTCAGATAGGGGAAATGTCAGTGAGCGTTCCGATTTCAGTTCCAGAGCGATTCGCCCGTTCAGTCCGTGATATTTAGTCGTTGTCAGCCAATTTTCAAAATTTTTGAAAATGTCACTTTTTTGTGAAACTATCCACTAAATGAGGGAATAATGTGTGCGAGGGTACCCCAGGAGAGTTCCAAATGTGTGTGGGTAGAGTATATATCCCACGGGGGTAAAATTGAAAAAAGTTGAAAAAAAATTATTTTTGAACTTAGTCATTTTTCCGGCGTTTATCAGACTTTCAGATAGGGGAAATGTCAGTGAGTGTTCTGACTTCAGTTCCAGAGCGATTCGCCCGATGAGTCCTTCATATTTAGTCGTTTTCAGCCAATTTTCAGAATTTTTTAAAATTTCACTTTTTTGTGAAAATATATACTAAATGAGGGAATAATATGTGTGAGGATACCCCAGGAGAGTTCCAAATGTGTGTGGGCATCCCACTAGAGTAAAATTGAAAAAAGTTGAAAACATTTTTTTTTTTTAATTAGTCATTTTTCCGGCGTTTATCAGACTTTCAGATAGGGGAAATGTCAGTGAGCGTTCCGATTTCAGTTCCAGAGCGATTCGCCCGTTCAGTCCGTGATATTTAGTCGTTGTCAGCCAATTTTCAAAATTTTTGAAAATGTCACTTTTTTGTGAAACTATCCACTAAATGAGGGAATAATATGTGTGAGGGTACCACAGGAGAGTTCCAAATGTGTGTGGGCAGAATATATATCCCACGAAGATAAAATTGAAAAAAGTTGAAAAAAATTTTTTTTGGACTTAGTACTTTTTCCGCCGTTTACCAGCCTTTCAGATAGGGGAAATGTCAGTGAGCGTTCCGATTTCAGTTCCAGAGCGATTCGCCCGTTCAGTCCGTGATATTTAGTCGTTGTCAGCCAATTTTTAAAATTTTTGAAAATTTCACTTTTTTGTGAAAATATCCACTAAATGAGGGAATAATATGTGTGAGGGTACCACAGGAGAGTTCCAAATGTGTGTGGGTAGAATATATATCCCACAAAGGTAAAATTTAAAAAAGTTGAAAAATTTTTTTTTTTGGACTTAGTCATTTTTCCGCTGTTTATCAGCCTTTCAGATAGGGGAAATGTCAGTGAGCGTTCCGATTTCAGTTCCAGAGCGATTCGCCCGATGAGTCCTTCATATTTAGTCGTTGTCAGCCAATTTTCAGAATTTTTGAAAATTTCACTTTTTTGTGAAAATATCCACTAAATGAGGGAATAATGTGTGCGAGGGTACCCCAGGAGAGTTCCAAATGTGTGTGGGTAGAGTATATATCCCACGGGGGTAAAATTGAAAAAAGTTGAAAAAAAATTATTTTTGAACTTAGTCATTTTTCCGGCGTTTATCAGACTTTCAGATAGGGGAAATGTCAGTGAGCATTCCGATTTCAGTTCCAGAGCGATTCGCCCGATGAGTCCTTCATATTTAGTCGTTTTCAGCCAATTTTCAGAATTTTTGAAAATTTCACTTTTTTGTGAAAATATATACTAAATGAGGGAATAATATGTGTGAGAATACCCCAGGAGAGTTCCAAATGTGTGTGGGCATCCCACAAATGTAAAATTGAAAAAAGTTGAAAAAAAATTATTTTTGAACTTAGTCATTTTTCCGGCGTTTATCAGACTTTCAGATAGGGGAAATGTCAGTGAGCATTCCGATTTCAGTTCCAGAGCGATTCGCCCGTTCAGTCCTTGATATTTAGTCGTTGTCAGCCAATTTTCAGAATTTTTGAAAATTTCACTTTTTTGTGAAAATATCCACTAAATGAGGGAATAATCTGTGTGAGGATACCCCAGGAGAGTTCCAAATGCGTGTGGGTAGAATATATATCCCACGAGGGTAAAATTGAAAAAAGTTGAAAAAAATTTTTTTTTGAACTTAGTCCTTTTTCCGCCGTTTAACAGCCTTCCAGATAGAGGAAATGTCAGTGAGCGTTCCGATTTCAGCTCCAGAGCGATTCGCCCGTTCAGTCCGTGATATTTAGTCGTTGTCAGCCAATTTTCAAAATTTTTGAAAATTTCACTTTTTTGTGAAAATATCCACTAAATGAGGGAATGATATGTGTGAGGGTACCCCAGGAGAGTTCCAAATGTGTGTGGGTAGAATTTATATCCCACGAGGGTAAAATTGAAAAAAGTTGAAAAAAAATTTTTTTTGGACTTAGTCCTTTTTCCGCCGTTTAACAGCCTTTCAGATAGGGGAAATGTCAGTGAGCGTTCCAATTTCAGCTCCAGAGCGATTCGCCCGTTCAGTCCGTGATATTTAGTCGTTGTCAGCCAATTTTCAAAATTTTTGAAAATTTCAATTTTTTGTGAAAATATCCACTAAATGAGGGAATAATATGTGTGAGGGTACCCCAGGAGAGTTCCAAATGTGTGTGGGTAGAATATATATCCCACGAGGGTAAAATTGAAAAAAGTTGAAAAAAATTTTTTTTTGGACTTAGTCCTTTTTCCGCCGTTTACCAGCCTTTCAGATAGGGGAAATGTCAGTGAGTGTTCCGATTTCAGTTCCAGAGCGATTCGCCCGATGAGTCCTTCATATTTAGTCGTTTTCAGCCAATTTTCAGAATTTTTTAAAATTTCACTTTTTTGTGAAAATATATACTAAATGAGGGAATAATATGTGTGAGGATACCCCAGGAGAGTTCCAAATGTGTGTGGGCATCCCACTAGGGTAAAATTGAAAAAAGTTGAAAACATTTTTTTTTTTGACTTAGTCATTTTTCCGGCGTTTATCAGACTTTCAGATAGGGGAAATGTCAGTGAGCGTTCCGATTTCAGTTCCAGAGCGATTCGCCCGTTCAGTCCGTGATATTTAGTCGTTGTCAGCCAATTTTCAAAATTTTTGAAAATTTCACTTTTTTGTGAAACTATCCACTAAATGAGGGAATAATATGTGTGAGGGTACCACAGGAGAGTTCCAAATGTGTGTGGGCAGAATATATATCCCACGAAGATAAAATTGAAAAAAGTTGAAAAAAAATTTTTTTTGGACTGAGTACTTTTTCCGTCGTTTACCAGCCTTTCAGATAGGGGAAATGTCAGTGAGCGTTCCGATTTCAGTTCCAGAGCGATTCGCCCGTTCAGTCCGTGATATTTAGTCGTTGTCAGCCAATTTTCAAAATTTTTGAAAATTTCACTTTTTTGTGAAAATATCCACTAAATGAGGGAATAATATGTGTGAGGGTACCACAGGAGAGTTCCAAATGTGTGTGGGTAGAATATATATCCCACAAAGGTAAAATTTAAAAAAGTTGAAAAATTTTTTTTTTTTGGACTTAGTCATTTTTCCGCTGTTTATCAGCCTTTCAGATAGGGGAAATGTCAGTGAGCGTTCCGATTTCAGTTCCAGAGCGATTCGCCCGATAAGTCCTTCATATTTAGTCGTTGTCAGCCAATTTTCAGAATTTTTGAAAATTTCACTTTTTTGTGAAAATATCCACTAAATGAGGGAATAATGTGTGCGAGGGTACCCCAGGAGAGTTCCAAATGTGTGTGGGTAGAGTATATATCCCACGGTGGTAAAATTGAAAAAAGTTGAAAAAAAATTATTTTTGAACTTAGTAATTTTTCCGGCGTTTATCAGACTTTCAGATAGGGGAAATGTCAGTGAGCGTTCCGATTTCAGTTCCAGAGCGATTCGCCCGATGAGTCCTTCATATTTAGTCGTTTTCAGCCAATTTTCAGAATTTTTGAAAATTTCACTTTTTTGTGAAAATATATACTAAATGAGGGAATAATATGTGTGAGGATACCCCAGGAGAGTTCCAAATGTGTGTGGGCATCCCACAAATGTAAAATTGAAAAAAGTTGAAAAAAAAATTTTTTTGGACTTAGTCATTTTTCCGGCGTTTATCAGACTTTCAGATAGGGGAAATGTCAGTGAGCGTTCCGATTTCAGTTCCACAGCGATTCGCCCGTTCAGTCCGTGATATTTAGTCGTTGTCAGCCAATTTTCAAAATTTTGGAAAATTTCACTTTTTTGTGAAAATATCCACTAAATGAGGGAATAATATGTGTGAGGGTACCCCAGGAGAGTTCCAAATGTGTGTCTGTAGAATATATATCCCACGAGGGTAAAATTGAAAAAAATTTTTTTTTGGACTTAGTCATTTTTCCGCCATTTATCAGCCTTTCAGATAGGGGAAATGTCAGTGAGCGTTCCGATTTCAGTTCCAGAGCGATTCGCCCGATGAGTCCTTCATATTTAGTCGTTTTCAGCCAATTTTCAGAATTTTTGAAAATTTCACTTTTTTGTGAAAATATATACTAAATGAGGGAATAATATGTATGAGGATACCCCAGGAGAGTTCCAAATGTGTGTGGGTAGAATATATATCCCACGAGGGTAAAATTGAAAAAAGTTGAAAATTTTTTTTTTTCGACTTAGTCCTTTTTCCGCCGTTTACCAGCCTTTCAGATAGGGGAAAAGTCAGTGAGCGTTCTGATTTCAGTTCCAGAGCGATTTGCCTGTTCAGTCCTTGATATTTAGTCGTTGTCAGCCAATTTTCAGAATTTTTGAAAATTTCACTTTTTTGTGAAAATATCCACTAAAAGAGGAAATAATATGTGTCAGGGTACCCCAGTAGAGTTCCAAATGTGTGTGGGTAGAATATATATCCCACGGGGGTAAAATTAAAAAAAGTTGAAAAAAATTTATTTTTGAACTTAGTCATTTTTCCGCCGTTTACCAGCCTTTCAGATAGGGGAAATGTCAGTGAGCGTTCCGATTTCAGTTCCAGAGCGATTCGCCCGTTCAGTCCGTGATATTTAGTCGTTGTCAGCCAATTTTCAAAATTTTTGAAAATTTCACTTTTTTGTGAAAATATCCACTAAATGAGGGAATAATATATGTGAGGGTACTCCAGGAGAGTTCCAAATGTGTGTGGGTAGAATATATATCCCACGAGGGTAAAATTGAAAAAAGTTGAAAAAAATTTATTTTTGGACTTAGTCATTTTTCCACCGTTTATCAGCCTTTCAGATAAGGGAAATGTCAGTGAGTGTTCCGATTTCAGTTCCAGAGCGATTCACCCGTTCAGTCCTTGATATTTAGTCGCTGTCAGCCAATTTTCAGAATTTTTGAAAATTTCACTTTTTTGTGAAAATATCCACTAAATGAGGGAATAATGTGTGTGAGGGTACCCCAGGAGAGTTACAAATGTGTGTGGGTAGAATATATATCCCACGGGGGTAAAATTGAAAAAAGTTGAAAAAAATTTTTTTTTGGACTTAGTCCTTTTTCTGCCGTTTACCAGCCTTTCAGATAGGGGAAATGGCAGTGAGCGTTCCGATTTCAGTTCCAAAGCGATTCGCCCGTTCAGTCCGTGATATTTAGTCATTGTCAGCCAATTTTCAAAATTGTTGAAAATTTCACTTTTTTGTGAAAATATCCACTAAATGAGGGAATAATATGTGTGAGGGTACCACAGGAGAGTTCCAAATGTGTGTGGGTAGAATATATATCCCACGAAGATAAAAATGAAAAAAGTTGAAAAAAAATTTTTTTTGGACTTAGTACTTTTTCCGCCGTTTACCAGCCTTTCAGATAGGGGAAATGTCAGTGAGCGTTCCGATTTCAGTTCCAGAGCGATTCGCCCGTTCAGTCCGTGATATTTAGTCGTTGTCAGCCAATTTTCAAAATTTTTGAAAATTTCACTTTTTTGTGAAAATATCCACTAAATGAGGGAATAATATGTGTGAGGGTACCACAGGAGAGTTCCAAATGTGTGTGGGTAGAATATATATCCCACAAAGGTAAAATTTAAAAAAGTTGAAAAATTTTTTTTTTTTGGACTTAGTCATTTTTCCGCTGTTTATCAGCCTTTCAGATAGGGAAAATGTCAGTGAGCGTTCCGATTTCAGTTCCAGAGCGATTCGCCCGATGAGTCCTTCATATTTAGTCGTTGTCAGCCAATTTTCAGAATTTTTGAAAATTTCACTTTTTTGTGAAAATATCTACTAAATGAGGGAATAATATGTGTGAGGATACCCCAAGAGAGTTCCAAATGTGTGTGGGCATCCCACAAAGGTAAAATTGAAAAAAGTTGAAAAAAAAATTTTTTTTGACTTAGTCATTTTTCCGGCGTTTATCAGACTTTCAGATAGGGGAAATGGCAGTGAGCGTTCCGATTTCAGTTCCAGAGAGATTCGCCCGATCAGTCCTTGATATTTAGTCGTTGTCAGCCAATTTTCAGAATTTTTGAAAATTTTACTTTTTTTGTGAAAATGTCCACTAAATGAGGGAATAATGTGTGCGAGGGTACCCCAGGAGAGTTACAAATGTGTGTGGGTAGAATATATATCCCACGGGGGTAAAATTGAAAAAAGTTGAAAAAAATTTATTTTTGAACTTAGTCATTTTTCAGCCGTTTACCAGCCTTTCAGATAGGGGAAATGTCAGTGAGCGTTCCGATTTCAGTTCCAGAGCGATTCGCCCGTTCAGTCCGTGATATTTAGTCGTTGTCAGCCAATTTTCAAAATTTTTGAAAATTTCACTTTTTTGTGAAAATATCCACTAAATGAGGGAATAATATGTGTGAGGGTACCCCAGGAGAGTTCCAAATGTGTGTGGGTAGAATATATATCCCACGAGGGTAAAATTGAAAAAAGTTGAAAAAAATTTTTTTTTGGACTTAGTCATTTTTCCACCGTTTATCAGCCTTTCAGATAAGGGAAATGTCAGTGAGTGTTCCGATTTCAGTTCCAGAGCGATTCGCCCGATGAGTCCTTCATATTTAGTCGTTTTCATCCAATTTTCAAAATTTTTTAAAATTTCACTTTTTTGTGAAAATATCTACTAAATGAGGGAATAATATGTGTGAGGGTACCCCAGGAGAGTTCCAAATGTGTGTGGGTAGAATATATATCCCGCGAGGGTAAAATTGAAAAAAGTTGAAAAAAATTTTTTTTTGGACTTAGTCATTTTTCCGCCGTTTATCAGCCTTTCACATAGGGGAAATGTCAGTGAGCGTTCCGATTTCAGTTCCAGAGCGATTCGCCCGTTCAGTCCGTGATATTTAGTCGTTGTCAGCCAATTTTCAAAATTTTTGAAAATTTCACTTTTTTGTGAAAATATCCACTAAATGAGGGAATAATATGTGTGAGGGTACTCCAGGAGAGTTCCAAATGTGTGTGGGTAGAATATATATCCCACGAGGGTAAAATTGAAAAAAGTTGAAAAAAATTTTTTTTTGGACTTAGTCATTTTTCCACCGTTTATCAGCCTTTCAGATAAGGGAAATGTCAGTGAGTGTTCCGATTTCAGTTCCAGAGCGATTCACCCGATCAGTCCTTGATATTTAGTCGTTGTCAGCCAATTTTCAGAATTTTTGAAAATTTTACTTTTTTGTGAAAATGTCCACTAAATGAGGGAATAATGTGTGCGAGGGTACCCCAGGAGAGTTACAAATGTGTGTGGGTAGAATATATATCCCACGGGGGTAAAATTGAAAAAAGTTGAAAAAAATTTATTTTTGAACTTAGTCATTTTTCAGCCGTTTACCAGCCTTTCAGATAGGGGAAATGTCAGTGAGCGTTCCGATTTCAGTTCCAGAGCGATTCGCCCGTTCAGTCCATGATATTTAGTCGTTGTCAGCCAATTTTCAAAATTTTTGAAAATTTCACTTTTTTGTGAAAATATCCACTAAATGAGGGAATAATATGTGTGAGGGTACCCCAGGAGAGTTCCAAATGTGTGTGGGTAGAATATATATCCCACGAGGGTAAAATTGAAAAAAGTTGAAAAAAATTTTTTTTTGGACTTAGTCATTTTTCCACCGTTTATCAGCCTTTCAGATAAGGGAAATGTCAGTGAGTGTTCCGATTTCAGTTCCAGAGCGATTCGCCCGATGAGTCCTTCATATTTAGTCGTTTTCATCCAATTTTCAAAATTGTTTAAAATTTCACTTTTTTGTGAAAATAGCTACTAAATGAGGGAATAATATGTGTGAGGGTACCCCAGGAGAGTTCCAAATGTGTGTGGGTAGAATATATATCCCGCGAGGGTAAAATTGAAAAAAGTTGAAAAAAATTTTTTTTTGGACTTAGTCATTTTTCCGCCGTTTATCAGCCTTTCACATAGGGGAAATGTCAGTGAGCGTTCCGATTTCAGTTCCAGAGCGATTCGCCCGTTCAGTCCGTGATATTTAGTCGTTGTCAGCCAATTTTCAAAATTTTTGAAAATTTCACTTTTTTGTGAAAATATCCACTAAATGAGGGAATAATATGTGTGAGGGTACTCCAGGAGAGTTCCAAATGTGTGTGGGTAGAATATATATCCCACGAGGGTAAAATTGAAAAAAGTTGAAAAAAATTTTTTTTTGGACTTAGTCATTTTTCCACCGTTTATCAGCCTTTCAGATAAGGGAAATGTCAGTGAGTGTTCCGATTTCAGTTCCAGAGCGATTCACCCGTTCTGTCCTTGATATTTAGTCGCTGTCAGCCAATTTTCAGAATTTTTGAAAATTTCACTTTTTTGTGAAAATATCCACTAAATGAGGGAATAATGTGTGTGAGGGTACCCCAGGAGAGTTCCAAATGTGTGTGGGTAGAATATATATCCCACGAGGGTAAAATTGAAAAAAGTTTTAAAAAATTTTTTTTTGGACTTAGTCCTTTTTCTGCCGTTTACCAGCCTTTCAGATAGGGGAAATGTCAGTGAGCGTTGCGATTTCAGTTCCAGAGCGTTTCGCCCGATGAGTCCTTCATATTTAGTCGTTTTCAGCCAATTTTCAGAATTTTTGAAAATTTCACTTTTTTGTGAAAATATATACTAAATGAGGGAATAATATGTGTGAGGATATCCCAGGAGAGTTCCAAATGTGTGTGGGCATCCCACAAAGGTAAAATTGAAAAAAGTTGAAAAAAAAATTTTTTTTGACTTAGTCATTTTTCCGGCGTTTATCAGACTTTCAGATAGGGGAAATGGCAGTGAGCGTTCCGATTTCAGTTTCAGAGCGATTCGCCCGATCAGTCCTTGATATTTAGTCGTTGTCAGCCAATTTTCAGAATTTTTGAAAATTTTACTTTTTTGTGAAAATGTCCACTAAATGAGGGAATAATGTGTGCGAGGGTACCCCAGGAGAGTTACAAATGTGTGTGGGTAGAATATATATCCCACGGGGGTAAAATTGAAAAAAGTTGAAAAAAATTTATTTTTGAACTTAGTCATTTTTCAGCCGTTTACCAGCCTTTCAGATAGGGGAAATGTCAGTGAGCGTTCCGATTTCAGTTCCAGAGCGATTCGCCCGTTCAGTCCGTGATATTTAGTCGTTGTCAGCCAATTTTCAATATTTTTGAAAATTTCACTTTTTTGTGAAAATATCCACTAAATGAGGGAATAATATGTGTGAGGGTACCCCAGGAGAGTTCCAAATGTGTGTGGGTAGAATATATATCCCACGAGGGTAAAATTGAAAAAAGTTGAAAAAAATTTTTTTTTGGACTTAGTCATTTTTCCACCGTTTATCAGCCTTTCAGATAAGGGAAATGTCAGTGAGTGTTCCGATTTCAGTTCCAGAGTGATTCGCCCGTTCTGTCCTTGATATTTAGTCGTTGTCAGCCAATTTTTCGAATTTTTGAAAATTTCACTTTTTTGTGAAAATATATACTAAATGAGGGAATAATATGTGTGAGGATACCCCAGGAGAGTTCCAAATGTGTGTGGGCATCCCACAAGGGTAAAATTGAAAAAAGTTGAAAAAAAAATTTTTTTTGTCTTAGTCATTTTTCCGGCGTTTATCAGACTTTCAGATAGGGGAAATTTCAGTGAGCGTTCCGATTTCAGTTCCAGAGCGATTCGCCCGTTCAGTCCGTGATATTTAGTCGTTGTCAGCCAATTTTCAGAATTTTTGAAAATTTCACTTTTTTGTGAAAATATCCACTAAATGAGGGAATAATGTGTGCGAGGGTACCACAGGAGAGTTCCAAATGTGTGTGGGTAGAATATATATCCCACAGGGGTAAAATTGAAAAAAGTTGAAAAAAAATTATTTTTGAACTTAGTCATTTTTCCGCCGTTTACCAGCCTTTCAGATAGGGGAAATGTCAGTGAGCGTTCCGATTTCAGTTCCAGAGCGATTCGCCCCATCAGTCCTTCATATTTAGTCGTTGTCAGCCAATTTTCAGAATTTTTGAAAATTTCACTTTTTTGTGAAAATATCCACTAAATGAGGGAATAATGCGTGTGAGGGTACCCCAGGAGAGTTCCAAATATGTGTGGGTAGAATATATATCCCACGAGGGTAAATTTGAAAAAAGTTGAAAAAATTTTTTTTTTGGACTTAGTCATTTTTCCGGCGTTTATCAGACTTTCAGATAGGGGAAATGTCAGTGAGCGTTCCGATTTCAGTTCCAGAGCGATTCGCCCCATCAGTCCTTCATATTTAGTCGTTGTCAGCCAATTTTCAGAATTTTTGAAAATTTCACTTTTTTGTGAAAATATCCACTAAATGAGGGAATAATGTGTGCGAGGGTACCCCAGGAGAGTTCCAAATGTGTGTAGGTAGAATATATATCCCACGAGGGTAAAATTGAAAAAAGTTGAAAAAAATTTTTTTTTGGACTTAGTCATTTTTCCACCGTTTATCAGCCTTTCAGATAAGGGAAATGTCAGTGAGTGTTCCGATTTCAGTTCCAGAGCGATTCGCCCGTTCAGTCCTTGATATTTAGTCGTCAGCCAATTTTCTGAATTTTTGAAAATTTCACTTTTTTGTGAAAATATCCACTAAATGAGGGAATAATGTGTGTGAGGGCACCCCAGGAGAGTTCCAAATATGTGTGGGTAGAATATATATCCCACAGGGGTAAAATTGAAAAAAGTTGAAAAAAATTTTTTTTTGGACTTAGTCCTTTTTCCGCCGTTTATCAGCCTTTCAGATAGGGGAAATGTCAGTGAACGTTCCGATTTCAGTTCCAGAGTGATTCGCCCGATGAGTCCTTCATATTTAGTCGTTTTCAGCCAATTTTCAGAATTTTTGAAAATTTCACTTTTTTGTGAAAATATCCACTAAATGAGGGAATAATGTGTGTGAGGGTACCCTAGGAGAGTTCCAAATGTGTGTGGGTAGAATATATATCCCACGAGGGTAAAATTGAAAAAAGTTTAAAAAAATTTTTTTTTGGACTTAGTCCTTTTTCCGCCGTTTATCAGCCTTTCAGATAGGGGAAATGTCAGTGAACGTTCCGATTTCAGTTCCAGAGCGATTCGCCCGATCAGTCCTTGATATTTAGTCGTTTTCAGCCAATTTTCAGAATTTTTGAAAATTTCACTTTTTGATGAAAATATATACTAAATGAGGGAATAATATGTGTGAGGATACCCCAGGAGAGTTCCAAATGTGTGTGGGCATCCCACAAGGGTAAAATTGAAAAAAGTTGAAAAAAATTTATTTTTGAACTTAGTCATTTTTCCGGCGTTTATCAGACTTTCGGATAGCGGAAATGTCAGTGAGCGTTCCGATTTCAGTTCCAGAGCGATTCGCCCGTTCAGTCCTTGATATTTAGTCGTTGTCAGCCAATTTTCAGAATTTTTGAAAATTTCACTTTTTTGTGAAAATATCCACTAAATGAGGGAATAATGTGTGCAAGGGTACCACAGGAGAGTTCCAAATGTGTGTGGGTAGAATATATATCCCACAGGGGTAAAATTGAAAAAAGTTGAAAAAAATTTATTTTTGAACTTAGTCATTTTTCCGCCGTTTACCAGCCTTTCAAATAGGGGAAATGTCAGTGAGCGTTCCGATTTCAGTTCCAGAGCAATTCGCCCGATGAGTCCTTCATATTTAGTCGTTTTCAGCCAATTTTCAGAATTTTTGAAAATTTCACTTTTTTGTGAAAATATCCACTAAATGAGGGAATAATGTGTGTGAGGGTACCCTAGGAGAGTTCCAAATGTGTTTGGGTAGAATATATATCCCACGAGGGTAAAATTGAAAAATGTTGAAAAAAATTTTTTTTTGGACTTAGTCCTTTTTCCGCCGTTTATCAGCCTTTCACATAGGGGAAATGTCAGTGAGCGTTCCGATTTCAGTTCCAGAGCGATTCGCCCGATCAGTCCTTGATATTTAGTCGGTTTCAGCCAATTTTCAGAATTTTTGAAAATTTCACTTTTTTGTGAAAATATATACTAAATGAGGGAATAATATGTGTGAGGGTACCCCAGGAGAGTTCCAAATGTGTGTGGGTAGAATATATATCCCACGAGGGTAAAATTGAAAAAAGTTGAAAAAAATTTTTTTTTGGACTTAGTCATTTTTCCACCGTTTATCAGCCTTTCAGATAAGGGAAATGTCAGTGAGTGTTCCGATTTCAGTTCCAGAGTGATTCGCCCGTTCTGTCCTTGATATTTAGTCGTTGTCAGCCAATTTTTCGAATTTTTGAAAATTTCACTTTTTTGTGAAAATATATACTAAATGAGGGAATAATATGTGTGAGGATACCCCAGGAGAGTTCCAAATGTGTGTGGGCATCCCACAAGGGTAAAATTGAAAAAAGTTGAAAAAAAAATTTTTTTTGTCTTAGTCATTTTTCCGGCGTTTATCAGACTTTCAGATAGGGGAAATTTCAGTGAGCGTTCCGATTTCAGTTCCAGAGCGATTCGCCCGTTCAGTCCGTGATATTTAGTCGTTGTCAGCCAATTTTCAGAATTTTTGAAAATTTCACTTTTTTGTGAAAATATCCACTAAATGAGGGAATAATGTGTGCGAGGGTACCACAGGAGAGTTCCAAATGTGTGTGGGTAGAATATATATCCCACAGGGGTAAAATTGAAAAAAGTTGAAAAAAAATTATTTTTGAACTTAGTCATTTTTCCGCCGTTTACCAGCCTTTCAGATAGGGGAAATGTCAGTGAGCGTTCCGATTTCAGTTCCAGAGCGATTCGCCCCATCAGTCCTTCATATTTAGTCGTTGTCAGCCAATTTTCAGAATTTTTGAAAATTTCACTTTTTTGTGAAAATATCCACTAAATGAGGGAATAATGCGTGTGAGGGTACCCCAGGAGAGTTCCAAATATGTGTGGGTAGAATATATATCCCACGAGGGTAAATTTGAAAAAAGTTGAAAAAATTTTTTTTTTGGACTTAGTCATTTTTCCGGCGTTTATCAGACTTTCAGATAGGGGAAATGTCAGTGAGCGTTCCGATTTCAGTTCCAGAGCGATTCGCCCCATCAGTCCTTCATATTTAGTCGTTGTCAGCCAATTTTCAGAATTTTTGAAAATTTCACTTTTTTGTGAAAATATCCACTAAATGAGGGAATAATGTGTGCGAGGGTACCCCAGGAGAGTTCCAAATGTGTGTGGGTAGAATATATATCCCACGAGGGTAAAATTGAAAAAAGTTGAAAAAAATTTTTTTTTGGACTTAGTCATTTTTCCACCGTTTATCAGCCTTTCAGATAAGGGAAATGTCAGTGAGTGTTCCGATTTCAGTTCCAGAGCGATTCGCCCGTTCAGTCCTTGATATTTAGTCGTCAGCCAATTTTCTGAATTTTTGAAAATTTCACTTTTTTGTGAAAATATCCACTAAATGAGGGAATAATGTGTGTGAGGGCACCCCAGGAGAGTTCCAAATATGTGTGGGTAGAATATATATCCCACAGGGGTAAAATTGAAAAAAGTTGAAAAAAATTTTTTTTTGGACTTAGTCCTTTTTCCGCCGTTTATCAGCCTTTCAGATAGGGGAAATGTCAGTGAACGTTCCGATTTCAGTTCCAGAGCGATTCGCCCGATGAGTCCTTCATATTTAGTCGTTTTCAGCCAATTTTCAGAATTTTCGAAAATTTCACTTTTTTGTGAAAATATCCACTAAATGAGGGAATAATGTGTGTGAGGGTACCCTAGGAGAGTTCCAAATGTGTGTGGGTAGAATATATATCCCACGAGGGTAAAATTGAAAAAAGTTGAAAAAAATTTTTTTTTGGACTTAGTCCTTTTTCCGCCGTTTATCAGCCTTTCAGATAGGGGAAATGTCAGTGAACGTTCCGATTTCAGTTCCAGAGCGATTCGCCCGATCAGTCCTTGATATTTAGTCGTTTTCAGCCAATTTTCAGAATTTTTGAAAATTTCACTTTTTGATGAAAATATATACTAAATGAGGGAATAATATGTGTGAGGATACCCCAGGAGAGTTCCAAATGTGTGTGGGCATCCCACAAGGGTAAAATTGAAAAAAGTTGAAAAAAATTTATTTTTGAACTTAGTCATTTTTCCGGCGTTTATCAGACTTTCGGATAGCGGAAATGTCAGTGAGCGTTCCGATTTCAGTTCCAGAGCGATTCGCCCGTTCAGTCCTTGATATTTAGTCGTTGTCAGCCAATTTTCAGAATTTTTGAAAATTTCACTTTTTTGTGAAAATATCCACTAAATGAGGGAATAATGTGTGCGAGGGTACCACAGGAGAGTTCCAAATGTGTGTGGGTAGAATATATATCCCACAGGGGTAAAATTGAAAAAAGTTGAAAAAAATTTATTTTTGAACTTAGTCATTTTTCCGCCGTTTACCAGCCTTTCAGATAGGGGAAATGTCAGTGAGCGTTCCGATTTCAGTTCCAGAGCAATTCGCCCGATGAGTCCTTCATATTTAGTCGTTTTCAGCCAATTTTCAGAATTTTTGAAAATTTCACTTTTTTGTGAAAATATCCACTAAATGAGGGAATAATGTGTGTGAGGGTACCCTAGGAGAGTTCCAAATGTGTTTGGGTAGAATATATATCCCACGAGGGTAAAATTGAAAAAAGTTGAAAAAAATTTTTTTTTGGACTTAGTCCTTTTTCCGCCGTTTATCAGCCTTTCACATAGGGGAAATGTCAGTGAGCGTTCCGATTTCAGTTCCAGAGCGATTCGCCCGATCAGTCCTTGATATTTAGTCGGTTTCAGCCAATTTTCAGAATTTTTGAAAATTTCACTTTTTTGTGAAAATATATACTAAATGAGGGAATAATATGTGTGAGGATACCCCAGGAGAGTTCCAAATGTGTGTGGGCATCCCACAAGGGTAAAATTGAAAAAAGTTGAAAAAAATTTATTTTTGAACTTAGTCATTTTTCCGGCGTTTATCAGACTTTCAGATAGCGGAAATGTCAGTGAGTATTCCGATTTCAGTTCCAGAGCGATTCGCCCGTTCAGTCCTTGATATTTAGTCGTTGTCAGCCAATTTTCTGAATTTTTGAAAATTTCACTTTTTTTGTGAAAATATCCACTAAATGAGGGAATAATATGTGTGAGGGTACCACAGGAGAGTTCCAAATGTGTGTGGGTAGAATATATATCCCACGGGGGTAACATTGAAAAAAGTTTAAAAATTTTTTTTTTTTCACTTAGTCATTTTTCCGGCGTTTATCAGACTTTCAGAAAGGGGAAATGTCAGTGAGCATTCCGATTTCAGTTCCAGAGCGATTCGCACGATGAGTCCTGGATATTTAGTCGTTTTCAGCCAATTTTCAGAATTTTTGAAAATTTCACTTTTTTGTGAAAATATCCACTAAATGAGGTAATAATGTGTGTGAGGGTACCCCAGGAGAGTTCCAAATGTGTGCGGGTAGAATATATATCCCACGGGGGTAAAATTGAAAAAAGTTTTAAAAAAATTTTTTTTAGCCTTAGTCATTTTTCCAGCGTTTATCAGACTTTCAGATAGGGGAAATGTCAGTGAGTGTTCTGATTTCAGTTCCAGAGCGATTCGCCCGATGGGTCCTTCATATTTAGTCGTTTTCAGCCAATTTTCAGAATTTTTGAAAATTTCACTTTTTTGTGAAAATATCCACTAAATGAGGGAATAATATGTGTGAGGGTACCCCAGGAGAGTTCAAAATGTGTGTGGGTAGAATATATATCCCACGGGGGTAAAATTGAAAAAAGTTGAAAAAAAATTTTTTTTGAACTTAGTCATTTTTCCGGCTTTTATCAGACTTTCAGATAGGGGAAATGTCAGTGAGCGTTCCCATTTCAGTTCCTGAGCGATTCGCCCGATGAGTCCTTCATATTTAGTCGTTTTCAGCCAATTTTCAGAATTTTTGAAAATTTCACTTTTTTGTGAAAATATCCACTAAATGAGGGAATAATGTGTGTGAGGGTACCCCAGGAGAGTTCCAAATGTGTGCGGGTAGAATATATATCCCACGGGGG
Source organism: Phyllobates terribilis (assembly GCF_046119375.1). Taxonomy (NCBI): domain Eukaryota; kingdom Metazoa; phylum Chordata; class Amphibia; order Anura; family Dendrobatidae; genus Phyllobates; species Phyllobates terribilis. The sequence continues at coordinate 124,500,029 of NW_027362768.1, forward strand.
TAAAATTGAAAAAAGTTTTAAAAAAATTTTTTTTGGACTTAGTCATTTTTCCGGCGTTTATCAGACTTTCAGATAGGGGAAAGTTCAGTGAGCGTTCCCATTTCAGTTCCTGAGCGATTCGCCCGATGAGTCCTTCATATTTAGTCGTTTTCAGCCAATTTTCAGAATTTTTGAAAATTTCACTTTTTTGTGAAAATATCCACTAAATGAGGGAATAATGTGTGTGAGGGTACCCCAGGAGAGTTCCAAATGTGTGTGGGTAGAATATATATCCCACGGGGGTAAAATTGAAAAAAGTTTTAAAAAAATTTTTTTTGGACTTAGTCATTTTTCCGGCGTTTATCAGACTTTCAGATAGGGGAAAGTTCAGTGAGCGTTCCGATTTCAGTTCCAGAGCGATTCGCCCGATGAGTCCTTGATATTTAGTCGTTTTCAGCCAATTTTCAGAATTTTTGAAAATTTCACTTTTTTGTGAAAATATCCACTAAATGAGGGAATAATATGTGTGAGGTTACCCGAGGAGAGTTCCAAATGTGTGTGGGTAGAATATATACCCCACGGGGGTAAAATTGAAATAAGTTGAAAAAAATTTTTTTTTGGACTTAGTCATTTTTCCGCCGTTTATTAGCCTTTCAGATAAGGGAAATGTCAGTGAGCATTCCGATTTCAGTTCCAGAGCGATTCGCCCGATGAGTCCTTCATATTTAGTCGTTTTCAGCCAATTTTCAGAATTTTTGAAAATTTCACTTTTTTGTGAAAATATCCACTAAATGAGGGAATAATATGTGTGAGGGTACCCGAGAAGAGTTCCAAATGTGTGTGGGTAGAATATATATCCCACGAAGGTAAAATTGAAGAAATTAGAAAAAAATTTTTTTTTGGACTTAGTCATTTTTCCGGCGTTTATCAGACTTTCAGATAGTTGAAATGTCAGTGAGCTTTCCGATTTCAGTTCCAGAGCGAATCGCCCGATGAGTCCTTGATATTTAGTTGTTTTCAGCCAATTTTCAGAATTTTTGAAAATTTCACTTTTTTGTGAAAATATCCACCAAATGAGGGAATAATATGTGTGAGGGTACCCCAGGAGAGTTCCAAATGTGTGTGGGTAGAATAGATATCCCACGGGGGTAAAATTGAAAAAAGTTGAAAAAAATAATTTTTTGGACTTAGTCATTTTTTCGCCGTTTATCAGCCTTTCAGATAGGGGAAATGTCAGTGAGCGTTCCGATTTCTGTTCCAGAGTGATTCGCCCGTTGAGTCCTTGATATTTAGTCGTTCTCAACCAATTTTCAGAATTTTTGAAAATTTAACTTTTTTGTGAAAATATCCACTAAAAGAGGGAATAATAAGTGTGAAGGTACCCCAGGAGAATTCCAAATGTGTGTGGGTAGAATATATATCCCACGGGGGTAAAATTGAAAAAAGTTGAAAAAAATTTATTTTTGAACTTAGTCATTTTTCCGGCGTTTATCAGACTTTCAGATAGGGGAAATGTCAGTGAGCATTCCGATTTCAGTTCCAGAGCGATTCGCCTTTTGAGTCCTTGATATTTAGTTGTTGTCAGCCAATTTTCAGAATTTTTGAAAATTTCACTTTTTTGTGAAAATATCCAAAAAATGAGGGAATAATATGTGTGAGGGTACCCCAGGAGAGTTCCAAATTTGTGTGGGTAGAATAGATATCCCATGAGGGTAAAATTGAAAAAAGTTTAAAAAAAATTTTTTTTGGTCTCAGTCATTTTCCGTCATTTATCAGTCTTTCAGACTGGGGAAATGTCAGTGAGCGTTCCGATTTCAGTTCCAGAGCGATTCGCCCGATGGGTCCTTCATATTTAGTCGTTTTCAGCCAATTTTCAGAATTTTTGAAACTTTCAATTTTGTGAAAATATCCACTAAATGAGGGAATAATATGTGTAAGGGTACCCCAGAATAGTTCCAGATGTGTGTGGGTAGAATAGATATCCCACGGGGGTAAAATTGAAAAAAGTTGAAAAAAAAATTTTTTTGGAACTTAGTCATTTTTCTGCCGTTTATCAGCCTTTCAGATAGGGGAAATGTCAGTGAGCGTTCCGATTTCAGTTCCAGAACGATTCGCCTGTTGAGTCCTGGATATTTAGTCGTTTTCAGACAATTTTCTGAATTTTTGAAAATTTCACTTTTTTGTGAAAATATCCACTAAATGAGGGAATAATATGTGTGAGGGTACCCAAGGAGAGTTCCAAATGTGTGTGGGAAGAATATATATCCCACGGGGGTAAAATTTAAAAAAGTTTTAAAAAAAATTTTTTGGCCTTAGTCATTTTTACGGCATTTATCATACTTTCAGATAGGGGAAATGTCAGTGAGCGTTTTGATTTCAGTTCCAGAGCGATTCGCCCGATGAGTCCTTGATATTTAGTCGTTTTCAGCCAATTTTCAGAATTTTGGAAAATTTCACTTTTTTGTGAAAATATCCACTAAATGAGGTAATAATATGTGTGAGGGTACCCCAGGAGAGTTCAAAATGTGTGTGGGTAGAATATATATCCCACGGGGGTAAAATTGAAAAAAGTTGAAAAAATTTTTTTTGGAACTTAGTCATTTTTCCGGCTTTTATCAGACTTTCAGATAGGGGAAATGTCAGTGAGTGTTCCGATTTCAGTTCCAGAGTGATTCGCCCGTTGAGTCCTTCATACTTAGTCGTTTTCAGCCAATTTTCAGAATTTTTGATAATTTCACTTTTTTGTGAAAATATCCACTAAATGAGGGAATAATGTGTGTGAGGGTTCCCCAGGAGAGTTCCAAATGTGTGTGGATAGAATATATATCCCACGGGGGTAAAATTGAAAAAAGTTTTAAAAAAATTTTTTTGGGACTTAGTCATTTTTCCACGTTTATCAGACTTTCAGATAGGGGAAAGTTCAGTGAGCGTTCCGATTTCAGTTCCAGAGCGATTTGCCCGATGAGTCCTTGATATTTAGTCGTTTTCAGCCAATTTTCAGAATTTTTGAAAATTTCACTTTTTTGTGAAAATATCCACTAAATGAGGGAATAATATGTGTGAGGTTACCCGAGGAGAGTTCCAAATGTGTGTGGGTAGAATATATACCCCACGGGGGTAAAATTGAAATAAGTTGAAAAAAATTTTTTTTTGGACTTAGTCATTTTTCCGCCGTTTATTAGCCTTTCAGATAAGGGAAATGTCAGTGAGCATTCCGATTTCAGTTCCAGAGCGATTCGCCCGATGAGTCCTTCATATTTAGTCGTTTTCAGCCAATTTTCAGAATTTTTGAAAATTTCACTTTTTTGTGAAAATATCCACTAAATGAGGGAATAATATGTGTGAGGGTACCCGAGAAGAGTTCCAAATGTGTGTGGGTAGAATATATATCCCACGAAGGTAAAATTGAAGAAATTAGAAAAAAATTTTTTTTTGGACTTAGTCATTTTTCCGGCGTTTATCAGACTTTCAGATAGTTGAAATGTCAGTGAGCTTTCCGATTTCAGTTCCAGAGCGAATCGCCCGATGAGTCCTTGATATTTAGTTGTTTTCAGCCAATTTTCAGAATTTTTGAAAATTTCACTTTTTTGTGAAAATATCCACCAAATGAGGGAATAATATGTGTGAGGGTACCCCAGGAGAGTTCCAAATGTGTGTGGGTAGAATAGATATCCCACGGGGGTAAAATTGAAAAAAGTTGAAAAAAATAATTTTTTGGACTTAGTCATTTTTTCGCCGTTTATCAGCCTTTCAGATAGGGGAAATGTCAGTGAGCGTTCCGATTTCTGTTCCAGAGTGATTCGCCCGTTGAGTCCTTGATATTTAGTCGTTCTCAACCAATTTTCAGAATTTTTGAAAATTTAACTTTTTTGTGAAAATATCCACTAAAAGAGGGAATAATAAGTGTGAAGGTACCCCAGGAGAATTCCAAATGTGTGTGGGTAGAATATATATCCCACGGGGGTAAAATTGAAAAAAGTTGAAAAAAATTTATTTTTGAACTTAGTCATTTTTCCGGCGTTTATCAGACTTTCAGATAGGGGAAATGTCAGTGAGCATTCCGATTTCAGTTCCAGAGCGATTCGCCTTTTGAGTCCTTGATATTTAGTTGTTGTCAGCCAATTTTCAGAATTTTTGAAAATTTCACTTTTTTGTGAAAATATCCAAAAAATGAGGGAATAATATGTGTGAGGGTACCCCAGGAGAGTTCCAAATTTGTGTGGGTAGAATAGATATCCCATGAGGGTAAAATTGAAAAAAGTTTAAAAAAAATTTTTTTTGGTCTCAGTCATTTTCCGTCATTTATCAGTCTTTCAGACTGGGGAAATGTCAGTGAGCGTTCCGATTTCAGTTCCAGAGCGATTCGCCCGATGGGTCCTTCATATTTAGTCGTTTTCAGCCAATTTTCAGAATTTTTGAAACTTTCAATTTTGTGAAAATATCCACTAAATGAGGGAATAATATGTGTAAGGGTACCCCAGAATAGTTCCAGATGTGTGTGGGTAGAATAGATATCCCACGGGGGTAAAATTGAAAAAAGTTGAAAAAAAAATTTTTTTGGAACTTAGTCATTTTTCTGCCGTTTATCAGCCTTTCAGATAGGGGAAATGTCAGTGAGCGTTCCGATTTCAGTTCCAGAACGATTCGCCTGTTGAGTCCTGGATATTTAGTCGTTTTCAGACAATTTTCTGAATTTTTGAAAATTTCACTTTTTTGTGAAAATATCCACTAAATGAGGGAATAATATGTGTGAGGGTACCCAAGGAGAGTTCCAAATGTGTGTGGGAAGAATATATATCCCACGGGGGTAAAATTTAAAAAAGTTTTAAAAAAAATTTTTTGGCCTTAGTCATTTTTACGGCATTTATCATACTTTCAGATAGGGGAAATGTCAGTGAGCGTTTTGATTTCAGTTCCAGAGCGATTCGCCCGATGAGTCCTTGATATTTAGTCGTTTTCAGCCAATTTTCAGAATTTTGGAAAATTTCACTTTTTTGTGAAAATATCCACTAAATGAGGTAATAATATGTGTGAGGGTACCCCAGGAGAGTTCAAAATGTGTGTGGGTAGAATATATATCCCACGGGGGTAAAATTGAAAAAAGTTGAAAAAATTTTTTTTGGAACTTAGTCATTTTTCCGGCTTTTATCAGACTTTCAGATAGGGGAAATGTCAGTGATTGTTCCGATTTCAGTTCCAGAGTGATTCGCCCGTTGAGTCCTTCATACTTAGTCGTTTTCAGCCAATTTTCAGAATTTTTGATAATTTCACTTTTTTGTGAAAATATCCACTAAATGAGGGAATAATGTGTGTGAGGGTTCCCCAGGAGAGTTCCAAATGTGTGTGGATAGAATATATATCCCACGGGGGTAAAATTGAAAAAAGTTTTAAAAAAATTTTTTTGGGACTTAGTCATTTTTCCACGTTTATCAGACTTTCAGATAGGGGAAAGTTCAGTGAGCGTTCCGATTTCAGTTCCAGAGCGATTTGCCCGATGAGTCCTTGATATTTAGTCGTTTTCAGCCAATTTTCAGAATTTTCAAAAATTTCACTTTTTTGTGAAAATATCCACTAAATGAGGGAATAATATGTGTGAGGTTACCCGAGGAGAGTTCCAAATGTGTGTGGGTAGAATATATACCCCACAGAGGTAAAATTGAAGAAAGTAGAAAAAAATTTTTTTTGGAACTTAGTCATTTTTCCGGCGTTTATCAGACTTTCAGATAGGGGAAATGTCAGTGAGTGTTCCGATTTCAGTTCCAGAGAAATTCGCCCGATGAGTATTTAGTCGTTTTCAGCCAATTTTCAGAATTTTTGAAAATTTCACTTTTTTGTAAAAATATCCACTAAATGAGGGAATAATATGTGTGAGGGTACACCAGGAGAGTTCCAAATGTGTGTGGGTAGAATATATATCCCACGGGGGTAAAATTGAAAAAAGTTGAAAAAAAATTTTTTTGGAACTTAGTCATTTTTCTGCCGTTTATCAGCCTTTCAGATAGGGGAAATGTCAGTGAGCGTTCCGATTTCAGTTCCAGAACGATTCGCCTGTTGAGTCCTTGATATTTAGTCGTTGTCAGCCAATTTTCAGAATTTTTGAAAATTTCTCTTTTTTGTGAAAATATTCACTAAATGAGGGAATAATATGTGTGAGGGTACCCCAGGAGAGTTCCAAATGTGTGTGGGTAGAATATATATCCCACGAAGGTAAAATTGAAGAAATTAGAAAAAAATTTTTTTTTGGACTTAGTCATTTTTCCGCCGTTTATCAGCCTTTCAGATAGGGGGAAATGTCTGTGAGCATTCCGATTTCAGTTCCAGAGTGATTCGACTGTTGAGTCCTTGATATTTAGTCGTTTTCAGCCAATTTTCAGAATTTTTGAAAATTTCACTTTTTTGTGAAAATATCCACTAAATGAGGGAATAATATGTGTGAGGGTACCCCAGGAGAGTTCCATATGTGTGTGGGAAGAAGATATATCCCACGGGGGTAAAATTGAAAAAAGTTTTAAAAAATTTTTTTTTTGGCCTTAGTCATTTTTCTGGCGTTTATCAGACTTTCAGATAGGGGAAATGTCAGTGAGCGTTTCGATTTCAGTTCCAGAGTGATTCGCCCGATGAGTCCTTGATATTTAGTCATTTTCAGCCAATTTTCAGAATTTTTGAAAATTTCACTTTTTTGTGAAAATATCCACTAAATGAGGGAATAATATGTGTGAGGGTACCCCAGGAGAGTTCAAAATGTGTGTGGGTAGAATATATATCCCACGGGGGTAAAATTGAAAAAAGTTGAAAAAAATTTTTTTTTGAACTTAGTCATTTTTCCGGCGTTTATCAGACTTTCAGATAGGGGAAATGTCAGTGAGTGTTCCGATTTCAGTTCCAGAGCGATTCGCCCGATGAGTCCTTCATATTTAGTCGTTTTCAGCCAATTTTCAGAATTTTTGAAAATTTCACTTTTTTGTGAAAATATCCACTAAAAGAGGGAATAATGTGTGTGAGGGTACCCCAGGAGAGTTCCAAATGTGTGTGGGTAGAATATATATCCCACGGGGGTAAAATTGAAAAAGTTTTAAAAAAATTTTTTTTGGCCTTAGTCATTTTTCCGGCGTTTATCAGACTTTCAGATAGGGGAAAGGTCAGTGAGGGTTCTGATTTCAGTTCCAGAGCGATTCGCCCGATGAGTCTTTCATATTAAGTAGTTTTCAGCCAATTTTCAGAATTTTTGAAAATCTCACTTTTTTGTGAAAATATCCACTAAATGAGGGAATAATATGTGTGAGGGTACCCAAGGAGACTTCCAAATGTGTGTGGGTAGAATATATATCCCACGAAGGTAAAATTGAAGAAAGTAGAAAAAAATTTTTTTTTAGACTTAGTCATTTTTCCGCCGTTTATAAGCCTTTCAGATAGAGGAAATGTCAGTGAGCGTTCCGATTTCAGTTCCAGAGTGATTCGCCCGATGAGTCCTTCATATTTAGTCGTTTTCAGCCAATTTTCAGAATTTTTGAAAATTTCACTTTTTTGTAAAAATATCCACTAAATGAGGGAATAATATGTGTGAGGGTACCCCAGGAGAGTTCCAAATGTGTGTGGGTAGAATATATATCCCACGGGGGTAAAATTAAAAAAAGTTGAAAAAAATTTTTTTTGGAACTTAGTCATTTTTCTGCCGTTTATCAGCCTTTCAGATAGGGGAAATGTCAGTGAGCGTTCCGATTTCAGTTCCAGAGCGATTCGCCTGTTGAGTCCTTGATATTTAGTCGTTGTCAGACAATTTTCAGAATTTTTGAAAATCTCACTTTTTTGTGAAAATATCCACTAAATGAGGGAATAATATGTGTGAGGGTACCCAAGGAGAGTTCCAAATGTGTGTGGGTAGAATATATATCCCACGAAGGTAAAATTGAAGAAAGTAGAAAAAAATTTGTTTTTGGACTTAGTCATTTTTCCGGCGTTTATCAGACTTTCAGATAGGGGAAATGTCAGTGAGCGTTCCGATTTCAGTTCCAGAGCGATTCGTCCTTTGAGTCCTTCATATTTAGTCGTTTTCAGCCAATTTTCTGAATTTTTGAAAATTTCACTTTTTTGTGAAAATATCCACTAAATGAGGGAATAATATGTGTGAGGGTACCCCAGGAGAGTTCCATATGTGTGTGGGAAGAATATATATCCCACGGGGGTAAAATTGAAAAAAGTTTTAAAAAAATTTTTTTTGGCCTTAGTCATTTTTCCGGCGTTTATCAGACTTTCAGATTGGGGAAATGTCAGTGAGCGTTTCGATTTCAGTTCCAGAGCGATTCGCCCGATAAGTCCTTGATATTTAGTCATTTTCAGCCAATTTTCAGAATTTTTGAAAATTTCACTTTTTTGTGAAAATATCCGCTAAATGAGGGAATAATATGTGTGAGGGTACCCCAGGAGAGTTCAAAATGTGTGTGGGTAGAATATATATCTCACGGGGGTAAAATTGAAAAAAGCTGAAGAAATTTTTTTTTTGAACTTAGTCTTTTTTCCGGCGTTTATCAGACTTTCAGGTAGGGGAAATGTCAGTGAGTGTTCTGATTTAAGTTCCAGAGTGATTCGCCCGATGAGTCCTTGATATTTAGTCGTTTTCACATAATTTTCAGAATTTCTGAAAATTTCACTTTTTTGTGAAAATATCCACTAAATGAGGGAATAATATGTGTGAGGGTACCCCAGGAGAGTTCCAAATGTGTGTGGGTAGAATATATATCCCACGGGGGTAAAATTGAAAAAAGTTTTAAAAAAATTTTTTTTGGCCTTAGTCATTTTTCCTGCGTTTATCAGACATTCAGATAGGGGAAAGGTCAGTGAGTGTTCCGATTTCAGTTCCAGAGCGATTCGCCCGATGAGTCCTTGATATTTAGTCATTTTCAGCCAATTTTCAGAATTTTTGAAAATTTCACTTTTTTGTGAAAATATCCACTAAATGAGGGAAAAATATGTGTGAGGGTACCCCAGGAGAGTTCAAAATGTGTGTGGGTAGAATATACAGTACAGACCAAAAGTTTGGACACACCTTCTCATTTAAAGATTTTTCTGTATTTTCATAACTATGGAAATTGTACATTCACACTGAAGGCATCAAAACTATGAATTAACACATGTGGAATTATATACTTAACAAAAAAGTGTGAAACAACTGAAAATATGTCTTATATTCTAGATTCTTCAAAGTAGCCACCTTTTGTTTTGATGACTGATTTGCACACTCTTGGCATTCTCTTGATGAGCTTCAAGAGGTAGTCACCGGAAATGGTCTTCCAACAATCTTGACGGAGCTCCCAGAGATGCTTAGCACTTGTTGGCCCTTTTGGCTTCACTCTGCAGTCCAGCTCACCCCAAACCATCTCGATTGGGTTCAGATCTGGTGACTGTGGAGGCCAGGTCATCTGGCGTAGCACCCCATCACTCTCCTTCTTGGTCAAATAGCCCTTACACAGCCTGGAGGTGTGTTTGGGGTCATTGTCCTGTTGAAAAATAAATGATGGTCCAACTAAATGCAAACCGGATGGAATAGCATGCCGCTGCAAGATGCTGTGATAGCCATGCTGGTTCAGTATGCCTTCAATTTTGAATAAATCCCCAACAGTGTCACCAGCAAAGCACCCCCACACCATCACACCTCCTCCTCCATGCTTCACGGTGGGAACCAGGCATGTAGAGTCCATCCGTTCACCTTTTCTGCGTCGCACAAAGACACGGTGGTTGGAACCAAAGAACTCAAATTTGGACTCATCAGACCAAAGCACATATTTCCACTGGTCTAATGTCCATTCCTTGTGTTCTTTAGCCCAAACAAGTCTCATCTGCTTGTGGCCAGTCCTTAGCAGTGGTATCCTAGCAGCTATTTTACCATGAAGGCCTTTTGCACAAAGTCTCCTCTTAACAGTTGTTGTAGAGATGTGTCTGCTGCTAGAACTCTGTGTGCCATTGACCTGGTCTCTAATCTGAGCTGCTGTTAACCTGCGATTTCAAAGGTTGGTGACTCGGATAAACTTATCCTCAGAAGCAGAGGTGACTCTTGGTCTTCCTTTCCTGGGGCGGTCCTCATGTGAGCCAGTTTCTTTGTAGTGCTTAATGGTTTTTGCAACTGCACTTGGGGACACTTTCAAAGTTTGCCCAATTTTTCAGACTGACTGACCTTCATTTCTTAAAGTAATGATGGCCACTCGTTTTTCTTTACTTAGCTGCTTTTTTCTTGCCATAATACAAATTCTAACAGTCTATTCAGTAGGACTATCAGCTGTGTATCCACCTGACTTCTGCCCAACACAACTGATGGTCCCAACCCCATTTATAAGGCAAGAAATCCCACTTATTAAACCTGACAGGGCACACCTGTGAAGTGAAAACCATTTCCGGTGACTACCTCTTGAAGCTCATCAACAGAATGCCAAGAGTGTGCAAAGCAGTCATCAAAACAAAAGGTGGCTACTTTGAAGAACCTAGAATATAAAACATATTTTCAGTTGTTTCACACTTTTTTGTTAAGTTTATAATTCCACATGTGTTAATTCATACTTTTGATGCCTTCAGTGTGAATGTACAATTTTCATAGTCATGAAAGTACAGAAAAATCTTTAAATGAGAAGGTGTGTCCAAACTTTTGGTCTGTACTGTATATCCCACGGGGGTAAAATTGAAAAAAGTTGAAGAAAATTTTTTTTTGAACTTAGACATTTTTTCCGGCGTTTATCAGACTTTCAGATAGGGGAAATGTCACTGAGTGTTCCGATTTAAGTTCCAGAGTGATTCGCCCGATGAGTCCTGCATATTTAGTCGTTTTCAGCCAATTTTCAGAATTTTTCAAAATTTCACTTTTTTGTGAAAATATCCACTAAATGAGGGAATAATGTGTGTGAGGGTACCCCAGGAGAGTTCCAAATGTGTGTGGGTAGAATATATATCCCACGGGGGTAAAATTGAAAAAAGTTTTAAAAAAATTTTTTTTGGCCTTAGTCATTTTTCCGGCGTTTATCAGACTTTCAGATAGGGGAAAGGTCAGTGAGCGTTCCGATTTCAGTTCTAGAGCGATTCGCCCAATGAGTCCTTGATATTTAGTCGTTTTCAGCCAATTTTCAGAATTTTTGAAAATGTCACTTTTTTGTGAAAATATCCACTAAATGAGGGAATAATATGTGTGAGGGTACCCCAGGAGAGTTCCATATGTGTGTGGGTAGAATATATATCCCACGGGGGTAAAATTGAAAAAAGTTTAAAAAATATTTTTTTTGGCCTTAGTCATTTTTCCGGCGTTTATCAGACTTTCAAATAGGGGAAATGTCAGTGAGCGTTCCGATTTCAGTTCCGGAGCTATTCGCCCGATGAGTCCTTCATATTTAGTCGTTTTCAGCCAATTTTCAGAATTTTTGAAAATTTCACTTTTTTGTGAAAATATCCACTAAATGAGGGAATAATATGTGTGAGGGTACCCCAGGAGAGTTCCAAATGTGTGTGGGTAGAATAGATATCCCACGGGGGTAAAATTGAAAAAAGTTGAAAAAAATTTTTTTTTGGACTTAGTCATTTTTCCGCCGTTTATCAGACTTTCAGATAGGGGAAATGTCAGTGAGTGTTCCGATTTCAGCTCCAGAGCGATTCGCCCGATGAGTCCTTGATTATTAGTCATTTTCAGCCAATTTTCAGAATTTTTGAAAATTTCACTTTTTTGTGAAAATATCCACTAAATGAGGGAATAATATGTGTGAGGGTACCCCAGGAGAGTTCAAAATGTGTGTGGGTAGAATATATATCCCACGGGGGTAAAATTGAAAAAAGTTGAGAAAATTTTTTTTTTGAACTTAGTGATTTTTCCGTGTTTATCAGACTTTCAGATATGGGAAATGTCAGTGAGTGTTCCGATTTCAGTTCCAGAGCGATTCGCCCGATGAGTCCTTCATATTTAGTCGTTTTCAGCCAATTTTCAGAATTTTTCAAAATTTCACTTTTTTGTGAAAATATCCACTAAATGAGGGAATAATGTGTGTGAGGGTACCCCAGTAGGGTTCCAAATGTGTGTGGGTAGAATATATATCCCACGGGGGTAAAATTGAAAAAAGTTTTAAAAAATTTTTTTTTGGCCTTAGTCATTTTTCCGGCGTTTATCAGACTTTCAGATAGGGGAAATGTCAGTGAGCGTTTCGATTTCAGTTCCAGAGCGATTCGCCCGATGAGTCCTTGATATTTAGTCATTTTCAGCCAAATTTCAGAATTTTTGAAAATTTCACTTTTTTGTGAAAATATCCACTAAATGAGGGAATGATATGTGTGAGGGTACCCCAGGAGAGTTCAAAATGTGTGTGGGTAGAATATACAGTACAGACCAAAAGTTTGGACACACTTTCTCATTTAAAGATTTTTCTGTATTTTCATAACTATGAAAATTGTACATTCACACTGAAGGCATCAAAACTATGAATTAACACATGTGGAATTATATACTTAACAAAAAAGTGTGAAACAACTGAAAATATGTCTTATATTCTTGATTCTTAAAAGTAGCCACCTTTTGTTTTGATGACTGCTTTGCACACTCTTGGCATTCTCTTGATGAGCTTCAAGAGGTAGTCACCGGAAATGGTCTTCCAACAATCTTGACGGAGCTCCCAGAGATGCTGAGCACTTGTTGGCCCTTTTGGCTTCACTCTGCAGTCCAGCTCACCCCAAACCATCTCGATTGGGTTCAGGTCTGGTGACTGTGGAGGCCAGATCATCTGGCGCAGCACCCCATCACTCTCCTTCTTGGTCAAATAGCCCTTACACAGCCTGGAGGTGTGTTTGGGGTCATTGTCCTGTTGAAAAATAAATGATGGTCCAACTAAATGCAAACCGGATGGAATAGCATGCCGCTGCAAGATGCTGTGATAGCCATGCTGGTTCAATATGCCTTCAATTTTGAATAAATCCCCAACAGTGTCACCAGCAAAGCACCCCCACACCATCACACCTCCTCCTCCATGCTTCACGGTGGGAACCAGGCATGTAGAGTCCATCCGTTCACCTTTTCTGCGTCGCACAAAGACACGGTGGTTGGAACCAAAGAACTCAAATTTGGACTCATCAGACCAAAGCACAGATTTCCACTGGTCTAATGTCCATTCCTTGTGTTCTTTAGCCCAAACAAGTCTCATCTGATTGTGGCCAGTCCTTAGCAGTGGTTTCCTAGCAACTATTTTACCATGAAGGCCTGTTGCACAAAGTCTCCTCTTAACAGTTGTTGTAGAGATGTGTCTGCTGCTAGAACTCTGTGTGCCATTGACCTGGTCTCTAATCTGAGCTGCTGTTAACCTGGATTTCAAAGGCTGGTGACTCGGATAAACTTATCCTCAGAAGCAGAGGTGACTCTTGGTCTTCCTTTCCTGGGGCGGTCCTCATGTGAGCCAGTTTCTTTGTAGCGCTTAATGGTTTTTGCAACTGCACTTGGGGACACTTTCAAAGTTTGCCCAATTTTTCAGACTGACTGACCTTCATTTCTTAAAGTAATGATGGCCACTCGTTTTTCTATACTTAGCTGCTTTTTTCTTGCCATAATACAAATTCTAACAGTCTATTCAGTAGGACTATCAGCTGTGTATCCACCTGACTTCTGCCCAACACAACTGATGGTCCCAACCCCATTTATAAGGCAAGAAATCCCACTTATTAAACCTGACAGGGCACACCTGTGAAGTGAAAACCATTTCCGGTGACTACCTCTTGAAGCTCATCAAGAGAATGCCAAGAGTATGCAAAGCAGTCATCAAAGCAAAAGGTGGCTACTTTGAAGAACCTAGAATATAAGACATATTTTCAGTTGTTTCACACTTTTTTGTTAAGTTTATAATTCCACATGTGTTATTTCATAGTTTTGATGCCTTCAGTGTGAATGTACAATTTTCATAGTCATGAAAGTACAGAAAAATCTTTAAATGAGAAGGTGTGTCCAAACTTTTGGTCTGTACTGTATATCCCACGGGGGTAAAATTGAAAAAAGTTGAAGAAAATTTTTTTTTGAACTTAGTCTTTTTTCCGGCGTTTATCAGACTTTCAGATAGGGGAAATGTCAGTGAGTGTTCCGATTTAAGTTCCAGAGTGATTCGCCCGATGAGTCCTTCATATTTAGTCATTTTCAGCCAATTTTCAGAATTTTTCAAAATTTCACTTTTTTGTGAAAATATCCACTAAATGAGGGAATAATGTGTGTGAGGGTACCCCAGGAGAGTTCCAAATGTGTGTGGGTAGAATATATATCCCACGGGGGTAAAATTGAAAAAAGTTTAAAAAAAATTTTTTTTGGCCTTAGTCATTTTTCCGGCGTTTATCAGACTTTCAGATAGGGGAAAGGTCAGTGAGCGTTCCGATTTCAGTTCCAGAGCGATTCGCCCGATGAGTCCTTGACATTTAGTCGTTTTCAGCCAATTTTCAGAATTTTTGAAAATTTCACTTTTTTGTGAAAATATCCACTAAATGAGGGAATAATATGTTTGAGGGTACCCCAGGAGAGTTCCAAATGTGTGTGGGTAGAATATATATCCCACGGGGTAAAATTGAAAAAAGTTGAAAAAATTTTTTTTTTGAACTTAGTCATTTTTCCGGCGTTTATCAGGATGTCAGATAGGGGAAATGTCAGTGAGCGTTCCGATTTCAGTTTCAGAGCGATTCGCCCGATGAGTCTTTCATATTTAGTCGTTTTCAGCCAATTTTCAGAATTTTTGAAAATCTCACTTTTTTGTGAAAATATCCACTAAATGAGGGAATAATATGTGTGAGAGTACCCAAGGAGAGTTCCAAATGTGTGTGGGTAGAATATATATCCCACGAAGGTAAAATTGAAGAAAGTAGAAAAAAATTTTTTTTAGACTTAGTCATTTTTCCGCCGTTTATCAGCCTTTCAGATAGGGGAAATGTCAGTTAGCATTCCGATTTCAGTTACAGAGTAATTCGCCCGTTGAGTCCTTGATATTTAGTCATTTTCAGCCAATTTTTAGAATTTTTGAAAATTTCACTTTTTTGTGAAAATATCCACTAAATGAGGGAATAATGTGTGTGAGGGTACACCAGGAGAGTTCCAAATGTGTGTGGGTAGAATATATATCCCACGGGGGTAAAATTGAAAAAAGTTTAAAAAAAATTTTTTTTGGCCTTAGTCATTTTTCCGGCGTTTATCAGACTTTCAGATAGGGGAAATGTCAGTGAGCATTCTGATTTCAGTTCCAGATTGATTCTCCCGTTGAGTCCTTGATATTTAGTCGTTTTCAGCCAATTTTCTGAATTTTTGAAAATTTAACTTTTTTGTGAAAATATCCACTAAATGAGGGAATAATGTGTGTGTGGGTACACCAGGAGAGTTCCAAATGTGTGTGGGTAGAATATATATCCCACGGGGGTAAAATTGAAAAAAGTTTTAAAAAAATTTTTTTTGGCCTTAGTCATTTTTCCGGCGTTTATCAGACTTTCAGATAGGGGAAAGGTCAGTGAGCGTTCCGATTTCAGTTCCAGAGCGATTCGCCCGATGAGTCTTTCATATTTAGTCGTTTTCAGCCAATTTTCAGAATTTTTGAAAATCTCACTTTTTTGTGAAAATATCCACTAAATGAGGGAATAATATGTGTGAGAGTACCCAAGGAGAGTTCCAAATGTGTGTGGGTAGAATATATATCCCACGAAGGTAAAATTGAAGAAAGTAGAAAAAAAATTTTTTTAGACTTAGTCATTTTTCCGCCGTTTATCAGCCTTTCAGATAGGGGAAATGTCAGTGAGCATTCTGATTTCAGTTACAGAGTAATTCGCCCGTTGAGTCCTTGATATTTAGTCATTTTCAGCCAATTTTCAGAATTTTTGAAAATTTAACTTTTTTGTGAAAATATCCACTAAATGAGGGAATAATGTGTGTGTGGGTACACCAGGAGAGTTCCAAATGTGTGTGGGTAGAATATATATCCCACGGGGGTAAAATTGAAAAAAATTGATGAAAATTTTTTTTTGAACTTAGTCTTTTTTCCGGCATTTATCAGACTTTCAGATAGGGGAAATGTCAGTGAGAGCGTTCCGATTTCAGTTCCAGAGTGATTCGCCCGATGAGTCCTTCATATTTAGTCGTTTTCAGCCAATTTTCAGAATTTTTCAAAATTTCACTTTTTTGTGAAAATATCCACTAAATGAGGGAATAATATGTGTGAGGGTATCCCAGGAGAGTTCCATATGTGTGTGGGAAGAATATATAGCCCACGGGGGTAAAATTGAAAAAAGTTTAAAAAAAATTTTTTTTGGCCTTAGTCATTTTTCCGGCGTTTATCAGACATTCAGATAGGGGAAAGGTCAGTGAGCGTTCCGATTTCAGTTCCAGAGCGATTCGCCCGATAAGTCCTTGATATTTAGTCGTTTTCAGCCAATTTTCAGAATTTTTCAAAATTTCACTTTTTTGTGAAAATATCCACTAAATGAGGGAATAATATGTGTGAGGGTACCCCAGGAGAGTTCAAAATGTGTGTGGGTAGAATATATATCCCACGGGGGTAAAATTGAAAAAAGTTGAAAAAAATTTTTTTTTGAACTTAGTCATTTTTCCGGCGTTTATCAGACTTTCAGATAGGGGAAATGTCAGTGAGTGTTCCGATTTCAGTTCCAGAGCGATTCGCCCGGTGAGTCTTTCATATTTAGTCGTTTTCAGCCAATTTTCAGAATTTTTGAAAATTTCACTTTTTTTGTGAAAATATCCACTAAATGAGGGAATAATATGTGTGAGGGTACCCCAGGAGAGTTCCAAATGTGTGTGGATAGAATATATGTCCCACGAAGGTAAAATTGAAAAAAGTTGAAAAATTTTTTTTTGGAACTTAGTCATTTTTCTGCCGTTTATCAGACTTTCAGATAGGGGAAATGTCATTGAGCATTCCGATTTCAGTTCCAGAGCGATTCGCCCATTGAGTCCTTGATATTTAGTCGTTGTCAGCCAATTACCAGAATTTTTGAAAATTTCACTATTTTGTGAAAATATCCACTAAATGAGGGAATAATATGGGTGAGGGTACCCCAAGAGAGTTCCAAATGTGTGTGGGTAGAATATATATCCCACGGGGGTAAAATTGAAAAAAGTTGAAAAATTTTTTTTTTTGGACTTAGTCATTTTTCTGCCGTTTATCAGCCTTTCAGATAAGGGAAATGTCAGTGAGCGTTCCGATTTCAATTCCAGAGCGATTCGTCTGTTGAGTCCTTGATATTTAGTCGTTTTCAGCCAATTTTCTGAATTTTTGAAAATTTCACTTTTTTGTGAAAATATCCACTGAATGAGGGAATAATATGTGTGAGGGTACCCCAGGAGAGTTCCAAATGTGTGTGGGTAGAATATATATCCCACGGGGGTAAAATTGAAAAAAGTTTAAAAATTTTTTTTTGGAACTTAGTTATTTTTCCAGCGTTTATCAGACTTTCAGATAGGGGAAATGTCAGTGAGCGTTCCGATTTCAGTTCCAGAGCGATTTGCCCGATGCGTCCTTGATATTTAGTTGTTTTTAGCCAATTTTCAGAATTTTTGAAAATTTAACTTTTTTGTGAAAATATCCACTAAAAGAGGGAATAATGTGTGTAAGGGTACCCCAGGAGAGTTCCAAATGTGTGTGGGTAGAATATATATCCCACGGCGGTAAAATCGAAAAAAGTTGAAAAAATTTTTTTTCTGGACTTAGTCATTTTTCCGCCATTTATCAGACTTTCAGATAGGGGAAATGTCATTGAGCATTCCGATTTCAGATCCAGAGCGATTCGCCCGATGAGTCCTTCATATTTAGTCGTTTTCAGCCTATTTTCAGAATTTTTGAAAAATTCACTTTTTTGTGAAAATATCCACTAAATGAGGGAATAATATGTGTGAGGGTACCCCAGGAGAGTTCCAAATGTGTGTGGGTAGAATATATATCCCACGGGGGTAAAATTGAAAAAAGTTGAAAAAAAATTTTTTTTCAGCTTAGTCGTTTTTACGGCTTTTATCAGACTTTCAGATAGGGGAAATGTCAGTGAGTGTTCCGATTTCAGTTCCAGAGCGATTCGCCCGATGAGTCCTTCATATTTAGTCGTTTTCAGCCAATTTTCAGAATTTTTCAAAATTTCACTTTTTTGTGAAAATATCCACTAAATGAGGGAATAATATGTGTGAGGGTTAGCCAGGAGAGTTCCAAATGTGTGTGGGTAGAATATATATCCCACGGGGGTAAAATTGAAAAAAGTTTAAAAAAATTTTTTTTTGAGCTTAGTCGTTTTTCCGGCGTTTATCAGACTTTCAGATAGGGGAAATGTCAGTGAGTGTTCCGATTTCAGTTCCAGAGCGATTCGCCCGATGAGTCCTTCATATTTAGTCGTTTTCAGCCAATTTTCAGAATTTTTGAAAATTTCACTTTTTTGTGAAAATATCCACTAAATGAGGGAATAACATGTGTGATGGTACCCCAAGAGAGTTCCAAATGTGTGTGCGTAGAATATATATCCCACGGGGGTAAAATTGAAAAAAGTTGAAAAAAATATTTTTTTGGACTTAGTCATTTTTCCGGCGTTTATGAGACTTTCAGATAGGGGAAATGTCAGTGAGCGTTCCGATTTCAGTTTCAGAGCGATTCGCCCGATGAGTCCCTGATATTTAGTCATTTTCAGCAAATTTTCAGAATTTTTGAAAATTTCACTTTTTTGTGAAAATATCCACTAAATGAGGGAATAATATGTGTGAGGGTACCCCAGGAGAGTTCCAAATGTGTGTGGGTAGAATATATATCCCACTGGGGTAAAATGTAAAAAAGTTGAAAAAAATTTTTTTTTGGACTTAGTCATTTTTTCAGCGTTTATCAGACTTTCAGATAGGGGAAATGTCAGTGAGCGTTCTGATTTCAGTTCCAGAGCGATTCACCCGATGAGTGCTTCATATTTAGTCGTTTTCAGCCAATTTTCAGAATTTTTGAAATTTCACTTTTTTGTGAAAATATCCACTAAATGAGGGAATAATGTGTGTGAGGGTACCCCAGGAGAGTTCCAAATGTGTGTGGGTAGAATATATATCACACAGGGGTAAAATTGAAAAAAGTTGAAGAAAATTATTTTTTGGACTTAGTAATTTTTCCGGCGTTTATGAGACTTTCAGATAGGGGAAATGTCAGTGAGCGTTCCGATTTCAGTTTCAGAGCGATTCGCCCGATGAGTCCCTGATATTTAGTCGTTTTCAGCAAATTTTCAGAATTTTTGAAAATTTCACTTTTTTGTGAAAATATCCACTAAATGAGGGAATAATATGTGTGAGGGTACCCCAGGAGAGTTCCAAATGTGTGTGGGTAGAATATATATCCCACGGGGGTAAAATTTAAAAAAGTTGAAAAAAACTTTTTTTTGAGCTTAGTCGTTTTTCTGGCTTTTATCAGACTTTCAGATAGGGGAAATGGCAGTGAGTGTTCCGATTTCAGTTCCAGAGCGATTCGCCCGATGAGTCCTTCATATTTAGTCGTTTTCAGCCAATTTTCAGAATTTTTCAAAATTTCACTTTTTTTGTGAAAATATCCACTAAATGAGGGAATAATATGTGTGAGGGTACCCCAGGAGAGTTCCAAATGTGTGTGGGTAGAATATATATCCCACGGGGGTAAAATTGAAAAAAGTTTAAAAAAATTTTTTTTTGGACTTAGTCATTTTTCCGCCGTTTATCAGCCTTTCAGATAGGGGAAATGTCAGTGAGAGTTCCGATTTCAGTTGCAGAGCGATTCGCCCGATGAGTCCTTTATATTTAATCGTTTTCAGCCAATTTTCAGAATTTTTGAAAATTTAACTTTTTTGTGAAAATATCCACTAAATGAGGGAATAATGTGTGTGAGGGTACCCCAGGAGAGTTCCAAATGTGTGTGGGTAAAATATATATCCCACTAGTGCAAAATTGAAAAAAGTTGAAAAAAATTTTTTTTTGGACTGTCATTTTTCCGCCGTTTATCAGCCTTTCAGATAGGGGAAATGTCAGTGAGCGCTCCGATTTCAGTTCCAGAGCGATTCACCCGTTCAGTCCTTGATATTTAGTCGTTGTCAGCCAATTATGAGAATTTTTGAAAATTTCACTTTTTTGTGAAAATATCCACTAAATGAGGGAATAATATGTGTGAGGGTGCCCCAGGAGAGTTCCAAATGTGTGTAGGTAGAATATATATCCCACGGGGGTAAAATTTAAAAAAGTTTAAAAAAAATTTTTTTTGGACTTAGTCATTTTTCCGGCATTTATCAGACTTTCAGATAGGTGAAATGTCAGTGAGCGTTCCGATTTCAGTTCCAGAGCGATTCGCCCGTTGAGTCCTGGATATTTAGTCGTCTTCAGACTATTTTCTGAATTTTTGAAAATTTAACTTTTTTGTGAAAATATCCACTAAATGAGGGAATAATGTGTGTAAGGGTACCCCAGGAGAGTTCCAAATGTGTGTGGGTAGAATATATATCCCACGGGGGTAAAATTGAAAAAAGTTGAAAAAATTTTTTTTGGAACTTAGTAATTTTTCCGGCGTTTATCAGACTTTCAGATAGGGGAAATGTCAGTGAGCGTTCCAATTTCACTTCCAGAGCGATTCGCCCGATGAGTCCTGGATATTTAGTCGTTTTCAGCCAAATTTCAGAATTTTTGAAAATTTAACTTTTTTGTGAAAATATCCACTAAATGAGGGAATAATGTGTGCAAGGGTACCCCAGGAGAGTTCCAAATGTGTGTGGGTAGAATATATATCCCACGGGGGTAAAATTGAAAAAAGTTGAGAAAAATTTTTTTTTGGACTTAGTCATTTTTCCGACATTTATCAGACTTTCAGATAGGGGAAATGTCAGTGAGCATTCCGATTTGAGTTCCAGAGCGATTCGGCCGATGAGTCCTTCATATTTAGTCGTTTTCAGCCAATTTTCAGAATTTATGAAAATTTCACTTTTTTGTGAAAATATCCACTAAATGAGGGAATAATATGTGTGAGGGTACCCCAGGAGAGTTCCAAATGTGTGTGGGTAGAATATATATCCCACGGGGGTAAAATTGAAAAAAGTTGAGAAAATTTTTTTTTGGACTTGGTCATTTTTCCGGCGTTTATCAGACTTTTAGATAGGGGAAATGTCAGTGAGCGTTCCGATTTCAGTTCCAGAGCGATTCGCCCGTTGAGTCCTTGATATTTAGTCGTTGTCAGCCCATTATCAGAATTTTTGAAAATTTCACTTTTTTGTGAAAACATCCACTAAATGAGGGAATAATGTGTGTAAGGGAACCCCAGGAGAGTTCCAAATGTGTGTGGGTAGAATATATATCCCACGGGGGTAAAATTGAAAAAAGTTGAAAAAAATTTTTTTTTGGACTTAGTCATTTTTCCGGCATTTATCAGACTTTTAGATAGGGGAAATGTCAGTGAGCGTTCCGCTTTCAGTTCCAGAGCGATTCGCCCGTTGAGTCCTTGATATTTAGTCGTTGTCAGCCCATTATCAGAATTTTTGAAAATTTCACTTTTTTGTGAAAATATCCACTAAATGAGGGAATAATATGTGTGAGGGTACCCCAGGAGAGTTCCAAATGTGTGTGGGTAGAATATATATCCCACGGGGGTAAAATTGAAAAAAGTTTTAAAAAAAATGTTTTTGGACTTCGTCATTTTTTCGCCGTTTATCAGCCTTTCAGATAAGGGAAATGTCAGTGAGCATTCCGATTTCAGTTCCAGAGTGATTCGCCCATTGATTCCTTGATATTTAGTCGTTTTCAGCCAATTTTCAGAATTTTTGAAAATTTCACTTTTTTGTGAAAATATCCACTAAATGAGGGAATAATATGTGTGAGGGTACCCCAGGAGAGTTCCAAATGTGTGTGGGTAGAATATATATCCCACGGGGGTAAAATTGAAAAAAGTTGAAAAAAATTTTTTTTTGGACTTAGTCATTTTTCTGCCGTTTATCAGCCTTTCAGATAGGGGAAATGTCAGTGAGAGTTCCGATTTCAGTTGCAGAGCGATTCGCCCGATGAGTCCTTTATATTTAATCGTTTTCAGCCAATTTTCAGAATTTTTGAAAATTTAACTTTTTTGTGAAAATATCCACTAAATGAGGGAATAATATGTGTGAGGGTACACCAGGAGAGTTCCAAATGTGTGTGGGTAGAATATATATCCCACGAGGGAAAAATTGAAAAAAGTTGAAAAAAATTTTTTTTGGGAGTTAGTCATTTTTCCGGCGTTTATCAGACTTTTAGATAGGGGAAATGTCAGTGAGCGTTCCGATTTCAGTTCCAGAGCAATTCGCCCGATGAGTCCTTGATATTTAGTCGTTTTCAGACAATTTTCAGAATTTTTGAAAATTTCACTTTTTTGTGAAAATATCCACTAAATGAGGGAATAATATGTGTGAAGGTACCCCAGGAGAGTTCCAAATGTGTGTGTGTAGAATATATATCCCACGGGGGTAAAATTGAAAAAGTTGAAAAAATTTTTTTTGGAACTTAGTAATTTTTCCGCCGTTTATCAGACTTTCAGAGAGGGGAAATGTCAGTGAGCGTTCCAATTTCACTTCCAGAGCGATTCTCCCGATGAGTCCTGGATATTTAGTCGTTTTCAGCCAATTTTCTGAATTTTTGAAAATTTAACTTTTTTGTGAAAATATCCACTAAATGAGGGAATAATGTGTGCAAGGGTACCCCAGGAGAGTTCCAAATGTGTGTGGGTAGAATATATATCCCACGGGGGTAAAATTGAAAAAAGTTGAGAAAAATTTTTTTTTGGACTTAGTCATTTTTCCGGCGTTTATCAGACTTTTAGATAGGGGAAATGTCAGTGAGCGATACGCCCGATGAGTCCTTGATATTTAGTCATTTTCAGCCAATTTTCAGAATTTTTGAAAATTTAACTTTTTTGTGAAAATATCCACTAAATGAGGGAATAATGTGTGTGAGGGTACCCCAGGAGAGTTCCAAATGTGTGTGGGTAGAATATATATCCCACGGGGGTAAAATTGAAAAAAGTTTAAAAACATTTTTTTTTGGACTTATCCATTTTTCCGGTGTTTATCAGACTTTCAGATAGGGGAAATGTCAGTGAGCATTCCGATTTCAGTTCCAGAGTGATTCGCTCGTTGAGTCCTTGATATTTAATCGTTTTCAGCCAATTTTCAGAATTTTTGAAAATTTCACTTTTTTGTGAAAATATCCACTAAATGAGGGAATAATGTGTGTGAGGGTACCCCAGGAGAGTTCCAAATGTGTGTGGGTAAAATATATATCCCACTAGGGCAAAATTGAAAAAAGTTGAAAAAAAATTTTTTTTGGACTAAGTCATTTTTCCGCCGTTTATCAGCCTTTCAGATAGGGGAAATGTCAGTGAGCGCCCCGATTTCAGTTAAAGAGCGATTCACCCGTTGAGTCCTTGATATTTAGTCGTTGTCAGCCAATTTTCAGAATTTTTGAAAATTTCACTTTTTTGTGAAAAGATCCACTAAATGGGGGAATAATGTGTGTGAGGGTACCCCAGGAGAGTTCCAAATGTGTGTGGGTAGAATTTATATCCCACGAGGGTAAAATTGAAAAAAGTTGAAAAAATTTTTTTTTTGTATTTAGTAATTTTTCCGCCGTTTATCAGCCTTTCAGATAGGGGAAATGTCAGTTAGCGTTCCGATTTCAGTTCCAGAGCGATTCGCCCATTGAGTCCTTGATATTTAGTTGTTTTCAGCCAATTTTCAGAATTTTTGAAAATTTCACTTTTTTGTGAAAATATCCACTAAATGAGGGAATAATGTGTGTGAGGGTACCCCAGGAGAGTTCCAAATGTGTGTGGGTAGAATATATATCCCACAAGGGTAAAATTGAAAAAAGTTGAAAAAATTTTTTTTTTTAACTTAGTCATTTTTCCGGCGTTTATCAGACATTCAGATAGGGGAAAATGTCAGTGAGCGTTCCGATTTCAGTTCAAGAGCAATTCGCCCGATGAGTCCTTCATATTTAGTCGTTTTCAGCCAATTTTCAGAATTTTTGAAAATTTCACTTTTTTGTGAAAATATCCACTAAATGAGGGAATAATATGTGTGAGGGTACCCAGGAGAGTACCATATGTGTGTGGGAAGAATATATATCCCAATGGGGTAAAATTGAAAAAAGTTTTAAAAAATTTTTTTTTGCCCTTAGTCATTTTCCGGCATTTATCAGTCTTTCAGATTGGGGAAATGTCAGTGAGCGTTCCGATTTCAGTTCCAGAGCGATTCGCCCGATGAGTCCTTGATATTTAGTCGTTGTCAGCCAATTTTCAGAATTTTTGAAAATTTCACTTTTTTGTGAAAATATCCACTAAATGAGGGAATAATGTGTGTGAAGGTACCCCAGGAGAGTTATAAATGTGTGTGGGTAGAATATATATCCCACGGGGGTAAAATTGAAAAAAGTTAAAAAAAAATTTTTTTTGGCCTTAGTCATTTTTCCGGCGTTTATCAGACTTTCAGATAGGGGAAATGTCAGAGAGCATTCCAATTTCAGTTCCAGAGCGATTCACCTGTTGAGTCCTTGATATTTAGTCGTTGTCAGACAATTTTCAGAATTTTTGAAAATTTCACTTTTTTGTGAAAACATCCACTAAATGAGGGAATAATATGTGTGAAGGTACCCCAGGAGAGTTCCAAATGTGTGTGGGTAGAATATATATCCCACGGGGGTAAAATTGAAAAAAGTTGAAAAAATTTTTTTTGGAACTTAGTAATTTTTCCGGCGTTTATCAGACTTTCAGAGAGGGGAAATGTCAGTGAGCGTTCCAATTTCACTTCCAGAGCGATTCTCCCGATGAGTCCTGGATATTTAGTCGTTTTCAGCCAATTTTCTGAATTTTTGAAAATTTAACTTTTTTGTGAAAATATCCACTAAATGAGGGAATAATGTGTGCAAGGGTACCCCAGGAGAGTTCCAAATGTGTGTGGGTAGAATATATATCCCACGGGGGTAAAATTAAAAAAAGTTGAAAAAAATTTTATTTTTGAACTAAGTCATTTTTCCGCCGTTTATCAGCCTTTCAGATAGGGGAAATGTCAGTGAGCGTTCCGATTTCAGTTCCAGAGCGATTCACCCTTTGAGTCCTTGATATTTAGTCGTTGTCAGCCAATTTTCAGAATTTTTGAAAATTTCACTTTTTTTGTGAAAATATCCACTAAATGAGGGAATAATATGTGTGAGGGTACCCCAGGAGAGTTCCAAATGTGTGTGGGTAGAATATATATCCCACGAGGGTAAAATTGAAAAAAGTTGAAAAAATTTTTTTTTTGTATTTAGTAATTTTTCCGCCGTTTATCAGCCTTTCAGATAGGGGAAATGTCAGTGAGCGTTCCGATTTCAGTTCCAGAGCGATTCGCCCGATGAGTCCTTCATATTTAGTCGCTTTCAGCCAATTTTCTGAATTTTTCAAAATTTCACTTTTTTGTGAAAATATCCACTAAATGAGGGAATAATATGTGTGAGGGTACCCCAGGAGAGTTCCATATGTGTGTGGGTAGAATATATATCCCACGGGGGTAAAATTGAAAAAAGTTAAAAAAATTTTTTTTTTGGCCTTAGTCATTTTTCCGGCGTTTATCAGACTTTCAGATAGGGGAAATGTCAGTGAGCGTTCCGATTTCAGTTCCAGAGCGATTCGCCCGATGAGTCCTTGATATTTAGTCATTTTCAGCCAATTTTCAGAATTTTTGAAAATTTCCCTTTTTTGTGAAAATATCCACTAAATGAGGGAATAATGTGTGTGAGGGTACCCCAGGAGAGTTCCAAATGTGTGTGGGTAGAATATACATCCCACGGGGGTAAAATTGAAAAAAGTTGAAAAAAAATTTTTTTGGGACTTAGTCATTTTTCCGCCGTTTATCAGCTTTTCAGATAGGGGAAATGTCAGTGAGCATTCCGATTTCAGTTCCAGAGCGATTCGCCCGATGAGCCCTTCATATTTAGTCGGTTTCAGCCAATTTTCAGAATTTTTGAAAATTTCTCTTTTTTGTGAAAATATCCACTAAATGAGGGAATAATATGTGTGAGGGTACCCCAGGAGAGTTCCAAATGTGTGTGGGTAGAATATATATCCCACGGGGGTAAAATTGAAAAAAGTTGAAAAAATTTTTTTTGGAAGTTAGTAATTTTTCCGGCGTTTATCAGACTTTCAGAGAGGGGAAATGTCAGTGAGCATTCCAATTTCACTTCCAGAGCGATTCTCCCGATGAGTCCTGGATATTTAGTCGTTTTCAGCCAATTTTCAGAATTTTTGAAAATTTAACTTTTTTGTGAAAATATTCACTAAATGAGGGAATAATGTGTGTGAGGGTACCCCAGGAGAGTTCCAAATGTGTGTGGGTAGAATATATATCCCACGGGGGTAAAATTGAAAAAAGTTGAAAAAAATTTTTTTTTGGACTTAGTCATTTTTCCGGCGTTTATCAGACTTTCAGAAAGGGGAAATGTCAGTGAGCTTTCTGATTTCAGTTACAGAGCGATTCGCCCGATGAGTCCTTGATATTTAGTAATTTTCAGCCAATTTTCAGAATTTTTGAAAATTTCACTTTTTTGTGAAAATATCCACTAAATGAGGGAATAATATGTGTGAGGGTACCCCAGGAGAGTTCCAAATGTGTGTGGGTAGAATATATATCCCATGGGGGTAAAATTGAAAAAAGTTTAAAAAAAATTTTTTTGGGGCTTAGTCATTTTTCCGGCGTTTATCAGACTTTCAGATAGGGGAAATGTCAGTGAGCTTTCCGATTTCAGTTCCAGAGCAATTCGCCCGATGAGTCCTTGATATTTAGTCGTTTTCAGCCAATTTTCAGAATTTTTGAAAATTTCACTTTTTTGTGAAATTATCCACTAAATGAGGGAATAATATGTGTAAGGGTACCCCAGGAGAGTTCCAGATGTGTGTGGGTAGAATATATATCCCACGGGGGTAAAATTGAAAAAAGTTTTAAAAAAGTTTTTTTTTACCTTAGTCATTTTTCCGGCGTTTATCAGACTTTCAGATAGGGGAAATGTCAGTGAGCATTCCCATTTCAGTTCCAGAGCGATTCGCCCGATGAGTCCTTGATATTTAGTCGTTTTCAGCCAATTTTCAGATTTTTGAAAATTTCCCTTTTTTGTGAAAATATCCACTAAATGAGGGAATAATGTGTGTGAGGGTACCCCACGAGAGTTTCAAATGTGTGTGGGTAGAATATATATCCCACGGGGGTAAAATTGAAAAAAGTTTAAAAAAAATTTTTTTGGGGCTTAGTCATTTTTCCGGCGTTTATCAGACTTTCAGATAGGGGAAATGTCAGTGAGCATTCTGATTTCAGTTCCAGAGCGATTCGCCCGATGAGTCCTTGATATTTAGTCGTTTTCAGCCAATTTTCTGAATTTTTTAAAATTTCACTTTTTTGTGAAAATATCCACTAAATGAGGGAATGATATGTGTGAGGGTACCCCAGGAGAGTTCCAATTGTGTGTGGGTAGAATAAATAACCCACGGGGGTAAAATTGAAAATAGTTGAAAAAAATTTTTTTTTGGAATGTCATTTTTCCGCCGTTTATCAGCCTTTTAGATAAGGGAAATGTCAGTGAGCGTTCCGATTTCAGTTCCCTAGCGATTCGCCCGTTGAGTCCTTTATATTTAGTCGTTTTCATCCAATTTTCAGAATTTTTGAAAATTTCACTTTTTTGTGAAAATATTCACTAAATGAGGGAATAATGTGTGTGAGGGTACCCCAGGAGAGTTCCAAATGTGTGTGGGTAGAATATATATCCCACGGGAGTAAAATTGAAAAAAGTTGAAAAAAATTTTTTTTTGGACTTAGTCATTTTTCCGGCGTTTATCAGACTTTCAGAAAGGGGAAATGTCAGTGAGCTTTCCGATTTCAGTTCCAGAGCGATTCGCCCGAAGAGTCCTTGATATTTAGTCGTTTTCAGCCAATTTTCTGAATTTTTGAAAATTTCACTTTTTTGTGAAAATATCCACTAAATGAGGGAATGATATGTGTGAGAGTACCCCAGGAGAGTTCCAATTGTGTGTGGGTAGAATAAATAACCCACGGGGGTAAAATTGAAAATAGTTGAAAAAAATTTTTTTTTGGACTGTCATTTTTCCGCCGTTTATCAGCCTTTTAGATAAGGGAAATGTCAGTGAGCGTTCCGATTTCAGTTCCAGAGTGATTCGACCGTTGAGTCCTTGATATTTAGTCGTTTTCAGCCAATTTTCTGAATTTTTGAAAATTTCACTTTTTTGTGAAAATATTCACTAAATGAGGGAATAATGTGTGTGAGGGTACCCCAGGAGAGTTCCAAATGTGTGTGGGTAGAATATATATCCCACGGGGGTAAAATTGAAAAAAGTTGAAAAAAATTTTTTT
Source organism: Phyllobates terribilis (assembly GCF_046119375.1). Lineage (NCBI taxonomy): Eukaryota > Metazoa > Chordata > Amphibia > Anura > Dendrobatidae > Phyllobates > Phyllobates terribilis. The sequence continues at coordinate 124,528,370 of NW_027362768.1, forward strand.
TTGGACTTAGTCATTTTTCCGGCGTTTATCACACTTTCAGAAAGGGGAAATGTCAGTGAGCTTTCTGATTTCAGTTCCAGAGCGATTCGCCCGATGAGTCCTTCATATTTAGTCATTTTCAGCCAATTTTCAGAATTTTTGAAAATTTAACTTTTTTGTGAAAATATCCACTAAATGAGGGAATAATGTGTGTGAGGGTACCTCAGGAGAGTTCCAAATGTGTGTGGATAGAATATATATCCCACGGGGGTAAAATTGAAAAAAGTTTTAAAAAAATTTTTTTTGGCCCTAGTCATTTTTCAGGCGTTTATCAGACTTTCAGATAGGGGAAAGGTCAGTGAGCATTCCGATTTCAGTTCCAGAGCGATTCGCCCGTTGAGTCCTTCATATTTAGTCATTTTCAGCCAATTTTCAGAATTTTTGAAAATTTCACTTTTTTGTGAAAATATCCACTAAATGAGGGAATAATGTGTGTGAGGGTACCCCAGGAGAGTTCAAAATGTGTGTGGGTAGCATATATATCCCACGGGGTAAAATTGAAAAAAGTTGAAAAAATTTTTTTTTTGAACTTAGTCATTTTTCAGGCGTTTATCAGACTTTCAGATAGAGGAAATGTCAGTGAGTGTTCCGATTTCAGTTCCAGAGCGATTCGCGCGATGAGTCCTTGATATTTAGTCGTTTTCAGCCAATTTTCCGAATTTTTGAAAATTTCACTTTTTTGTGAAAATATCCACTAAATGAGGGAATAATATGTGTGAGGGTACCCCAGGAGAGTTCCATATGTGTGTGGGAAGAATATATATCCCACGGAGGTAAAATTGAAAAAAGTTTTAAAAAAATTTTTTTTGGCCTTAGTCATTTTTCCGGCGTTTATCAGACTTTCAGGTAGAGGAAATGTCAGTGAGTGTTCCGATTTAAGTTCCAGAGTGATTCGCCCGATGAGTCCTTGATATTTAGTCGTTTTCAGACAATTTTCAGAATTTCTGAAAATTTCACTTTTTTGTGAAAATATCCACTAAATGAGGGAATAATATGTGTGAGGGTACCCCAGGAGAGTTCCAAATGTGTGTGGGTAGAATATATATCCCACGGGGGTAAAATTGAAATAAGTTGAAAAAAATTTTTTTTTGGACTTAGTCATTTTTCCGGCGTTTATCAGACTTTCAGATAGGGGAAATGTCAGTGAGCGTTCCGATTTCAGTTCCAGAGCGATTCGCCCGATGAGTCCTTGATATTTAGTCATTTTCAGCCAATTTTCAGAATTTTTGAAAATTTCACTTTTTTGTGAAAATATCCACTAAATGAGGGAATAATATGTGTGAGGGTACCCCAGGAGAGTTCCAAATGTGTGTGGGTAGAATATATATCCCACGGGGGTAAAATTTAAAAAAGTTTAAAAAAATTTTTTTTGGACTTAGTCATTTTTCCGGCGTTTATCAGACTTTCAGATAGGGGAAATGTCAGTGAGCGTTCCGATTTCAGTTCCAGAGCGATTCGCCCGATGAGTCTTTCATATTAAGTCGTTTTCAGCCAATTTTCAGAATTTTTGAAAATCTCACTTTTTTTGTGAAAATATCCACTAAATGAGGGAATAATATGTGTGAGGGTACCCAAGGAGACTTCCAAATGTGTGTGGGTAGAATATATATCCCACGAAGGTAAAATTGAAGAAAGTAGAAAAAAATTTGTTTTTGGACTTAGTCATTTTTCCGGCGTTTATCAGACTTTCAGATAGGGGAAATGTCAGTGAGCGTTCCGATTTCAGTTCCAGAGCGATTCGCCCGTTGAGTCCTTCATATTTAGTCGTTTTCAGCCAATTTTCTGAATTTTTGAAAATTTCACTTTTTTTGTGAAAATATCCACTAAATGAGGGAATAATGTGTGTGAGGGTACCCCAGGAGAGTTCCATATGTGTGTGGGAAGAATATATATCCCACGGGGGTAAAATTGAAAAAAGCTTTAAAAAAAATTTTTTTGGCCTTAGTCATTTTTCCGGCGTTTATCAGACTTTCAGATAGGGGAAATGTCAGTGAGTGTTCCGATTTCAATTCCAGAGTGATTCGCCCGATGAGTCCTTCATATTTAGTCGTTGTCAGCCAATTTTCTGAATTTTTGAAAATTTCACTTTTTTGTGAAAATATCCACTAAATGAGGGAATAATATGTGTGAGGGTACCCCAGGAGAGTTCCATATGTGTGTGGGTAGAATATATATCCCACGGGGGTAAAATTGAAAAAAGTTTAAAAAAATTTTTTTTTGAACTTAGTCATTTTTCCGGCGTTTATCATACTTTCAGATAGGGGAAATGTCAGTGAGTGTTCGGATTTCAGTTCCAGAGCGATTCGCCCGATGAGTCCTTCATATTTAGTCGTTTTCAGGCAATTTTCAGAATTTTTGAAAATTTCACTTTTTTGTGAAAATATCCACTAAATGAGGGAATAATGTGTGTGAGTGTACCCCAGGAGAGTTCCAAATGTGTGTGGGTAGAATATATATCCCACGGGGGTAAAATTGAAAAAAGGTTTAAAAAAATTTTTTTTGGCCTTAGTCATTTTTCCTGCGTTTATCAGACATTCAGATAGGGGAAAGGTCAGTGAGCGTTCCGATTTCAGTTCCAGAGCTATTCGCCCGATGAGTCCTTGATATTTAGTCGTTTTCAGCCAATTTTCAGAATTTTTGAAAATTTCACTTTTTTTGTGAAAATATCCACTAAATGAGGGAATAATATGTGTGAGGGTACCCCAGGAGAGTTCCATATGTGTGTGGGAAGAATATATATCCCACGGGGGTAAAATTGAAAAAAGTTTTAAAAAATTTTTTTTTGCCCTTAGTCATTTTTCCGGCGTTTATCAGACTTTCAGATAGGGGAAATGTCAGTGAGCATTTCGATTTCAGTTCCAGAGCGATTCGCCCGATGAGTCCTTGATATTTAGTCATTTTCAGCCAATTTTCAGAATTTTTGAAAATTTCACTTTTTTGTGAAAATATCCACTAAATGAGGGAAAAATATGTGTGAGGGTACCCCAGGAGAGTTCAAAATGTGTGTGGGTAGAATATACAGTACAGACCAAAAGTTTGGACACACCTTCTCATTTAAAGACTTTTCTGTATTTTCATAACTATGGAAATTGTACATTCACACTGAAGGCATCAAAACTATGAATTAACACATGTGGAATTATATACTTAACAAAAAAGTGTGAAACAACTGAAAATATGTCTTATATTCTTGATTCTTCAAAGTAGCCACCTTTTGTTTTGATGACTGCTTTGCACACTCTTGGCATTCTCTTGATGAGCTTCAAGAGGTAGTCACCGGAATTGGTCTTCCAACAATCTTGACGGAGCTCCCAGAGATGCTTAGCACTTGTTGGCCCTTTTGGCTTCACTCTGCAGTCCAGCTCACTCCAAACCATCTCGATTGGGTTCAGGTCTGGTGACTGTGGAGGCCAGGTCATCTGGCGCAGCACCCCATCACTCTCCTTCTTGGTCAAATAGCCCTTACACAGCCTGGAGGTGTGTTTGGGGTCATTGTCCTGTTGAAAAATAAATGATGGTCCAACTAAATGCAAACCGGATGGAATAGCATGCCGCTGCAAGATGCTGTGATAGCCATGCTGGTTCAGTATGCCTTCAATTTTGAATAAATCCCCAACAGTGTCACCAGCAAAGCACCCCCACACCATCACACCTCCTCCTCCATGCTTCACGGTGGGAACCAGGCATGTAGAGTCCATCCGTTCATCTTTTCTGCGTCGCACAAAGACACGGTGGTTGGAACCAAAGAACTCAAATTTGGACTCATCAGACCAAAGCACAGATTTCCACTGGTCTAATGTCCATTCCTTGTGTTCTTTAGCCCAAACAAGTCTCATCTGCTTGTGGCCAGTCCTTAGCAGTGGTTTCCTAGCAGCTATTTTACCATGAAGGCCTGTTGCACAAAGTCTCCTCTTAACAGTTGTTGTAGAGATGTGTCTGCTGCTAGAACTCTGTGTGCCATTGACCTGGTCTCTAATCTGAGCTGCTGTTAACCTGTGATTTCAAAGGCTGGTGACTCGGATAAACTTATCCTCAGAAGCAGAGGTGACTCTTGGTCTTCCTTTCCTGGGGCGGTCCTCATGTGAGCCAGTTTCTTTGTAGCGCTTAATGGTTTTTGCAACTGCACTTGCGGACACTTTCAAAGTTTGCCCAATTTTTCAGACTGACTGACCTTCATTTCTTAAAGTAATGATGGCCACTCGTTTTTCTTTACTTAGCTGCTTTTTTCTTGCCATAATACAAATTCTAACAGTCTATTCAGTAGGACTATCAGCTGTGTATCCACCTGACTTCTGCCCAACACAACTGATGGTCCCAACCCCATTTATAAGGCAAGAAATCCCACTTATTAAACCTGACAGGGCACACCTGTGAAGTGAAAACCATTTCCGGTGACTACCTCTTGAAGCTCATCAAGAGAATGCCAAGAGTGTGCAAAGCAGTCATCAAAGCAAAAGGTGGCTACTTTGAAGAACCTAGAATATAAGACATATTTTCAGTTGTTTCACACTTTTTTGTTAAGTTTATAATTCCACATGTGTTAATTCATAGTTTTGATGCCTTCAGTGTGAATGTACAATTTTCATAGTCATGAAAGTACAGAAAAATCTTTAAATGAGAAGGTGTGTCCAAACTTTTGGTCTGTACTGTATATCCCACGGGGGTAAAATTGAAAAAAGTTGAAGAAAATTTTTTTTTGAACTTAGTCTTTTTTCCGGCATTTATCAGACTTTCAGATATGGGAAATGTCAGTGAGTGTTCCGATTTCAGTTCCAGAGCGATTCGCCCGATGAGTCCTTGATATTTAGTCATTTTCAGCCAATTTTCAGAATTTTTGAAAATTTCACTTTTTTGTGAAAATATCCACTAAATGAGGGAATAATCTGTGTGAGGGTACCCCAGGAGATTTCAAAATGTGTGTGGGTAGAATATATATCCCACGGGGGTAAAATTGAAAAAAGTTGAGAAATTTTTTTTTTTGAACTTAGTCAATTTTCCAGCGTTTATCAGACTTTCAGATATGGGAAATGTCAGTGAGTGTTCCGATTTCAGTTCCAGAGCGATTCGCCCGATGAGTCCTTCATATTTAGTCGTTTTCAGCCAATTTTCAGAATTTTTGAAAATTTCACTTTTTTGTGAAAATATCCTGTAAATGAGGGAATAATGTGTGTGAGGGTACCCCAGGAGAGTTCCAAATGTGTGTGGGTAGAATATATATCCCACGGGGGTAAAATTGAAAAAAGTTTAAAAAAATTTTTTTTTGGCCTTAGTCATTTTTCCGGCGTTTATCAGACTTTCAGATAGGGGAAAGGTCAGTGAGCATTCCGATTTCAGTTCCAGAGCGATTCGCCCGATGAGTCCTTGATATTTAGTCATTTTCAGCCAATTTTCAGAATTTTTGAAAATTTCACTTTTTTGTGAAAATATCCACTAAATGAGGGAATAATCTGTGTGAGGGTACCCCAGGAGAGTTCAAAATGTGTGTGGGTAGAATATATATCCCACGGGGGTAAAATTGAAAAAAGTTGAGAAATTTTTTTTTTTGAACTTAGTCATTTTTCCAGCGTTTATCAGACTTTCAGATATGGGAAATGTCAGTGAGTGTTCCGATTTCAGCTCCAGAGCGATTCGCCCGATGAGTCCTTCATATTTAGTCGTTTTCAGCCAATTTTCAGAATTTTTGAAAATTTCACTTTTTTGTGAAAATATCCACTAAATGAGGGAATAATGTGTGTGAGGGTACCCCAGGAGAGTTCCAAATGTGTGTGGGTAGAATATATATCCCACGGGGGTAAAATTGAAAAAAGTTTAAAAAAAATTTTTTTTGGCCTTAGTCATTTTTCCGGCGTTTATCAGACTTTCAGATAGGGGAAAGGTCAGTGAGCATTCCGATTTCAGTTCCAGAGCGATTCGCCCGATGAGTCCTTGATATTTAGTCGTTTTCAGCCAATTTTCAGAATTTTTGAAAATTTCACTTTTTTGTGAAAATATCCACTAAATGAGGGAAAAATATGTTTGAGGGTACCCCAGGAGAGTGCCAAATGTGTGTGGGTAGAATATATATCCCACGGGGGTAAAATTGAAAAAAGTTTAAAAAAATTTTTTTTGGACTTAGTCACATTTCTGGCGTTTATCAGACTTTCAGTTAGGGGAAATGTCAGTGAGCGTTCCGATTTCAGTTCCAGAGCGATTCGCCCATTGAGTGCTTGATATTTAGTAGTTGTCAGCCAATTATCAGAATTTTTGAAAATTTCACTTTTTTGTGAAAATATCCACTAAATGAGGGAATAACATGTGTGAGGGTACCCCAAGAGAGTTCCAAATGTGTGTGGGTAGAATATATATCACACGGGGGTAAAATTGAAAAAAGTTGAAAAAAATAAAAAATATATTTTTTTGGACTTAGTCATTTTTTCGGCGTTTATGAGACTTTCAGATAGGGGAAATGTCAGTGAGCGTTCCGATTTCAGTTTCAGAGCGATTCGCCCGATGAGTCCCTGATATTTAGTCGTTTTCAGCAAATTTTCAGAATTTTTGAAAATTTCACTTTTTTGTGAAAATATCCACTAAATGAGGGAATAATATGTGTGAGGGTACCCCAGGAGAGTTCCAAATGTGTGTGGGTAGAATATATATCCCACGGGGGTAAAATTGAAAAAAGTTGAAAACATTTTTTTTTTGAGCTTAGTCGTTTTTCCGGCGTTTATCAGACTTTCAGATAGGGGAAATGTCAGTGAGCATTCCGATTTCAGTTCCAGAGCGATTCGCCCGAAGAGTCCTTGATATTTAGTCGTTTTCAGCCAATTTTCTGAATTTTTGAAAATTTCACTTTTTTGTGAAAATATCCACTAAATGAGGGAATGATATGTGTGAGAGTACCCCAGGAGAGTTCCAATTGTGTGTGGGTAGAATAAATAACCCACGGGGGTAAAATTGAAAATAGTTGAAAAAAATTTTTTTTTGGACTGTCATTTTTCCGCCGTTTATCAGCCTTTTAGATAAGGGAAATGTCAGTGAGCGTTCCGATTTCAGTTCCAGAGTGATTCGACCGTTGAGTCCTTGATATTTAGTCGTTTTCAGCCAATTTTCTGAATTTTTGAAAATTTCACTTTTTTGTGAAAATATTCACTAAATGAGGGAATAATGTGTGTGAGGGTACCCCAGGAGAGTTCCAAATGTGTGTGGGTAGAATATATATCCCACGGGGGTAAAATTGAAAAAAGTTGAAAAAAATTTTTTTTTGGACTTAGTCATTTTTCCGGCGTTTATCACACTTTCAGAAAGGGGAAATGTCAGTGAGCTTTCTGATTTCAGTTCCAGAGCGATTCGCCCGATGAGTCCTTCATATTTAGTCATTTTCAGCCAATTTTCAGAATTTTTGAAAATTTAACTTTTTTGTGAAAATATCCACTAAATGAGGGAATAATGTGTGTGAGGGTACCTCAGGAGAGTTCCAAATGTGTGTGGATAGAATATATATCCCACGGGGGTAAAATTGAAAAAAGTTTTAAAAAAATTTTTTTTGGCCCTAGTCATTTTTCAGGCGTTTATCAGACTTTCAGATAGGGGAAAGGTCAGTGAGCATTCCGATTTCAGTTCCAGAGCGATTCGCCCGTTGAGTCCTTCATATTTAGTCATTTTCAGCCAATTTTCAGAATTTTTGAAAATTTCACTTTTTTGTGAAAATATCCACTAAATGAGGGAATAATGTGTGTGAGGGTACCCCAGGAGAGTTCAAAATGTGTGTGGGTAGCATATATATCCCACGGGGTAAAATTGAAAAAAGTTGAAAAAATTTTTTTTTTGAACTTAGTCATTTTTCAGGCGTTTATCAGACTTTCAGATAGAGGAAATGTCAGTGAGTGTTCCGATTTCAGTTCCAGAGCGATTCGCGCGATGAGTCCTTGATATTTAGTCGTTTTCAGCCAATTTTCCGAATTTTTGAAAATTTCACTTTTTTGTGAAAATATCCACTAAATGAGGGAATAATATGTGTGAGGGTACCCCAGGAGAGTTCCATATGTGTGTGGGAAGAATATATATCCCACGGAGGTAAAATTGAAAAAAGTTTTAAAAAAATTTTTTTTGGCCTTAGTCATTTTTCCGGCGTTTATCAGACTTTCAGGTAGGGGAAATGTCAGTGAGTGTTCCGATTTAAGTTCCAGAGTGATTCGCCCGATGAGTCCTTGATATTTAGTCGTTTTCAGACAATTTTCAGAATTTCTGAAAATTTCACTTTTTTGTGAAAATATCCACTAAATGAGGGAATAATATGTGTGAGGGTACCCCAGGAGAGTTCCAAATGTGTGTGGGTAGAATATATATCCCACGGGGGTAAAATTGAAATAAGTTGAAAAAAATTTTTTTTTGGACTTAGTCATTTTTCCGGCGTTTATCAGACTTTCAGATAGGGGAAATGTCAGTGAGCGTTCCGATTTCAGTTCCAGAGCGATTCGCCCGATGAGTCCTTGATATTTAGTCATTTTCAGCCAATTTTCAGAATTTTTGAAAATTTCACTTTTTTGTGAAAATATCCACTAAATGAGGGAATAATATGTGTGAGGGTACCCCAGGAGAGTTCCAAATGTGTGTGGGTAGAATATATATCCCACGGGGGTAAAATTTAAAAAAGTTTAAAAAAATTTTTTTTGGACTTAGTCATTTTTCCGGCGTTTATCAGACTTTCAGATAGGGGAAATGTCAGTGAGCGTTCCGATTTCAGTTCCAGAGCGATTCGCCCGATGAGTCTTTCATATTAAGTCGTTTTCAGCCAATTTTCAGAATTTTTGAAAATCTCACTTTTTTTGTGAAAATATCCACTAAATGAGGGAATAATATGTGTGAGGGTACCCAAGGAGACTTCCAAATGTGTGTGGGTAGAATATATATCCCACGAAGGTAAAATTGAAGAAAGTAGAAAAAAATTTGTTTTTGGACTTAGTCATTTTTCCGGCGTTTATCAGACTTTCAGATAGGGGAAATGTCAGTGAGCGTTCCGATTTCAGTTCCAGAGCGATTCGCCCGTTGAGTCCTTCATATTTAGTCGTTTTCAGCCAATTTTCTGAATTTTTGAAAATTTCACTTTTTTTGTGAAAATATCCACTAAATGAGGGAATAATGTGTGTGAGGGTACCCCAGGAGAGTTCCATATGTGTGTGGGAAGAATATATATCCCACGGGGGTAAAATTGAAAAAAGCTTTAAAAAAAATTTTTTTGGCCTTAGTCATTTTTCCGGCGTTTATCAGACTTTCAGATAGGGGAAATGTCAGTGAGTGTTCCGATTTCAATTCCAGAGTGATTCGCCCGATGAGTCCTTCATATTTAGTCGTTGTCAGCCAATTTTCTGAATTTTTGAAAATTTCACTTTTTTGTGAAAATATCCACTAAATGAGGGAATAATATGTGTGAGGGTACCCCAGGAGAGTTCCATATGTGTGTGGGTAGAATATATATCCCACGGGGGTAAAATTGAAAAAAGTTTAAAAAAATTTTTTTTTGAACTTAGTCATTTTTCCGGCGTTTATCATACTTTCAGATAGGGGAAATGTCAGTGAGTGTTCGGATTTCAGTTCCAGAGCGATTCGCCCGATGAGTCCTTCATATTTAGTCGTTTTCAGGCAATTTTCAGAATTTTTGAAAATTTCACTTTTTTGTGAAAATATCCACTAAATGAGGGAATAATGTGTGTGAGTGTACCCCAGGAGAGTTCCAAATGTGTGTGGGTAGAATATATATCCCACGGGGGTAAAATTGAAAAAAGGTTTAAAAAAATTTTTTTTGGCCTTAGTCATTTTTCCTGCGTTTATCAGACATTCAGATAGGGGAAAGGTCAGTGAGCGTTCCGATTTCAGTTCCAGAGCTATTCGCCCGATGAGTCCTTGATATTTAGTCGTTTTCAGCCAATTTTCAGAATTTTTGAAAATTTCACTTTTTTTGTGAAAATATCCACTAAATGAGGGAATAATATGTGTGAGGGTACCCCAGGAGAGTTCCATATGTGTGTGGGAAGAATATATATCCCACGGGGGTAAAATTGAAAAAAGTTTTAAAAAATTTTTTTTTGCCCTTAGTCATTTTTCCGGCGTTTATCAGACTTTCAGATAGGGGAAATGTCAGTGAGCATTTCGATTTCAGTTCCAGAGCGATTCGCCCGATGAGTCCTTGATATTTAGTCATTTTCAGCCAATTTTCAGAATTTTTGAAAATTTCACTTTTTTGTGAAAATATCCACTAAATGAGGGAAAAATATGTGTGAGGGTACCCCAGGAGAGTTCAAAATGTGTGTGGGTAGAATATACAGTACAGACCAAAAGTTTGGACACACCTTCTCATTTAAAGACTTTTCTGTATTTTCATAACTATGGAAATTGTACATTCACACTGAAGGCATCAAAACTATGAATTAACACATGTGGAATTATATACTTAACAAAAAAGTGTGAAACAACTGAAAATATGTCTTATATTCTTGATTCTTCAAAGTAGCCACCTTTTGTTTTGATGACTGCTTTGCACACTCTTGGCATTCTCTTGATGAGCTTCAAGAGGTAGTCACCGGAATTGGTCTTCCAACAATCTTGACGGAGCTCCCAGAGATGCTTAGCACTTGTTGGCCCTTTTGGCTTCACTCTGCAGTCCAGCTCACTCCAAACCATCTCGATTGGGTTCAGGTCTGGTGACTGTGGAGGCCAGGTCATCTGGCGCAGCACCCCATCACTCTCCTTCTTGGTCAAATAGCCCTTACACAGCCTGGAGGTGTGTTTGGGGTCATTGTCCTGTTGAAAAATAAATGATGGTCCAACTAAATGCAAACCGGATGGAATAGCATGCCGCTGCAAGATGCTGTGATAGCCATGCTGGTTCAGTATGCCTTCAATTTTGAATAAATCCCCAACAGTGTCACCAGCAAAGCACCCCCACACCATCACACCTCCTCCTCCATGCTTCACGGTGGGAACCAGGCATGTAGAGTCCATCCGTTCATCTTTTCTGCGTCGCACAAAGACACGGTGGTTGGAACCAAAGAACTCAAATTTGGACTCATCAGACCAAAGCACAGATTTCCACTGGTCTAATGTCCATTCCTTGTGTTCTTTAGCCCAAACAAGTCTCATCTGCTTGTGGCCAGTCCTTAGCAGTGGTTTCCTAGCAGCTATTTTACCATGAAGGCCTGTTGCACAAAGTCTCCTCTTAACAGTTGTTGTAGAGATGTGTCTGCTGCTAGAACTCTGTGTGCCATTGACCTGGTCTCTAATCTGAGCTGCTGTTAACCTGTGATTTCAAAGGCTGGTGACTCGGATAAACTTATCCTCAGAAGCAGAGGTGACTCTTGGTCTTCCTTTCCTGGGGCGGTCCTCATGTGAGCCAGTTTCTTTGTAGCGCTTAATGGTTTTTGCAACTGCACTTGCGGACACTTTCAAAGTTTGCCCAATTTTTCAGACTGACTGACCTTCATTTCTTAAAGTAATGATGGCCACTCGTTTTTCTTTACTTAGCTGCTTTTTTCTTGCCATAATACAAATTCTAACAGTCTATTCAGTAGGACTATCAGCTGTGTATCCACCTGACTTCTGCCCAACACAACTGATGGTCCCAACCCCATTTATAAGGCAAGAAATCCCACTTATTAAACCTGACAGGGCACACCTGTGAAGTGAAAACCATTTCCGGTGACTACCTCTTGAAGCTCATCAAGAGAATGCCAAGAGTGTGCAAAGCAGTCATCAAAGCAAAAGGTGGCTACTTTGAAGAACCTAGAATATAAGACATATTTTCAGTTGTTTCACACTTTTTTGTTAAGTTTATAATTCCACATGTGTTAATTCATAGTTTTGATGCCTTCAGTGTGAATGTACAATTTTCATAGTCATGAAAGTACAGAAAAATCTTTAAATGAGAAGGTGTGTCCAAACTTTTGGTCTGTACTGTATATCCCACGGGGGTAAAATTGAAAAAAGTTGAAGAAAATTTTTTTTTGAACTTAGTCTTTTTTCCGGCATTTATCAGACTTTCAGATATGGGAAATGTCAGTGAGTGTTCCGATTTCAGTTCCAGAGCGATTCGCCCGATGAGTCCTTGATATTTAGTCATTTTCAGCCAATTTTCAGAATTTTTGAAAATTTCACTTTTTTGTGAAAATATCCACTAAATGAGGGAATAATCTGTGTGAGGGTACCCCAGGAGATTTCAAAATGTGTGTGGGTAGAATATATATCCCACGGGGGTAAAATTGAAAAAAGTTGAGAAATTTTTTTTTTTGAACTTAGTCAATTTTCCAGCGTTTATCAGACTTTCAGATATGGGAAATGTCAGTGAGTGTTCCGATTTCAGTTCCAGAGCGATTCGCCCGATGAGTCCTTCATATTTAGTCGTTTTCAGCCAATTTTCAGAATTTTTGAAAATTTCACTTTTTTGTGAAAATATCCACTAAATGAGGGAATAATGTGTGTGAGGGTACCCCAGGAGAGTTCCAAATGTGTGTGGGTAGAATATATATCCCACGGGGGTAAAATTGAAAAAAGTTTAAAAAAAATTTTTTTTGGCCTTAGTCATTTTTCCGGCGTTTATCAGACTTTCAGATAGGGGAAAGGTCAGTGAGCATTCCGATTTCAGTTCCAGAGCGATTCGCCCGATGAGTCCTTGATATTTAGTCATTTTCAGCCAATTTTCAGAATTTTTGAAAATTTCACTTTTTTGTGAAAATATCCACTAAATGAGGGAATAATCTGTGTGAGGGTACCCCAGGAGAGTTCAAAATGTGTGTGGGTAGAATATATATCCCACGGGGGTAAAATTGAAAAAAGTTGAGAAATTTTTTTTTTTGAACTTAGTCATTTTTCCAGCGTTTATCAGACTTTCAGATATGGGAAATGTCAGTGAGTGTTCCGATTTCAGTTCCAGAGCGATTCGCTCGATGAGTCCTTGATATTTAGTCATTTTCAGCCAATTTTCAGAATTTTTGAAAATTTCACTTTTTTGTGAAAATATCCACTAAATGAGGGAATAATGTGTGTGAGGGTACCCCAGGAGAGTTCCATATGTGTGTGGGAAGAATATATATCCCACGGGGGTAAAATTGAAAAAAGTTTTAAAAAAATTTTTTTTGGCCTTAGTCATTTTTCCGGCATTTATCAGACTTTCAGATAGGGGAAATGTCAGTGAGCGTTTCGATTTCAGTTCCAGAGCGATTCGCCCGATGAGTCCTTGATATTTAGTCATTTTCAGCCAATTTTCAGAATTTTTGAAAATTTCACTTTTTTGTGAAAATATCCACTAAATGAGGGAATAATATGTGTGAGGGTACCCCAGGAGAGTTCAAAATGTGTGTGGGTAGAATATATATCTCACGGGGGTAAAATTGAAAAAAGCTGAAGAAAATTTTTTTTTGAACTTAGTCTTTTTTCCGGCGTTTATCAGACTTTCAGGTAGGGGAAATGTCAGTGAGTGTTCCGATTTAAGTTCCAGAGTGATTCGCCCGATGAGTCCTTGATATTTAGTCGTTTTCAGACAATTTTCAGATTTTCTGAAAATTTCACTTTTTTGTGAAAATATCCACTAAATGAGGGAATAATATGTGTGAGGGTACCCCAGGAGAGTTCCAAATGTGTGTGGGTAGAATATATATCCCACGGGGGTAAAATTGAAATAAGTTGAAAAAAATTTTTTTTGGACTTAGTCATTTTTCCGGCGTTTATCAGACTTTCAGATAGGGGAAATGTCAGTGAGCGTTCCGATTTCAGTTCCAGAGCGATTCGCCCGATGAGTCCTTGATATTTAGTCATTTTCAGCCAATTTTCAGAATTTTTGAAAATTTCACTTTTTTGTGAAAATATCCACTAAATGAGGGAATAATATGTGTGAGGGTACCCCAGGAGAGTTCCAAATGTGTGTGGGTAGAATATATATCCCACGGGGGTAAAATTTAAAAAAGTTTAAAAAAATTTTTTTTGGACTTAGTCATTTTTCCGGCGTTTATCAGACTTTCAGATAGGGGAAATGTCAGTGAGCGTTCCGATTTCAGTTCCAGAGCGATTCGCCCGATGAGTCTTTCATATTAAGTCGTTTTCAGCCAATTTTCAGAATTTTTGAAAATCTCACTTTTTTTGTGAAAATATCCACTAAATGAGGGAATAATATGTGTGAGGGTACCCAAGGAGACTTCCAAATGTGTGTGGGTAGAATATATATCCCACGAAGGTAAAATTGAAGAAAGTAGAAAAAAATTTGTTTTTGGACTTAGTCATTTTTCCGGCGTTTATCAGACTTTCAGATAGGGGAAATGTCAGTGAGCGTTCCGATTTCAGTTCCAGAGCGATTCGCCCGTTGAGTCCTTCATATTTAGTCGTTTTCAGCCAATTTTCTGAATTTTTGAAAATTTCACTTTTTTTGTGAAAATATCCACTAAATGAGGGAATAATGTGTGTGAGGGTACCCCAGGAGAGTTCCATATGTGTGTGGGAAGAATATATATCCCACGGGGGTAAAATTGAAAAAAGCTTTAAAAAAAATTTTTTTGGCCTTAGTCATTTTTCCGGCGTTTATCAGACTTTCAGATAGGGGAAATGTCAGTGAGTGTTCCGATTTCAATTCCAGAGTGATTCGCCCGATGAGTCCTTCATATTTAGTCGTTGTCAGCCAATTTTCTGAATTTTTGAAAATTTCACTTTTTTGTGAAAATATCCACTAAATGAGGGAATAATATGTGTGAGGGTACCCCAGGAGAGTTCCATATGTGTGTGGGTAGAATATATATCCCACGGGGGTAAAATTGAAAAAAGTTTAAAAATTTTTTTTTTGAACTTAGTCATTTTTCCGGCGTTTATCAGACTTTCAGATAGGGGAAATGTCAGTGAGTGTTCGGATTTCAGTTCCAGAGCGATTCGCCCGATGAGTCCTTCATATTTAGTCGTTTTCAGGCAATTTTCAGAATTTTTGAAAATTTCACTTTTTTGTGAAAATATCCACTAAATGAGGGAATAATGTGTGTGAGTGTACCCCAGGAGAGTTCCAAATGTGTGTGGGTAGAATATATATCCCACGGGGGTAAAATTGAAAAAAGGTTTAAAAAAATTTTTTTTGGCCTTAGTCATTTTTCCTGCGTTTATCAGACATTCAGATAGGGGAAAGGTCAGTGAGCGTTCCGATTTCAGTTCCAGAGCTATTCGCCCGATGAGTCCTTGATATTTAGTCGTTTTCAGCCAATTTTCAGAATTTTTGAAAATTTCACTTTTTTTGTGAAAATATCCACTAAATGAGGGAATAATATGTGTGAGGGTACCCCAGGAGAGTTCCATATGTGTGTGGGAAGAATATATATCCCACGGGGGTAAAATTGAAAAAAGTTTAAAAAAATTTTTTTTTGGCCTTAGTCATTTTTCCGGCGTTTATCAGACTTTCAGATAGGGGAAATGTCAGTGAGCATTTCGATTTCAGTTCCAGAGCGATTCGCCCGATCAGTCCTTGATATTTAGTCATTTTCAGCCAATTTTCAGAATTTTTGAAAATTTCACTTTTTTGTGAAAATATCCACTAAATGAGGGAAAAATATGTGTGAGGGTACCCCAGGAGAGTTCAAAATGTGTGTGGGTAGAATATACAGTACAGACCAAAAGTTTGGACACACCTTCTCATTTAAAGATTTTTCTGTATTTTCATAACTATGGAAATTGTACATTCACACTGAAGGCATCAAAACTATGAATTAACACATGTGGAATTATATACTTAACAAAAAAGTGTGAAACAACTGAAAATATGTCTTATATTCTTGATTCTTCAAAGTAGCCACCTTTTGTTTTGATGACTGCTTTGCACACTCTTGGCATTCTCTTGATGAGCTTCAAGAGGTAGTCACCGGAATTGGTCTTCCAACAATCTTGACGGAGCTCCCAGAGATGCTTAGCACTTGTTGGCCCTTTTGGCTTCACTCTGCAGTCCAGCTCACTCCAAACCATCTCGATTGGGTTCAGGTCTGGTGACTGTGGAGGCCAGGTCATCTGGCGCAGCACCCCATCACTCTCCTCCTTGGTCAAATAGCCCTTACACAGCCTGGAGGTGTGTTTGGGGTCATTGTCCTGTTGAAAAATAAATGATGGTCCAACTAAATGCAAACCGGATGGAATAGCATGCCGCTGCAAGATGCTGTGATAGCCATGCTGGTTCAGTATGCCTTCAATTTTGAATAAATCCCCAACAGTGTCACCAGCAAAGCACCCCCACACCATCACACCTCCTCCTCCATGCTTCACGGTGGGAACCAGGCATGTAGAGTCCATCCGTTCATCTTTTCTGCGTCGCACAAAGACACGGTGGTTGGAACCAAAGAACTCAAATTTGGACTCATCAGACCAAAGCACAGATTTCCACTGGTCTAATGTCCATTCCTTGTGTTCTTTAGCCCAAACAAGTCTCATCTGCTTGTGGCCAGTCCTTAGCAGTGGTTTCCTAGCAGCTATTTTACCATGAAGGCCTGTTGCACAAAGTCTCCTCTTAACAGTTGTTGTAGAGATGTGTCTGCTGCTAGAACTCTGTGTGCCATTGACCTGGTCTCTAATCTGAGCTGCTGTTAACCTGTGATTTCAAAGGCTGGTGACTCGGATAAACTTATCCTCAGAAGCAGAGGTGACTCTTGGTCTTCCTTTCCTGGGGCGGTCCTCATGTGAGCCAGTTTCTTTGTAGCGCTTAATGGTTTTTGCAACTGCACTTGCGGACACTTTCAAAGTTTGCCCAATTTTTCAGACTGACTGACCTTCATTTCTTAAAGTAATGATGGCCACTCGTTTTTCTTTACTTAGCTGCTTTTTTCTTGCCATAATACAAATTCTAACAGTCTATTCAGTAGGACTATCAGCTGTGTATCCACCTGACTTCTGCCCAACACAACTGATGGTCCCAACCCCATTTATAAGGCAAGAAATCCCACTTATTAAACCTGACAGGGCACACCTGTGAAGTGAAAACCATTTCCGGTGACTACCTCTTGAAGCTCATCAAGAGAATGCCAAGAGTGTGCAAAGCAGTCATCAAAGCAAAAGGTGGCTACTTTGAAGAACCTAGAATATAAGACATATTTTCAGTTGTTTCACACTTTTTTGTTAAGTTTATAATTCCACATGTGTTAATTCATAGTTTTGATGCCTTCAGTGTGAATGTACAATTTTCATAGTCATGAAAGTACAGAAAAATCTTTAAATGAGAAGGTGTGTCCAAACTTTTGGTCTGTACTGTATATCCCACGGGGGTAAAAATGAAAAAAGTTGAAGAAAATTTTTTTTGGAACTTAGTCTTTTTTCCGGCATTTATCAGACTTTCAGATATGGGAAATGTCAGTGAGTGTTCCGATTTCAGTTCCAGAGCGATTCGCCCGATGAGTCCTTGATATTTAGTCATTTTCAGCCAATTTTCAGAATTTTTGAAAATTTCACTTTTTTTGTGAAAATATCCACTAAATGAGGGAATAATCTGTGTGAGGGTACCCCAGGAGATTTCAAAATGTGTGTGGGTAGAATATATATCCCACGGGGGTAAAATTGAAAAAAGTTGAGAAATTTTTTTTTTTGAACTTAGTCAATTTTCCAGTGTTTATCAGACTTTCAGATATGGGAAATGTCAGTGAGTGTTCCGATTTCAGTTCCAGAGCGATTCGCCCGATGAGTCCTTCATATTTAGTCGTTTTCAGCCAATTTTCAGAATTTTTGAAAATTTCACTTTTTTGTGAAAATATCCACTAAATGAGGGAATAATGTGTGTGAGGGTACCCCAGGAGAGTTCCAAATGTGTGTGGGTAGAATATATATCCCACGGGGGTAAAATTGAAAAAAGTTTAAAAAAATTTTTTTTTGGCCTTAGTCATTTTTCCGGCGTTTATCAGACTTTCAGATAGGGGAAAGGTCAGTGAGCATTCCGATTTCAGTTCCAGAGCGATTCGCCCGATGAGTCCTTGATATTTAGTCATTTTCAGCCAATTTTCAGAATTTTTGAAAATTTCACTTTTTTGTGAAAATATCCACTAAATGAGGGAATAATCTGTGTGAGGGTACCCCAGGAGAGTTCCAAATGTGTGTGGGTAGAATATATATCCCACGGGGGTAAAATTGAAAAAAGTTGAGAAATTTTTTTTTTTGAACTTAGTCATTTTTCCAGCGTTTATCAGACTTTCAGATATGGGAAATGTCAGTGAGTGTTCCGATTTCAGCTCCAGAGCGATTCGCCCGATGAGTCCTTCATATTTAGTCGTTTTCAGCCAATTTTCAGAATTTTTGAAAATTTCACTTTTTTGTGAAAATATCCACTAAATGAGGGAATAATGTGTGTGAGGGTACCCCAGGAGAGTTCCAAATGTGTGTGGGTAGAATATATATCCCACGGGGGTAAAATTGAAAAAAGTTTAAAAAAAATTTTTTTTGGCCTTAGTCATTTTTCCGGCGTTTATCAGACTTTCAGATAGGGGAAAGGTCAGTGAGCATTCCGATTTCAGTTCCAGAGCGATTCGCCCGATGAGTCCTTGATATTTAGTCGTTTTCAGACAATTTTCAGAATTTTTGAAAATTTCACTTTTTTGTGAAAATATCCACTAAATGAGGGAAAAATATGTTTGAGGGTACCCCAGGAGAGTTCCAAATGTGTGTGGGTAGAATATATATCCCACGGGGGTAAAATTGAAAAAAGTTGAGAAATTTTTTTTTTTGAACTTAGTCAATTTTCCAGTGTTTATCAGACTTTCAGATATGGGAAATGTCAGTGAGTGTTCCGATTTCAGTTCCAGAGCGATTCGCCCGATGAGTCCTTCATATTTAGTCGTTTTCAGCCAATTTTCAGAATTTTTGAAAATTTCACTTTTTTGTGAAAATATCCTGTAAATGAGGGAATAATGTGTGTGAGGGTACCCCAGGAGAGTTCCAAATGTGTGTGGGTAGAATATATATCCCACGGGGGTAAAATTGAAAAAAGTTTAAAAAAATTTTTTTTTGGCCTTAGTCATTTTTCCGGCGTTTATCAGACTTTCAGATAGGGGAAAGGTCAGTGAGCATTCCGATTTCAGTTCCAGAGCGATTCGCCCGATGAGTCCTTGATATTTAGTCATTTGCAGCCAATTTTCAGAATTTTTGAAAATTTCACTTTTTTGTGAAAATATCCACTAAATGAGGGAATAATCTGTGTGAGGGTACCCCAGGAGAGTTCAAAATGTGTGTGGGTAGAATATATATCCCACGGGGGTAAAATTGAAAAAAGTTGAGAAATTTTTTTTTTTGAACTTAGTCATTTTTCCAGCGTTTATCAGACTTTCAGATATGGGAAATGTCAGTGAGTGTTCCGATTTCAGCTCCAGAGCGATTCGCCCGATGAGTCCTTCATATTTAGTCGTTTTCAGCCAATTTTCAGAATTTTTGAAAATTTCACTTTTTTGTGAAAATATCCACTAAATGAGGGAATAATGTGTGTGAGGGTACCCCAGGAGAGTTCCAAATGTGTGTGGGTAGAATATATATCCCACGGGGGTAAAATTGAAAAAAGTTTAAAAAAAATTTTTTTTGGCCTTAGTCATTTTTCCGGCGTTTATCAGACTTTCAGATAGGGGAAAGGTCAGTGAGCATTCCGATTTCAGTTCCAGAGCGATTCGCCCGATGAGTCCTTGATATTTAGTCGTTTTCAGCCAATTTTCAGAATTTTTGAAAATTTCACTTTTTTGTGAAAATATCCACTAAATGAGGGAAAAATATGTTTGAGGGTACCCCAGGAGAGTTCCAAATGTGTGTGGGTAGAATATATATCCCACGGGGGTAAAATTGAAAAAAGTTGAGAAATTTTTTTTTTTGAACTTAGTCAATTTTCCAGTGTTTATCAGACTTTCAGATATGGGAAATGTCAGTGAGTGTTCCGATTTCAGTTCCAGAGCGATTCGCCCGATGAGTCCTTCATATTTAGTCGTTTTCAGCCAATTTTCAGAATTTTTGAAAATTTCACTTTTTTGTGAAAATATCCTGTAAATGAGGGAATAATGTGTGTGAGGGTACCCCAGGAGAGTTCCAAATGTGTGTGGGTAGAATATATATCCCACGGGGGTAAAATTGAAAAAAGTTTAAAAAAATTTTTTTTTGGCCTTAGTCATTTTTCCGGCGTTTATCAGACTTTCAGATAGGGGAAAGGTCAGTGAGCATTCCGATTTCAGTTCCAGAGCGATTCGCCCGATGAGTCCTTGATATTTAGTCATTTTCAGCCAATTTTCAGAATTTTTGAAAATTTCACTTTTTTGTGAAAATATCCACTAAATGAGGGAATAATCTGTGTGAGGGTACCCCAGGAGAGTTCAAAATGTGTGTGGGTAGAATATATATCCCACGGGGGTAAAATTGAAAAAAGTTGAGAAATTTTTTTTTTTGAACTTAGTCATTTTTCCAGCGTTTATCAGACTTTCAGATATGGGAAATGTCAGTGAGTGTTCCGATTTCAGCTCCAGAGCGATTCGCCCGATGAGTCCTTCATATTTAGTCGTTTTCAGCCAATTTTCAGAATTTTTGAAAATTTCACTTTTTTGTGAAAATATCCACTAAATGAGGGAATAATGTGTGTGAGGGTACCCCAGGAGAGTTCCAAATGTGTGTGGGTAGAATATATATCCCACGGGGGTAAAATTGAAAAAAGTTTAAAAAAAATTTTTTTTGGCCTTAGTCATTTTTCCGGCGTTTATCAGACTTTCAGATAGGGGAAAGGTCAGTGAGCATTCCGATTTCAGTTCCAGAGCGATTCGCCCGATGAGTCCTTGATATTTAGTCGTTTTCAGCCAATTTTCAGAATTTTTGAAAATTTCACTTTTTTGTGAAAATATCCACTAAATGAGGGAAAAATATGTTTGAGGGTACCCCAGGAGAGTGCCAAATGTGTGTGGGTAGAATATATATCCCACGGGGGTAAAATTGAAAAAAGTTTAAAAAAATTTTTTTTGGACTTAGTCACATTTCTGGCGTTTATCAGACTTTCAGTTAGGGGAAATGTCAGTGAGCGTTCCGATTTCAGTTCCAGAGCGATTCGCCCATTGAGTGCTTGATATTTAGTAGTTGTCAGCCAATTATCAGAATTTTTGAAAATTTCACTTTTTTGTGAAAATATCCACTAAATGAGGGAATAACATGTGTGAGGGTACCCCAAGAGAGTTCCAAATGTGTGTGGGTAGAATATATATCACACGGGGGTAAAATTGAAAAAAGTTGAAAAAAATAAAAAATATTTTTTTTTGGACTTAGTCATTTTTTCGGCGTTTATGAGACTTTCAGATAGGGGAAATGTCAGTGAGCGTTCCGATTTCAGTTTCAGAGCGATTCGCCCGATGAGTCCCTGATATTTAGTCGTTTTCAGCAAATTTTCAGAATTTTTGAAAATTTCACTTTTTTGTGAAAATATCCACTAAATGAGGGAATAATATGTGTGAGGGTACCCCAGGAGAGTTCCAAATGTGTGTGGGTAGAATATATATCCCACGGGGGTAAAATTGAAAAAAGTTGAAAACATTTTTTTTTTGAGCTTAGTCGTTTTTCCGGCGTTTATCAGACTTTCAGATAGGGGAAATGTCAGTGAGCATTCCGATTTCAGTTCCAGAGCGATTCGCCCGTTGACTCCTTGATATTTAGTCGTTTTCAGCCAATTTTCTGAATTTTTTAAAATTTCACTTTTTTGTGAAAATATCCACTAAATGAGGGAACAGTATGTGTGAGGGTACCCCAGGAGAGTTCCAAATGTGTGTGGGTAGAATATATATCACACGGGGGTAAAATTGAAAAAAGTTGAAAAAAAATTATTTTTTGGAATTAGTCATTTTTCCGGCGTTTATCAGACTTTCAGATAGAGGAAATGTCAGTGAGCGTTCCGATTTCAGTTCCAGAGCGATTCACCCGTTGAGTCCTTGATATTTAGTCGATTTCAGCCAATTTTCAGGATTTTTGAAAATTTCACTTTTTTTGTGAAAATATCCACAAAATGAGGGAACAGTATGTGTGAGGGTACCCCAGGAGAGTTCCAAATGTGTGTGGGTAGAATATATATCCCACGGCGGTAAAATTGAAAAAAGTTTAAAATTTTTTTTTTTCGGACTTAGTCATTTTTCCGGTGTTTATCAGACTTTCAGATAGGGGAAATGTCAGTGAGCCTTCCGATTTTAGTTCCAGAGGGATTCGCCCGTTGAGTCCTAGATATTTAGTTGTTTTCAGCCAATTTTCAGAATTTTTGAAAATTTCACTCTTTGTGAAAATATCCACAAAATGAGGGAATAATATGTGTGAGGGTACCCCAGGAGAGTTCCAAATGTGTGTGGGTAGAATATATATCCCACGGCGGTAAAATTGAAAAAAGTTTAAAAAAAATTTTTTTCGGACTTAGTCATTTTTCCGGCGTTTATCAGACTTTCAGATAGGGGAAATGTCAGTGAGCGTTCCGATTTCAGTTCCAGAGTGATTCGCCCAATGAGTCCTTCATATTTAGTCGTTTTCAGCCAATTTTCAGAATTTTTGAAAATTTCACTTTTTTGTGAAAATATCCACTAAATGAGGGAATAATGTGTGTGAGGGTACCCCAGGAGTGTTCCAAATGTGTGTGGGTAGAATATATATCCCACGGGGGTAAAATTGAAAAAAGTTTTAAAAAATTTTTTTTTGAACTTAGTCATTTTTCCGCAGTTTATCAGACTTTCAGATAGAGGAAATGTCAGTGAGCATTCCGATTTCAGTTCCAGAGCGATTCGCCCGTTGAGTCCTAGATATTTAGTTGTTTTCAGCCAATTTTCAGAATTTTTGAAAATTTCACTCTTTGTGAAAATATCCACAAAATGAGGGAATAATATGTGTGAGGGTACCCCAGGAGAGTTCCAAATGTGTGTGGGTAGAATATATATCCCACGGCGGTAAAATTGAAAAAAGTTTAAAAAAATTTTTTTTCGGACTTAGTCATTTTTCCGGCGTTTATCAGACTTTCAGATAGGGGAAATGTCAGTGAGCGTTCCGATTTCAGTTCCAGAGCGATTCGCCCAATGAGTCCTTCATATTTAGTCGTTTTCAGCCAATTTTCAGAATTTTTGAAAATTTCACTTTTTTGTGAAAATATCCACTAAATGAGGGAATAATGTGTGTGAGGGTACCCCAGGAGTGTTCCAAATGTGTGTGGGTAGAATATATATCCCACGGGGGTAAAATTGAAAAAAGTTTTAAAAAATTTTTTTTTGAACTTAGTCATTTTTCCGCAGTTTATCAGACTTTCAGATAGAGGAAATGTCAGTGAGCATTCCGATTTCAGTTCCAGAGCGATTCACCCGTTGAGTCCTTGATATTTAGTCGTTTTCAGCCAATTTTCAGAATTTTTGAAAATTTCACTTTTTTTGTGAAAATATCCACAAAATGAGGGAATAATATGTGTGAGGGTACCCCAGGAGAGTTCCAAATGTGTGTGGGTAGAATATATATCCCACGGGGGTAAAACTGAAAAAAAGTTAAAAAAAATTTTTTTTTGACTTAGTCATTTTTCCGGCGTTTATCAGACTTTCAGATAGGGGAAATGTCAGTGAGCGTTCCGATTTCAGTACCAGAGCGATTCGCCCGATGAGTCCTTCATATTTAGTCGTTTTCAGTCAATTTTCTGAATTTTTGAAAATTTCACTTTTTTGTGAAAATATCCACAAAATGAGGGAATAATATGTGTGAGGGTACCCCAGGAGAGTTCAGAATGTGTGTGGGTAGAATATATATTCCACGGGGGTAAAATTTAAACAGTTGAAAACAATTTTTTTTTGGACTTAGTCATTTTTTCAGCGTTTATCAGACTTTCAGATACGGGAAATGTCAGTGAGCATTCCGATTTCAGTTCCAGAGCGATTCGCCCGATGAGTGCTTCAAAATTAGTCGCTTTCAGCCAATTTTCAAAATTTTTGAAAATTTAACATTTTTGTGAAAATATCCACTAAATGAGGGAATAATATGTGTGAGGGTACCCCAGGAGAGTTCCAAATGTGTTTGGGTAGAATATATATCCTACGGGGGTAAAATTGAAAAAAGTTGAAAAAAATTTTTTTTGGAACTTAGTCATTTTTCCGGCTTTTATCAGACTTTCAGATAGGGGAAATGTCAGTGAGTGTTCCGATTTCAGTTCCAGAGCGATTCGCCCGATGAGTCCTTCATATATAGACGTTTTGAGCCAATTTTCAGAATTTTTGAAAATTTCACTTTTTTGTGAAAATATCCACTAAATGAGGGAATAGTGTGTGTGAGGGTACCCCAAAAGAGTTCCAAATGTGTGTGGGTAGAATATATATCCCACGGGGGTAAAATTGAAAAAAGTTGAAGAAAATTTTTATTTGGACTTAGTCATTTTTCCGGCGTTTATCAGACTTTCAGATAGGGGAAATGTCAGTGAGCGTTCCGATTTCAGTTCCAGAGCGATTCGCCCGATGAGTCCTTCATATTTAGTCGTTTTCAGACAATTTTCAGAATTTTTGAAAATGTCACTTTTTTGTGAAACTATCCACTAAATGAGGGAATAATATGTGTGAGGGTACCCCAGGAGAAATCCATATGCATGTGGGAAGAACACATATCCCACGGGGGTAAAATTTAAAAAAGTTTAAAAAAAATATTTTTTTGACTTAGTCATTATTTCAGCGTTTATCAGACTTTCAGATAGGGGAAATGTCAGTGAGCGTTCCGATTTCAGTTACAGAGCGATTTGCCCGATGAGTCCTTCGTATTTAGTCGTTTTCAGCCAATTTTCAGAATTTTCGAAAATTTCACTTTTTTGTGAAAATATCCACAAAATGAGGGAATAATATGTGTGAGGGTACCTCAGGAGAGTTCCAAATGTGTGTGGGTAGAATATATATCCCACGGGGGCAAAATTTAAAAAAGTTTAAAAAAATTTTTTTTTGGACTTAGTAATTTTTCCGGCGTTTATCAGACTTTCAGATAGGGGAAATGTCAGTGAGTGTTCCGATTTCAGTTCCAGAGCGATTCGCCCGATGAGTCCTTCATATTTAGTCGTTTTCAGCCAATTTTCAGAATTTTTGAAAATTTCACTTTTTTGTGAAAATATCCACTAAATGAGGGAATAATGTGTGTGAGGGTACCCCAGGAGTGTTCCAAATGTGTGTGGGTAGAATATATATCCCACGGGGGTAAAATTGAAAAAAGTTTTAAAAAATTTTTTTTTGAACTTAGTCATTTTTCCGCAGTTTATCAGACTTTCAGATAGAGGAAATGTCAGTGAGCATTCCGATTTCAGTTCCAGAGCGATTCACCCGTTGAGTCCTTGATATTTAGTCGTTTTCAGCCAATTTTCAGAATTTTTGAAAATTTCACTTTTTTTGTGAAAATATCCACAAAATGAGGGAATAATATGTGTGAGGGTACCCCAGGAGAGTTCCAAATGTGTGTGGGTAGAATATATATCCCACGGGGGTAAAACTGAAAAAAAGTTAAAAAAAATTTTTTTTTGACTTAGTCATTTTTCCGGCGTTTATCAGACTTTCAGATAGGGGAAATGTCAGTGAGCGTTCCGATTTCAGTACCAGAGCGATTCGCCCGATGAGTCCTTCATATTTAGTCGTTTTCAGTCAATTTTCTGAATTTTTGAAAATTTCACTTTTTTGTGAAAATATCCACAAAATGAGGGAATAATATGTGTGAGGGTACCCCAGGAGAGTTCAGAATGTGTGTGGGTAGAATATATATTCCACGGGGGTAAAATTTAAACAGTTGAAAACAATTTTTTTTTGGACTTAGTCATTTTTTCAGCGTTTATCAGACTTTCAGATACGGGAAATGTCAGTGAGCATTCCGATTTCAGTTCCAGAGCGATTCGCCCGATGAGTGCTTCAAAATTAGTCGCTTTCAGCCAATTTTCAAAATTTTTGAAAATTTAACATTTTTGTGAAAATATCCACTAAATGAGGGAATAATATGTGTGAGGGTACCCCAGGAGAGTTCCAAATGTGTTTGGGTAGAATATATATCCTACGGGGGTAAAATTGAAAAAAGTTGAAAAAAATTTTTTTTGGAACTTAGTCATTTTTCCGGCTTTTATCAGACTTTCAGATAGGGGAAATGTCAGTGAGTGTTCCGATTTCAGTTCCAGAGCGATTCGCCCGATGAGTCCTTCATATATAGACGTTTTGAGCCAATTTTCAGAATTTTTGAAAATTTCACTTTTTTGTGAAAATATCCACTAAATGAGGGAATAGTGTGTGTGAGGGTACCCCAAAAGAGTTCCAAATGTGTGTGGGTAGAATATATATCCCACGGGGGTAAAATTGAAAAAAGTTGAAGAAAATTTTTATTTGGACTTAGTCATTTTTCCGGCGTTTATCAGACTTTCAGATAGGGGAAATGTCAGTGAGCGTTCCGATTTCAGTTCCAGAGCGATTCGCCCGATGAGTCCTTCATATTTAGTCGTTTTCAGACAATTTTCAGAATTTTTGAAAATGTCACTTTTTTGTGAAACTATCCACTAAATGAGGGAATAATATGTGTGAGGGTACCCCAGGAGAAATCCATATGCATGTGGGAAGAACACATATCCCACGGGGGTAAAATTTAAAAAAGTTTAAAAAAAATATTTCTTTGACTTAGTCATTATTTCAGCGTTTATCAGACTTTCAGATAGGGGAAATGTCAGTGAGCGTTCCGATTTCAGTTACAGAGCGATTTGCCCGATGAGTCCTTCGTATTTAGTCGTTTTCAGCCAATTTTCAGAATTTTCGAAAATTTCACTTTTTTGTGAAAATATCCACAAAATGAGGGAATAATATGTGTGAGGGTACCTCAGGAGAGTTCCAAATGTGTGTGGGTAGAATATATATCCCACGGGGGCAAAATTTAAAAAAGTTTAAAAAAATTTTTTTTTGGACTTAGTAATTTTTCCGGCGTTTATCAGACTTTCAGATAGGGGAAATGTCAGTGAGTGTTCCGATTTCAGTTCCAGAGCGATTCGCCCGATGAGTCCTTCATATTTAGTCGTTTTCAGCCAATTTTCAGAATTTTTGAAAATGTCACTTTTTTGTGAAAATATCCACTAAATGAGGGAATAATATGTGTGAGGGTACGCCAGGAGAGTTCCAAATGTGTGTGGGTAGAATATATATCCCACGGGGGTAAAATTTAAAAAAGTTGAAAAAAATTTTTTTTTGGACTTAGTCATTTATCCGACGTTTATCAGACTTTCAGATAGGGGAAATGTCAGTGAGCGTTCAGATATCAGTTCCAGAGCGATTCGCCCAATGAGTCCTTCATATTTAGTCGTTTTCAGCCAATTTTCAGAATTTTTGAAAATTTCACTTTTTTGTGAAAATATCCACTAAATGAGGGAATAATATGTGTGAGGGTACCCCAGGAGAGTTCCAAATGTGTGTGGGTAGAATATATATCCCACAGGGGTAAAATTGAAAAAAGTTGAAGAAAATTTTTTTTTGGACTTAGTCATTTTTCAGGCGTTTATCAGACTTTCAGATAGGGGAAATGTCAGTGAGCGTTCCGATTTCAGTACCAGAGCGATTCGCCCGATGAGTCCTTCATATTTAGTCGTTTTCAGTCAATTTTCTGAATTTTTGAAAATTTCACTTTTTTGTGAAAATATCCACAAAATGAGGGAATAATATGTGTGAGGGTACCCCAGGAGAGTTCAGAATGTGTGTGGGTAGAATATATATTCCACGGGGGTAAAATTTAAACAGTTGAAAACAATTTTTTTTTGGACTTAGTCATTTTTTCAGCGTTTATCAGACTTTCAGATACGGGAAATGTCAATGAGCATTCCGATTTCAGTTCCAGAGCGATTCGCCCGATGAGTGCTTCAAAATTAGTCGCTTTCAGCCAATTTTCAAAATTTTTGAAAATTTAACATTTTTGTGAAAATATCCACTAAATGAGGGAATAATATGTGTGAGGGTACGCCAGGAGAGTTCCAAATGTGTGTGGGTAGAATAAATATCCCACGGGGGTAAAATTGAAAAAAGTTGAAAAAAAATTTTTTTTTGACTTAGTCATTTTTTCAGCGTTTATCAGACTTTCAGATAGGGGAAATGTCAGTGAGCGTTCCGATTTCAGTTCCAGAGCGATTCGACCGTTGAGTCCTTGATATGTAGTCGTTTTCAGCCAATTTTCAGGATTTTTGAAAATTTCACTTTTTTGTGAAAATATCCACTAAATGAGGGAATAATATGTGTGAGGGTACGCCAGGAGAGTTCCAAATGTGTGTGGGTAGAATATATATCCCACAGGGGTAAAATTTAAAAAAGTTGAAAAAAATTTTTTTTTGGACTTAGTCATTTTTCCGGCGTTTATCAGACTTTCAGATAGGGGAAATGTCAGTGAGCGTTCCGATTTCAGTTCCAGAGCGATTCGCCCGATGAGTCCTTCATATTTAGTCATTTTCAGCCAATTTTCAGAATTTTTGAAAATGTCACTTTTTTGTGAAACTATCCACTAAATGAGGGAATAATATGTGTGACGGTACCCCAGGAGAAATCCATATGCATGTGGGAAGTACATATATCCCACGAGGGTAAAATTTAAAAAAGTTGAAAAAAAATTTTTTTGGACATAGTCATTTTTACGGCGTTTATCAGACTTTCAGATAGGGGAAATGTCAGTGAGCGTTCCGATTTCAGTTCCAGAGCGTTTCGCCCGATGAGTCCTTCATATTTAGTCGTTTTCAGCCAATTTTCTGAATTTTTGAAAATGTCACTTTTTTGTGAAAATATCCACTAAATGAGGGAATAATATGTGTGAGGGTACCCCAGGAGAAATCCATATGCATGTGGGAAGAACACATATCCCACGGGGGTAAAATTTAAAAAAGTTTAAAAAAAATATTTTTTTGACTTAGTCATTATTTCAGCGTTTATCAGACTTTCAGATAGGGGAAATGTCAGTGAGCGTTCCGATTTCAGTTCCAGAGTGATTCGCCCGATGAGTCCTTCATATTTAGTCGTTTTCAGAAAATTTTCAGAATTTTTGAAAATTTCACTTTTTTGTGAAAATATCCACTAAATGAGGGAATAATGTGTGTGAGGGTACCCCAGGAGAGTTCCAAATGTGTGTGGGTAGAATATATATCCCACAGGGGTAAAATTGAAAAAAGTTTAAAAAAAATTTTTTTTGGACTTAGTCATTTTTCCGGCTTTTATCAGACTTTCAGATAGGGGAAATATCAGTGAGCGTTCCGATTTCAGTTACAGAGCGATTTGCCCGATGAGTCCTTCGTATTTAGTCGTTTTCAGCCAATTTTCAGAATTTTCGAAAATTTCACTTTTTTGTGAAAATATCCACAAAATGAGGGAATAATATGTGTGAGGGTACCCCAGGAGAGTTCCAAATGTGTGTGGGTAGAATATATATCCCACGGGGGCAAAATTTAAAAAAGTTTAAAAAAATTTTTTTTTGGACTTAGTCATTTTTCCGGCGTTTATCAGACTTTCAGATAGGGGAAATGTCAGTGAGTGTTCCGATTTCAGTTCCAGAGCGATTCGCCCGATGAGTCCTTCATATTTAGTCGTTTTCAGCCAATTTTCAGAATTTTTGAAAATTTCACTTTTTTGTGAAAATATCCACTAAATGAGGGAATAATATGTGTGAGGGTACGCCAGGAGAGTTCCAAATGTGTGTGTGTAGAATATATATCCCACGGGGGTAAAATTTAAAAAAGTTGAAAAAAATTTTTTTTTGGACTTAGTCATTTTTCCGACGTTTATCAGACTTTCAGATAGGGGAAATGTCAGTGAGCGTTCAGATATCAGTTCCAGAGCGATTCGCCCAATGAGTCCTTCATATTTAGTCGTTTTCAGCCAATTTTCAGAATTTTTGAAAATTTCACTGTTTTGTGAAAATATCCACTAAATGAGGGAATAATATGTGTGAGGGTACCCCAGGAGAGTTCCAAATGTGTGTGGGTAGAATATATATCACACGGGGGTAAAATTGAAAAAAGTTGAAGAAAATTATTTTTTGGACTTAGTAATTTTTCCGGCGTTTATCAGACTTTCAGATAGGGGAAATGTCAGTGAGCGTTCCGATTTCAGTTCCAGAGCGATTCGCCCGATGAGTCCTTCATATTTAGTCGTTTTCAGCCAATTTTCTGAATTTTTGAAAATTTCACTTTTTTGTGAAAATATCCACAAAATGAGGGAATAAAGTGTGTGAGGGTACCCCAGGAGAGTTCCAAATATGTGTATGTAGAATATATATCCCACGGGGGTAAAATTTAAAAAAGTTAAAAAAAAATTTTTTTTGGACTCAGTCATTTTTCCGACGTTTATCAGACTTTCAGATAGGGGAAATGTCAGTGAGCGTTCAGATATCAGTTCCAGAGCGATTCGCCCAATGAGTCCTTCATATTTAGTCGTTTTCAGCCAATTTTCAGAATTTTTGAAAATTTCACTGTTTTGTGAAAATATCCACTAAATGAGGGAATAATATGTGTGAGGGTACCCCAGGAGAGTTCCAAATGTGTGTGGGTAGAATATATATCACACGGGGGTAAAATTGAAAAAAGTTGAAGAAAATTATTTTTTGGACTTAGTAATTTTTCCGGCGTTTATCAGACTTTCAGATAGGGGAAATGTCAGTGAGCGTTCCGATTTCAGTTCCAGAGCGATTCGCCCGATGAGTCCTTCATATTTAGTCGTTTTCAGCCAATTTTCTGAATTTTTGAAAATTTCACTTTTTTGTGAAAATATCCACAAAATGAGGGAATAAAGTGTGTGAGGGTACCCCAGGAGAGTTCCAAATATGTGTATGTAGAATATATATCCCACGGGGGTAAAATTTAAAAAAGTTAAAAAAAAATTTTTTTTGGACTCAGTCATTTTTCCGACGTTTATCAGACTTTCAGATAGGGGAAATGTCAGTGAGCGTTCTGATATCAGTTCCAGAGCGATTCGCCCAATGAGTCCTTCATATTTAGTCGTTTTCAGCTAATTTTCAGAATTTTTGAAAATTTCACTTTTTTGTGAAAATATCCACTAAATGAGGGAATAATATGTGTGAGGGTACCCCATGAGAGATCCAAATGTGTTTGGGTAGAATATATATCCCACGGCGTTAAAATTGAAAAAAGTTGATGAAAATTTTTTTTTGGACTTAGTCATTTTTCAGGCATTTTTCAGGCTTTCAGATAGGGGAAATGTCAGTGAACGTTCCGATTTCAGTTCCAGAGCGATTTGCCCAATGAGTCCTTCATATTTAGTCGTTTTCAGCCAATTTTCAGAATTTGCAAAAATTTCACTTTTTTGTGAAAATATCCACAAAATGAGGGAATAATATGTGTGAGGGTACCCCAGGAGAGTTCCAAATGTGTGTGGGTAGAATATATATCCCACAGGGGTAAAATTGAAAAAAGTTGAAGAAAATTTTTTTTTGGACTTAGTCATTTTTCAGGTGTTTATCAGACTTTCAGATAGGGGAAATGTCAGTGAGGGTTCTGATTTCAGTTCCAGAGCGATTCACCCGATGAGTCCTTCATATTTAGTCGTTTTCAGCCAATTTTCAGAATTTTGAAAATTTCACTTTTTTGTGAAAATATCCACTAAATGAGGGAATAATGTGTGTGAGGGTACCCCAGGAGAGTTCCAAATGTGTGTGGGTAGAATATTTATCCCACGGGGTAAAATTTAAAAAAGTTGAAGAAAATTTTTTTTTGGACTTAGTCATTTTTCCGGCGTTTATCAGACTTTCAGATAGGGGAAATGTCAGTGAGCGTTCCGATTTCAGTTCCAGAGCAATTCGCCCATTGAGTCCTTCATATTTAGTCGTTTTCAGCCAATTTTCAGAATTTTTAAAATTTCACTTTTTGTGAAAATATCCACTAAATGAGGGAATAATATTTGTGAGGGTACGCCAGGAGAGTTCCAAATGTGTGTAGGTAGAATATATATCCCAAGGGGGTAAAATTTAAAAAAGTTGAAAAAAATTTTTTTTTGGACTTAGTCATTTTTCCTGCGTTTATCAGACTTTCAGATAGGGGAAATGTCAGTGAGCGTTCCGATTTCAGTTCCAGACCGATTCACCCGATGAGTCCTTCATATTTAGTCGTTTTCAGCCAATTTTCAGAATTTTTGAAAATTTCACTTTTTTGTGAAAATATCCACTAAATGAGGGAATAATGTGTGTGAGGGTACCCCAGGAGAGTTCCAAATGTGTGTGGGTAGAATATATATCACACGGGGGTAAAATTGAAAAAAGTTGAAGAAAATTATTTTTTGGACTTAGTAATTTTTCCGGCGTTTATCAGACTTTCAGATAGGGGAAATGTCAGTGAGTGTTCCGGTTTCAGTTCCAGAGCGATTCGCCCGATGAGTCCTTCATATTTAGTCGTTTTCAGCCAATTTTCAGAATTTTTGAAAATTTCACTTTTTTGTGAAAATATCCACTAAATGAGGGAATAATATGTGTGAGGGTATGCCAGGAGAGTTCCAAATGTGTGTGGGTAGAATATATATCCCACAGGGGTAAAATTTAAAAAAGTTGAAAAAAATTTTTTTTTGGACTTAGTCATTTTTCCGACGTTTATCAGACTTTCAGATAGGGGAAATGTCAGTGAGCGTTCTGATATCAGTTCCAGAGCGATTCGCCCGATGAGTCCTTCATATTTAGTCGTTTTCAGCCAATTTTCAGAATTTTTGAAAATTTCACTTTTTTTGTGAAAATATCAACTAAATGAGGGAATAATGTGTGTGAGGGTACCCCAGGAGAGTTCCAAATGTGTGTGGGTAGAATATATATCCCACAGGGGTAAAATTGAAAAAAGTTGAAGAAAATTTTTTTTTGGACTTAGTCATTTTTCAGGTGTTTATCAGACTTTCAGATAGGGGAAATGTCAGTGAGCGTTCCGATTTCAGTTCCAGAGCGATTCACCCGATGAGTCCTTCATATTTAGTCGTTTTCAGCCAATTTTCAGAATTTTTGAAATTTCACTTTTTTGTGAAAATATCCACTAAATGAGGGAATAATGTGTGTGAGGGTACCCCAGGAGAGTTCCAAATGTGTGTGGGTAGAATATATATCACACGGGGGTAAAATTGAAAAAAGTTGAAGAAAATTATTTTTTGGACTTAGTAATTTTTCCGGCGTTTATCAGACTTTCAGATAGGGGATATGTCAGTGAGCGTTCCGATTTCAGTTCCAGAGCGATTCGCCCGATGAGTCCTTCATATTTAGTCATTTTCAGCCAATTTTCAGAATTTTTGAAAATTTCACTTTTTTTGTGAAAATATCCACTAAATGAGGGAATAATATGTGTGAGGGTATGCTAGGAGAGTTCCAAATGTGTGTGGGTAGAATATATATCCCATGGCGGTAAAATTGAAAAAAGTTGAAAAAAAATTTTTTTTGGACTTAGTCATTTTTCCGGCTTTTATCAGACTTTCAGATAGGGGAAATGTCAGTGAGCTTTCCGATTTCAGTTACAGAGCGATTTGCCCGATGAGTCCTTCATATTTAGTCGTTTTCAGCCAATTTTCAGAATTTGCAAAAATTTCACTTTTTTGTGAAAATATCCACTAAATGAGGGAATAATATGTGTGAGGGTACGCCAGGAGAGTTCCAAATGTGTGTGGGTAGAATATATATCCCACAGGGGTAAAATTTAAAAAAGTTGAAAAAAATTTTTTTTTGGACTTAGTCATTTTTCCGACGTTTATCAGACTTTCAGATAGGGGAAATGTCAGTGAGCGTTCTGATATCAGTTCCAGAGCGATTCGCCCAATGAGTCCTTCATATTTAGTCGTTTTCAGCCAATTCTCAGAATTTTTGAAAATTTCACTTTTTTGTGAAAATATCCACTAAATGAGTGAATAATGTGTGTGAGGGTACCCCAGGAGAGTTCCAAATGTGTGTGGGTAGAATATATATCCCACGGCGGTAAAATTGAAAAAAGTTGATGAAAATTTTTTTTTGGACTTAGTCATTTTTCAGGCATTTATCAGACTTTCAGATAGGGGAAATGTCAGTGAGCGTTCTGATATCAGTTCCAGAGCGATTCGCCCGATGAGTCCTTCATATTTAATCGTTTTCAGCCAATTTTCAGAATTTTTAAAATTTCACTTTTTTGTGAAAATGTCCACTAAATGAGGGAATAATATGTGTGAGGGTACGCCAGGAGAGTTCCAAATGTGTGAAGGTAGAATATATATCCCACGGGGTAAAATTTAAAAAAGTTGAAAAAAATTTTTTTTTGGACTTAGTCATTTTTTCAGCGTTTATCAGACTTTCAGATAGGGGAAATGTCAGTGAACGTTCCGATTTCAGTTCCAGAGCGATTTGCCCGATGAGTCCTTCATATTTAGTCGTTTTCAGCCAATTTTCAGAATTTTTAAAATTTCACTTTTTTGTGAAAATGTCCACTAAATGAGGGAATAATATGTGTGAGGGTACGCCAGGAGAGTTCCAAATGTGTGTGGGTAGAATATATATCCCATGGCGGTAAAATTGAAAAAAGTTGAAAAAAAATTTTTTTTGGACTTAGTCATTTTTCCGGCTTTTATCAGACTTTCAGATAGGGGAAATGTCAGTGAGCGTTCCGATTTCACTTCCAGAGCGATTCGCCCGATGAGTCCTTCATATTTAGTCGTTTTCAGCCAATTTTCTGAATTTTTGAAAATTTCACTTTTTTGTGAAAATATCCACTAAATGAGGGAATAATGTGTGTGAGGGTACCCCAGGACAGTTCCAAATGTGTGTGGGTAGAATATATATCCCACAGGGGTAAAATTGAAAAAAGTTGAAGAAAATGTTTTTTTGGACTTAGTCATTTTTCAGTCGTTTATCAGACTTTCAGATAGGGGAAATGTCAGTGAGTGTTCCGATTTCAGTTCCAGAGCGATTCGCCCGATGAGTCCTTCATATTTAGGCGTTTTCAGCCAATTTTCAGAATTTTTAAAATTTCACTTTTTTGTGAAAATGTCCACTAAATGAGGGAATAATATGTGTGAGGGTACGCCAGGAGAGTTCCAAATGTGTGTAGGTAGAATATATATCCCACGGGGTAAAATTTAAAAAAGTTGAAAAAAATTTTTTTTTGGACTTAGTCATTTTTCCGGCTTTTATCAGACTTTCAGATAGGGGAAATGTCAGTGAGCTTTCCGATTTCAGTTACAGAGCGATTTGCCCGATGAGTCCTTCATATTTAGTCGTTTTCAGCCAATTTTCAGAATTTGCAAAAATTTCACTTTTTTGTGAAAATATCCACAAAATGAGGGAATAATGTGTGTCAGGGTACCCCAGGAGAGTTCCAAATGTGTGTGGGTAGAATATACATCCCATGGGGGTAAAATTGAAAAAAGTTGAAAAAAAATTTGTTTTGGACGTAGTAATTTTTTCAGCGTTTATCAGACTTTCAGATAGGGGAAATGTCAGTGAGCGTTCCGATTTCAGTTCCAGAGCGATTCGCCCGATGAGTCCTTCATATTTAGTCATTTTCAGCCAATTTTCAGAATTTTTGAAAATTTCACTTTTTTGTGAAAATATCCACTAAATGAGAGAATAATATGTGTGAGGGTACCCCAGGATAGTTCCAAATGTGTGTGGGTAGAATATATATCCCACGGGGTAAAATTGAAAAAAGTTGAAGAAAATTTTTGTTTGGACTTAGTCATTTTTCTGGCGTTTATCAGACTTTCAGATAGGGGAAATGTCAGTGAGCGTTCCGATTTCAGTTCCAGAGCAATTCGCCCGATGAGTCCTTCATATTTAGTTGTTTTCAGCCAATTTTCAGAATTTTTGAAAATTTCACTTTTTTGTGAAAATATCCACTAAATGAGGGAATAATGTGTGTGAGGGTACCCCAGGAGAGTTCCAAATGTGTGTGGGTAGAATATATATCACACGGGGGTAAAATTGAAAAAAGTTGAAAAAAAATTTTTTTTGGACTTAGTAATTTTTCCGGCTTTTATCAGACTTTCAGATAGGGGAAATGTCAGTGAGCTTTCCGATTTCAGTTACAGAGCGATTTGCCCGATGAGTCCTTCATATTTAGTCGTTTTCAGCCAATTTTCAGAATTTGCAAAAATTTCACTTTTTTGTGAAAATATCCACAAAATGAGGGAATAATGTGTGTCAGGGTACCCCAGGAGAGTTCCAAATGTGTGTGGGTAGAATATACATCCCATGGGGGTAAAATTGAAAAAAGTTGAAAAAAAATTTGTTTTGGACGTAGTAATTTTTTCAGCGTTTATCAGACTTTCAGATAGGGGAAATGTCAGTGAGCGTTCCGATTTCAGTTCCAGAGCGATTCGCCCGATGAGTCCTTCATATTTAGTCATTTTCAGCCAATTTTCAGAATTTTTGAAAATTTCACTTTTTTGTGAAAATATCCACTAAATGAGAGAATAATATGTGTGAGGGTACCCCAGGATAGTTCCAAATGTGTGTGGGTAGAATATATATCCCACGGGGTAAAATTGAAAAAAGTTGAAGAAAATTTTTGTTTGGACTTAGTCATTTTTCTGGCGTTTATCAGACTTTCAGATAGGGGAAATGTCAGTGAGCGTTCCGATTTCAGTTCCAGAGCAATTCGCCCGATGAGTCCTTCATATTTAGTTGTTTTCAGCCAATTTTCAGAATTTTTGAAAATTTCACTTTTTTGTGAAAATATCCACTAAATGAGGGAATAATATGTGTGAGGGTACACCAGGAGAGTTCCAAATGTGTGTAGGTAGAATATATATCCCACGGGGGTAAAATTTAAAAAAGTTGAAAAAAATTTTTTTTTGGACTTAGTGATTTTTTCAGCGTTTATCAGACTTTCAAATAGGGGAAATGTCAGTGAGCGTTCCGATTTCAGTTCCAGAGCAATTCGCCCATTGAGTCCTTCATATTTAGTCGTTTTCAGCCAATTTTCAGAATTTTTAAAATTTCACTTTTTGTGAAAATATCCACTAAATGAGGGAATAATATTTGTGAGGGTACGCCAGGAGAGTTCCAAATGTGTGTAGGTAGAATATATATCCCACGGGGGTAAAATTTAAAAAAGTTGAAAAAATTTTTTTTTTGGACTTAGTCATTTTTCCTGCGTTTATCAGACTTTCAGATAGGGGAAATGTCAGTGAGCGTTCCGATTTCAGTTCCAGACCGATTCACCCGATGAGTCCTTCATATTTTGTCGTTTTCAGCCAATTTTCAGAATTTTTGAAAATTTCACTTTTTTGTGAAAATATCCACTAAATGAGGGAATAATGTGTGTTAGGGTACCCCAGGAGAGTTCCAAATGTGTGTGGGTAGAAAATATATCCCACGGGGTAAAATTGAAAAAAGTTGAAGAAAATTTTTTTTTGGACTTAGTCATTTTTCCGGCGTTTATCAGACTTTCAGATAGGGGAAATGTCAGTGAGCGTTCCGATTTCAGTGCCAGAGCGATTCGCCCGATGAGTCCTTCATATTTAGTCGTTTTCAGACAATTTTCAGAATTTTTAAAATTTCACTTTTTTGTGAAAATATCCACTAAATGAGGGAATAATATGTGTGAGGGTACACCAGGAGAGTTCCAAATGTGTGTAGGTAGAATATATATCCCACGGGGGAAAAATTTAAAAAAGTTGAAAAAAAATTTTTTTTGGACTTAGTAATTTTTTCAGCGTTTATCAGACTTTCAAATAGGTGAAATGTCAGTGAGTGTTCCGATTTCAGTTCCAGAGCGATTCGCCCGATGAGTCCTTCATATTTAGTCGTTTTCAGCCAATTTTCAGAATTTTTTAAAATTTCACTTTTTTGTGAAAATATCCACTAAATGAGGGAATAATATTTGTGAGGGTACGCCAGGAGAGTTCCAAATGTGTGTAGGTAGAATATATATCCCACGGGGGTAAAATTGAAAAAAGTTGAAAAAAATTTTTTTTGGACTTAGTCATTTTTTCAGCGTTTATCAGACTTTCAGATAGGGGAAATGTCAGTGAGCGTTCCGATTTCAGTTCCAGAGCGATTCGCCCGATGAGTCCTTCATATTTAGTCGTTTTCAGCCAATTTTCAGGATTTTTGAAAATTTCACTTTTTTGTGAAAATATCCACTAAATGAGGGAATAATATGTGTGAGGGTACGCCAGGAGAGTTCCAAATGTGTGTAGGTAGAATATATATTCCACGGGGGTAAAATTTAAAAAAGTTGAAAAAAATTTTTTTTTTGGACTTAGTCATTTTTCTGCGTTTATCAGACTTTCAGATAGGGGAAATGTCAGTGAGCGTTCCGATTTCAGTTCCAGAGCGATTCACCCGATGAGTCCTTCATATTTAGTCGTTTTCAGCCAATTTTCAGAATTTTTGAAAATTTCACTTTTTTGTGAAAATATCCACTAAATGAGGGAATAATGTGTGTGAGGGTACCCCAGGAGAGTTCCAAATGTGTGTGGGTAGAATATATATCCCATGGGGTAAAATTGAAAAAGTTGAAGAAAATTTTTTTTTGGACTTAGTCATTTTTTCAGCGTTTATCAGACTTTCAGATAGGGGAAATGTCAGTGAGCATTCCGATTTCAGTTCCAGAGCGATTCGCCCGATGAGTCCTTCATATTTAGTCGTTTTCAGCCAATTTTCAGAATTTTTGAAAATTTCACTTTTTTGTGAAAATATCCACTAAATGAGGGAATAATGTGTGTGAGGGTACCCCAGGAGAGTTCCAAATGTGTGTAGGTAGAATATATATCCCACAGGGGTAAAATTTAAAAAAGTTGAAAAAAATTTTTTTTTGGACTTAGTCATTTTTCTGCGTTTATCAGACTTTCAGATAGGGGAAATGTCAGTGAGCGTTCCGATTTCAGTTCCAGAGCGATTCACCCGATGAGTCCTTCATATTTAGTCGTTTTCAGCCAATTTTCAGAATTTTTGAAAATTTCACTTTTTTGTGAAAATATCCACTAAATGAGGGAATAATGTGTGTGAGGGTACCCCAGGAGAGTTCCAAATGTGTGTGGGTAGAATATATATCCCACGGGGTAAAATTGAAAAAGTTGAAGAAAATTTTTTTTTGGACTTAGTCATTTTTTCAGCGTTTATCAGACTTTCAGATAGGGGAAATGTCAGTGAGCGTTCCGATTTCAGTTCCAGAGCGATTCGCCCATTGAGTCCTTCATATTTAGTCGTTTTCAGCCAATTTTCAGAATTTTTAAAATTTCACTTTTTGTGAAAATATCCACTAAATGAGGGAATAATATTTGTGAGGGTACGCCAGGAGAGTTCCAAATGTGTGTAGGTAGAATATATATCCCACGGGGGTAAAATTGAAAAAAGTTGAAAAAAATTTTTTTTGGACTTAGTCATTTTTTCAGCGTTTATCAGACTTTCAGATAGGGGAAATGTCAGTGAGGGTTCCGATTTCAGTTCCAGAGCGATTCGCCCGATGAGTCCTTCATATTTAGTCGTTTTCAGCCAATTTTCAAAATTTTTGAAAATTTCACTTTTTTGTGAAAATATCCACTAAATGAGGGAATAATGTGTGTGAGGGTACCCCAGGAGAGTTCCAAATGTGTGTGGGTAGAATATATATCCCACGGGGTAAAATTGAAAAAAGTTGAAGAAAATTTTTTTTTGGACTTAGTCATTTTTTCAGCGTTTATCAGACTTTCAGATAGGGGAAATGTCAGTGAGCATTCCGATTTCAGTTCCAGAGCGATTCGCCCGATGCGTCTTTCATATTTAGTCGTTTTCAGCCAATTTTCAGAATTTTTGAAAATTTCACTTTTTTGTGAAAATATCCACTAAATGAGGGAATAATATGTGTGAGGGTATGCCAGGAGAGTTCCAAATGTGTGTAGGTAGAATATATATCCCACGGGGGTAAAATTTAAAAAAGTTGAAAAAAATTTTTTTTTGGACTTAGTCATTTTTCTGGCGTTTATCAGACTTTCAGATAGGGGAAATGTCAGTGAGCGTTCCGATTTCAGTGCCAGAGCGATTCGCCCGATGAGTCCTTCATATTTAGTCGTTTTCAGACAATTTTCAGAATTTTTAAAATTTCACTTTTTTGTGAAAATATCCACTAAATGAGGGAATAATATGTGTGAGGGTACGCCAGGAGAGTTCCAAATGTGTGTAGGTAGAATATATATTCCACGGGGGTAAAATTTAAAAAAGTTGAAAAAAATTTTTTTTTGGACTTAGTCATTTTTCTGCGTTTATCAGACTTTCAGATAGGGGAAATGTCAGTGAGCGTTCCGATTTCAGTTCCAGAGCGATTCACCCGATGAGTCCTTCATATTTAGTCGTTTTCAGCCAATTTTCAGAATTTTTGAAAATTTCACTTTTTTGTGAAAATATCCACTAAATGAGGGAATAATGTGTCTGAGGGTACCCCAGGAGAGTTCCAAATGTGTGTGGGTAGAATATATATCCCATGGGGTAAAATTGAAAAAGTTGAAGAAAATTTTTTTTTGGACTTAGTCATTTTTTCAGCGTTTATCAGACTTTCAGATAGGGGAAATGTCAGTGAGCATTCCGATTTCAGTTCCAGAGCGATTCGCCCGATGAGTCCTTCATATTTAGTCGTTTTCAGCCAATTTTCAGAATTTTTGAAAATTTCACTTTTTTGTGAAAATATCCACTAAATGAGGGAATAATGTGTGTGAGGGTACCCCAGGAGAGTTCCAAATGTGCGTAGGTAGAATATATATCCCACAGGGGTAAAATTTAAAAAAGTTGAAAAAAATTTTTTTTTGGACTTAGTCATTTTTCTGCGTTTATCAGACTTTCAGATAGGGGAAATGTCAGTGAGCGTTCCGATTTCAGTTCCAGAGCGATTCACCCGATGAGTCCTTTCATATTTAGTCGTTTTCAGCCAATTTTCAGAATTTTTGAAAATTTCACTTTTTTGTGAAAATATCCACTAAATGAGGGAATAATGTGTGTGAGGGTACCCCAGGAGAGTTCCAAATGTGTGTGGGTAGAATATATATCCCACGGGGTAAAATTGAAAAAGTTGAAGAAAATTTTTTTTTGGACTTAGTCATTTTTCCGGCGTTTATCAGACTTTCAGATAGGGGAAATGTCAGTGAGCGTTCCGATTTCAGTTCCAGAGCAATTCGCCCGATGAGTCCTTCATATTTAGTCGTTTTCAGCCAATTTTCAGAATTTTTGAAAATTTCACTTTTTTGTGAAAATATCCACTAAATGAGGGAATAATATGTGTGAGGGTACGCCAGGAGAGTTCCAAATGTGTGTAGGTAGAATATATATCCCACGGGGGTAAAATTTAAAAAAGTTGAAAAAAATTTTTTTTTGGACTTAGTCATTTTTCTGCGTTTATCAGACTTTCAGATAGGGGAAATGTCAGTGAGCGTTCCGATTTCAGTTCCAGAGTGATTCCCCCGATGAGTCCTTCATATTTAGTCGTTTTCAGCCAATTTTCAGAATTTTTGAAAATTTCACTTTTTTGTGAAAATATCCACTAAATGAGGGAATAATGTGTGTGAGGGTACCCCAGGAGAGTTCCAAATGTGTGTGGGTAGAATATATATCCCACGGGGTAAAATTGAAAAAGTTGAAGAAAATTTTT
This sequence comes from Phyllobates terribilis, assembly GCF_046119375.1. Taxonomy (NCBI): domain Eukaryota; kingdom Metazoa; phylum Chordata; class Amphibia; order Anura; family Dendrobatidae; genus Phyllobates; species Phyllobates terribilis. Next base: position 124,569,906 of record NW_027362768.1, read on the forward strand.
TTTTGGACTTAGTCATTTTTTCAGCGTTTATCAGACTTTCAGATAGGGGAAATGTCAGTGAGCATTCCGATTTCAGTTCCAGAGCGATTCGCCCGATGAGTCCTTCATATTCAGTCGTTTTCAGCCAATTTTCAGAATTTTTGAAAATTTCACTTTTTTGTGAAAATATCCACTAAATGAGGGAATAATGTGTGTGAGGGTACCCCAGGAGAGTTCCAAATGTGTGTGGGTAGAATATATATCCCACGGGGTAAAATTGAAAAAAGTTGAAGAAAATTTTTTTTTGGACTTAAGTCATTTTTCCGGCGTTTATCAGACTTTCAGATAGGGGAAATGTCAGTGAGCGTTCCGATTTCAGTTCCAGAGCAATTCTCCCGATGAGTCCTTCATATTTAGTCGTTTTCAGCCAATTTTCAGAATTTTTGAAAATTTCACTTTTTTGTGAAAATATCCACTAAATGAGGGAATAATATGTGTGAGGGTACGCCAGGAGAGTTCCAAATGTGTGTAGGTAGAATATATATCCCACGGGGGTAAAATTTAAAAAAGTTGAAAAAAATTTTTTTTTGGACTTAGTCATTTTTCTGCGTTTATCAGACTTTCAGATAGGGGAAATGTCAGTGAGCGTTCCGATTTCAGTTCCAGAGCGATTCACCCGATGAGGCCTTCATATTTAGTCGTTTTCAGCCAATTTTTTTAGAATTTTTGAAAATTTCACTTTTTTGTGTAAATATCCACTAAATGAGGGAATAATGTGTGTGAGGGTACCCCAGGAGAGTTCCAAATGTGTGTGGGTAGAATATATATCCCACGGGGTAAAATTGAAAAAGTTGAAGAAAATTTTTTTTTGGACTTAGTCATTTTTTCAGCGTTTATCAGACTTTCAGATAGGGGAAATGTCAGTGAGCATTCCGATTTCAGTTCCAGAGCAATTCGCCCGATGAGTCCTTCATATTTAGTCGTTTTCAGCCAATTTTCAGAATTTTTGAAAATTTCACTTTTTTGCGAAAATATCCACTAAATGAGGGAATAATATGTGTAAGGGTACGCCAGGAGAGTTCCAAATGTGTGTAGGTAGAATATATATCCCACGGGGGTAAAATTGAAAAAAGTTTAAAAAAAATTTTTTTGGACTTAGTCATTTTTTCAGCGTTTATCAGACTTTCAGATAGGGGAAATGTCAGTGAGCGTTCCGATTTCAGTTCCAGAGCGATTCGCCCGATGAGTCCTTCATATTTAGTCGTTTATAGCCAATTTTCAGAATTTTTAAAATTTCACTTTTTTGTGAAAATATCCACTAATTGAGGGAATAATATGTTTGAGGGTACCCCAGGAGAGTTCCAAATGTGTGTGGGTAGAATATATATCCCACGGGGTAAAATTGAAAAAAGTTGAAGAAAATTTTTTTTTGGACTTAGTCATTTTTTCAGCGTTTATCAGACTTTCAGATAGGGGAAATGTCAGTGAGCGTTCCGATTTCAGTTCCAGAGCGATTCGCCCATTGAGTCCTTCATATTTAGTCGTTTTCAGCCAATTTTCAGAATTTTTAAAATTTCACTTTTTGTGAAAATATCCACTAAATGAGGGAATAATATTTGTGAGGGTACGCCAGGAGAGTTCCAAATGTGTGTAGGTAGAATATATATCCCACGGGGGTAAAATTGAAAAAAGTTGAAAAAAATTTTTTTTGGACTTAGTCATTTTTTCAGCGTTTATCAGACTTTCAGATAGGGGAAATGTCAGTGAGGGTTCCGATTTCAGTTCCAGAGCGATTCGCCCGATGAGTCCTTCATATTTAGTCGTTTTCAGCCAATTTTCAAAATTTTTGAAAATTTCACTTTTTTGTGAAAATATCCACTAAATGAGGGAATAATGTGTGTGAGGGTACCCCAGGAGAGTTCCAAATGTGTGTGGGTAGAATATATATCCCACAGGGTAAAATTGAAAAAAGTTGAAGAAAATTTTTTTTTGGACTTAGTCATTTTTTCAGCGTTTATCAGACTTTCAGATAGGGGAAATGTCAGTGAGCATTCCGATTTCAGTTCCAGAGCGATTCGCCCGATGCGTCTTTCATATTTAGTCGTTTTCAGCCAATTTTCAGAATTTTTGAAAATTTCACTTTTTTGTGAAAATATCCACTAAATGAGGGAATAATATGTGTGAGGGTATGCCAGGAGAGTTCCAAATGTGTGTAGGTAGAATATATATCCCACGGGGGTAAAATTTAAAAAAGTTGAAAAAAATTTTTTTTTGGACTTAGTCATTTTTCTGGCGTTTATCAGACTTTCAGATAGGGGAAATGTCAGTGAGCGTTCCGATTTCAGTGCCAGAGCGATTCGCCCGATGAGTCCTTCATATTTAGTCGTTTTCAGACAATTTTCAGAATTTTTAAAATTTCACTTTTTTGTGAAAATATCCACTAAATGAGGGAATAATATGTGTGAGGGTACGCCAGGAGAGTTCCAAATGTGTGTAGGTAGAATATATATCCCACGGGGGTAAAATTGAAAAAAGTTGAAAAAAATTTTTTTTGGACTTAGTCATTTTTTCAGCGTTTATCAGACTTTCAGATAGGGGAAATGTCAGTGAGCGTTCCGATTTCAGTTCCAGAGCGATTCGCCCCATGAGTCCTTCATATTTAGTCGTTTTCAGCCAATTTTCAGAATTTTTGAAAATTTCACTTTTTTGTGAAAATATCCACTAAATGAGGGAATAATATGTGTGAGGGTACGCCAGGAGAGTTCCAAATGTGTGTAGGTAGAATATATATTCCACGGGGGTAAAATTTAAAAAAGTTGAAAAAAATTTTTTTTTGGACTTAGTCATTTTTCTGCGTTTATCAGACTTTCAGATAGGGGAAATGTCAGTGAGCGTTCCGATTTCAGTTCCAGAGCGATTCACCCGATGAGTCCTTCATATTTAGTCGTTTTCAGCCAATTTTCAGAATTTTTGAAAATTTCACTTTTTTGTGAAAATATCCACTAAATGAGGGAATAATGTGTCTGAGGGTACCCCAGGAGAGTTCCAAATGTGTGTGGGTAGAATATATATCCCATGGGGTAAAATTGAAAAAGTTGAAGAAAATTTTTTTTTGGACTTAGTCATTTTTTCAGCGTTTATCAGACTTTCAGATAGGGGAAATGTCAGTGAGCATTCCGATTTCAGTTCCAGAGCGATTCGCCCGATGAGTCCTTCATATTTAGTCGTTTTCAGCCAATTTTCAGAATTTTTGAAAATTTCACTTTTTTGTGAAAATATCCACTAAATGAGGGAATAATGTGTGTGAGGGTACCCCAGGAGAGTTCCAAATGTGCGTAGGTAGAATATATATCCCACAGGGGTAAAATTTAAAAAAGTTGAAAAAAATTTTTTTTTCGACTTAGTCATTTTTCTGCGTTTATCAGACTTTCAGATAGGGGAAATGTCAGTGAGCGTTCCGATTTCAGTTCCAGAGCGATTCACCCGATGAGTCCTTTCATATTTAGTCGTTTTCAGCCAATTTTCAGAATTTTTGAAAATTTCACTTTTTTGTGAAAATATCCACTAAATGAGGGAATAATGTGTGTGAGGGTACCCCAGGAGAGTTCCAAATGTGTGTGGGTAGAATATATATCCCACGGGGTAAAATTGAAAAAGTTGAAGAAAATTTTTTTTTGGACTTAGTCATTTTTCCGGCGTTTATCAGACTTTCAGATAGGGGAAATGTCAGTGAGCGTTCCGATTTCAGTTCCAGAGCAATTCGCCCGATGAGTCCTTCATATTTAGTCGTTTTCAGCCAATTTTCAGAATTTTTGAAAACTTCACTTTTTTGTGAAAATATCCACTAAATGAGGGAATAATATGTGTGAGGGTACGCCAGGAGAGTTCCAAATGTGTGTAGGTAGAATATATATCCCACGGGGGTAAAATTTAAAAAAGTTGAAAAAATTTTTTTTTGGACTTAGTCATTTTTCTGCGTTTATCAGACTTTCAGATAGGGGAAATGTCAGTGAGCGTTCCGATTTCAGTTCCAGAGTGATTCCCCCGATGAGTCCTTCATATTTAGTCGTTTTCAGCCAATTTTCAGAATTTTTGAAAATTTCACTTTTTTGTGAAAATATCCACTAAATGAGGGAATAATGTGTGTGAGGGTACCCCAGGAGAGTTCCAAATGTGTGTGGGTAGAATATATATCCCACGGGGTAAAATTGAAAAAGTTGAAGAAAATTTTTTTTTGGACTTAGTCATTTTTTCAGCGTTTATCAGACTTTCAGATAGGGGAAATGTCAGTGAGCATTCCGATTTCAGTTCCAGAGCGATTCGCCCGATGAGTCCTTCATATTCAGTCGTTTTCAGCCAATTTTCAGAATTTTTGAAAATTTCACTTTTTTGTGAAAATATCCACTAAATGAGGGAATAATGTGTGTGAGGGTACCCCAGGAGAGTTCCAAATGTGTGTGGGTAGAATATATATCCCACGGGGTAAAATTGAAAAAAGTTGAAGAAAATTTTTTTTTGGACTTAAGTCATTTTTCCGGCGTTTATCAGACTTTCAGATAGGGGAAATGTCAGTGAGCGTTCCGATTTCAGTTCCAGAGCAATTCTCCCGATGAGTCCTTCATATTTAGTCGTTTTCAGCCAATTTTCAGAATTTTTGAAAATTTCACTTTTTTGTGAAAATATCCACTAAATGAGGGAATAATATGTGTGAGGGTACGCCAGGAGAGTTCCAAATGTGTGTAGGTAGAATATATATCCCACGGGGGTAAAATTTAAAAAAGTTGAAAAAAATTTTTTTTTGGACTTAGTCATTTTTCTGCGTTTATCAGACTTTCAGATAGGGGAAATGTCAGTGAGCGTTCCGATTTCAGTTCCAGAGCGATTCACCCGATGAGGCCTTCATATTTAGTCGTTTTCAGCCAATTTTTTTAGAATTTTTGAAAATTTCACTTTTTTGTGTAAATATCCACTAAATGAGGGAATAATGTGTGTGAGGGTACCCCAGGAGAGTTCCAAATGTGTGTGGATAGAATATATATCCCACGGGGTAAAATTGAAAAAGTTGAAGAAAATTTTTTTTTGGACTTAGTCATTTTTTCAGCGTTTATCAGACTTTCAGATAGGGGAAATGTCAGTGAGCATTCCGATTTCAGTTCCAGAGCAATTCGCCCGATGAGTCCTTCATATTTAGTCGTTTTCAGCCAATTTTCAGAATTTTTGAAAATTTCACTTTTTTGCGAAAATATCCACTAAATGAGGGAATAATATGTGTAAGGGTACGCCAGGAGAGTTCCAAATGTGTGTAGGTAGAATATATATCCCACGGGGGTAAAATTGAAAAAAGTTTAAAAAAAATTTTTTTGGACTTAGTCATTTTTTCAGCGTTTATCAGACTTTCAGATAGGGGAAATGTCAGTGAGCGTTCCGATTTCAGTTCCAGAGCGATTCGCCCGATGAGTCCTTCATATTTAGTCGTTTTCAGCCAATTTTCAGAATTTTTAAAATTTCACTTTTTTGTGAAAATATCCACTAATTGAGGGAATAATATGTTTGAGGGTACCCCAGGAGAGTTCCAAATGTGTGTGGGTAGAATATATATCCCACGGGGTAAAATTGAAAAAGTTGAAGAAAATTTTTTTTTGGACTTAGTCATTTTTTCAGCGTTTATCAGACTTTCAGATAGGGGAAATGTCAGTGAGCATTCCGATTTCAGTTCCAGAGCAATTCGCCCGATGAGTCCTTCATATTTAGTCGTTTTCAGCCAATTTTCAGAATTTTTGAAAATTTCACTTTTTTGCGAAAATATCCACTAAATGAGGGAATAATATGTGTAAGGGTACGCCAGGAGAGTTCCAAATGTGTGTAGGTAGAATATATATCCCACGGGGGTAAAATTTAAAAAAGTTGAAAAAAATATTTTTTTGGACTTAGTCATTTTTCTGCGTTTATCAGACTTTCAGATAGGGGAAATGTCAGTGAGCGTTCCGATTTCAGTTCCAGAGCGATTGACCCGATGAGTCCTTCATATTTAGTCGTTTTCAGCCAATTTTCAGAATTTTTGAAAATTTCACTTTTTTGCGAAAATATCCACTAAATGAGGGAATAATATGTGTAAGGGTACGCCAGGAGAGTTCCAAATGTGTGTAGGTAGAATATATATCCCACGGGGGTAAAATTGAAAAAAGTTTAAAAAAATTGTTTTTGGACTTAGTCATTTTTTCAGCGTTTATCAGACTTTCAGATAGGGGAAATGTCAGTGAGTGTTCCGATTTCAGTTCCAGAGCGATTCGCCCGATGAGTCCTTCATATTTAGTCGTTTTCAGCCAATTTTCAGAATTTTTAAAATTTCACTTTTTTGTGAAAATATCCACTAATTGAGGGAATAATATGTTTGAGGGTACCCCAGGAGAGTTCCAAATGTGTGTGGGTAGAATATATATCCCACGGGGTAAAATTGAAAAAGTTGAAGAAAATTTTTTTTTGGACTTAGTAATTTTTTCAGCGTTTATCAGACTTTCAGATAGGGGAAATGTCAATGAGCATTCCGATTTCAGTTCCAGAGCAATTCGCCCGATGAGTCCTTCATATTTAGTCGTTTTCAGCCAATTTTCAGAATTTTTGAAAATTTCAATTTTTTGTGAAAATATCCACTAAATGAGGGAATAATATGTGTGAGGGTACGCCAGGAGAGTTCCAAATGTGTGTAGGTAGAATATATATCCCACGGGGGTAAAATTTAAAAAAGTTGAAAAAAATTTTTTTTTGGACTTAGTCATTTTTCTGCGTTTATCAGACTTTCAGATAGGGGAAATGTCAGTGAGCGTTCCGATTTCAGTTCCAGAGCGATTCGCCCGATGAGTCCTTCATATTTAGTCGTTTTCAGCCAATTTTCAGAATTTTTAAAATTTCACTTTTTTGTGAAAATATCCACTAATTGAGGGAATAATATGTTTGAGGGTACCCCAGGAGAGTTCCAAATGTGTGTGGGTAGAATATATATCCCACGGGGTAAAATTGAAAAAGTTGAAGAAAATTTTTTTTTGGACTTAGTCATTTTTTCAGCGTTTATCAGACTTTCAGATAGGGGAAATGTCAGTGAGCGTTCCGATTTCAGTTCCAGAGCGATTGACCCGATGAGTGCTTCATATTTAGTCGTTTTCAGCCAATTTTCAGAATTTTTGAAAATTTCACTTTTTTGCGAAAATATCCACTAAATGAGGGAATAATATGTGTAAGGGTACGCCAGGAGAGTTCCAAATGTGTGTAGGTAGAATATATATCCCAGGGGGTAAAATTTAAAAAAGTTGAAAAAAATATTTTTTTGGACTTAGTCATTTTTCTGCGTTTATCAGACTTTCAGATAGGGGAAATGTCAGTGAGCGTTCCGATTTCAGTTCCAGAGCGATTGACCCGATGAGTCCTTCATATTTAGTCGTTTTCAGCCAATTTTCAGAATTTTTGAAAATTTCACTTTTTTGCGAAAATATCCACTAAATGAGGGAATAATATGTGTAAGGGTACGCCAGGAGAGTTCCAAATGTGTGTAGGTAGAATATATATCCCACGGGGGTAAAATTGAAAAAAGTTTAAAAAAATTGTTTTTGGACTTAGTCATTTTTTCAGCGTTTATCAGACTTTCAGATAGGGGAAATGTCAGTGAGTGTTCCGATTTCAGTTCCAGAGCGATTCGCCCGATGAGTCCTTCATATTTAGTCGTTTTCAGCCAATTTTCAGAATTTTTCAAAATTTCACTTTTTTGTGAAAATATCCACTAATTGAGGGAATAATATGTTTGAGGGTACCCCAGGAGAGTTCCAAATGTGTGTGGGTAGAATATATATCCCACGGGGTAAAATTGAAAAAGTTGAAGAAAATTTTTTTTTGGACTTAGTAATTTTTTCAGCGTTTATCAGACTTTCAGATAGGGGAAATGTCAGTGAGCATTCCGATTTCAGTTCCAGAGCAATTCGCCCGATGAGTCCTTCATATTTAGTCGTTTTCAGCCAATTTTCAGAATTTTTGAAAATTTCACTTTTTTGTGAAAATATCCACTAAATGAGGGAATAATATGTGTGAGGGTACGCCAGGAGAGTTCCAAATGTGTGTAGGTAGAATATATATCCCACGGGGGTAAAATTTAAAAAAGTTGAAAAAAATTTTTTTTTGGACTTAGTCATTTTTCTGCGTTTATCAGACTTTCAGATAGGGGAAATGTCAGTGAGCGTTCCGATTTCAGTTCCAGAGCGATTCGCCCGATGAGTCCTTCATATTTAGTCGTTTTCAGCCAATTTTCAGAATTTTTGAAAATTTCACTTTTTTGTGAAAATATCCACTAAATGAGGGAATAATGTGTGTGAGGGTACCCCAGGAGAGTTCCAAATGTGTGTGGGTAGAATATATATCCCACGGGGTAAAATTGAAAAAGTTGAAGAAAATTTTTTTTTGGACTTAGTCATTTTTTCAGCGTTTATCAGACTTTCAGATAGGGGAAATGTCAGTGAGCATTCCGATTTCAGTTCCAGAGCAATTCGCCCGATGAGTCCTTCATATTTAGTCGTTTTCAGCCAATTTTCAGAATTTTTGAAAATTTCACTTTTTTGTGAAAATATCCACTAAATGAGGGAATAATATGTGTGAGGGTATGCCAGGAGAGTTCCAAATGTGTGTAGGTAGAATATATATCCCACGGGGGTAAAATTTAAAAAAGTTGAAAAAAATATTTTTTTGGACTTAGTCATTTTTCTGCGTTTATCAGACTTTCAGATAGGGGAAATGTCAGTGAGCGTTCCGATTTCAGTTCCAGAGCGATTCACCCGATGAGTCCTTCATATTTAGTCGTTTTCAGCCAATTTTCAGAATTTTTGAAAATTTCACTTTTTTGCGAAAATATCCACTAAATGAGGGAATAATATGTGTAAGGGTACGCCAGGAGAGTTCCAAATGTGTGTAGGTAGAATATATATCCCACGGGGGTAAAATTTAAAAAAGTTTAAAAAAATTTTTTTTGGACTTAGTCATTTTTTCAGCGTTTATCAGACTTTCAGATAGGGGAAATGTCAGTGAGCATTCCGATTTCAGTTCCAGAGCAATTCGCCCGATGAGTCCTTCATATTTAGTCGTTTTCAGCCAATTTTCAGAATTTTTGAAAATTTCACTTTTTTGTGAAAATATCCACTAAATGAGGGAATAATATGTGTGAGGGTATGCCAGGAGAGTTCCAAATGTGTGTAGGTAGAATATATATCCCACGGGGGTAAAATTTAAAAAAGTTGAAAAAAATATTTTTTTGGACTTAGTCATTTTTCTGCGTTTATCAGACTTTCAGATAGGGGAAATGTCAGTGAGCGTTCCGATTTCAGTTCCAGAGCGATTCACCCGATGAGTCCTTCATATTTAGTCGTTTTCAGCCAATTTTCAGAATTTTTGAAAATTTCACTTTTTTGCGAAAATATCCACTAAATGAGGGAATAATATGTGTAAGGGTACACCAGGAGAGTTCCAAATGTGTGTAGGTAGAATATATATCCCACGGGGGTAAAATTTAAAAAAGTTTAAAAAAATTTTTTTTGGACTTAGTCATTTTTTCAGCGTTTATCAGACTTTCAGATAGGGGAAATGTCAGTGAGCGTTCCGATTTCAGTTCCAGAGCGATTCGCCCGATGAGTCCTTCATATTTAGTCGTTTTCAGCCAATTTTCAGAATTTTTAAAATTTCACTTTTTTGTGAAAATATCCACTAATTGAGGGAATAATATGTTTGAGGGTACCCCAGGAGAGTTCCAAATGTGTGTGGGTAGAATATATATCCTACGGGGTAAAATTGAAAAAGTTGAAGAAAATTTTTTTTTGGACTTAAGTCATTTTTCCGGCGTTTATCAGACTTTCAGATAGGGGAAATGTCAGTGAGCGTTCCGATTTCAGTTCCAGAGCAATTCGCCCGATGAGTCCTTCATATTTAGTCGTTTTCAGCCAATTTTCAGAATTTTTGAAAATTTCACTTTTTTGTGAAAATATCCACTAAATGAGGGAATAATATGTGTGAGGGTACGCCAGGAGAGTTCCAAATGTGTGTAGGTAGAATATATATCCCACGGGGGTAAAATTTAAAAAAGTTGAAAAAAATATTTTTTTGGACTTAGTCATTTTTCTGCGTTTATCAGACTTTCAGATAGGGGAAATGTCAGTGAGCGTTCCGATTTCAGTTCCAGAGCGATTCACCCGATGAGTCCTTCATATTTAGTCGTTTTCAGCCAATTTTCAGAATTTTTGAAAATTTCACTTTTTTGCGAAAATATCCACTAAATGAGGGAATAATATGTGTAAGGGTACACCAGGAGAGTTCCAAATGTGTGTAGGTAGAATATATATCCCACGGGGGTAAAATTTAAAAAAGTTTAAAAAAATTTTTTTTGGACTTAGTCATTTTTTCAGCGTTTATCAGACTTTCAGATAGGGGAAATGTCAGTGAGCGTTCCGATTTCAGTTCCAGAGCGATTCGCCCGATGAGTCCTTCATATTTAGTCGTTTTCAGCCAATTTTCAGAATTTTTAAAATTTCACTTTTTTGTGAAAATATCCACTAATTGAGGGAATAATATGTTTGAGGGTACCCCAGGAGAGTTCCAAATGTGTGTGGGTAGAATATATATCCTACGGGGTAAAATTGAAAAAGTTGAAGAAAATTTTTTTTTGGACTTAAGTCATTTTTCCGGCGTTTATCAGACTTTCAGATAGGGGAAATGTCAGTGAGCGTTCCGATTTCAGTTCCAGAGCAATTCGCCCGATGAGTCCTTCATATTTAGTCGTTTTCAGCCAATTTTCAGAATTTTTGAAAATTTCACTTTTTTGTGAAAATATCCACTAAATGAGGGAATAATATGTGTGAGGGTACGCCAGGAGAGTTCCAAATGTGTGTAGGTAGAATATATATCCCACGGGGGTAAAATTTAAAAAAGTTGAAAAAAATATTTTTTTGGACTTAGTCATTTTTCTGCGTTTATCAGACTTTCAGATAGGGGAAATGTCAGTGAGCGTTCCGATTTCAGTTCCAGAGCGATTCACCCGATGAGTCCTTCATATTTAGTCGTTTTCAGCCAATTTTCAGAATTTTTGAAAATTTCACTTTTTTGCGAAAATATCCACTAAATGAGGGAATAATATGTGTAAGGGTACGCCAGGAGAGTTCCAAATGTGTGTAGGTAGAATATATATCCCACGGGGGTAAAATTGAAAAAAGTTTAAAAAAATTTTTTTTGGACTTAGTCATTTTTTCAGCGTTTATCAGACTTTCAGATAGGGGAAATGTCAGTGAGCGTTCCGATTTCAGTTCCAGAGCAATTCGCCCGATGAGTCCTTCATATTTAGTCGTTTTCAGCCAATTTTCAGAATTTTTAAAATTTCACTTTTTTGTGAAAATATCCACTAATTGAGGGAATAATATGTTTGAGGGTACCCCAGGAGAGTTCCAAATGTGTGTGGGTAGAATATATATCCCACGGGGTAAAATTGAAAAAGTTGAAGAAAATTTTTTTTGGACTTAGTCATTTTTCTGCGTTTATCAGACTTTCAGATAGGGGAAATGTCAGTGAGTGTTCCGATTTCAGTTCCAGAGCGATTCACCCGATGAGTCCTTCATATTTAGTCGTTTTCAGTCAATTTTCAGAATTTTTGAAAATTTCACTTTTTTGTGAAAATATCCACTAAATGAGGGAATAATGTGTGTGAGGGTACCCCAGGAGAGTTCCAAATGTGTGTGGGTAGAATATATATCCCACGGGGTAAAACTGAAAAAGTTGAAGAAAATTTTTTTTTGGACTTAGTCATTTTTTCAGCGTTTATCAGACTTTCAGATAGGGGAAATGTCAGTGAGCATTCCGATTTCAGTTTCAGAGCAATTCGCCCGATGAGTCCTTCATATTTAGTCGTTTTCAGCCAATTTTCAGAATTTTTAAAATTTCACTTTTTTGTGAAAATATCCACTAATTGAGGGAATAATATGTTTGAGGGTACCCCAGGAGAGTTCCAAATGTGTGTGGGTAGAATATATATCCCACGGCGGTAAAATTGAAAAAAGTTGAAAAAAATTTTTTTTTGGACTTAGTCATTTTTCTGGCGTTTATCAGACTTTCAGATAGGGGAAATGTCAGTGAGCGTTCCGATTTCAGTTCCAGAGCGATTCACCCGATGAGTCCTTCATATTTAGTCGTTTTCAGCCAATTTTCAGAATTTTTGAAAATTTCACTTTTTTGTGAAAATATCCACTAAATGAGGGAATAATGTGTGTGAGAGTACACCAGGAGAGTTCCAAATGTGTGTAGGTAGAATATATATCCCACAGGGGTAAAATCTAAAAAAGTTGAAAAAAAATTTTTTTTTGGACTTAGTCTTTTTTTCAGCGTTTATCAGACTTTCAGATAGGGGAAATGTCAGTGAGCATTCCGATTTCAGTTCCAGAGCGATTCGCCCGATGAGTCCTTCATATTTAGTCGTTTTCAGCCAAATTTCAGAATTTTTGAAAATTTCACTTTTTTGTGAAAATATCCACTAAATGAGGGAATAATATGTGTGAGGGTACGCCAGGAGAGTTCCAAATGTGTGTAGGTAGAATATATATCCCACGGGGGTAAAATTTAAAAAAGTTTAAAAAAATTTTTTTTTGGACTTAGTCATTTTTCTGCGTTTATCAGACTTTCAGATAGGGGAAATGTCAGTGAGCGTTCCGTTTTCAGTTCCAGAGCGATTCACCCGATGAGTCCTTCATATTTAGTCGTTTTCAGCCAATTTTCAGAATTTTTGAAAATTTCACTTGTTTGTGAAAATATCCACTAAATGAGGTAATAATGTGTGTGAGGGTACCCCAGGAGAGTTCCAAATGTGTGTGGGTAGAATATATATCCCACGGGGTAAAATTGAAAAAAGTTTAAGAAAATTTTTTTTTGGACTTAGTAATTTTTTCAGCGTTTATCAGACTTTCAGATAGGGGAAATGTCAGTGAGCGTTCTGATTTCAGTTCCAGAGCGATTCTCCCGATGAGTCCTTCATATTTAGTCGTTTTCAGCCAATTTTCAGAATTTTTAAAATTTCACTTTTTTGTGAAAATATCCACTAAATGAGGGAATAATATGTGTGAGGGTACGCTAGGAGAGTTCCAAATGTGTGTAGGTAGAATATATATCCCACGGCGGTAAAATTGAAAAAAGTTGAAAAAAATTTTCTTTTTGGACTTAGTCATTTTTCCGGCGTTTATCAGACTTTCAGATAGGGGAAATGTCAGTCAGCATTTAGATTTCAGTTCCAGAGCGATTCGCCCGATGAGTCCTTCATATTTAGTCATTTTCAGCCAATTTTCAGAATTTTTGAAAATTTCACTTTTTTGTGAAAATATCCACTAATTGAGGGAATAATATGTTTGAGGGTACCTCAGGAGAGTTCCAAATGTGTGTGGGTAGAATATATATCCCACGGGGTAAAATTGAAAAAGGTTGAAGAAAATTTTTTTTTGAACTTAGTCATTTTTCCGGCGTTTATCAGACTTTCAGATAGGGGAAATGTCAGTGAGCGTTCCGCTTTCAGTTCCAGAGCAATTCGCCCGATGAGTCCTTCATATTTAGTCGTTTTCAGCCAATTTTCTGATGTTTTGAAAATTTCACTTTTTTGTGAAAATATCCTCTAAATGAGGGAATAATGTGTGTGAGGGTACCCCAGGAGAGTTCCAAATGTGTGTGGGTAGAATATATATCCCACAGGGGTAAAATTGAAAAAAGTTGAAGAAAATTTTTTTTTGGACTTAGTCATTTTTCAGGCGTTTATCAGACTTTCAGATAGGGGAAATGTCAGTGAGCGTTCCGATTTCAGTTCCAGAGCGATTCGCCCGATGAGTCCTACATATTTAGTCGTTTTCAGCCAATTTTCAGAATTTTTAAAATTTCACTTTTTTGTGAAAATATCCACTAAACGAGGGAATAATATATGTGAGGGTACGCCAGGAGAGTTCCAAATGTGTGTAGGTAGAATATATATCCCACGGGCGTAAAATTTAAAAAAGTTGAAAAAAATTTTTTTTTGGACTTAGTCATTTTTTCAGCGTTTATCAGACTTTCAGATAGGGGAAATGTCAGAGAGCATTCCGATTTCAGTTCCAGAGCGATTCACCCGATGAGTCCTTCATATTTAGTCGTTTTCAGCCAATTTTCAGAATTTTTGAAAATTTCACTTTTTTGTGAAAATATCCACTAAATGAGGGAATAATGTGTGTGAGAGTACGCCAGGAGAGTTCCAAATGTGTGTAGGTAGAATATATATCCCACAGGGGTAAAATCTAAAAAAGTTGAAAAAAAATTTTTTTTTGGACTTAGTCTTTTTTTCAGCGTTTATCAGACTTTCAGATAGGAGAAATGTCAGTGAGCATTCCAATTTCAGTTCCAGAGCGATTCGCCCGATGAGTCCTTCATATTTAGTCGTTTTCAGCCAAATTTCAGAATTTTTGAAAATTTCACTTTTTTGTGAAAATATCCACTAAATGAGGGAATAATATGTGTGAGGGTACGCCAGGAGAGTTCCAAATGTGTGTAGGTAGAATATATATCCCACGGGGGTAAAATTTAAAAAAGTTGAAAAAAATTTTTTTTTGGACTTAGTCATTTTTCTGCGTTTATCAGACTTTCAGATAGGGGAAATGTCAGTGAGCGTTCCGTTTTCAGTTCCAGAGCGATTCACCCGATGAGTCCTTCATATTTAGTCGTTTTCAGCCAATTTTCAGAATTTTTGAAAATTTCACTTGTTTGTGGAAATATCCACTAAATGAGGGAATAATGTGTGTGAGGGTACCCCAGGAGAGTTCCAAATGTGTGTGGGTAGAATATATATCCCACGGGGTAAAATTGAAAAAAGTTTAAGAAAATTTTTTTTTGGACTTAGTAATTTTTTCAGCGTTTATCAGACTTTCAGATAGGGGAAATGTCAGTGAGCGTTCTGATTTCAGTTCCAGAGCGATTCTCCCGATGAGTCCTTCATATTTAGTCGTTTTCAGCAAATTTTCAGAATTTTTAAAATTTCACTTTTTTGTGAAAATATCCACTAAATGAGGGAATAATATGTGTGAGGGTACGCTAGGAGAGTTCCAAATGTGTGTAGGTAGAATATATATCTCACGGGGGTAAAATTTAAAAAAGTTTAAAAAAATTTTTTTTTGGACTTAGTCTTTTTTTCAGCGTTTATCAGACTTTCAGATAGGGGAAATGTCAGTGAGCATTCCGATTTCAGTTCCAGAGCGATTCGCCCGATGAGTCCTTCATATTTAGTTGTTTTCAGCCAATTTTCAGAACTTTTAAAATTTCACTTTTTTGTGAAAATATCCACTAATTGAGGGAATAATATGTTTGAGGGTTCCCCAGGAGAGTTCCAAATGTGTGTGGGTAGAATATATATCCCACGGGGTAAAATTGAAAAAGGTTGAAGAAAATTTTTTTTTGAACTTAGTCATTTTTCCGGCGTTTATCAGACTTTCAGATAGGGGAAATGTCAGTGAGCGTTCCGATTTCAGTTCCAGAGCAATTCGCCCGATGAGTCCTTCATATTTAGTCGTTTTCAGCCAATTTTCTGATGTTTTGAAAATTTCACTTTTTTGTGAAAATATCCTCTAAATGAGGGAATAATGTGTGTGAGGGTACCCCAGGAGAGTTCCAAATGTGTGTGGGTAGAATATATATCCCACAGGGGTAAAATTGAAAAAAGTTGAAGAAAATTTTTTTTTGGACTTAGTCATTTTTCAGGCGTTTATCAGACTTTCAGATAGGGGAAATGTCAGTGAGCGTTCCGATTTCAGTTCCAGAGCGATTCGCCCGATGAGTCCTACATATTTAGTCGTTTTCAGCCAATTTTCAGAATTTTTAAAATTTCACTTTTTTGTGAAAATATCCACTAAACGAGGGAATAATATATGTGAGGGTACGCCAGGAGAGTTCCAAATGTGTGTAGGTAGAATATATATCCCACGGGCGTAAAATTTAAAAAAGTTGAAAAAAATTTTTTTTTGGACTTAGTCATTTTTTCAGCGTTTATCAGACTTTCAGATAGGGGAAATGTCAGTGAGCATTCCGATTTCAGTTCCAGAGTGATTCGCCCGATGAGTCCTTCATATTTAGTTGTTTTCAGCCAATTTTCAGAACTTTTAAAATTTCACTTTTTTGTGAAAATATCCACTAATTGAGGGAATAATATGTTTGAGGGTTCCCCAGGAGAGTTCCAAATGTGTGTGGGTAGAATATATATCCCACGGGGTAAAATTGAAAAAGGTTGAAGAAAATTTTTTTTTGAACTTAGTCATTTTTCCGGCGTTTATCAGACTTTCAGATAGGGGAAATGTCAGAGAGCGTTCCGATTTCAGTTCCAGAGCAATTCGCCCGATGAGTCCTTCATATTTAGTCGTTTTCAGCCAATTTTCAGAATTTTTGAAAATTTCACTTTTTTGTGAAAATATCCACTAATTGAGGGAATAATATGTTTGAGGGTACCCCAGGAGAGTTCCAAATGTGTGTGGGTAGAATATATATCCCACGGCGGTAAAATTGAAAAAAGTTGAAAAAATTTTTTTTTTGGACTTAGTCATTTTTCCGGCGTTTATCAGACTTTCAGATAGGGGAAATGTCAGTGAGCATTCCGATTTCAGTTCCAGAGCGATTCGCACGATGAGTCCTTCATATTTAGTTGTTTTCAGCCAATTTTCAGAACTTTTAAAATTTCACTTTTTTTGTGAAAATATCCACTAATTGAGGGAATAATATGTTTGAGGGTTCCCCAGGAGAGTTCCAAATGTGTGTGGGTAGAATATATATCCCACGGGGTAAAATTGAAAAAGGTTGAAGAAAATTTTTTTTGAACTTAGTCATTTTTCCGGCGTTTATCAGACTTTCAGATAGGGGAAATGTCAGTG
This sequence comes from Phyllobates terribilis, assembly GCF_046119375.1. Classification (NCBI taxonomy): domain Eukaryota; kingdom Metazoa; phylum Chordata; class Amphibia; order Anura; family Dendrobatidae; genus Phyllobates; species Phyllobates terribilis. The sequence continues at coordinate 124,586,813 of NW_027362768.1, forward strand.
AGCGTTCCGATTTCAGTTCCAGAGCAATTCGCCCGATGAGTCCTTCATATTTAGTCGTTTTCAGCCAATTTTCAGAATTTTTGAAAATTTCACTTTTTTGTGAAAATATCCTCTAAATGAGGGAATAATGTGTGTGAGGGTACCCCAGGAGAGTTCCAAATGTGTGTGGATAGAATATATATGCCACAGGGGTAAAATTGAAAAAAGTTGAAGAAAATTTTTTTTGGACTTAGTCATTTTTCAGGCGTTTATCAGACTTTCAGATAGGGGAAATGTCAGTGAGCGTTCCGATTTCAGTTCCAGAGCGATTCGCCCGATGAGTCCTACATATTTAGTCTTTTTCAGCCAATTTTCAGAATTTTTAAAATTTCACTTTTTTGTGAAAATATCCACTAAACGAGGGAATAATGTGTGTGAGGGTACCCCAGGAGAGTTCCAAATGTGTGTGGGTAGAATATATATCCCACGGGGTAAAATTGAAAAAGGTTGAAGAAAATTTTTTTTTGAACTTAGTCATTTTTCCGGCGTTTATCAGACTTTCAGATAGGGGAAATGTCAGTGAGCGTTCCGATTTCAGTTCCAGAGCAAATCGCCCGATGAGTCCTTCATATTTAGTCGTTTTCAGCCAATTTTCTGAATTTTTGAAAATTTCACTTTTTTGTGAAAATATCCTCTAAATGAGGGAATAATGTGTGTGAGGGTACACCAGGAGAGTTCCAAATGTGTGTGGGTAGAATATATATCCCACAGGGGTAAAATTGAAAAAAGTTGAAGAAAATTTTTTTTTGGACTTAGTCATTTTTCAGGCGTTTATCAGACTTTCAGATAGGGGAAATGTCAGTGAGCGTTCCGATTTCAGTTCCAGAGCGATTCGCCCGATGAGTCCTTCATATTTAGTCGTTTTCAGCCAATTTTCAGAATTTTTAAAATTTCACTTTTTTGTGAAAATTTCCACTAAACGAGGGAATAATATATGTGAGGGTACGCCAGGAGAGTTCCAAATGTGTGTAGGTAGAATATATATCCCACGGGCGGAAAATTTAAAAAAGTTGAAAAAAATTTTTTTTTGGACTTAGTCATTTTTTCAGCGTTTATCAGACTTTCAGATAGGGGAAATGTCAGAGAGCATTCCGATTTCAGTTCCAGAGCGATTCGCCCGATGAGTCATTCATATTTAGTCGTTTTCAGACAATTTTCAGAATTTTTGAAAATTTCACTTTTTTGTGAAAATATCCACTAATTGAGGGAATAATATGTTTGAGGGTACCCCAGGAGAGTTCCAAATGTGTGTGGGTAGAATATATATCCCACGGCGGTAAAATTGAAAAAAGTTGAAAAAATTTTTTTTTTGGACTTAGTCATTTTTCCGGCGTTTATCAGACTTTCAGATAGGGGAAATGTCAGTGAGCATTCTGATTTCAGTTCCAGAGCGATTCGCCCGATGAGTCCTTCATATTTAGTCGTTTTCAGCCAATTTTCAGAATTTTTGAAAATTTCACTTTTTTGTGAAAATATCCACTAAATGAGGGAATAATGTGTGTGAGGGTAACCCAGGAGAGTTCCAAATGTGTGTGCGTAGAATATATATCCCACGGGGTAAAATTGAAAAAAGTTGATGAAATTTTTTTTGGACTTAGTCATTTTTCCGGCGTTCATCAGACTTTCAGATAGGGGAAATGTCAGTGAGCGTTCCGATTTCAGTTCCAGAGCGATTCGCCCGATGAATCCTTCATATTTATTCGTTTTCAGCCAATTTTCTGAATTTTTGAAAATTTCACTTTTTTGTGAAAATATCCGCTAAATAAGGGAATAATATGTGTGAGGGTACGCCAGGAGAGTTCCAAATGTGTGTGGGTAGAATATATATCCCACGGCGGTAAAATTGAAAAAAGTTAAAAAAAAATTTTTTTTGGACTTACTCATTTTTCCGGCGTTTATCAGACTTTCAGATAGGGGAAATGTCAGTGAGCGTTCTGATTTCAGTTCCAGAGCGATTCGCCCGATGAGTCCTTCATATTTAGTTGTTTTCAGCCAATTTTCAGAACTTTTAAAATTTCACTTTTTTGTGAAAATATCCACTAATTGAGGGAATAATATGTTTGAGGGTACCCCAGGAGAGTTCCAAATGTGTGTGGGTAGAATATATATCCCACGGGGTAAAATTGAAAAAGGTTGAAGAAAATTTTTTTTTGAACTTAGTCATTTTTCCGGCGTTTATCAGACTTTCAGATAGGGGAAATGTCAGTGAGCGTTCCGATTTCAGTTCCAGAGCAATTCGCCCGATGAGTCCTTCATATTTAGTCACTTTCAGCCAATTTTCTGAATTTTTGAAAATTTCACTTTTTTGTGAAAATATCCTCTAAATGAGGGAATAATGTGTGTGAGGGTACGCCAGGAGAGTTCCAAATGTGTGTGGGTAGAATATATATCCCACAGGGGTAAAATTGAAAAAAGTTAAAGAAAATTTTTTTTTGGACTTAGTCATTTTTCAGGCGTTTATCAGACTTTCAGATAGGGGAAATGTCAGTGAGCGTTCCGATTTCAGTTCCAGAGCGATTCGCCCGATGAGTCCTACATAGTTAGTCGTTTTCAGCCAATTTTCAGAATTTTTAAAATTTCACTTTTTTGTGAAAATATCCACTAAACGAGGGAATAATATATGTGAGGGTACGCCAGGAGAGTTCCAAATGTGTGTAGGTAGAATATATATCCCACGGGCGTAAAATTTAAAAAAGTTGAAAAAAAATTTTTTTTGGACTTAGTCATTTTTTCAGCGTTTATCAGACTTTCAGATAGGGGAAATGTCAGAGAGCATTCCGATTTCAGTTCCAGAGCGATTCGCCCGATGAGTCATTCATATTTAGTCGTTTTCAGCCAATTTTCAGAATTTTTGAAAATTTCACTTTTTTGTGAAAATATCCACTAATTGAGGGAATAATATGTTTGAGGGTACCCCAGGAGAGTTCCAAATGTGTGTGGGTAGAATATATATCCCACGGCGATAAAATTGAAAAAAGTTGAAAAAAATTTTTTTTTGGACTTAGTCATTTTTCCGGCGTTTATCAGACTTTCAGATAGGGGAAATGTCAGTGAGCATTCCGATTTCAGTTCCAGAGCAATTCGCCCAATGAGTCCTTCATATTTAGTCGTTTTCAGCCAATTTTCAGAATTTTTAAAATTTCACTTTTTTGTGAAAATATCCACTACTTGAGGGAATAATATGTTTGAGGGTACCCCAGGAGAGTTCCAAATGTGTGTGGGTAGAATGTATATCCCACGGGATAAAATTGAAAAAGGTTGAAGAAAATTTTTTTTGGACTTAGTCATTTTTCCGGCGTTTATCAGACTTTCAGATAGGGGAAATGTCAGTGAGCATTCCGATTTCAGTTCCAGAGCGATTCGCCCAATGAGTCCTTCATATTTAGTCGTTTTCAGCCAATTTTCTGAATTTTTGAAAATTTCACTTTTTTGTGAAAATATCCACTAAATGAGGGAATAATATGTGTGAGGGTACGCCAGGAGAGTTCCAAATGTGTGTGGGTAGAATATATATCCCACGGCGGTAAAATTGAAAAAAGTTGAAAAAAAAATTTTTTTGGACTTAGTCATTTTTCCAGCGTTTATCAGACTTTCAGATAGGGGAAATGTCAGTGAGCGTTCCGATTTCAGTTCCAGAGCGATTCGCACGATGAGTCCTTCATATTTAGTCGTTTTAAGCCAATTTTCAGAATTTTTGAAAATTTCACTTTTTTGTGAAAATATCCACTAAATGAGGGAATAATATGTGTGAGGGTACGCCAGGAGAGTTCCAAATGTGTGTGGGTAGAATATATATCCCACGGCGGTAAAATTGAAAAAAGTTGAAAAAAAATTTTTTTTGGACTTAGTCATTTTTCCGGCGTTTATCAGACTTTGAGATAGGGGAAATGTCAGTGAGCATTCCGATTTCAGTTCCAGAGCGATCCACCCGATGAGTCCTTCATATTTAGTCGTTTTCAGCCAATTTTCAGAACTTTTGAAAATTTCACTTTTTTGTGAAAATATCCACTAAATGAGGGAATAATGTGTGTGAGGGTACCCCAGGAGAGTTCCAAATGTGTGTGGGTAGAATATATATCCCACGGGGTAAAATTGATAAAAGTTGAAGAAAATTTTTTTTGGACTTAGTCATTTTTCCGGCGTTTATCAGACTTTCAGATAGGGGAAATATCAGTGAGCGTTCCGATTTCAGTTCCAGAGCGATTCGCCCGATGAGTCCTTCATATTTAGTCGTTTTCAGCCAATTTTCAGAATTTTTAAAATTTCACTTTTTTGTGAAAATATCCACTAATTGAGCGAATAATATGTTTGAGGGTACCCCAGGAGAGTTCCAAATGTGTGTGGGTAGAATATATATCCCACGGCGGTAAAATTGAAAAAAGTTGAAAAAAAATTTTTTTTGGACTTAGTCATTTTTCCGGCGTTTATCAGACTTTCAGATAGGGGAAATGTCAGTGAGCGTTCCGATTTCAGTTCCAGAGCGATTCGCCCGATGAGTCCTTCATATTTAGTCGTTTTCAGCCAATTTTCAGAATTTTTAAAATTTCACTTTTTTTGTGAAAATATCCACTAATTGAGGGAATAATATGTTTGAGGGTACCCCAGGAGAGTTCCAAATGTGTGTGGGTAGAATATATATCCCACGGGGTAAAATTGAAAAAAGTTGAAGAAAATTTTTTTTTGGACTTAGTCATTTTTCCAGCGTTTATCAGACTTTCAGATAGGGGAAATGTCAGTGAGCGTTCCGATTTCAGTTCCAGAGCGATTCGCCCGATGAGTCCTTCATATTTAGTCGTTTTCAGCCAATTTTCAGAATTTTTGAAAATTTCACTTTTTTGTGAAAATATCCACTAAATGAGGGAATAATGTGTGTGAGGGTATCCCAGGAGAGTTCCAAATGTGTGTGGGTAGAATATATATCCCGCGGGGGTAAAATTTAAAAAAGTTGAAAAAAATTTTTTTTTGGACTTAATCATTTTTTCACCGTTTATCAGACTTTCAGATAGGGGAAATGTCAGTGAGCATTCCAATTTCAGTTCCAGAGCGATTCGCCCGATGAGTCCATCATATTTAGTCGTTTTCAGCCAATTTTCAGAATTTTTGAAAATTTCACTTTTTTGTGAAAATATCCACTAAATGAGGGAATAATGTGTGTGAGGGTACCCCAGGAGAGTTCCAAATGTGTGTGGGTAGAATATATATCACACGGGGTAAAATTGAAAAAAGTTGAAGAAATTTTTTTTTTGGACTTAGTCATTTTTCCGGCGTTTATCAGACTTTCAGATAGGGGAAATGTCAGTGAGCGTTCCGATTTCAGTTCCAGAGCGATTCGCACGATGAGTCCTTCATATTTAGTCATTTTCAGCCAATTTTCAGAATTTTTGAAAATTTCACTTTTTTGTGAAAATATCCACTAAATGAGGGAATAATGTGTGTGAGGGTACCCCAGGAGAGTTCCAAATGTGTGTGGGTAGAATATATATCCCACGGGGTAAAATTGATAAAAGTTGAAGAAAATTTTTTTTGGACTTAGTCATTTTTCCGGCGTTTATCAGACTTTCAGATAGGGGAAATGTCAGTGAGCGTTCCGATTTCAGTTCCAGAGTGATTGGCAAGATGAGTCCTTCATATTTAGTCGTTTTCAGCCAATTTTCAGAATTTTTAAAATTTCACTTTTTTGTGAAAATATCCACTAATTGAGGGAATAATATGTTTGAGGGTACCCCAGGAGAGTTCCAAATGTGTGTGGGTAGAATATATATCCCACGGGGTAAAATTGAAAAAAGTTGAAGAAAATTTTTTTTTGGACTTAGTCATTTTTCCGGCGTTTATCAGACTTTCAGATAGGGGAAATGTCAGTGAGCGTTCCGATTTCAGTTCCAGAGCGATTCGCCCGATGAGTCCTTCATATTTAGTCGTTTTCAGCCAATTTTCAGAATTTTTGAAAATTTCACTTTTTTGTGAAAATATCCACTAAATGAGGTAATAATATGTGTGAGGGTATGCCAGGAGAGTTCCAAATGTGTGTGGGTAGAATATATATCCCACGGCGGTAAAATTGAAAAAAGATGAAAAAAAATTTTTTTTGGACTTAGTCATTTTTCCGGCGTTTATCAGACTTTCAGATAGGGGAAATATCAGTGAGCGTTCCGATTTCAGTTCCAGAGCGATTCGCCCGATGAGTCCTTCATATTTAGTCGTTTTCAGCCAATTTTCAGAATTTTTAAAATTTCACTTTTTTGTGAAAATATCCACTAATTGAGCAAATAATATGTTTGAGGGTACCCCAGGAGAGTTCCAAATGTGTGTGGGTAGAATATATATCCCACGGCGGTAAAATTGAAAAAAGTTGAAAAAAAATTTTTTTGGGACTTAGTCATTTTTCCGGCGTTTATCAGACTTTCAGATAGGGGAAATGTCAGTGAGCGTTCCGATTTCAGTTCCAGAGCGATTCGCCCGATGAGTCCTTCATATTTAGTCGTTTTCAGCCAATTTTCAGAATTTTTAAAATTTCACTTTTTTTGTGAAAATATCCACTAATTGAGGGAATAATATGTTTGAGGGTACCCCAGGAGAGTTCCAAATGTGTGTGGGTAGAATATATATCCCACGGGGTAAAATTGAAAAAAGTTGAAGAAAATTTTTTTTTGGACTTAGTCATTTTTCCGGCGTTTATCAGACTTTCAGATAGGGGAAATGTCAGTGAGCGTTCCGATTTCAGTTCCAGAGCGATTCGCCCGATGAGTCCTTCATATTTAGTCGTTTTCAGCCAATTTTCAGAATTTTTGAAAATTTCACTTTTTTGTGAAAATATCCACTAAATGAGGGAATAATGTGTGTGAGGGTATCCCAGGAGAGTTCCAAATGTGTGTGGGTAGAATATATATCCCGCGGGGGTAAAATTTAAAAAAGTTGAAAAAAATTTTTTTTTGGACTTAATCATTTTTTCACCGTTTATCAGACTTTCAGATAGGGGAAATGTCAGTGAGCATTCCGATTTCAGTTCCAGAGCGATTCGCCCGATGAGTCCATCATATTTAGTCGTTTTCAGCCAATTTTCAGAATTTTTGAAAATTTCACTTTTTTGTGAAAATATCCACTAAATGAGGGAATAATGTGTGTGAGGGTACCCCAGGAGAGTTCCAAATGTGTGTGGGTAGAATATATATCACACGGGGTAAAATTGAAAAAAGTTGAAGAAAATTTTTTTTTGGACTTAGTCATTTTTCCGGCGTTTATCAGACTTTCAGATAGGGGAAATGTCAGTGAGCGTTCCGATTTCAGTTCCAGAGCGATTCGCACGATGAGTCCTTCATATTTAGTCATTTTCAGCCAATTTTCAGAATTTTTGAAAATTTCACTTTTTTGTGAAAATATCCACTAAATGAGGGAATAATGTGTGTGAGGGTACCCCAGGAGAGTTCCAAATGTGTGTGGGTAGAATATATATCCCACGGTGTAAAATTGATAAAAGTTGAAGAAAATTTTTTTTGGACTTAGTCATTTTTCCGGCGTTTATCAGACTTTCAGATAGGGGAAATGTCAGTGAGCGTTCCGATTTCAGTTCCAGAGCGATTGGCAAGATGAGTCCTTCATATTTAGTCGTTTTCAGCCAATTTTCAGAATTTTTAAAATTTCACTTTTTTGTGAAAATATCCACTAATTGAGGGAATAATATGTTTGAGGGTACCCCAGGAGAGTTCCAAATGTGTGTGGGTAGAATATATATCCCACGGGGTAAAATTGAAAAAAGTTGAAGAAAATTTTTTTTTTGACTTAGTCATTTTTCCGGCGTTTATCAGACTTTCAGATAGGGGAAATGTCAGTTAGCGTTCCGATTTCAGTTCCAGAGCGATTCGCCCGATGAGTCCTTCATATTTAGTCGTTTTCAGTCAATTTTCTGAATTTTTGAAAATTTCACTTTTTTGTGAAAATATCCACTAAATGAGGTAATAATATGTGTCAGGGTATGCCAGGAGAGTTCCAAATGTGTGTGGGTAGAATATATATCCCACGGCGGTAAAATTGAAAAAAGATGAAAAAAAATTTTTTTTGGACTTAGTCATTTTTACGGCGTTTATCAGACTTTCAGATAGGGGAAATGTCAGTGAGCATTCCGATTTCAGTTCCAGAGCGATTCGCCCGATGAGTCCTTCATATTTAGTCGTTTTCAGCCAATTTTCAGAATTTTTAAAATTTCACTTTTTTGTGAAAATATCCACTAATTGAGGGAATAATATGTTTGAGGGTACCCCAGGAGAGTTCCAAATGTGTGTGGGTAGAATATATATCCCACGGGGTAAAATTGAAAAAGTTGAAAAAAATTTTTTTTTGGACTTAGTCATTTTTCCGGCGTTTATCAGACTTTCAGATAGGGGAAATGTCAGTGAGCGTTCCGATTTCAGTTCCAGAGCGATTCGCCCGATGAGTCCTTCATATTTAGTCGTTTTCAGCCAATTTTCAGAATTTTTGAAAATTTCACTTTTTTGTGAAAATATCCACTAAATGAGGGAATAATGTGTGTGAGGGTATCCCAGGAGAGTTCCAAATGTGTGTGGGTAGAATATATATCCCGCGGGGGTAAAATTTAAAAAAGTTGAAAAAAATTTTTTTTTGGACTTAATCATTTTTTCACCGTTTATCAGACTTTCAGATAGGGGAAATGTCAGTGAGCATTCCGATTTCAGTTCCAGAGCGATTCGCCCGATGAGTCCATCATATTTAGTCGTTTTCAGCCAATTTTCAGAATTTTTGAAAATTTCACTTTTTTGTGAAAATATCCACTAAATGAGGGAATAATGTGTGTGAGGGTACCCCAGGAGAGTTCCAAATGTGTGTGGGTAGAATATATATCACACGGGGTAAAATTGAAAAAAGTTGAAGAAAATTTTTTTTTGGACTTAGTCATTTTTCCGGCGTTTATCAGACTTTCAGATAGGGGAAATGTCAGTGAGCGTTCCGATTTCAGTTCCAGAGCGATTCGCACGATGAGTCCTTCATATTTAGTCATTTTCAGCCAATTTTCAGAATTTTTGAAAATTTCACTTTTTTGTGAAAATATCCACTAAATGAGGGAATAATGTGTGTGAGGGTACCCCAGGAGAGTTCCAAATGTGTGTGGGTAGAATATATATCCCACGGTGTAAAATTGATAAAAGTTGAAGAAAATTTTTTTTGGACTTAGTCATTTTTCCGGCGTTTATCAGACTTTCAGATAGGGGAAATGTCAGTGAGCGTTCCGATTTCAGTTCCAGAGCGATTGGCAAGATGAGTCCTTCATATTTAGTCGTTTTCAGCCAATTTTCAGAATTTTTAAAATTTCACTTTTTTGTGAAAATATCCACTAATTGAGGGAATAATATGTTTGAGGGTACCCCAGGAGAGTTCCAAATGTGTGTGGGTAGAATATATATCCCACGGGGTAAAATTGAAAAAAGTTGAAGAAAATTTTTTTTTTGACTTAGTCATTTTTCCGGCGTTTATCAGACTTTCAGATAGGGGAAATGTCAGTTAGCGTTCCGATTTCAGTTCCAGAGCGATTCGCCCGATGAGTCCTTCATATTTAGTCGTTTTCAGTCAATTTTCTGAATTTTTGAAAATTCCACTTTTTTGTGAAAATATCCACTAAATGAGGTAATAATATGTGTCAGGGTATGCCAGGAGAGTTCCAAATGTGTGTGGGTAGAATATATATCCCACGGCGGTAAAATTGAAAAAAGATGAAAAAAAATTTTTTTTGGACTTAGTCATTTTTCCGGCGTTTATCAGACTTTCAGATAGGGGAAATGTCAGTGAGCATTCCGATTTCAGTTCCAGAGCGATTCGCCCGATGAGTCCTTCATATTTAGTCGTTTTCAGCCAATTTTCAGAATTTTTAAAATTTCACTTTTTTGTGAAAATATCCACTAATTGAGCGAATAATATGTTTGAGGGTACCCCAGGAGAGTTCCAAATGTGTGTGGGTAGAATATATATCCCACGGCGGTAAAATTGAAAAAAGTTGAAAAAAAATTTTTTTTTGGACTTAGTCATTTTTCCGGCGTTTATCAGACTTTCAGATAGGGGAAATGTCAGTGAGCGTTCCGATTTCAGTTCCAGAGCGATTCGCCCGATGAGTCCTTCATATTTAGTCGTTTTCAGCCAATTTTCAGAATTTTTAAAATTTCACTTTTTTTGTGAAAATATCCACTAATTGAGGGAATAATATGTTTGAGGGTACCCCAGGAGAGTTCCAAATGTGTGTGGGTAGAATATATATACCACGGCGGTAAAATTGAAAAAAGTTGAAGAAAATTTTTTTTTGGACTTAGTCATTTTTCCGGCGTTTATTAGACTTTCAGATAGGGGAAATGTCAGTGAGCGTTCCGATTTCAGTTCCAGAGTGATTCGCCCAATGAGTCCTTGATATTTAGTCGTTTTCAGCCAATTTTCAGAATTTTTGAAAATTTCACTTTTTTGTGAAAATATCCACTAAACGAGGGAATAATATATGTGAGGGTACGCCAGGAGAGTTCCAAATGTGTGTAGGTAGAATATATATCCCACGGGCGTAAAATTTAAAAAAGTTGAAAAAAAATTTTTTTTGGACTTAGTCATTTTTCCGGCGTTTATCAGACTTTCAGATAGGGGAAATGTCAGTGAGCGTTCCGATTTCAGTTCCAGAGCGATTCGCCCGATGAGTCCTTCATATTTAGTAGTTTTCAGCCAATTTTCAGAATTTTTAAAATTTCACTTTTTTTGCGAAAATATCCACTAATTGAGGGAATAATATGTTTGAGGGTACCCCAGGAGAGTTCCAAATGTGTGTGGGTAGAATATATATCCCACGGGGTAAAATTGAAAAAAGTTGAAGAAAATTTTTTTTTGGACTTAGTCATTTTTCCAGCGTTTATCAGACTTTCAGATAGGGGAAATGTCAGTGAGCGTTCCGATTTCAGTTCCAGAGCGATTCGCCCGATGAGTCCTTCATATTTAGTCGTTTTCAGCCAATTTTCAGAATTTTTGAAAATTTCACTTTTTTGTGAAAATATGCACTAAATGAGGGAATAATGTGTGTGAGGGTACCCCAGGAGAGTTCCAATTGTGTGTGGGTAGAATATATATCCCACAGGGGTAAAATTGAAAAAAGTTGAAGAAAATTTTTTTTTGGACTTAGTCATTTTTCAGGCGTTTATCAGACTTTCAGATAGGGGAAATGTCAGTGAGCATTCCGATTTCAGTTCCAGAGCGATTCGCCCGATGAGTCCTTCATATTTAGTCATTTTCAGCCAATTTTCAGAATTTTTGAAAATTTCACTTTTTTGTGAAAATATCCACTAAATGAGGGAATAATGTGTGTGAGGGTACCCCAGGAGAGTTCTAAATGTGTGTGGGTAGAATATATATCCCACGGTGTAAAATTGATAAAAGTTGAAGAAAATTTTTTTTGGACTTAGTCATTTTTCCGGCGTTTATCAGACTTTCAGATAGGGGAAATGTCAGTGAGCGTTCCGATTTCAGTTCCAGAGCGATTCGCCCGATGAGTCCTTCATATTTAGTCGTTTTCAGCCAATTTTCAGAATTTTTGAAAATTTCACTTTTTTGTGAAAATATCCACTAAATGAGGGAATAATGTGTGTGAGGGTATCCCAGGAGAGTTCCAAATGTGTGTGGGTAGAACATATATCCCGCGGGGGTAAAATTTAAAAAAGTTGAAAAAAATTTTTTTTTGGACTTAATCATTTTTTCACCGTTTATCAGACTTTCAGATAGGGGAAATGTCAGTGAGCATTCCGATTTCAGTTCCAGAGCGATTCGCCCGATGAGTCCATCATATTTAGTCGTTTTCAGCCAATTTTCAGAATTTTTGAAAATTTCACTTTTTTGTGAAAATATCCACTAAATGAGGGAATAATGTGTGTGAGGGTACCCCAGGAGAGTTCCAAATGTGTGTGGGTAGAATATATATCACACGGGGTAAAATTGAAAAAAGTTGAAGAAAATTTTTTTTTGGACTTAGTCATTTTTCCGGCGTTTATCAGACTTTAAGATAGGGGAAATGTCAGTGAGCGTTCCGATTTCAGTTCCAGAGCGATTCGCACGATGAGTCCTTCATATTTAGTCATTTTCAGCCAATTTTCAGAATTTTTGAAAATTTCACTTTTTTGTGAAAATATCCACTAAATGAGGGAATAATGTGTGTGAGGGTACCCCAGGAGAGTTCCAAATGTGTGTGGGTAGAATATATATCCCACGGTGTAAAATTGATAAAAGTTGAAGAAAATTTTTTTTGGACTTAGTCATTTTTCCGGCGTTTATCAGACTTTCAGATAGGGGAAATGTCAGTGAGCGTTCCGATTTCAGTTCCAGAGCGATTGGCAAGATGAGTCCTTCATATTTAGTCGTTTTCAGCCAATTTTCAGAATTTTTAAAATTTCACTTTTTTGTGAAAATATCCACTAATTGAGCGAATAATATGTTTGAGGGTACCCCAGGAGAGTTCCAAATGTGTGTGGGTAGAATATATATCCCACGGCGGTAAAATTGAAAAAAGTTGAAAAAAAATTTTTTTTGGACTTAATCATTTTTTCACCGTTTATCAGACTTTCAGATAGGGGAAATGTCAGTGAGCATTCCGATTTCAGTTCCAGAGCGATTCGCCCGATGAGTCCATCATATTTAGTCGTTTTCAGCCAATTTTCAGAATTTTTGAAAATTTCACTTTTTTGTGAAAATATCCACTAAATGAGGGAATAATGTGTGTGAGGGTACCCCAGGAGAGTTCCAAATGTGTGTGGGTAGAATATATATCACACGGGGTAAAATTGAAAAAAGTTGAAGAAAATTTTTTTTTGGACTTAGTCATTTTTCCGGCGTTTATCAGACTTTCAGATAGGGGAAATGTCAGTGAGCGTTCCGATTTCAGTTCCAGAGCGATTCGCACGATGAGTCCTTCATATTTAGTCATTTTCAGCCAATTTTCAGAATTTTTGAAAATTTCACTTTTTTGTGAAAATATCCACTAAATGAGGGAATAATGTGTGTGAGGGTACCCCAGGAGAGTTCCAAATGTGTGTGGGTAGAATATATATCCCACGGTGTAAAATTGATAAAAGTTGAAGAAAATTTTTTTTGGACTTAGTCATTTTTCCGGCGTTTATCAGACTTTCAGATAGGGGAAATGTCAGTGAGCGTTCCGATTTCAGTTCCAGAGCGATTGGCAAGATGAGTCCTTCATATTTAGTCGTTTTCAGCCAATTTTCAGAATTTTTAAAATTTCACTTTTTTGTGAAAATATCCACTAATTGAGGGAATAATATGTTTGAGGGTACCCCAGGAGAGTTCCAAATGTGTGTGGGTAGAATATATATCCCACGGGGTAAAATTGAAAAAAGTTGAAGAAAATTTTTTTTTTGACTTAGTCATTTTTCCGGCGTTTATCAGACTTTCAGATAGGGGAAATGTCAGTTAGCGTTCCGATTTCAGTTCCAGAGCGATTCGCCCGATGAGTCCTTCATATTTAGTCGTTTTCAGTCAATTTTCTGAATTTTTGAAAATTCCACTTTTTTGTGAAAATATCCACTAAATGAGGTAATAATATGTGTCAGGGTATGCCAGGAGAGTTCCAAATGTGTGTGGGTAGAATATATATCCCACGGCGGTAAAATTGAAAAAAGATGAAAAAAAATTTTTTTTGGACTTAGTCATTTTTCCGGCGTTTATCAGACTTTCAGATAGGGGAAATGTCAGTGAGCATTCCGATTTCAGTTCCAGAGCGATTCGCCCGATGAGTCCTTCATATTTAGTCGTTTTCAGCCAATTTTCAGAATTTTTAAAATTTCACTTTTTTGTGAAAATATCCACTAATTGAGCGAATAATATGTTTGAGGGTACCCCAGGAGAGTTCCAAATGTGTGTGGGTAGAATATATATCCCACGGCGGTAAAATTGAAAAAAGTTGAAAAAAAATTTTTTTTTGGACTTAGTCATTTTTCCGGCGTTTATCAGACTTTCAGATAGGGGAAATGTCAGTGAGCGTTCCGATTTCAGTTCCAGAGCGATTCGCCCGATGAGTCCTTCATATTTAGTCGTTTTCAGCCAATTTTCAGAATTTTTAAAATTTCACTTTTTTTGTGAAAATATCCACTAATTGAGGGAATAATATGTTTGAGGGTACCCCAGGAGAGTTCCAAATGTGTGTGGGTAGAATATATATACCACGGCGGTAAAATTGAAAAAAGTTGAAGAAAATTTTTTTTTGGACTTAGTCATTTTTCCGGCGTTTATTAGACTTTCAGATAGGGGAAATGTCAGTGAGCGTTCCGATTTCAGTTCCAGAGTGATTCGCCCAATGAGTCCTTGATATTTAGTCGTTTTCAGCCAATTTTCAGAATTTTTGAAAATTTCACTTTTTTGTGAAAATATCCACTAAACGAGGGAATAATATATGTGAGGGTACGCCAGGAGAGTTCCAAATGTGTGTAGGTAGAATATATATCCCACGGGCGTAAAATTTAAAAAAGTTGAAAAAAAATTTTTTTTGGACTTAGTCATTTTTCCGGCGTTTATCAGACTTTCAGATAGGGGAAATGTCAGTGAGCGTTCCGATTTCAGTTCCAGAGCGATTCGCCCGATGAGTCCTTCATATTTAGTAGTTTTCAGCCAATTTTCAGAATTTTTAAAATTTCACTTTTTTTGCGAAAATATCCACTAATTGAGGGAATAATATGTTTGAGGGTACCCCAGGAGAGTTCCAAATGTGTGTGGGTAGAATATATATCCCACGGGGTAAAATTGAAAAAAGTTGAAGAAAATTTTTTTTTGGACTTAGTCATTTTTCCAGCGTTTATCAGACTTTCAGATAGGGGAAATGTCAGTGAGCGTTCCGATTTCAGTTCCAGAGCGATTCGCCCGATGAGTCCTTCATATTTAGTCGTTTTCAGCCAATTTTCAGAATTTTTGAAAATTTCACTTTTTTGTGAAAATATGCACTAAATGAGGGAATAATGTGTGTGAGGGTACCCCAGGAGAGTTCCAATTGTGTGTGGGTAGAATATATATCCCACAGGGGTAAAATTGAAAAAAGTTGAAGAAAATTTTTTTTTGGACTTAGTCATTTTTCAGGCGTTTATCAGACTTTCAGATAGGGGAAATGTCAGTGAGCATTCCGATTTCAGTTCCAGAGCGATTCGCCCGATGAGTCCTTCATATTTAGTCATTTTCAGCCAATTTTCAGAATTTTTGAAAATTTCACTTTTTTGTGAAAATATCCACTAAATGAGGGAATAATGTGTGTGAGGGTACCCCAGGAGAGTTCTAAATGTGTGTGGGTAGAATATATATCCCACGGTGTAAAATTGATAAAAGTTGAAGAAAATTTTTTTTGGACTTAGTCATTTTTCCGGCGTTTATCAGACTTTCAGATAGGGGAAATGTCAGTGAGCGTTCCGATTTCAGTTCCAGAGCGATTCGCCCGATGAGTCCTTCATATTTAGTCGTTTTCAGCCAATTTTCAGAATTTTTGAAAATTTCACTTTTTTGTGAAAATATCCACTAAATGAGGGAATAATGTGTGTGAGGGTATCCCAGGAGAGTTCCAAATGTGTGTGGGTAGAACATATATCCCGCGGGGGTAAAATTTAAAAAAGTTGAAAAAAATTTTTTTTTGGACTTAATCATTTTTTCACCGTTTATCAGACTTTCAGATAGGGGAAATGTCAGTGAGCATTCCGATTTCAGTTCCAGAGCGATTCGCCCGATGAGTCCATCATATTTAGTCGTTTTCAGCCAATTTTCAGAATTTTTGAAAATTTCACTTTTTTGTGAAAATATCCACTAAATGAGGGAATAATGTGTGTGAGGGTACCCCAGGAGAGTTCCAAATGTGTGTGGGTAGAATATATATCACACGGGGTAAAATTGAAAAAAGTTGAAGAAAATTTTTTTTTGGACTTAGTCATTTTTCCGGCGTTTATCAGACTTTAAGATAGGGGAAATGTCAGTGAGCGTTCCGATTTCAGTTCCAGAGCGATTCGCACGATGAGTCCTTCATATTTAGTCATTTTCAGCCAATTTTCAGAATTTTTGAAAATTTCACTTTTTTGTGAAAATATCCACTAAATGAGGGAATAATGTGTGTGAGGGTACCCCAGGAGAGTTCCAAATGTGTGTGGGTAGAATATATATCCCACGGTGTAAAATTGATAAAAGTTGAAGAAAATTTTTTTTGGACTTAGTCATTTTTCCGGCGTTTATCAGACTTTCAGATAGGGGAAATGTCAGTGAGCGTTCCGATTTCAGTTCCAGAGCGATTGGCAAGATGAGTCCTTCATATTTAGTCGTTTTCAGCCAATTTTCAGAATTTTTAAAATTTCACTTTTTTGTGAAAATATCCACTAATTGAGCGAATAATATGTTTGAGGGTACCCCAGGAGAGTTCCAAATGTGTGTGGGTAGAATATATATCCCACGGCGGTAAAATTGAAAAAAGTTGAAAAAAAATTTTTTTTGGACTTAGTCATTTTTCCGGCGTTTATCAGACTTTCAGATAGGGGAAATGTCAGTGAGCGTTCCGATTTCAGTTCCAGAGCGATTCGCCCGATGAGTCCTTCATATTTAGTCGTTTTCAGCCAATTTTCAGAATTTTTAAAATTTCACTTTTTTTGTGAAAATATCCACTAATTGAGGGAATAATATGTTTGAGGGTACCCCAGGAGAGTTCCAAATGTGTGTGGGTAGAATATATATACCACGGCGGTAAAATTGAAAAAAGTTGAAGAAAATTTTTTTTTGGACTTAGTCATTTTTCCGGCGTTTATTAGACTTTCAGATAGGGGAAATGTCAGTGAGCGTTCCGATTTCAGTTCCAGAGTGATTCGCCCAATGAGTCCTTGATATTTAGTCGTTTTCAGCCAATTTTCAGAATTTTTGAAAATTTCACTTTTTTGTGAAAATATCCACTAAACGAGGGAATAATATATGTGAGGGTACGCCAGGAGAGTTCCAAATGTGTGTAGGTAGAATATATATCCCACGGGCGTAAAATTTAAAAAAGTTGAAAAAAATTTTTTTTTGGACTTAGTCATTTTTTCAGCGTTTATCAGACTTTCAGATAGGGGAAATGTCAGAGAGCATTCCGATTTCAGTTCCAGAGCGATTCGCCCGATGAGTCATTCATATTTAGTCGTTTTCAGCCAATTTTCAGAATTTTTGAAAATTTCACTTTTTTGTGAAAATATCCACTAATTGAGGGAATAATATGTTTGAGGGTACCCCAGGAGAGTTCCAAATGTGTGTGGGTAGAATATATATCCCACGGGGTAAAATTGAAAAAAGTTGAAGAAAATTTTTTTTTGGACTTAGTCATTTTTCCGGCGTTTATCAGACTTTCAGATACGGGAAATGTCAGTTAGCGTTCCGATTTCAGTTCCAGAGCGATTCGCCCGATGAGTCCTTCATATTTAGTCGTTTTCAGTCAATTTTCTGAATTTTTGAAAATTTCACTTTTTTGTGAAAATATCCACTAAATGAGGTAATAATATGTGTGAGGGTATGCCAGGAGAGTTCCAAATGTGTGTGGGTAGAATATATATCCCACGGCGGTAAAATTGAAAAAAGATGAAAAAAAATTTTTTTTGGACTTAGTCATTTTTCCGGCGTTTATCAGACTTTCAGATAGGGGAAATGTCAGTGAGCGTTCCGATTTCAGTTCCAGAGCGATTCGCCCGATGAGTCCTTCATATTTAGTCGTTTTCAGCCAATTTTCAGAATTTTTAAAATTTCACTTTTTTGTGAAAATATCCACTAATTGAGCGAATAATATGTTTGAGGGTACCCCAGGAGAGTTCCAAATGTGTGTGGGTAGAATATATATCCCACGGCGGTAAAATTGAAAAAAGTTGAAGAAAATTTTTTTTTGGACTTAGTCATTTTTCCGGCGTTTATTAGACTTTCAGATAGGGGAAATGTCAGTGAGCGTTCCGATTTCAGTTCCAGAGTGATTCGCCCGATGAGTCCTTGATATTTAGTCGTTTTCAGCCAATTTTCAGAATTTTTGAAAATTTCACTTTTTTGTGAAAATATCCACTAAACGAGGGAATAATATATGTGAGGGTACGCCAGGAGAGTTCCAAATGTGTGTAGGTAGAATATATATCCCACGGGCGTAAAATTTAAAAAAGTTGAAAAAAATTTTTTTTTGGACTTAGTCATTTTTTCAGCGTTTATCAGACTTTCAGATAGGGGAAATGTCAGAGAGCATTCCGATTTCAGTTCCAGAGCGATTCGCCCGATGAGTCATTCATATTTAGTCGTTTTCAGCCAATTTTCAGAATTTTTGAAAATTTCACTTTTTTGTGAAAATATCCACTAATTGAGGGAATAATATGTTTGAGGGTACCCCAGGAGAGTTCCAAATGTGTGTGGGTAGAATATATATCCCACGGGGTAAAATTGAAAAAAGTTGAAGAAAATTTTTTTTTGGACTTAGTCATTTTTCCAGCGTTTATCAGACTTTCAGATAGGGGAAATGTCAGTGAGCGTTCCGATTTCAGTTCCAGAGCGATTCGCCCGATGAGTCCTTCATATTTAGTCGTTTTCAGCCAATTTTCAGAATTTTTGAAAATTTCACTTTTTTGTGAAAATATGCACTAAATGAGGGAATAATGTGTGTGAGGGTACCCCAGGAGAGTTCCAAATGTGTGTGGGTAGAATATATATCCCACGGGGTAAAATTGATAAAAGTTGAAGAAAATTTTTTTTGGACTTAGTCATTTTTCCGGCGTTTATCAGACTTTCAGATAGGGGAAATGTCAGTGAGCGTTCCGATTTCAGTTCCAGAGCGATTGGCAAGATGAGTCCTTCATATTTAGTCGTTTTCAGCCAATTTTCAGAATTTTTAAAATTTCACTTTTTTGTGAAAATATCCACTAATTGAGGGAATAATATGTTTGAGGGTACCCCAGGAGAGTTCCAAATGTGTGTGGGTAGAATATATATCCCACGGGGTAAAATTGAAAAAAGTTGAAGAAAATTTTTTTTTGGACTTAGTCATTTTTCCGGCGTTTATCAGACTTTCAGATAGGGGAAATGTCAGTGAGCGTTCCGATTTCAGTTCCAGAGCGATTCGCCCGATGAGTCCTTCATATTTAGTCGTTTTCAGCCAATTTTCAGAATTTTTGAAAATTTCACTTTTTTGTGAAAATATCCACTAAATGAGGTAATAATATGTGTGAGGGTATGCCAGGAGAGTTCCAAATGTGTGTGGGTAGAATATATATCCCACGGCGGTAAAATTGAAAAAAGATGAAAAAAAATTTTTTTTGGACTTAGTCATTTTTCCGGCGTTTATCAGACTTTCAGATAGGGGAAATATCAGTGAGCGTTCCGATTTCAGTTCCAGAGCGATTCGCCTGATGAGTCCTTCATATTTAGTCGTTTTCAGCCAATTTTCAGAATTTTTAAAATTTCACTTTTTTGTGAAAATATCCACTAATTGAGCGAATAATATGTTTGAGGGTACCCCAGGAGAGTTCCAAATGTGTGTGGGTAGAATATATATCCCACGGCGGTAAAATTGAAAAAAGTTGAAAAAAAATTTTTTTTGGACTTAGTCATTTTTCCGGCGTTTATCAGACTTTCAGATAGGGGAAATGTCAGTGAGCATTCCGATTTCAGTTCCAGAGCAATTCGCCCGATGAGTCCTTCATATTTAGTCGTTTTCAGCCAATTTTCAGAATTTTTAAAATTTCACTTTTTTTGTGAAAATATCCACTAATTGAGGGAATAATATGTTTGAGGGTACCCCAGGAGAGTTCCAAATGTGTGTGGGTAGAATATATATCCCACGGCGGTAAAATTGAAAAAAGTTGAAGAAAATTTTTTTTTGGACTTAGTCATTTTTCCGGCGTTTATCAGACTTTCAGATAGGGGAAATGTCAGTGAGCGTTCCGATTTCAGTTCCAGAGCGATTCGCCCGATGAGTCCTTCATATTTAGTCGTTTTCAGCCAATTTTCAGAATTTTTGAAAATTTCACTTTTTTGTGAAAATATCCACTAAATGAGGGAATAATGTGTGTGAGGGTATCCCAGGAGAGTTCCAAATGTGTGTGGGTAGAATATATATCCCGCGGGGGTAAAATTTAAAAAAGTTGAAAAAAATTTTTTTTTGGACTTAATCATTTTTTCACCGTTTATCAGACTTTCAGATAGGGGAAATGTCAGTGAGCATTCCGATTTCAGTTCCAGAGCGATTCGCCCGATGAGTCCATCATATTTAGTCGTTTTCAGCCAATTTTCAGAATTTTTGAAAATTTCACTTTTTTGTGAAAATATCCACTAAATGAGGGAATAATGTGTGTGAGGGTACCCCAGGAGAGTTCCAAATGTGTGTGGGTAGAATATATATCACACGGGGTAAAATTGAAAAAAGTTGAAGAAAATTTTTTTTTGGACTTAGTCATTTTTCCGGCGTTTATCAGACTTTCAGATAGGGGAAATGTCAGTGAGCATTCCGATTTCAGTTCCAGAGCGATTCGCACGATGAGTCCTTCATATTTAGTCATTTTCAGCCAATTTTCAGAATTTTTGAAAATTTCACTTTTTTGTGAAAATATCCACTAAATGAGGGAATAATGTGTGTGAGGGTACCCCAGGAGAGTTCCAAATGTGTGTGGGTAGAATATATATCCCACGGTGTAAAATTGATAAAAGTTGAAGAAAATTTTTTTTGGACTTAGTCATTTTTCCGGCGTTTATCAGACTTTCAGATAGGGGAAATGTCAGTGAGCGTTTCGATTTCAGTTCCAGAGCGATTCGCAAGATGAGTCCTTCATATTTAGTCGTTTTCAGCCAATTTTCAGAATTTTTAAAATTTCACTTTTTTGTGAAAATATCCACTAATTGAGGGAATAATATGTTTGAGGGTACCCCAGGAGAGTTCCAAATGTGTGTGGGTAGAATATATATCCCACGGGGTAAAATTGAAAAAAGTTGAAGAAAATTTTTTTTTGGACTTAGTCATTTTTCCGGCGTTTATCAGACTTTCAGATAGGGGAAATGTCAGTGAGCGTTCCGATTTCAGTTCCAGAGCGATTCGCCCGATGAGTCCTTCATATTTAGTCGTTTTCAGCCAATTTTCAGAATTTTTGAAAATTTCACTTTTTTGTGAAAATATCCACTAAATGAGGGAATAATGTGTGTGAGGGTATCCCAGGAGAGTTCCAAATGTGTGTGGGTAGAATATATATCCCGCGGGGGTAAAATTTAAAAAAGTTGAAAAAAATTTTTTTTTGGACTTAATCATTTTTTCACCGTTTATCAGACTTTCAGATAGGGGAAATGTCAGTGAGCATTCCGATTTCAGTTCCAGAGCGATTCGCCCGATGAGTCCATCATATTTAGTCGTTTTCAGCCAATTTTCAGAATTTTTGAAAATTTCACTTTTTTGTGAAAATATCCACTAAATGAGGGAATAATGTGTGTGAGGGTACCCCAGGAGAGTTCCAAATGTGTGTGGGTAGAATATATATCACACGGGGTAAAATTGAAAAAAGTTGAAGAAAATTTTTTTTTGGACTTAGTCATTTTTCCGGCGTTTATCAGACTTTCAGATAGGGGAAATGTCAGTGAGCATTCCGATTTCAGTTCCAGAGCGATTCGCACGATGAGTCCTTCATATTTAGTCATTTTCAGCCAATTTTCAGAATTTTTGAAAATTTCACTTTTTTGTGAAAATATCCACTAAATGAGGGAATAATGTGTGTGAGGGTACCCCAGGAGAGTTCCAAATGTGTGTGGGTAGAATATATATCCCACGGTGTAAAATTGATAAAAGTTGAAGAAAATTTTTTTTGGACTTAGTCATTTTTCCGGCGTTTATCAGACTTTCAGATAGGGGAAATGTCAGTGAGCGTTTCGATTTCAGTTCCAGAGCGATTCGCAAGATGAGTCCTTCATATTTAGTCGTTTTCAGCCAATTTTCAGAATTTTTAAAATTTCACTTTTTTGTGAAAATATCCACTAATTGAGGGAATAATATGTTTGAGGGTACCCCAGGAGAGTTCCAAATGTGTGTGGGTAGAATATATATCCCACGGGGTAAAATTGAAAAAAGTTGAAGAAAATTTTTTTTTGGACTTAGTCATTTTTCCGGCGTTTATCAGACTTTCAGATAGGGGAAATGTCAGTGAGCGTTCCGATTTCAGTTCCAGAGCGATTCGCCCGATGAGTCCTTCATATTTAGTCGTTTTCAGCCAATTTTCAGAATTTTTAAAATTTCACTTTTTTTGTGAAAATATCCACTAATTGAGGGAATAATATGTTTGAGGGTACCCCAGGAGAGTTCCAAATGTGTGTGGGTAGAATATATATACCACGGCGGTAAAATTGAAAAAAGTTGAAGAAAATTTTTTTTTGGACTTAGTCATTTTTCCGGCGTTTATCAGACTTTCAGATAGGGGAAATGTCAGTGAGCGTTCCGATTTCAGTTCCAGAGTGATTCGCCCGATGAGTCCTTGATATTTAGTCGTTTTCAGCCAATTTTCAGAATTTTTGAAAATTTCACTTTTTTGTGAAAATATCCACTAATTGAGGGAATAATATGTTTGAGGGTACCCCAGGAGAGTTCCAAATGTGTCTGGGTAGAATATATATCCCACGGGGTAAAATTGAAAAAAGTTGAAGAAAATTTTTTTTTGGACTTAGTCATTTTTCCGGCGTTTATCAGACTTTCAGATAGGGGAAATGTCAGTGAGCGTTCCGATTTCAGTTCCAGAGCGATTCGCCCGATGAGTCCTTCATATTTAGTCGTTTTCAGCCAATTTTCAGAATTTTTGAAAATTTCACTTTTTTGTGAAAATATGCACTAAATGAGGGAATAATGTGTGTGAGGGTACCCCAGGAGAGTTCCAATTGTGTGTGGGTAGAATATATATCCCACAGGGGTAAAATTGAAAAAAGTTGAAGAAAATTTTTTTTTGGACTTAGTCATTTTTCAGGCGTTTATCAGACTTTCAGATAGGGGAAATGTCAGTGAGCATTCCGATTTCAGTTCCAGAGCAATTCGCCCGATGAGTCCATCATATTTAGTCGTTTTCAGCCAATTTTCAGAATTTTTGAAAATTTCACTTTTTTGTGAAAATATCCACTAAATGAGGGAATAATGTGTGTGAGGGTATCCCAGGAGAGTTCCAAATGTGTGTGGGTAGAATATATATCCCACGGGGGTAAAATTTAAAAAAGTTGAAAAAAATTTTTTTTTGGACTTAATCATTTTTTCACCGTTTATCAGACTTTCAGATAGGGGAAATGTCAGTGAGCATTCCGATTTCAGTTCCAGAGCGATTCGCCCGATGAGTCCATCATATTTAGTCGTTTTCAGCCAATTTTCAGAATTTTTGAAAATTTCACTTTTTTGTGAAAATATCCACTAAATGAGGGTATAATGTGTGTGAGGGTACCCCAGGAGAGTTCCAAATGTGTGTGGGTAGAATATATATCACACGGGGTAAAATTGAAAAAAGTTGAAGAAAATTTTTTTTTGGACTTAGTCATTTTTCCGGCGTTTATCAGACTTTCAGATAGGGGAAATGTCAGTGAGCATTCCGATTTCAGTTCCAGAGTGATTCGCCCGATGAGTCCATCATATTTAGTCGTTTTCAGCCAATTTTCTCAATTTTTGAAAATTTCACTTTTTTGTGAAAATATCCACTAATTGAGGGAATAATATGTTTGAGGGTACCCCAGGAGAGTTCCAAATGTGTGTGGGTAGAATATATATCCCACGGGGTAAAATTGAAAAAAGTTGAAGAAAATTTTTTTTTGGACTTAGTCATTTTTCCGGCGTTTATCAGACTTTCAGATAGGGGAAATGTCAGTGAGCGTTCCGATTTCAGTTCCAGAGCGATTCGCACGATGAGTCCTTCATATTTAGTCGTTTTCAGCTAATTTTCAGAATTTTTGAAAATTTCACTTTTTTGTGAAAATATCCACTAAATGAGGGAATAATATGTGTGAGGGTACGCCAGGAGAGTTCCAAATGTGTGTGGGTAGAATATATATCCCACGGCGGTAAAATTGAAAAAAGTTGAAAAAAAATTTTTTTTGGACTTAGTCATTTTTCCGGCGTTTATCAGACTTTCAGATAGGGGAAATGTCAGTGAGCGTTCCGATTTCAGTTCCAGAGCGATTCACCCGATGAGTCCTTCATATTTAGTCGTTTTCAGCCAATTTTCACAATTTTTGAAAATTTCACTTTTTTGTGATAATATCCACTAAATGAGGGAATAATGTGTGTGAGGGTACCCCAGGAGAGTTCCAAATGTGTGTGGGTAGAATATATATCCCACGGGGTAAAATTGATAAAAGTTGAAGAAAATTTTTTTTGGACTTAGTCATTTTTCCGGCGTTTATCAGACTTTCAGATAGGGGAAATGTCAGTGAGCGTTCCGATTTCAGTTCCAGAGCGATTCACCCGATGAGTCCTTCATATTTAGTCGTTTTCAGCCAATTTTCAGACTTTGTGAAAATTTCACTTTTTTGTGAAAATATCCACTAAATGAGGGAATAATGTGTGTGAGGGTACCCCAGGAGAGTTCCAAATGTGTGTGGGTAGAATATATACAGTACAGACCAAAAGTTTGGACACACCTTCTCATTTAAAGATTTTTCTGTATTTTCATGACTTTGAAAATTGTACATTCACACTGAAGGCATCAAAACTATGAATTAACACATGTGGAATTATATACTTAGCAAAAAAGTGTGAAACAACTGAAAATATGTCTTATATTCTAGGTTCTTCAAAGTAGCCACCCTTTGCTTTGATGACTGCTTTGCACACTCTTGGCATTCTCTTGATGAGCTTCCAGAGGTAGTCACCGGAAATGGTTTTCACTTCACAGGTGTGCCCTGTCAGGTTTAATAAGTGGGATTTCCTGCCTTATAAATGGGGTTGGGACCATCAGTTGTGTTGTGCAGAAGTCAGGTGGATACACAGCTTATAGTCCTACTGAATAGACTGTTAGAATTTGTATTATGGCAAGAAAAAAGCAGCTAAGTAAAGAAAAACTAGTGGCCATCATTACTTTAAGAAATGAAGGTCAGTCAGTCCGAAAAATTGGGCAAACTTTAAATGTGTCCCCAAATGCAGTTGCAAAAACCATCAAGCGCTACAAAGAAACTGGCTCACA
Organism: Phyllobates terribilis; assembly: GCF_046119375.1. Lineage (NCBI taxonomy): Eukaryota > Metazoa > Chordata > Amphibia > Anura > Dendrobatidae > Phyllobates > Phyllobates terribilis. Next base: position 124,612,018 of record NW_027362768.1, read on the forward strand.
TGAGGACCGCCCCAGGAAAGGAAGACCAAGAGTCACCTCTGCTTCTGAAGATAAGTTTATCCGAGTCACCAGCCTCAGAAATCGCAGGTTAACAGCAGCTCAGATTAGAGACCAGGTCAATGCCACACAGAGTTCTAGCAGCAGACACATCTCTTCAACAACTGTTAAGAGGAGACTTTGTGCAGCAGGCCTTCATGGTAAAATAGCTGCTAGGAAACCACTGCTAAGGACAGGCAACAAGCAGAAGAGACTTGTTTGGGCTAAAGAACACAAGGAATGGACATTAGATCAGTGGAAATCTGTGCTTTGGTCTGATGAGTCCAAATTTGAGATCTTTGGTTCCAACCACCGTGTCTTTGTGCGACGCAGAAAAGGTGAACGGATGGACTCTACATGCCTGGTTCCCACCGTGAAGCATGGAGGAGGAGGTGTGATGGTGTGGGGGTGCTTTGCTGGTGACACTGTTGGGGATTTATTCAAAATTGAAGGCATACTGAACCAGCATGGCTACCACAGCATCTTGCAGCGGCATGCTATTCCATCCGGTTTGCGTTTAGTTGGACCATCATTTATTTTTCAACAGGACAATGACCCCAAACACACCTCCAGGCTGTGTAAGGGCTATTTGACCAAGAGGGAGAGTGATGGGGTGCTACGCCAGATGACCTGGCCTCCACAGTCACCAGACCTGAACTCAATCGAGATGGTTTGGGGTGAGCTGGACCGCAGAGTGAAGGCAAAAGGGCCAACAAGTGCTAAGCATCTCTGGGAACTCATTCAAGATTGTTGGAACACCATTTCCGGTGACTACCACTTGAAGCTCATCAAGAGAATGCCAAGAGTGTGCAAAGCAGTCATCAAATCAAAAGGTGGCTACTTTGAAGAACCTAGAATATAAGACATATTTTCAGTTGTCTCACACTTTTTTGTTAAGTATATAATTCCACATGTGTTAATTCATAGTTTTGATCCCTTCAGTGTGAATGTACAATTTTCATAGTCATGAAAATACAGAAAAATCTTTAAATGAGAAGGTGTGTCCAAACTTTTGGTCTGTACTGTATCTCACGGGGTAAAATTGATAAAAGTTGAAGAAAATTTTTTTTTGGACTTAGTCATTTTTCCGGCGTTTATCAGACTTTCAGATAGGGGAAATGTCAGTGAGCGTTCCGATTTCAGTTCCAGAGCGATTCGCCCGATGAGTCGTTCATATTTAGTCGTTTTCAGCCAATTTTCTGAATTTTTGAAAATTTCACTTTTTTTGTGAAAATATCCACTAAATGAGGGAATAATATGTGTGAGGGTACGCCAGGAGAGTTCCAAATGTGTGTGGGTAGAATATATATCCCACGGCGGTAAAATTGAAAAAAGTTGAAAAAAAATTTTTTTTGGACTTAGTCATTTTTCCGTCGTTTATCAGACTTTCAGATAGGGGAAATGTCAGTGAGCGTTCCGATTTCAGTTCCAGAGCGATTCGCCCGATGAGTCCTTCATATTTAGTCGTTTTCAGCCAATTTTCAGAATTTTTAAAATTTCACTTTTTTGTGAAAATATCCACTAATTGAGGGAATAATATGTTTGAGGGTACCCCAGGAGAGTTCCAAATGTGTGTGGGTAGAATATATATCCCACGGCGGTAAAATTGAAAAAAGTTGAAGAAAATTTTTTCTTGGACTTAGTCATTTTTCCGGCGTTTATCAGACTTTCAGATAGGGGAAATGTCAGTGAGCGTTCCGATTTCAGTTCCAGAGCGATTTGCAAGATGAGTCCTTCATATTTAGTCGTTTTCAGCCAATTTTCAGAATTTTTAAAATTTCACTTTTTTGTGAAAATATCCACTAATTGAGGGAATAATATGTTTGAGGGTACCCCAGGAGAGTTCCAAATGTGTGTGGGTAGAATATAAATCCCACGGCGGTAAAATTGAAAAAAGTTGAAGAAAATTTTTTTTTGGACTTAGTCATTTTTCCGGCGTTTATCAGACTTTCAGATAGGGGAAATGTCAGTGAGCATTCCGATTTCAGTTCCAGAGCGATTCACCCGATGAGTCCTTCATATTTAGTCGTTTTCAGCCAATTTTCAGAATTTTCGAAAATTTCACTTTTTTGTGAAAATATCCACTAAATGAGGGAATAATGTGTGTGAGGGTACCCCAGGAGAGTTCCAAATGTGTGTGGGTAGAATATATATCTCACGGGGTAAAATTGATAAAAGTTGAAGAAAATTTTTTTTTGGACTTAGTCATTTTTCCGGCGTTTATCAGACTTTCAGATAGGGGAAATGTCAGTGAGCGTTCCGATTTCAGTTCCAGAGTGATTCGCCCGATGAGTCCTTGATATTTAGTCGTTTTCAGCCAATTTTCAGAATTTTTGAAAATTTCACTTTTTTGTGAAAATATCCACTAATTAAGGGAATAATATGTTTGAGGGTACCCCAGGAGAGTTCCAAATGTGTGTGGGTAGAATATATATCCCACGGCGATAAAATTGAAAAAAGTTGAAAAAAAATTATTTTTGGACTTAGTCATTTTTCCGGCGTTTATCAGACTTTCAGATAGGGGAAATGTCAGTGAGCGTTCCGATTTCAGTTCCAGAGCGATTCGCCCGATGAGTCCTTCATATTTAGTTGTTTTCAGCCAATTTTCAGAATTTTTAAAATTTCACTTTTTTGTGAAAATATCCACTAATTGAGGGAATAATATGTTTGAGGGTACCCCAGGAGATTTCCAAATGTGTGTGGGTAGAATATATATCCCACGGCGGTAAAATTGAAAAAAGTTGAAGAAAATTTTTTTTTGGACTTAGTCATTTTTCCGGCGTTTATCAGACTTTCAGATAGGGGAAATGTCAGTGAGCGTTCCGATTTCAGTTCCAGAGCGATTCGCCCGATGAGTCCTTCATATTTAGTCGTTTTCAGCCAATTTTCAGAATTTTTAAAATTTCACTTTTTTGTGAAAATATCCACTAATTGAGGGAATAATATGTTTGAGGGTACCCCAGGAGAGTTCCAAATGTGTGTGGGTAGAATATATATCCCACGGCGGTAAAATTGAAAAAAGTTGAAAAAAAATTTTTTTTGGACTTAGTCATTTTTCCGTCGTTTATCAGACTTTCAGATAGGGGAAATGTCAGTGAGCGTTCCGATTTCAGTTCCAGAGCGACTCGCCCGATGAGTCCTTCATATTTAGTCGTTTTCAGCCAATTTTCAGAATTTTTAAAATTTCACTTTTTTGTGAAAATATCCACTAATTGAGGGAATAATATGTTTGAGGGTACCCCAGGAGAGTTCCAAATGTGTGTGGGTAGAATATATATCCCACGGCGGTAAAATTGAAAAAAGTTGAAGAAAATTTTTTTTTGGACTTAGTCATTTTTCCGGCGTTTATCAGACTTTCAGATAGGGGAAATGTCAGTGAGCGTTCCGATTTCAGTTCCAGAGCGATTCGCAAGATGAGTCCTTCATATTTAGTCTTTTTCAGCCAATTTTCAGAATTTTTAAAATTTCACTTTTTTTGTGAAAATATCCACTAATTGAGGGAATAATATGTTTGAGGGTACCCCAGGAGAGTTCCAAATGTGTGTGGGTAGAATATATATCCCACGGCGGTAAAATTGAAAAAAGTTGAAGAAAATTTTTTTTGGACTTAGTCATTTTTCCGGCGTTTATCAGACTTTCAGATAGGGGAAATGTCAGTGAGCGTTCCGATTTCAGTTCCAGAGTGATTCGCCCGATGAGTCCTTGATATTTAGTCGTTTTCAGCCAATTTTCAGAATTTTTGAAAATTTCACTTTTTTGTGAAAATATCCACTAATTGAGGGAATAATATGTTTGAGGGTACCCCAGGAGAGTTCCAAATGTGTGTGGGTAGAATATATATCCCACGGCGGTAAAATTGAAAAAAGTTGAAGAAAATTTTTTTTGGGACTTAGTCATTTTTCCGGCGTTTATCAGACTTTCAGATAGGGGAAATGTCAGTGAGCGTTCCGATTTCAGTTCCAGAGTGATTCGCCCGATGAGTCCTTGATATTTAGTCGTTTTCAGCCAATTTTCAGAATTTTTAAAATTTCACTTTTTTGTGAAAATATCCACTAATTGAGGGAATAATATGTTTGAGGGTACCCCAGGAGAGTTCCAAATGTGTGTAGTTAGAATATATATCCCACGGCGGTAAAATTGAAAAAAGTTGAAGAAAATTTTTTTTTGGACTTAGTAATTTTTCCGGCGTTTATCAGACTTTCAGATAGGGGAAATGTCAGTGAGCGTTTCGATTTCAGTTCCAGAGCGATTCACAAGATGAGTCCTTCATATTTAGTCGTTTTCAGCCAATTTTCAGAATTTTTAAAATTTCACTTTTTTGTGAAAATATCCACTAATTGAGGGAATAATATGTTTGAGGGTACCCCAGGAGAGTTCCAAATGTGTGTGGGTAGAATATATATCCCACGGCGGTAAAATTGAAAAAAGTTGAAGAAAATTTTTTTTTGGACTTAGTCATTTTTCCGGCGTTTATCAGACTTTCAGATAGGGGAAATGTCAGTGAGCGTTCCGATTTCAGTTCCAGAGCGATTCGCAAGATGAGTCCTTCATATTTAGTCGTTTTCAACCAATTTTCAGAATTTTTAAAATTTCACTTTTTTGTGAAAATATCCACTAATTGAGGGAATAATATGTTTGAGGGGACCTCAGGAGAGTTCCAAATGTGTGTGGGTAGAATATATATCCCACGGCGGTAAAATTGAAAAAAGTTGAAGAAAATTTTTTTTTGGACTCAGTCATTTTTCCGGCGTTTATCAGACTTTCAGATATGGGAAATGTCAGTGAGCATTCCGATTTCAGTTCCAGAGCGATTCACCCGATGAGTCCTTCATATTTAGTCGTTTTCAGCCAATTTTCAGAATTTTTGAAAATTTCACTTTTTTGTGAAAATATCCACTAATTGAGGGAATAATATGTTTGAGGGTACCCCAGGAGAGTTCCAAATGTGTGTGGGTAGAATATATATCCCACGGCGGTAAAATTGAAAAAAGTTGAAGAAAATTTTTTTTGGGACTTAGTCATTTTTCCGGCGTTTATCAGACTTTCAGATAGGGGAAATGTCAGTGAGCGTTCCGATTTCAGTTCCAGAGTGATTCGCCCGATGAGTCCTTGATATTTAGTCGTTTTCAGCCAATTTTCAGAATTTTTGAAAATTTCACTTTTTTGTGAAAATATCCACTAATTGAGGGAATAATATGTTTGAGGGTACCCCAGGAGAGTTCCAAATGTGTGTGGGTAGAATATATATCCCACGGCGGTAAAATTGAAAAAAGTTGAAGAAAATTTTTTTTTGGACTTAGTCATTTTTCCGGCGTTTATCAGACTTTCAGATATGGGAAATGTCAGTGAGCATTCCGATTTCAGTTCCAGAGCGATTCACCCGATGAGTCCTTCATATTTAGTCGTTTTCAGCCAATTTTCAGAATTTTTGAAAATTTCACTTTTTTGTGAAAATATCCACTAAATGAGGGAATAATGTGTGTGAAGGTACCCCAGGAGAGTTCCAAATGTGTGTGGGTAGAATATATATCTCACGGGGTAAAATTGATAAAAGTTGAAGAAAATTTTTTTTTGGACTTAGTAATCTTTCCGGCGTTTATCAGACTTTCAGATAGGGGAAATGTCAGTGAGCGTTCCGATTTCAGTTCCAGAGGGATTCGCCCGATGAGTCCTTCATATTTAGTCGTTTTCAGCCAATTTTCAGAATTTTTAAAATTTCACTTTTTTGTGAAAATATCCACTAATTGAGGGAATAATATGTTTGAGGGTACCCCAGGAGAGTTCCAAATGTGTGTGGGTAGAATATATATCCCACGGCGGTAAAATTGAAAAAAGTTGAAGAAAATTTTTTTTGGGACTTAGTCATTTTTCCGGCGTTTATCAGACTTTCAGATAGGGGAAATGTCAGTGAGCGTTCCGATTTCAGTTCCAGAGTGATTCGCCCGATGAGTCCTTGATATTTAGTCGTTTTCAGCCAATTTTCAGAATTTTTGAAAATTTCACTTTTTTGTGAAAATATCCACTAATTGAGGGAATAATATGTTTGAGGGTACCCCAGGAGAGTTCCAAATGTGTGTGGGTAGAATATATATCCCACGGCGGTAAAATTGAAAAAAGTTGAAGAAAATTTTTTTTTGGACTTAGTCATTTTTCCGGCGTTTATCAGACTTTCAGATATGGGAAATGTCAGTGAGCATTCCGATTTCAGTTCCAGAGCGATTCACCCGATGAGTCCTTCATATTTAGTCGTTTTCAGCCAATTTTCAGAATTTTTGAAAATTTCACTTTTTTGTGAAAATATCCACTAAATGAGGGAATAATGTGTGTGAAGGTACCCCAGGAGAGTTCCAAATGTGTGTGGGTAGAATATATATCTCACGGGGTAAAATTGATAAAAGTTGAAGAAAATTTTTTTTTGGACTTAGTAATCTTTCCGGCGTTTATCAGACTTTCAGATAGGGGAAATGTCAGTGAGCGTTCCGATTTCAGTTCCAGAGGGATTCGCCCGATGAGTCCTTCATATTTAGTCGTTTTCAGCCAATTTTCAGAATTTTTAAAATTTCACTTTTTTGTGAAAATATCCACTAATTGAGGGAATAATATGTTTGAGGGTACCCCAGGAGAGTTCCAAATGTGTGTAGTTAGAATATATATCCCACGGCGGTAAAATTGAAAAAAGTTGAAGAAAATTTTTTTTTGGACTTAGTCATTTTTCCGGCGTTTATCAGACTTTCAGATAGGGGAAATGTCAGTGAGCGTTTCGATTTCAGTTCCAGAGCGATTCACAAGATGAGTCCTTCATATTTAGTCGTTTTCAGCCAATTTTCAGAATTTTTAAAATTTCACTTTTTTGTGAAAATATCCACTAATTGAGGGAATAATATGTTTGAGGGTACCCCAGGAGAGTTCCAAATGTGTGTGGGTAGAATATATATCCCACGGCGGTAAAATTGAAAAAAGTTGAAGAAAATTTTTTTTTGGACTTAGTCATTTTTCCGGCGTTTATCAGACTTTCAGATAGGGGAAATGTCAGTGAGCGTTCCGATTTCAGTTCCAGAGCGATTCGCAAGATGAGTCCTTCATATTTAGTCGTTTTCAACCAATTTTCAGAATTTTTAAAATTTCACTTTTTTGTGAAAATATCCACTAATTGAGGGAATAATATGTTTGAGGGTACCTCAGGAGAGTTCCAAATGTGTGTGGGTAGAATATATATCCCACGGCGGTAAAATTGAAAAAAGTTGAAGAAAATTTTTTTTTGGACTCAGTCATTTTTCCGGCGTTTATCAGACTTTCAGATATGGGAAATGTCAGTGAGCATTCCGATTTCAGTTCCAGAGCGATTCACCCGATGAGTCCTTCATATTTAGTCGTTTTCAGCCAATTTTCAGAATTTTTGAAAATTTCACTTTTTTGTGAAAATATCCACTAAATGAGGGAATAATGTGTGTGAGGGTACCCCAGGAGAGTTCCAAATGTGTGTGGGTAGAATATATATCTCACGGGGTAAAATTGATAAAAGTTGAAGAAAATTTTTTTTTGGACTTAGTAATTTTTCCGGCGTTTATCAGACTTTCAGATAGGGGAAATGTCAGTGAGCGTTCCGATTTCAGTTCCAGAGCGATTCGCCCGATGAGTCCTTCATATTTAGTCGTTTTCAGCCAATTTTCAGAATTTTTAAAATTTCACTTTTTTGTGAAAATATCCACTAATTGAGGGAATAATATGTTTGAGGGTACCCCAGGAGAGTTCCAAATGTGTGTGGTTAGAATATATATCCCACGGCGGCAAAATTGAAAAAAGTTGAAGAAAATTTTTTTTTGGACTTAGTCATTTTTCCGGCGTTTATCAGACTTTCAGATAGGGGAAATGTCAGTGAGCGTTTCGATTTCAGTTCCAGAGCGATTCGCAAGATGAGTCCTTCATATTTAGTCGTTTTCAGCCAATTTTCAGAATTTTTAAAATTTCACTTTTTTGTGAAAATATCCACTAATTGAGGGAATAATATGTTTGAGGGTACCCCAGGAGAGTTCCAAATGTGTGTGGGTAGAATATATATCCCACGGCGGTAAAATTGAAAAAAGTTGAAGAAAATTTTTTTTTGGACTTAGTCATTTTTCCGGCGTTTATCAGACTTTCAGATATGGGAAATGTCAGTGAGCATTCCGATTTCAGTTCCAGAGCGATTCACCCGATGAGTCCTTCATATTTAGTCGTTTTCAGCCAATTTTCAGAATTTTTGAAAATTTCACTTTTTTGTGAAAATATCCACTAAATGAGGGAATAATGTGTGTGAGGGTACCCCAGGAGAGTTCCAAATGTGTGTGGGTAGAATATATATCCCACGGCGGTAAAATTGAAAAAAGTTGAAGAAAATTTTTTTTTGGACTTAGTCATTTTTCCGGCGTTTATCAGACTTTCAGATAGGGGAAATGTCAGTGAGCGTTTCGATTTCAGTTCCAGAGCGATTCGCAAGATGAGTCCTTCATATTTAGTCGTTTTCAGCCAATTTTCAGAATTTTTAAAATTTCACTTTTTTGTGAAAATATCCACTAATTGAGGGAATAATATGTTTGAGGGTACCCCAGGAGAGTTCCAAATGTGTGTGGGTAGAATATATATCCCACGGCGGTAAAATTGAAAAAAGTTGAAGAAAATTTTTTTTTGGACTTAGTCATTTTTCCGGCGTTTATCAGACTTTCAGATAGGGGAAATGTCAGTGAGCGTTCCGATTTCAGTTCCAGAGGGATTCGCCCGATGAGTCCTTCATATTTAGTCGTTTTCAGCCAATTTTCAGAATTTTTAAAATTTCACTTTTTTGTGAAAATATCCACTAATTGAGGGAATAATATGTTTGAGGGTACCCCAGGAGAGTTCCAAATGTGTGTAGTTAGAATATATATCCCACGGCGGTAAAATTGAAAAAAGTTGAAGAAAATTTTTTTTTGGACTTAGTCATTTTTCCGGCGTTTATCAGACTTTCAGATAGGGGAAATGTCAGTGAGCGTTTCGATTTCAGTTCCAGAGCGATTCACAAGATGAGTCCTTCATATTTAGTCGTTTTCAGCCAATTTTCAGAATTTTTAAAATTTCACTTTTTTGTGAAAATATCCACTAATTGAGGGAATAATATGTTTGAGGGTACCCCAGGAGAGTTCCAAATGTGTGTGGGTAGAATATATATCCCACGGCGGTAAAATTGAAAAAAGTTGAAGAAAATTTTTTTTTGGACTTAGTCATTTTTCCGGCGTTTATCAGACTTTCAGATAGGGGAAATGTCAGTGAGCGTTCCGATTTCAGTTCCAGAGCGATTCGCAAGATGAGTCCTTCATATTTAGTCGTTTTCAACCAATTTTCAGAATTTTTAAAATTTCACTTTTTTGTGAAAATATCCACTAATTGAGGGAATAATATGTTTGAGGGTACCTCAGGAGAGTTCCAAATGTGTGTGGGTAGAATATATATCCCACGGCGGTAAAATTGAAAAAAGTTGAAGAAAATTTTTTTTTGGACTCAGTCATTTTTCCGGCGTTTATCAGACTTTCAGATATGGGAAATGTCAGTGAGCATTCCGATTTCAGTTCCAGAGCGATTCACCCGATGAGTCCTTCATATTTAGTCGTTTTCAGCCAATTTTCAGAATTTTTGAAAATTTCACTTTTTTGTGAAAATATCCACTAAATGAGGGAATAATGTGTGTGAGGGTACCCCAGGAGAGTTCCAAATGTGTGTGGGTAGAATATATATCTCACGGGGTAAAATTGATAAAAGTTGAAGAAAATTTTTTTTTGGACTTAGTAATTTTTCCGGCGTTTATCAGACTTTCAGATAGGGGAAATGTCAGTGAGCGTTCCGATTTCAGTTCCAGAGCGATTCGCCCGATGAGTCCTTCATATTTAGTCGTTTTCAGCCAATTTTCAGAATTTTTAAAATTTCACTTTTTTGTGAAAATATCCACTAATTGAGGGAATAATATGTTTGAGGGTACCCCAGGAGAGTTCCAAATGTGTGTGGTTAGAATATATATCCCACGGCGGCAAAATTGAAAAAAGTTGAAGAAAATTTTTTTTTGGACTTAGTCATTTTTCCGGCGTTTATCAGACTTTCAGATAGGGGAAATGTCAGTGAGCGTTTCGATTTCAGTTCCAGAGCGATTCGCAAGATGAGTCCTTCATATTTAGTCGTTTTCAGCCAATTTTCAGAATTTTTAAAATTTCACTTTTTTGTGAAAATATCCACTAATTGAGGGAATAATATGTTTGAGGGTACCCCAGGAGAGTTCCAAATGTGTGTGGGTAGAATATATATCCCACGGCGGTAAAATTGAAAAAAGTTGAAGAAAATTTTTTTTTGGACTTAGTCATTTTTCCGGCGTTTATCAGACTTTCAGATATGGGAAATGTCAGTGAGCATTCCGATTTCAGTTCCAGAGCGATTCACCCGATGAGTCCTTCATATTTAGTCGTTTTCAGCCAATTTTCAGAATTTTTGAAAATTTCACTTTTTTGTGAAAATATCCACTAAATGAGGGAATAATGTGTGTGAGGGTACCCCAGGAGAGTTCCAAATGTGTGTGGGTAGAATATATATCCCACGGCGGTAAAATTGAAAAAAGTTGAAGAAAATTTTTTTTTGGACTTAGTCATTTTTCCGGCGTTTATCAGACTTTCAGATAGGGGAAATGTCAGTGAGCGTTTCGATTTCAGTTCCAGAGCGATTCGCAAGATGAGTCCTTCATATTTAGTCGTTTTCAGCCAATTTTCAGAATTTTTAAAATTTCACTTTTTTGTGAAAATATCCACTAATTGAGGGAATAATATGTTTGAGGGTACCCCAGGAGAGTTCCAAATGTGTGTGGGTAGAATATATATCCCACGGCGGTAAAATTGAAAAAAGTTGAAGAAAATTTTTTTTTGGACTTAGTCATTTTTCCGGCGTTTATCAGACTTTCAGATATGGGAAATGTCAGTGAGCATTCCGATTTCAGTTCCAGAGCGATTCACCCGATGAGTCCTTCATATTTAGTCGTTTTCAGCCAATTTTCAGAATTTTTGAAAATTTCACTTTTTTGTGAAAATATCCACTAAATGAGGGAATAATGTGTGTGAGGGTACCCCAGGAGAGTTCCAAATGTGTGTGGGTAGAATATATATCCCACGGCGGTAAAATTGAAAAAAGTTGAAGAAAATTTTTTTTTGGACTTAGTCATTTTTCCGGCGTTTATCAGACTTTCAGATAGGGGAAATGTCAGTGAGCATTCCGATTTCAGTTCCAGAGTGATTCGCCCGATGAGTCCTTGATATTTAGTCGTTTTCAGCCAATTTTCAGAATTTTTGAAAATTTCACTTTTTTGTGAAAATATCCACTAATTGAGGGAATAATATGTTTGAGGGTACCCCAGGAGAGTTCCAAATGTGTGTGGGTAGAATATATATCCCACGGCGGTAAAATTGAAAAAAGTTGAAGAAAATTTTTTTTTGGACTTAGTCATTTTTCTGGCGTTTATCAGACTTTCAGATAGGGGAAATGTCAGTGAGCATTCCGATTTCAGTTCCAGAGCAATTCACCCGATGAGTCCTTCATATTTAGTCGTTTTCAGCCAATTTTCAGAATTTTTGAAAATTTCACTTTTTTGTGAAAATATCCACTAAATGAGGGAATAATGTGTGTGAGGGTACCCCAGGAGAGTTCCAAATGTGTGTGGGTAGAATATATATCTCACGGGGTAAAATTGATAAAAGTTGAAGAAAATTTTTTTTTGGACTTAGTCATTTTTCCGGCGTTTATCAGACTTTCAGATAGGGGAAATGTCAGTGAGCGTTCCGATTTCAGTTCCAGAGCGATTCGCCCGATGAGTCCTTCATATTTAGTCGTTTTCAGCCAATTTTCAGAATTTTTAAAATTTCACTTTTTTGTGAAAATATCCACTAATTGAGGGAATAATATGTTTGAGGGTACCCCAGGAGAGTTCCAAATGTGTGTGGGTAGAATATATATCCCACGGCGGTAAAATTGAAAAAAGTTGAAAAAAATTTTTTTTGGACTTAGTCATTTTTCCGGCGTTTATGAGACTTTCAGATAGGGGAAATGTCAGTGAGCATTCCGATTTCAGTTCCAGAGCGATTCGCCCGATGAGTCCTTCATATTTAGTCGTTTTCAGCCAATTTTCAGAATTTTTAAAATTTCACTTTTTTGTGAAAATATCCACTAATTGAGGGAATAATATGTTTGAGGGTACCCCAGGAGAGTTCCAAATGTGTGTGGGTAGAATATATATCCCACGGCGGTAAAATTGAAAAAAGTTGAAAAAAAATTTTTTTTGGACTTAGTCATTTTTCCGGCGTTTATCAGACTTTCAGATAGGGGAAATGTCAGTGAGCGTTCCGATTTCAGTTCCAGAGCGATTCGCAAGATGAGTCCTTCATATTTAGTCGTTTTCAGCCAATTTTCAGAATTTTTAAAATTTCACTTTTTTGTGAAAATATCCACTAATTGAGGGAATAATATGTTTGAGGGTACCCCAGGAGAGTTCCAAATGTGTGTGGGTAGAATATATATCCCACGGCGGTAAAATTGAAAAAAGTTGAAGAAATTTTTTTTTTGGACTTAGTCATTTTTCCGGCGTTTATCAGACTTTCAGATAGGGGAAATGTCAGTGAGCGTTCCGATTTCAGTTCCAGAGGGATTCGCCCGATGAGTCCTTCATATTTAGTCGTTTTCAGCCAATTTTCAGAATTTTTAAAATTTCACTTTTTTGTGAAAATATCCACTAATTGAGGGAATAATATGTTTGAGGGTACCCCAGGAGAGTTCCAAATGTGTGTGGGTAGAATATATATCCCACGGCGGTAAAATTGAAAAAAGTTGAAGAAAATTTTTTTTTGGACTCAGTCATTTTTCCGGCGTTTATCAGACTTTCAGATATGGGAAATGTCAGTGAGCATTCCGATTTCAGTTCCAGAGCGATTCACCCGATGAGTCCTTCATATTTAGTCGTTTTCAGCCAATTTTCAGAATTTTTGAAAATTTCACTTTTTTGTGAAAATATCCACTAAATGAGGGAATAATGTGTGTGAGGGTACCCCAGGAGAGTTCCAAATGTGTGTGGGTAGAATATATATCTCACGGGGTAAAATTGATAAAAGTTGAAGAAAATTTTTTTTTGGACTTAGTAATTTTTCCGGCGTTTATCAGACTTTCAGATAGGGGAAATGTCAGTGAGCGTTCCGATTTCAGTTCCAGAGCGATTCGCCCGATGAGTCCTTCATATTTAGTCGTTTTCAGCCAATTTTCAGAATTTTTAAAATTTCACTTTTTTGTGAAAATATCCACTAATTGAGGGAATAATAT